>NC_086228.1:23948607-24554996 GCF_036321145.2 Pelmatolapia mariae
AAAAGCTAAAAATCACAAAATATATTTAAAAATCTACACTGCAGGTACACCATAATCCTACACCCTGACATCCACTTCCTGAGAAATGTACATCCTGCAACTTTAATGGCCTGTTCAGTACTGTTGTTTCTGCTCTTCAGTTGGTTCAGAAAAAAGTTGGCAGAAAAAGAACTGACCAACTTGGAGAGTGAAATCCCAGAGCAATGCAGGCACACCAGTACGAGCATAAAATATCTGAACTGGAACTGAAGAAGCTTCTCGGATGAGAGGTGAAACGTCTTCAAGAAATTTAAAGAAGTCCAGTCGCTTTCTTTTTAAGCTCCGTAGACCAAGTATAAACCTGTATCAATGTAGCTAGAGTCGATGCAGTTCTTTTCCCACCTGATTTTAGCATTTCTTGGTTTAGTTTTAGTTGATAATGACCTCAGAAGCGAAAGCTCGGCTGATCATGCCGGATCCTTGTTTTCCTGCATTTGTCCCAAATTAAATATTGCGGCTCTCGCTTCCAGCTTCATACGTTGTTTGCAGATATGACAACTTTCTTTGTAACACGAAAAATAGTCTTACCCGTTCTGAAGTCTTAAGTGGAGTCCATCTCAGCGGACACACTGGAGTTTTGGTGGAGTCCGGAAAACAGGCCACAGCCTTGACGTACAGCTTCAAATCTCGCTCCAGCAACTGGTTCACTTCACCGTAATCGTAATCATCGTAGCTGCGACCAAAAGCAAACACAACTTTAACTATTGAACACGCACAAAAAAAAGCAGGTTTCTGTATGTCTCCTGTATTTTTTTATTTTTATTGTTTCGGCACAAAGTGGCAGCCTCACCGTATTCCTAACACACAGTGGATGTAATTCCAGATCGCCCTCTTCAGGTCGTCACTGTGCAATGAGGAGAGGGTGGCTACGCTCCTGAACCGGTCATCCAGGAGGTGCCCGATGTCGGAATACAATCTGTTGACTAAGGAGAAGCCGTGATCTTCCCAGGAATAGTCCTAGAGGGAAAAAAATCGGGGTCAGTAACATGAAACATGAGTATTCCTCATTGTACTACTTAGTGAGGAGTTCTGAAAATTGCAGTCAAATAGAAGAACATAACATTTTTCCCTCGTGACTGATGTGTGTGATCCCCTCAGGCTAGCCCCACCAATCTGTGTACCATGCTGTTCTTCATTTTGTGGTTTTTAGAGGCATTCATTTGTAAAATGATTCAAAAGCGTTGCCGAAAATGATTTTGTTATGATTCTTCAAGATGTGGCTAACTGAGTACAAATGTACATTTCAATGTTATTTATTTTTCGTCCATCAATCCATTTGCAATTTGGAGTCACGGAACAGCTGGAGCCTATCCCAGCTGCCACAGGGCGAGAGGCGAGGTACACCCTGGGTGGGTCGCCCATCCTGTCACAGGGCCAACACTGAGAGAGACAATTTACAATCCCCAGTTAACCTAACTCCACTAACTTTATGCTAAGAACAAGCAAACTCCACACAGAAAGATCCTGGCCAGATGATGGAAACCCAGGCCCTTCTTGCTCTGAGGCAACAGTCAACTGTGTCACCGTGCTGCTTCCCATCAGAGAATTATGCCTTCTGCGATACATTTATTAGCGGACATCCCCTTCGCTTTGTTTTCAGTGTTTAGTAACTGCTAAACTACAAGCTTCGGGCTCTTCCTGCCATGTGCTTCCTGAGCAGCCGGCTCACAAGCCAGGCCTCTATTGTGGTGGTCCTCAACATCTTTCAGCCGCCCCTACAGAGAGGACATGATGCCACTAACAAGCACAAATGGAGGACAAGTTAAATGATGCCATTTGGGGGCAGCTTGAGCTGTGGGATTTAGCTTTTATAGTGAAAGTAGGAAAAAGTAGTAGAGGACTTGGAGAAAAGAGACTCCTAGCTCTCTGTTGTACTACTTCTCCTGTTAACAAATACCGATTTTCTGGTAATTTACACAAAACTCACGTTTCTAAAAGCTCTTATGTCTATTTTCATTTTATATTGCGCCTTATGAACTGGACAATGATTAAGAAAACGCATCTAATTAAAATATGAAGGGGAAAAAAACTTCAGCTCACACCTTGTTAGTTATTCATCTCCTGTTGGTCTGTGAGCCAAAGCAGTGTGTTAAAATGTCAAAGAAAGTACTGATTAACTCACTCTGCCTCGGGCTGCCTGATACCAAATTTACATGTTAATTTGGCTACCAGCATCTCAAAGTGCTTCAGACTGTGGCACAGATGCACTTCAGCAGTGGAGAGTAATAAAACTGTGCTAATGTCTTTAATAGACACCAGCCAGACAATCAGAAACTCAGAACAAAAAACAAAACCCTACACATAATCACACTGACACGTTCACTGCTATAAAGACACTCACCTGAACTCTGAACACTTGGAAGTGGTCCTCCTCCTTGCGTGCAAACTCCTGATAGCAAAAGTCAGGGTCTGTGATAAAACGCGAAGGATCTGCGAGGCATATCATCTCCTCCTCCTCCTCTGTGTCTTTAAAAGAAACGATGAAAGCAAAGGAGATGATGAGGCTAAGTAAGGAGTGGTAAACGCTCAGGTTTCACACTGTGCGACTTCACTAACGCTCAAGGAATGAGTGGGAATGTCTCGGTGGTGTTACCTGTCTGCTGGAGTGTTTGCTTTTCACGCTCTTCCTGGGACTTCTGGATCCTCTCCTTCAGACACATCACGTCACCACTTGAGTCCAGAGACTGCCGATAAAAAAAAAAAAAAAAAAAAAAAAAAAGTATCTCATCAAGTTAAATATATTAAAGCAACTGCTAAGGGCACAGAAATAACATCAGAAAATATCCAACTGAATTTGATGATATTTATCAAAGGAAAAATACTGAACAAATTAATCGGTCATTTTACACTATTAAACATTTTTTCCAATCCTTATTATATGATGTAAGGCCAGTGAGATGCACTAAGCACTCTCACAGTAATTTGAGCCCATTTTAAACAGCACCTTATTTAATACTCAACTACAAATAAAAAATACACTCCTAAAATACATTTTCATCTGGTAAAACTGGTGGTATTTAGTTTGGCTATTTTGGCCTTTTTCTTCTTATTCCTTTCCACAAGCACCAGTGGGTTGAGTGACACCAGTATTGCTCTTATTGGTCCCTTTTTTAAAGCTATTCTAACTATTTATGAACTAATTTCAGTCTATAGCTTCAGATATGTATATAAATATATTTTTACCCGTCGTCGTGTTATGTGTTCAGAGGGAGTGGCGAGGGACTGAGGCACGTTGGTGTTGCCGTTGGCAGCATCAAAGGGGCAGAAGGTCGGTGGAGTACCGTTGGGAGATTTGGAGGAGAGAGGGACAAAGTCTGCGTCTGTGTCGCATCCAAACACAAAGCTGCAGAGGGAGTGGCAGTGGGCCAGGATCACCACGGCCTGCACCAGCTCAGCCAGTGACCAGCACTGCTCGCCCGCCTTCAGCAGCGTCTGGAGAGCAGAGGCAAAAACAAACACACATTTAGAACGAGGAAATGAAATAAAACAAAGGATCCAAGTATTTTTTTTTTTTTTTAAATACTTATACAAATGTTAAATTTTATCCGTGGTCTGTCTTCGCTGTACCTGGATATGTGAGCAGGTGGTGAGCCAGGGTTGGTGGGCCAGCACCTTGTTAATGTTGTCAAGGAGCCGAAGGCGAAGGGGTGCCGCCTCCAAACCCTGCAACCACTTGGGATCCCCGCCCACCCTCAGAAAATGCGTTGAGTGCAGGTACACCAGGTAGTTGCAGTGATGACGTGCTGCAGCCTGTTAGTCACAGGAACAAAGACGAAAACTCAAAAAAAAAAAAAAAAAAAGCTTTGTGTATGTTTGGCTGCACGATGACAGCTGGTGAGGGGTTTGGATGTATCCTAGAGAGAAAAGCCAGGTCACTAACCATGATGGCGATGTAATGGCGGTATGGCAGCGGCAGGGGGCCATCCATGTGCAGGATGTAATGCTGTGTGCGCAGGAAGCTCTCCAGGTACTGAGGGTGAGACGCCATCTGCTGGGACACGGCATCTACACTCCCCCTGCTGACCAGCAGTGACACTCGCTCCTTCTCACCATTCACCATCACCTGCAGAAACAGCGACAAGGACGAGAGACGGTTGGTTTCTGGAAGAGGGACCTTAAAATCATATTGTACCATAAGATATTGTTCTCCCATTTTGTGGGAAATGGCTATAATGGCTGAAACAAAGTGCTGACAGAAGAAATAAATATGAGAACATTAATGGCTGTGAAAAATCTTAAAATTATGCTGGATGAAGCTGCTCTGAACTACACCACTGTAAATCCAAAATCTTTGGCTCTTTGGTGGAGTTTGGACGTCACTAAAGAGCGACTTTGACATTTTACAGACAAAGCAATCAGTTAATCCACAATGGGAACACATTTATTTATTGCCAGTTTTAAATAATAAAATATATGGGACAAAAAATAAAAATAATTCAGTGACCCGAGGATGACTTTCTTTTGGAGTAATTGTTAGATCTGTAGCAAAAACAGGCTAGACTTCTGTGTCCGTGCCATGGACCGAACTTGTGTTACCCCCCCATAAATCAGCTGAAAGAAAAACAGTCTTGGGAAAACAGCAGTGATACAGGCGCCACTGGCAAGTGAGCGCATTCCTTGCATTATTCCTTCTCCAAATAAAACAAGCAAACAACAGTAGCT
This sequence comes from Pelmatolapia mariae, assembly GCF_036321145.2. Taxonomy (NCBI): domain Eukaryota; kingdom Metazoa; phylum Chordata; class Actinopteri; order Cichliformes; family Cichlidae; genus Pelmatolapia; species Pelmatolapia mariae. Next base: position 23,953,309 of record NC_086228.1, read on the forward strand.
CAGCTGAGAGCTCGTCAGACAAACAGACACCATGGTAGGTTGGCTGCAGCAGGGCCAGATGCTTCCTAGTTCAACACCACTTCATTATTATCAAACACAGAAGCAGCACTGTGGATTTTTTTTTTTTCTTCAAAAGGTACTTCTACTTCTGTGAAATGAAAATGGACAGCAGCCTGCTAAAACTAAAGGGGAAAAAAAAACACCCATGTTTTCCTTAGAAAAGGGGATTTACATGCTGGGAGGAAGCACAGACGAAGCAACTAATGTGAAAGTTGAGCTTAAGAGGCCTTGAAGAGGGAAGCTCATGAGCAGCAGCAGCAAAGAAATTCATAAGCCCTAACAGACAAACAAGGGAGCGACTGGGCTCAGGAGCCGGAGGCCAAGAGAAACAGACCCATGCGGAGAGGGGAGCTGGATCGCCTTCATGGGCACAGCCTCTGTCACCATCTTACAATCGGTTCTAGGAAAAGGTGTTTGGGAACTCAGCCATGAGCAGGAATCGGCTCCACTGTACATGAAACCCGAGTGGACGGCGCTCATCAAAGCCAAATGTTTCCCTTCAGTTTGGCAAAGACTTCTCCCTTTAACAGCTGAACGTCTGTCAAGGATTACTACTGTCCTGTCAAATCACAGACGCCTCAGCTTATGTCACAGATAGTCGTAGCAAATGGCGACTAGAAAGACTCCCTGCTTAATTTTAGCCTTGTACAGATCTTTGGTATTCAGCTCCATGTGGTATTTCACTTCTCCCTGCAGTCGACGAGGGTTTCCTCCTGATCCTGTAGGAGGCTCCACCTCTTGACCTATATAGACTCCATGCTCAGATCTTAAAAAACATGTCAAGACAGCACACATTAAACAAACGTCACACCGAGGCTGACTTATTTGTATAAACTACGAGTTATTTTAACTCTAAGGAGAATGCAAGGGAATAAAATGAGCAGGCAGTGAATAATGCAAGCTTAGATGCAAACCCTGACCCTCATTTATCTGTCATCATAAATGAGAAATGGTTTGAATGGGAATGTAGAGTGCACAGGTGCCTGCCAATCAAAACCTGACAAGAGCACATTCACAAGAGTAGGTCTGATTAGTATGCCGAGCTGCAGAATCTAGGTTACAGCTCCATCAAAGCGCTAACTGGCTCGATGGGGCCTGCACCGTGAAGAAAACACACCAGTCAAATAATTAACATGTAAGGAGATCGGCGCCTGTTTTTTTTTTTTTCCTAGTCTTTTCATTCCGGCATGAAACTGACTCCAACATAGATCGATCATACTTTTAGGCAAATACGGGGGGGGGGGGGGGGGGGGGGAGAGAGAAGAAGATATTTTTACAACATTTTTTAAATACTGCTTTTAATAGCACAATGACCAAGATTTGCAAGCACAGAAAACTTCTTTATAGGACTAATTATTTTCCAAGTAATTGTGCTGGACAATATAAAAGATGTACTGTTGTGACTTTTTGAAATATTGCCAACTCAGTGAACAGATAAAGTACCCACTGGGGACACTCAAGTTTCTAAAATTACTGTTTTATATTATTATGCACTAGTACCTGCGATGGAAGAGGAATCCTGCCTCAAGTGTATACCCTTCTCCCTCACAGTTCATATTACATAAATCAGATATAAGAAAGTTAGACACCATTTCATCAGGAACAAGCTGGAAAGGGCTCAGGATGGGTTAGGATTATGATGGAGGAGAGCACAGAGGCTACAAAATAACTTGCCACCAAGAAAGGAGCAGTGTCTGCTGCTATTTGGAAGTTTTTCAGGATATTACCAAAAAAAAAAAAAAAAAAAAAAAACTTGTTCTGACCCCTCGGACTGTGCACGAGGCTCAGCAAGCTCAGCCACACCATAGACAGTATAAAATAGGGATGTACAGCAGCCGATTGTTTGGTGTTTTAAAACCAGATTATATGAGCAGGAGACTGACTGTGGCAGCAAACCTCGCGATTTCTCAATCACAACTTGTCAGCCAATGAACATATCCTGGATAATCCTTTTAACACTTAAAATGACCAAAATTTATAAAACAGCTCTAATGATTCAGAGGGTCCAAGGGCTGTTCTCCAATCCATTTCTGTAGGACCGTTAATCTTTTTACAACACGGTCGGCTGTGAGAAAGAATGCACTGGCTTCTCGTTTTAGAGCCTGAAGCTATGTCCATGTTTCACTTGTCTATGCTTGGCTGTGATTTTATATTTTAAATACTCCCATGAGAAAAATAAGCAACTGTAACATATATAAAAGGGAAAGCATTTCAAATCAGAGATGGGTATGGTTAACAGTTAAACACTAGTCTACAATCCCTTCAACATTATGACAAACCCTCGGCAAAATGGGAAACTAACCCTGGAAATGGCACTGACACTCACCCTTGCTGATGCATCTTTTCTCAGTGTGATTACTTCAGCTAAAAAGGTTACCGTTAGAGACGTCAAAGCCAAAATTAAGGACTTGTGCAAAGAACTAAAAACCCACGGTGCTAAGCAGTATCGTCAAATTGTAGCAAACACCCTGCATTCGTCATCACACAGAAAAATACTGACAACACTCAGAAACACACAGAAATCAGAAAAAGCAACCCTCTAACTGTCATATTCTGTTAATTTTCAAATCTGAAGTAAAATAAGCAACAAACCTACTCTTTTAGAGACTGAGGAGATGGGATTTGCCATCACATAATCAAAGAGGAAATTGGTATTTTGCGAGTTTTCAAACATGTCTGGACATATACAAGGTAATAAGTCAAACTGAAACAGGAACTACAGTGGATGTGAAGGCATTCAGAAAGCAGAAAATGACATCCTATAGGTTTATGGTGTCTGTTGAGGACAGAAGCAAAAATCAAATAGAAAGCAAAGAGTTTACAGTATGCTCATCAATACATTTCATTTCAAAAATTCTAAATTTTGCTATTTTTTCATGTCCTAGCTCTGTGTTGAAAGTGATCCATCTTTATCCAAACTAATCAACATTTTCTTATTTATATGCGCTGTGGGAAAAGCTTTAGGCAGATGTATTATTGTCCCAATACCTAGCTTTATTGTTATTGCCTGATAACAACCCAGAGAAGCTGCACATAGCTTTGACAAGGCGATACACTCCTTATTGGCCACCCACATGAAAAAAAAAAAAGAAGAAGAAGAAGAAGAAGAAAAAAACCGACACACAAAAAAATATTGCACTGAAAGAAGAGAGAAAAAAGGGTAAGTAAGGGTGGGTGGACATATAAAGCAGCATCATGTCTGCAACTGTGTATGCTATTACAAAGCATATTGTGGTTTCACATGTACACTCAGAAGCCTATCAATTCAGCTTACAGTACACGCAGAAGCAACAAAGCTATTTTTTGTAGTCAAAAACAGGCCTGAGGGGGTGACATTAGAGCGCTGCTGTATTCAAATCACAAGATGCAGTCAAACTTGTGGCTTGCCTGCAAAATATTAACATAAACAACCCACAGTAGGGCCTGTTGTGAAAGAAAAAGATTCACAGGTGCAGATCATTTGACATTCAAAAGAAATCTCCTTTTTCCCCAACACGGGAGAGGACAGATAATTTGTTTATTGATCAGAGAGGACTACGGATGAAATGAAAAACAGGGATGACGTCACAGAGAGGAGGAAAGGTAAAGGGAAACAAAGACAGGCTTTGATAGCTGGCTGACAAACAAGCAAGGCTAGGAAGGAGAGCGCTGGACTAAGATGACACACAAAGAAGAGAGGAAAATTACACCAGCAGCCGCTTCAGTGTGTTGGTGCGTGGTGGGCTGCAGGAGGGGGCTGCTGCAGATATAGGAGAAGGACATTCAATCTGCATTCCTTACTGAGTCTGGAAGGGGTTCATCCTCATCATGCGCCCACCTTCATCACCAGAAGAAGCAGCTTGGGGGATGGGGGTTGGGGGGGCTGTTGCTCTTGCAACCTGAACTTGGGGAGTAGGGCAAAACAAACCAGCTGCAGCCAAGATTGGAAAAGGAGAAGGAAGGGAAAGGAGCTGGAGCTTCACATACAACACAACCAAGACAAACAAAACACTGTGCTGCAGGATGATGTGTGTGTGTGTGTGTGTGTGTGTGTGTGTGGGGGGGGGGGGGACAAAGGCGAGCACACATACTGCACATGAATGATGGGACCTGTCAGAAAACATGGCATGCAGGTAGAGCGACACTGTAGGGGTAGAAAAGACTTTCCCTGATAATTAGGTCTCACAAACAAGCAAAAGGTTTAAGGTTATCAAATCAAAAGGCAAATGCACGACCAGTATATATTGCTTATCGTTTGTCTCCAGTTGCAGTGAATTTATGTAAAAGTATAGCAGCAGTAAAAAAAGCAGCGCATATTAGTCTTTAAACACAAAGTAGCTGCTCACATTCCTGCTTGTTTTGTTCCATTTCTGGACCTCTAATCTGCAGCAAATACGTCTCTTTCGGGCTACAACTTGGGACAGCGCCCCCCTTTTGTTGTGAAGTGGAAAAACACCGGCAGAGGAGAAAAACAACTTTGATTGGCAGTCCAGTTGAAGCCAGCAAAAAACAGCACAATAAAAAAAAAAGTTGCCAACATTTAGAGGTACCGCAAGCGACAAAACCCGCACAATGCCCGTCAATCCTCGAGGATTAGGCATGTTTACACGCTGAATGTGTCCTGCAAAACCCGTGCTTGTGTGTTATTTAGGAGTAAATATATGGTGCTGCATTACTTCACAGCCACTTCTCTCCCCAAACCTTCAGATGATGTCATCGTCACCTGCAGCTTTCTCCTCACACTGCACCGTCTCATCGGGCTCTTAGTGCACGGACACGTTAATAATCCGCAAAAGCGAAGCCGAATTTAACACAAATATTAAAAGGAAGCGTTTAAATCTTCTCCCTCCTGTGGCAGAACAAAGGCAGAGCCGTCATCTCGCTGTTTGTGCGGTTAGGGTGATGTGTTCGGGCCTGGTTTTATTAACAGAAATTTAAAAAAAAAACAGAAAGAGAAACAGGTAAATTTGTAGCTTTTATCGGTCGAAATTACACGTTAAAACAGCGAGAAAGCGCAGCGAGCTTTACGTGACGCTCTAACGGCTGGAGATGGAAACCGAGCTCAGTGCGTTCCTAACCCCCATATTCAACTACTAAAACCCCACTTCTCCGCCGTCAAAATGTCATCTAAGTCAAACTAGTTTTCTTTGTGAACTGTTAAGCGTTAGCGAGCTACAACGTAAGTTTGCTTCGACTGTTTTTTTTCCCCTTTCCTTTTTTTGGTCGCTAATGTTAGCCAACTGTTCGTTAAAAACTTTGAAAAACAGTTAAATGCAAGCTAGCCGTCGTCTATCACCTCGTTTTAAGCTTTAAAATGCATTAAGGGTGAATTCAAGAGCTGCCAAAAAAAAGAGATTTTTTCTTTGATATAAATGATCCCTTAGGCAAATGAATGAACGCTACTGAGTTAGCCGCTATTAGCTTCAATTGCCTTAAAACTAACTTACCCCCCCTCCCCCTTCTCTGTCGAAAGTCAGCTAACCTTATAACCTACCTGTTTCTGGACTCGCTGGCACTGGGTTCTCAGGGGGTACTCCATTTTACTCGTACAGATGATCATTTTCCAAAAAAAGTGTGCTATTTCATGGATGCGGCTATGTCCTTTCTTGGTGCTTTACCAGCTAGCTAACAAAGGCAGAGAGCCGCTGCTGGCTTCAGTCAGTCTGTAGCTGCAGACCGGACTGAGACGAAAACCTTCCCGCAGCTGAGCTGACAGCTCCAGTAACAGTGCGTCCAATCAGAGCGCAGGGGGGCGGAGCTCCAAATGCTAATGAACATCTGCAAACAACCGAGCAGAGAGAGGCGAAAACAGGCCGGGCAGACCGCGGGGCTGGACTACTAACTTACCCTGGGACGGGAAAGTTACTAGGAAGGAGCACTTCGTGTTATTTTAGCTGCCACTAAAGACTTCAAGAACGCACAGGTTCCCCTCCCCCAACTTTATTTTCATCAACATCATAAACAGAACTGCACAAAAGTCCACAGATGAAAGAAAAAGAGGCAAACAAGGAGAAGAAAAAGCAAACAAGAGAACAAACAAAGCACTATGCTAAACACGATTATATGTAATAATGCCAGGGTGGAAATTAGATGCATCTTAATTCTTTGTCTTAACTGCTTATCCATTTCAGAGGATTAGTGAGGAGGAAGTGAAGGTAGCTATGAAGATGATGAAGAGTAGAAATGGAACTGAATGCCTGTAGAAGTGTGGAGATGTCTAGGAGAGAGGGACTTTTTAACCAGATTTTTTAACGCAATCTTGAAGAATGAAGAAAGGAGAAGTGTACTGGTGCCAGTTTTTAAAGAACAAGGGTGATGTGCAGAGTTGTAGCAACACTTAAGCCATGAAGCTGTGGGAAAAGGTGTTAAAGTTAGGTTTAGAAAAGAGACACTCGGATTAGAGGGCACATACAGATGTGAGCTCAGGAGCTGGACTGTGTCTTTGTGGGTCTAGAGAAAGGGTATGATCAAGTACCAAGAGTGGAGGGGCAGAGAAGCACGCGAGGGTGGTGCAGGGTATGTATGATGACAGCAAGACAGTGGTGAGGTGTGCAGCTGGAGTGACAGATGGCTTCAAGGTGAGGGTGGGATTACATCATGGATCACCATTGAGGCCGTAATTGTTTGCAGTGATGGTGGACAAATGAGGCCAGAATGGAGTCTCTGTGGACTCTGATGTCTGCATATGACTTCGTGATCTGTAGTGAGAGTAGAGAAGAGGTGGAAGAGGTATGCTCTTGAGAGAAGAGGAATGAAACTCAGTAGAAGCAAGAAATGACACGTGTGTATGAGAGGGAGACAGGTTTAACACTGAAGCTAGAAAGAGCAGAGGTAGTGAAGACAGACGAGTTTAAATACCTGGAGTCAACCATCCAAAGCAACAGATGGGGCACAAGAGAAGTGAAGTTGAGAGTGCAGAGAGGGTAGAGAAGAGTGTCAGGGATGATTTGTGACAGAAGCAGAGCAGTCGCAAGAAGAAGAAAAAGATTCAATAAGGAGAATGGCTTTATGTCTTATTTTTATGTTACATTAGGAGGTGCTATATTGTTTAGACCCATCAACAAAGCCTTTATGTGGTTCCTGATTGTGGAATTTTACAAAAGTATTAAATCATTACTTTTCTTTCTTAGCTGTTTATCCATTTCAGGGTCATGGTGGGGTTTGAACATACCACAGCTGTCATGGTGTGTGAGGCAGGGTACACCAGCCCGTCACAGGGCTAACACACAACCATTCACACCTACAGCCACTTCAGCATCACCAATTAACCTAACCCCATGCATGTCTTAGGACTGTGGGAGGAAGCTGGAGTATCCAGAGGGAACTCAAACAGTCACAGGGAAAAAGTCCCTACCTGCCCAGTGGTTTTAAACCCAGGACCTTCCTGCTGTGAAGGTTTGTACAGCAAGAAGGTCAGGATAGGTTCTTTTCAACTTATTTTGGGTAAAGTAAAATATATTTTACCTGTTCAAAATAGTGTGTTTATGGTAGAAAAACAGATGAGAAATACTTTTATTTTCCAGCCCACAAAAGACACATTTACAGTCTTATTAATGAATCTTCGCATTTAAAACAGTATTTTGTACTGTAACAGCACTTCTTGGTATATCACTGAAAATGACTGTGGGTAGGCAGGTTCCCACTTTTGACATTTTGCTTGGTGTAGACAGCCCCTGCCCACACTGGCTGAGGTTATGATGGTTAACTAAATTTAAACAAAAAACTCAAACCAACTGTGAGAAAACAAACAAAAAACATTTTAGTAAATTCAAATCAAATTAACAGTAGATGGTGGGTGGGGGGGGGGGGGGGGGGGGCTATCGAATGTATAGTGTGAACCTTTGAAATGAACTAAGATGAAATAAAACATAATTTTAACAACAAAAGTGAAACTAAACGAGCAAAGTCATCCAGGAAACTGAAACTACACTGATTTTAAAGCAGAAGTTAAAAACAAACATACAAAATAATCCCAAGTCTGTGTAGTAGGTATGTTTAGGTCAGGTTAAGTGATGTAGTTATTGTCCATGTAGTAGTCTACCACAGGTTCCTATGTTTGGGAAAAGTCCTCTGTCATCTGATTTATCATCAGTTCTTCTCTTATATATTTATTGTTGGACGAAAGAAGCTCTTAGCATGACACCCACAACGTAGTTAGTTGTAGTTTGCTCTAAGGCATCGGCTATAAATACACCCTTGTCTTGGTAGTTTTGATATAAATCTGATGTGATATGATATTAATCTGATACCTGGAGTTTAAAAAAGGAGCATTTCCAGCTTTTGCATGTGAAAGTTATTCAGTTAGTCTGCTTTCAGGTTAGAGATTAGGAGGTGAGTTGATTTTAGACCTGCATTGTATATGCAGAGATATAAAGACACCCTGGCCTCGTGTTTTGTTTTGTTTTTTTGTTGTTGTTTTTTTCAAGCAGGGGCTGTTCATGCCTTGCTCTTGATTTCCTGTTTACTGACATTAACAGGCATTTTCATTAAGACTGCAAAAGGCTGCTAAAAGACTCCAGACTGCAGAGAAAAAACACTCCATCCAAGTTTTCAACACAGGTTTTCTGGTTTTCTCACCATTCCTCCTTTAGAGACACCAGTAATTTTCCTTGTGACTAATCACAAGGACTGATCATCATGTCTGATAATCAGTCTTCTCAGTTAATGGTACAATATACAATGTTATTTTAGACCACATGTGATTTATACTTCCATAAAGAATTTAGTCTCCTAGTTTTGGTTTAGGGGAAAGAAGCTGACTAGCTTGTGCAGAGCTCCAACCTCAACCTCAAGCTAACCACGGGGATTTACAGGATTTAAATAGGGGGAGCAAGAATCAGTGTGTGTGGGGGTGTATATGAAATCAGGAGATTATATCAGGAAAAAAATACCCTACTAAATCATCTGATAATTCAGTGGGTAATCCTGGATAGACCTCAGGAGATGCTGCATCAGGAGACATTGCTGTCTTGTAACAATAAGCTGCTACAATAAAGCAGAAGATTTAACTGGGACTTAATGCATTCTGGTTAGACATAGGCAATATAAAAGATGGACGTAGCTTCAGGGTTTCAGGGTGAAATGCCTGAAATCTGCAAGGGCGACTCCTGTGGATTCAAAAAGATTTTGGCTGTAAAGAAGTCTGTTTTAAAATGGCCCCATTGCCCCACATCTTTATGGGCTCTGTTGCTAGCTTCATGTCACACTGAATAAATCGTGAATTTAATGTTGTAAATTATGATCACTATTAAAAAGGAGGATTATTCAGAACATGCTCATAGGCTAACGATTTGTCAGTTACAGTCAAATCCACCCCTGCTTCGTCACATCTGGTCTCAAATCTCCACGATGCCGACAGCGTAATTGCTCAGCTCGAGCCTTCATAAAGAGGATTTCATGTCTCTAGCCATACATACTGAAAGATTTTGGGCATGCAACCTATGCAGATGTCCTTGCGTGTAGTCCCAAAAAACTGCTGTGCATAGCCTGACAGTGGTAATGCTGTGCATTGGGCAGAATGAAAAGCACAGACAGTGTGGCCTAGGGGGCAGGTTTCATTATTTCTAACACTTAGTTTCACTTCTCCAGGGCAGTAGCTAAGCAAAATGACCACCAACAACAACACAAACACAAACAAAGAGAAGCCCACGGATCACACATTTTTGGCCCTGAACCCTGGAGGGAGTAAACAGCTACACCAGGGGAGACAACAGTTTGCAAAGCCCATCATCAAACCAACACCCAACCATATCGGCCCTCTACCAGGACCGATGGGTGCTGTCACAGTGGCTTCATCCGTCCTTTATGCTTCTCCATCTGTAAAAATGCTTTATTATTCGAGTGGTAATAAAGAACAGTGTCTCACACAAATGATGGCAGTGGACTGAACTACCAGTTTTGAAAACTTTAACTTGATTGTTTTTGATAAATAGTTGTATTCACGGAGTTCCACTGAGGGGGACCTTTTTCCAGAAAAAGGGAATCTCCCTTTTACCCCTGTAATTTCCCCCTATGTCTGAATTGGCACAGCAACACAATTAAATGAAGCAATCAAATTTCAAAATTTGATCGTTGCCCCAGGCCCCCCCTGTTTAGCAACACCATTTCAGCTAACGCACTAATTTTACATAATTCAAAAATCTTGTGTAAAATCTTCATGGAAGGATGTGGTAGGAATACTGGCACAAGATCCTTAGCAGCCACACAGACACGTAATATTCCACAGTGTACTGTGTCCAGCCATTAACCGACCGGTATGGCAACATTACCAAACTGAATAATTCCACTAAAGCTGAAGCAACAGAGCCAGTGCAATTAAGACGGATGGATCAATTATTGACTTTTTAAAGCCACAAGGGGAAGTTGAAATAAAACCACACATCCGATTAAACAGCTGAGCTTCATAAAATGTGGCCTATCTCCAACAAGTCTGTAAGTCACGCAAAACTTTGCAGAGGAGACGGTAAAATCTCAATCATCTCGCTGTCACACAGTGAATCAGTTAAAAGGAATGATCTGATGTAGCACACAACCAGCACTGATTAAAGTTCCCCTTGCCATGTGATATCCACAACTGACCACTGCATTCAGAGCTGTTTGACTGACCCTCAGCGTTGACCCAGCTGTTACTTTTTGTATGGATGTATTCAGTCCACTCAGAATGAGCCATTTGTGTATCAGAGAGCTCACTACTATACTGGTTCAAATCCAGTTGCTTTCTGCGTGCAGGAGTCATAACTTTCACTAACATTACAAGCACTTCATTTCTATTAAGAATTTAGTAACATTAAAGTAATATTTCCCAATTTCCACCTTGTAAACATATATAGAGTGCACAAAACACAAGAAAAGAGGCCACATGTCCTTATCTTCAACGTTATGCTGCTCTGTTGTTTGTTAATTGCCCCTTGGGGATAAATAAAGTCTTCTGATTCTGATTCTGATATAAATATGCAAAAGATTGCTTATAACCACATATTTCCTTGCTATGAGTTGATGTGTTTGTAAAACAAATTCGCTGAATAACTAGATTTTCTCTAAATCTGAAAACTGGAATTCCTGGCACACCAATTTTAAGAGAGTGTGGGGGAGTATACAGGGCCATTAAGCAACATGAAGGCATTGTTGCCACAGCCATGACTCATCAAACATTACCACACAACAGCTTTACTAACTTTAGTCAGTCCATCTCTATTAGATTAACCCGCAGTTTGCACAAACATCATGTGAATCTAATTGTGTGCCAGACAGAAGCAGTCCAAACTGGAGCTGAATTAAATAAAGAAAGAAAAAAAGTAAAACGCCTGAGAGGTCATTTAGACTGAGGAGGTTTTTCAGTCAGACATTAACCCTCAAGTAATGAAGCTATTTGATGAGTGAAATGACCCAGTGGGTTCATAATGACCCACATTATATGGCTCTATTTGTGTTTATCATGCCTACACTGTTTATTGTATCTATGACAGATATTCTAAAATGCCCCAGTATAATTAATTATAGGTTTCAATTGCTTTTTTCAAAAAAGAAGTTAACCTGAGCTGTTTTCATCATCACTTTGGCCATAAAGTATGTGCCTTGAGGCACTGGCAGGAGTACCTTTTGGTGCTGTGAGTCTGTTACCCATGATTCAATCAAAACCTGTTAGCCAGGTACTTCTAAATATATGTGTGTGGTATCAGTGACTTGAAGGTTAAGAATAGTAATAGATTTAAATAACATTTGACGGAGAAATTAAAATACAGAAGAGCCCAAGTGTACTTACTGGCCACTCTATTAGGTACAACTTCCTAGAACTGGGTTGGACATCCTTTTGCATTCAGAACTGGCTTAATTCTTCATTGCACAGATTCAACAAGGAGCTGGAAACATTCCTGAGAGATGTTGGTCCATATCGACACAATAGCATCACAAGGTTGTTTCAGCTGTACATCCGTGATGGGACTGTGAAGGCCATTTGAGTGAAATTGTCACATTCTTGAATTGTCACTTTTAAGAAGCCCGTTTGAGAAAATATGAGCTTTCTGACATGGTGCGTTATCCTCCAGGAAGCAGCCATCAGAAGATGGGCACACTGTGATAAAGAAATGATATTCAAGAAGGCTGTGGGATTCAGACGATGCTCAGTCGGTACTCAGAGCCCAAATAGTGCCAAAAAATATCTCCCACGCCATTATAACATCACCACTAGCCTGAGTTGCTAATATGAGGAAGGAGGAATCCATTTTTTTGTGTCATTTGCAACAAATTTTGACCAGATCATCTAAAAACCACAGCAGAATCTTCTACTGGCCAGTACCCAGTGTGGTCTTCTGCTGCTGTGGTCCATCTGCTTCAAGGTTTGAAATACATTCAGAGCATTCTTATGATCTTGAAGCAATGTGGCCATTCTTCTCTGACCTCTGGCATCAGCAAGGCATTTTCACCCAGAGAACTGCCATCCACTGGATATTTTCTCTTTTCAGACCATTCTTGGTAAACCCTAAAGATGGCTGTGTGAAAAATAATCCTAGCAGAGCAGCAGTTTCTGAAATACTCAGAACACCCTTACGCTCACCAACAAGCATGCCACGTTCAAAGTCCCCTATATCACCTTTCTTTCTCATTCAGATAGTTTGAACTTTAGCAGGTTGTCTTGATCATGTCTACATGACTAAATGGACCAAGAAGCTTCCCTGTGATTGGATCATTAGAAATCTGCATTAATAAGAGGTTTAAGGTGTACCTAATGAATCTGGCATACGTGCATCTATGTATGGAAAGCAGCTTTAAATGTCAAGTAATTACTCAGATTGCATGTTGTGCCTTGCGGCTTCTATTCAGTTAGATCTAATTTTGGGTTGTAACACCAAATATAGCCTGTCACTAATGTGTTTTGAGTACTTGTCTATATGAAGTCCGCTGTGTCATTATGTGGTGTCATCCCTTCATTTATATTTCTTTTCATTTGTCATATAAAAGCAATTATTTATTTAATTAAGCTGATGAGGATATAAGAGCCACCTGGTGTATAGAATTAGATTCTATGAATATACTTCCTTTAACACCTTCCTCAGAAGCAGCTGTGACACACTTGATTGGTGAAAAAAAGCTACACTATAACCCGAGTTCCTTTCAGAGCAAATCCTGCGCTTCCACTGAAATTCGTCTAGAAACAACGACCAGGGACTTTCCTGAGAAGAAAAGCTGCCGTGTTCGGGTTCACTCCTCCTATACGAAAATCTGAAACTGAAACTGATTTAAAAGCCATCTATACTTGTGGAAATATGGGAAGTTAACAATAAATGACAATCATTCGGACATGAACAGGTTTAATCTGCGACTTGGTGACACATTAGCAGCTTATCAGTTATTGCTCTCCAGCCTCTGTGGTCACAGTGGACTGAAATACTTCCTGTTGTGACTTTAAACACTGTCAAGAGGCTGAAGAGCCAAACCTGCGACGTGCTGCCTCTCACCAATCATTTCCTGTTTAGCAAACCATAGTCTAGTAAGAAACGATGAAGAAATGAAGACTCAGCAGTGCATGACCAGTATTCACACTTTTCCTCTATTTCACAGACATTCTGTGAAATACAGGAGCCAGATCACCCTTGTAGGGATGGTCATTACTTGCAGTGGCGCAGCACAGAAACTGATGTAACCTTTCTTCCCTGTGTAGCAATTCACTGAAGGCCAAATCGTCTAAATTGTGATATTTTCACTCATATTTGCTTATGCAGACTTGGCTGCCATGTAGAAACACACCATGAAAACTCACATATTTAAGTTTGCTTTTTTAACAGTTGGTTATTTTTTTAATTGTTAACCAGCTCACTATAAATGGGTCCTACTTTATGTTAAGCAGTGCATTTAACTTTATGCTAGTTTTCAGAGTTTACCTACTTACCGAGTGATCTGTATTTTCTGCACACATACTGAGGAGTGTGGTGGTAATAATCTGTACATGATTCACAGTGTGTAGAGAACAGGAAGGGGATCACTATCTCTTAACACATAATGTAAACACAGTGTACTTTTTTAAAAAGATCATCGATAGTGACCTTTTTTTTACAGATTATTTGCTATAAAAACGGTTTATATGACTAATCTCCCTTTAAGATCTGCACAGTTAAATTAAATGAATTAGCATCACCCCACCCCCCCACCCCCCGCTTACCTTGAGGTTAGGTTTTTTTCAAAGTTGAATCAGCACTTTTTGTTTTTTTTGGTTAAATCAGATATTTCAGGGCATAGAGAAATGGTTCTGTAAAACAAACAAAAAAACAACCCAAAAAACGTCTTCCTGGAGGAGACCCCAGGGTACAGTTGGAGAGATGGTATTTCTTTGCTGGCTTGGGAATACCTCAGTTCCCTCTGGAAGAGCTGGAGGTGGTGGCCAGCTCAGACTGCAATCAGGACTGGGAGAAGCACCAGTAACTGGATGTAAAAAAAAATAAAAAAGAAAAAAGAAAAGAAAAGAAAAAAGAAAGAAAGAAAGAAAAAAGAAAGACTGGATATAGCTTCAGTTCTATGTTTGGTAGGCATGTGGTCCTCCACTGACTCCACCTCTGATGCACAGACTCTATAAAAGTGCATTTAAAGTGTTACACTGGCTCAAAAACAGAAAACATATAATATGTATTAAAACAAAAGCCTCTCATTTCAAAGCATCGAAGATACATATAGTGTATACCTCTTCTCTGATGCTAGATGATTTATTAAAGCACCTCTTGGACTGATCACTGAAGCAGATGGTGGTGGCTCTTATCCAAGCCAAGCTATTTTAAAATACCACTTCTCCTCTACTGTTTTGCAAAAACTCCCTGCAGCAATTCCCCCACATGGCTACAAATTTAAACATCATCTCACCCTTGTGGCAAACATGAGAACAACCAAAGCAGCCTTTTGTTTGAAGTAGAAATCATTTACATTGAGAAATCCATGCACAGTTATTCAGGTTGTTCTGGAGTTTGTGGACTTTCAAAGTCCTAAAGCTTGTTCAGAGTCAGAGTCGTGGGAGGGCAGCGGACACAGAAATAAATGAGGTGGAAAAATGCACAATCACAGGCCTGCAGCCAGAGTTAGGCCTCAGTCAAGCAGTCTCTCAAGACTATGACACATGCGTTCAGAAAGTCACAGTGGACTTTAAATAAATCAAACACGGCAATAAATACTAACAAACACCACAATAAAACAGATAAACTGCAGATCGTGTTTACTTCATAAATAAGCAATCTTGTAAACATTATTTTCACTCAGTCTAAGAGATGTTTAAATTTACAGAAAAATCTACACGATGCAATGAACCAAACACTACATGATTTACAACCCTCACCCCGTTTGGCTTTCTGTAACGTCCAAATCATTTATAAAGTTCAAACAGGCTTCCAGCACCTTTTAAATGTATTTTAATTGTTTCTCAGTATGTCTGTTATTCTTTCCAGAGAAAGACGCTCACTTAACTTGAAATCATTCATCATATCCAGTGCACATGAGTCTTTTCCCCCCAAGAAATTTAACAGCAATTCTAAAAATAGCTACAAATGAAGCATAGCCTGCGAGCTAGTTCAGGCAGGCACCCCAAGCTGGATTGCATCACACACACACACGTCTCTATCCTCATGTCGCACACACCTACAATCTGGCAGTCTATTAAAGCTGCAGATTCCCCCATTTCTCCCTGTGATATGTCATTACCCTCCATCACAGCCTGCAGTTTTAACCCCTCCACCGCCCCAGCATCCACCTGGATGCTCCACAGAGACATCTAAATAGGACATGTCAACACAATAAAGAAATGTAACTAGGTCAGAGAGCTTCACTCTTTTCTCTTTCCTCAATTTTTCCTTGATACCAAATATTTGAAAGGAGCACCTTAAAATTTGGTGCATTCATATAAAACGTCTTTAGAAGACAAATCTAGAACATACAAAATAATTAAAAATATACAGCAGGGTTGTAATGACTTGTTTTCAGATGTGTATTATTATTGCATACAAAAATATAACACATCATAGTGTCATCTGTGTATCGTACAGGTATATAACACGACATCACGCAGATATAGAGCTTCACTTAATGCCGAGAGCTTTGTCCATAAAGTCTGCAAATTTCTTTGGCTGTCCAGGCGGGAAGGGCTGCAGTACTGAGAGGTCCATGGTCCTTAGAGTTTCTGTCAGGGTGCTGAAATATTTCATCCAGAGACAAACAGCTGTTACTTCAATCTGACTGATAATTCTCACATGAATCAGCTGCATGTGGGTTCTGTGTAGGAGCACATACCTGCAGGTGCAGTACAACAGGTGGGAGTCTATGTGCAGCTGTCTGGCCAACTCCAGTTGGTGGTTGTCCATCAGTTTGTCATTGACTACGACCAGCAGAGATTTGCCTGCACCGAGAGCCTCCAGACAGCTTCCTGCCCCTGAGGAGGAAGAACAACACTGAGATTCTTACCCAGGGAATACACCGGGAGTGTATCTGTGTGACATCACACCGCTGATAAGTATCTGTTTCATTCTCCGCTGAGATTTTACTCTGCAGAGGGTCTGAAACCTAACTGGATTCTCTGCTGCATTCCTGTATCTCACTTCCTGCGCTTCTCATCAGCTCTGTGCAGGTCAGTGCTGTTGAAGATTGTCAAGACAGTCTCACTGTGTCGATGCTACTATGGAGTAGTTAACTGTAAACTGTCCATGTAGGAAGTTTTCTGTTCCCTGGACTGTGACCTCCTGATCACCCCTTTGTTTTACCCATTTATGTCTTAGTCATGATCCTGTCACAACACTCACTCATTGTCTACCTGACCCTTGATGTTTTACAACTATATACAAACTATACACCCCACTGATTGTTGCCCTCTCCCATCCTCTTGTGCTTCTATATAAACAGTATGTTTGTCAGTAGCTCACTTTACCAACCCACTCTCCTGGTTGGTAAACCCATTTTTAACTGTGACTCATACAAATATACTTTAATAGAGTCCAAGTAGAAAAATAGGGAGCTGGAAATGAACATAATAGGCTCACTTTAATGTTTTTGTTTGTCACTCTTACACTGTACTGTAGCTGCACTTTTATTATTACCATATTTTTAAATCCTTACTTCAGTCTTCTCTACAGTTTATTTTACATTTTCTTCTTAGTTCTCTAAATTAACCACCTGTTTATAATTAAGATAATACAAATAACATTAATAATGGCCCATTAAATATCCCAGGAGGCCTCTCTAGAGAGCCAACAGTACATTAACAAACCACAGACCTGACTCATCCAGACGGAAAACAGCCATCATGAGAGTTATTAATTGCACCTGTGCTTTTCCTTCTCTGACATGTCAAATGTCTTCTGTGTAAATGGGTCTATTGGGAGAGGAAAACAGGACCAAGTAAAAAGACCCAGCAGTGGCTCAAGACTAAGAGGAAAAACCAGCCGATTAAAAGAAGAATTTACTATTTTTAAACCAGACAACCATTTGTCAACACTGATGGCTCCAGCTGCAGTTTTCTGCTCTTGTTTTGTGTGACAGTAAGCTCGGGATGTTTGTCAGTTTTAGACACTAGGTCAGGAGTAAAAATGTGGAAATGAGAAAAAAAAAGTGTCCCATCTGTGGGGATGGGAATGGGATGGGAACCGGTTCTTGTAGAAAACCAGTTCCTAGTAGTCTAATTCCTTGGAAATGTTAGTAAGTGTAATATGTGTAATAATTACTTTATGAGTAACGACTTTGCATGAAAGTAATTTCTTTATTGCTGCTTAGCAATGGTGGTGACTCTCAAAACTGAGCCAATGAGAATCAATAAGGAATCTAATGAATAACTGATATTGATAATGGAATCTGAATCGCTAATTTCTTATCAATTCCCATCCCTACCAGCCTTTTACAGCCATTCTGACACTTTACAGACGGATCTATTTACACAACAGATACACAGTAGTAACTTGTAAAGGAAACAGTCATTTGCAGCTTCAAGTGCCTCTAGAGGCAAAAGGCCTGGTCTTCAGTCATATTTTAAAAGTGTTCAGCTCTGTCTGAAAACTGCTTTGTTATGAATATCCTCCTGTTTGTAACAGCCAACTCCACTCGGAGGCCCACGTACGGCTGCACCATTAATCATCAGTCTTGTGTTTGTACACTGATGAAACATTTCTTTTGCTTTGACTTATGTTTTCTGGGAAGGTCATTTAACACTTAAAAATTATTGCATGCTTTCCTTGTGTTCATTAAACACACGGGGCCCACATCCATATCAGAGCTGCAATGGTTGGTGGATTAACCTTCATTTGGCTGGAGTGGAGTCATGCAGGATCCTGGCTGCATACTTATATGTTGGTGTGATATTTTTAATCAAAAAAATTGTCTTCTTTTTTAAAACCATGAAATATGAAGCGATTTATAAAATATGCATACACTCCATAAAAGCTGTTGCCACTAATTTTCAGTCCAGTTCTTGAGTAATTTGTTCCACCTCAGCCTTTTCTCTCCGTTTCCCCTCCTTATAAATGACTTCCTGACAGCCACCCGTCCACACCGTTTCTAATGAGGCTTCAGTGAACAGTAGATGGACCAGGTGCATCTCTCAGGTCTTTGCCATTTACTCAAACTTTTTTTAAGGACAGAGTGCACACCATGTCGAGGTATGTCAAGTTTTCAAGTAGAACTAAAGAAATGAGAACAAATTATGTTTTTTTGTGACAGGCCGCTAGCAACAATAGTTATGTGTCGACACAACACTGGCTCATCCTGTGAGTCGTTCAAGAAATGCTTGAGTGAGGCTCAAGATTTGCACATTTTCTATCCTAGATTTACTCCTGCTGTGACACGGGGGGCATTGATATTTACACATCATCATAAAGCTGAGCAGCTCTCAACAAACCAACTGTGAGGCTCTGCAAGTTTTTGAATGTGTTTCTTATAAATTTAAATGGAAGCTGAAGTTCCTTTTATGCAAGAATCTCACCTTTTTAATTCCAACACCCATTTAAACCAATTTCAGATGCTTTGGGTTTCTGTAGAGATGTATCCATAGATATAAAAATCTCTTTTCCAGCTAATTGTTTACTCTTATTTTCAACTAGAGATAATAAAAATGAAATAAACTGTCACCATGTGTGGGACGGGAGGGCAACAGCTGTGTAGGATACCTGATCGCCCTACCTGCGTGGCTGATGACGAGATCGGCCTGACTGATGTCCTCTGCTATTGAGTTTTTGAATCGAAAAGCCTCCAGTCTGATGTGCGGACAGCTGTCAGCAGCTGGAAAAACGGAACCTCTTCCAACCTGAAGCACCAAATGCTCATATCCACGAGCCTTTAAAACCTGAGGGAGAAAATAATTGCTTAGTATGAAAGCAGGCACAAATTCACATCAATAATTTACACATTATTGACATTTTTAGAATTCAGAAAGATTTTAGAGGGAATATCTTTCAGTCATATGATATACACATTGTGCAGGTGTGAGCCACCTGCGGCACCTTTTTGAATTAGTTTCCTGAGAACCTTATTCATAACTTGATACCTGCGAGCATCACAGGTTTGGTTTCATATTTCCTTTTGTCTGCACACAGACAGTCCCATATGTCATTATATCACCACAGTGCAGTGTTTTAACCTCTAACACAACTTAAAGGCTGTGAATACAGGATTTGTTATTATTATTATACAAATTTTCCTATAATTACTTTATCTACATAATGGTACATGTTGTAGTTCAGGTTTAATTGATAAATATTTGCTCATCCTGTTTAATGGCAGCTAA
The DNA here is from genome assembly GCF_036321145.2 of Pelmatolapia mariae. Taxonomy (NCBI): domain Eukaryota; kingdom Metazoa; phylum Chordata; class Actinopteri; order Cichliformes; family Cichlidae; genus Pelmatolapia; species Pelmatolapia mariae. The sequence continues at coordinate 23,973,083 of NC_086228.1, forward strand.
TTTTCCATCAAGCTCAAGAACAGCGCTTCACTTGTTCCATATTTTGTCACATTATAGTTATATTTCTTCAATATTGTTAGAAAATTAATAAGACACAATGATTACTGTGGTGCTGAAGGGAGATTTTTAAAAAAAGAAATCAAACAAAATGCAAATTTACAGCTCTAACAGATTTGGTGAAGAGAAATATTTATTGTTCAGTATTTTATTTTGCACACATGAATGAAATTCTACTCTTATTAATACTGTTATTTTAAATGTTGTTAGGTACACCTTTTCAACTGCTCATTAGATAAATATCCAATCTGCCAATCACATGGTAGCAACTGGTGTTGACCATGTTTCCGTGCCTGAATACATGGTCAAGACAACCTGCTGAAGTTCAAATTGAGCATCAGATAAAGGAAGAAAAGTGACTTAACTGACTTGAAAGTGGCCTTGTTGTTAGTCTCAGTATTTGAGCAACTCGTCTGATCTACTGTGATAATCTTACAAAACCATAAGATAATGGTTAAAAAACAAACAAACAAACAAAACCCCCCAGAAAATATTAAGTGAACGTCTGGGTGAAAATGCCTTGTAGATGCCAGAGGTTAGAGGAAAATAGCCAGGCTGCTTTAAGATCATAAGAAGGCATCAGTAACTCAAATAACCACTTGTTACAATCAAGGTATGCAGATGAGCATCTTTGAACACATAACAGATGGGCAGCAGAAGAGCACACCGGGTGCCACTCCCGTCAGCTAAGAACAGGCAGCTGTGACTAAAATTCACATGAGCTCACCAACGGTGGAAAACAGATGACCGGAAAATGTTGCCTGGTCTGATTAGTCTTGATTTCTGCTTGAACATTCAAACAATAGGATCATGAAAGCATGGCTCCATGCTGCCTTTGGCGTAATGGTGTTGTTGACATTTCTTTGCATTCTTAGTGCCAAATGATTATCATTTAAAGTCTAAGAGTATTATTTCTGACTATATCTTTCATTTTATGACCACAGTGTACCATCTTCTGATGCTTACTTCCAACAGGATGTAACACCGTGTTAAAAAGCTCACCTCATCCTCAGCCTGGTTTCCTGAACAAGACAACGAGTCACCAAATCTAAATCAAATGGAGCACGTCATGGATGTGCACCAGCTATGTGATGCCATCATGTTAATATGGACAAAACTATGTGAGGAATGTTTTCAGCACCTTGTTATATGTTATAAATGAATGTTATAAAGATTTAAGACAGTTTTGCAGACAAAAGGGAGTCCAAACCAGTCATTGCAAGGTATACCTAATAAATTGACCGGTGAATACATGTACAGATGGCCAGAGATAACTTCCACTTGATTTTTAAACATAAAACTGGGAGGTTGTCCGCACAATAACAGAGCACATTTAGCCCACTTATATCGGTCACAGATAAAAGTATTCCTGCATAAAAATAATAGAGAGCTCATAGATTTTAAAAGCTCTCCGGCCTATGCCCTGCTGATTTCAGTGCACACTATTCACCTCTTCAATAACTCCTCAGGTAACTTTCCTCACCTGAGTGGCCTCAGAGGAAGTGATGCTCTCAATCAGCTCGTCGAAGCTCGTGGTGCCGACAGTTACAAACACCGTCTTCATGTCTGCTCAGCGAAATTGCCCGGGTTTAATAAATTTACGCACTTAAGTTTTCATCTCATCCACATCATCGTCATGCAGCAGCAGACCTGACAGCTACTTCCGCTTCACAGCCGATGGCGTCACAGCCATGACGTACAACGCGTCATGGCGCCACCTATAGGACCGGAGGTGTTTCTGCGAGGGGTACTGTGTGTATGTGTGAGCTGCAGCATGGAAAAATACCAGTTTACTGCTTATGCAGGAAGGTGTCGATTCAGTGACAGGAATGTTAAACAAGAGCAGGGTAATATGAATGAAAAAATATTAATAATTCCAGGAATCGTTTGGTTTTTCAACATATTTTTCACCATGAAACACAAACATAATGTCCCATGTTTATTATTAATACTAATAATATTGATTATGATGAGGACAATGGTATAATCAGACTACATTCCAGCATTTTTCAGGGTATTGTAATAAAAAAATATTATGTCATAAGGAATCCAGAGACCAGATAATGGTGACAAAGACAACAATATAAAAGGGAGTAAGAAAAAATGTATTTGTAAAGCACATAAATACATGTGCTTTAACTGACCCAAGGACACCTATACACACAGAGGAATGTAATTTCATTAAGAAAGTAAAAAGTTGACACAGAATACAGAACAAAAGAGACACATAGAGACAACAATAACCAGAGGACAGTATGGTGACATGTAGAGTTACAGATATTATAACAAATGAGCGAAAATGTGGGGTTTTAGCCCAGACTTAAAAGCAGAGTTGAAGGATGCTCGACACAAATGTGGAGCAGCGACTGCAAAGACTGTCAGCTCTTTGTTTCACCTTGGAACATATTCATGAGATCTTGGCTTGTGGATCTGACAGACCTGGGAGCTGAATGAAAATGAAAAAGAAGGTAATATAAGCTGGGCTTGTTTATTAAGAGCCCTAAATACAATCAGTGTGATATTAAAGTGAATTTTTAAATAGACAGACAGCCAGTGCAGCGAGGCCAGGACTGGAGTGATGTGCTCACATTTTAAAGAGTTACATTAATTCAGATGTGAAGTAATAAAGGCATGGACGACTGTTTCCAGATCATTTAAAGAAGGAAAGATTTGAGTTTGCTAATGGTTTTTAACTGGTAGCAGCTATTTTTTGACAACGGAACAAATTTGTTTGTCAAAGATAAGCCCCGGATGAAAAATAATACCCAGGTCTTTTCCATGTGACTTTAAATATGGGATGAGGTTACCTAAATTGCTGTCAAAAGCACTCCTAGATTTGGAAGGACCAAAGATGATAGCCTCAGTTTTGTCACTGTTTAACTGGAGGAAGTTAATTATCATCCAGCCTTTAATATCTTCACGACAGTCCAGTAAGAGCTGGCTTGTAGTTCTGGTTTAAATGATAACGTGTTGGGTTGTTACCAGGTGAACTCTGGCTGGAAGGCTGAGTCATTTGTTTTTGTTTCAGCTGTGTTTTTCCTATGACAGGTCAAAGGGGTTGTTGTGAAATCTGATTAAACATCAGTGCAAACGGATTAAGCACCAGCTGGCCACACCTGAACAAGCTCCTGAAAGCTCAGCACACACTCACTTTTCATTGTGTAGCATCATAATGAATGAAGGACTGGTAGCTGCAGGCACACCTGGACTACTAATGATGAAAAGCTGCTGTCCATTTACTTCACTGTGGCTTTACAGTGAGCCCTGCCAGGTCTCTTTCACAGACATGGCACCAACAACACGGCTGGGCTCAAAGCTGTCCATGCTGCAACGACAACCATCAAATTCTCATACAGTACTGTATATTTCCACTTCAGTGGGCCAATTCCTGTAAATATGTTGTACTTTTTATGGGACATTGTAGGACAAATAGTCAAATTTACGTGACAGGAATCATGTTTATTGGTTAAAAATAACACAAAGACGTATGAATATACAGGTTTTGTTCATAAATAACTCCACTTGGTCACTTGAAGGGGCCATTCGAGCGGCCTTTACTTCACTCTCGACAGATCTTCTCCACGTCTGTTTGGGTCTCCCCACTTTCCTTTTTCCTTGTGGGTTCCCCTAACCCAGACCTTCCCAAAGTGTGGGGCCCGCCCCCTAGGGGGGGCGCAGAGCCATTGCGGGGGGGGGGCGCAGTATGAAAAGCGAAAAAACAAAACAAAAACAAAAACAAAACAATGCTTGGACACTGCTAGCACGGGGCGCCCACACAAACGCAAAGCAGGAGATGAAGCATCGCTGAATATGTTTCCAAACCAACTTCGTTCTAAGCCAAAGACTAGAAAATATGGTGAAGCATATCTTCCCTTTGGTTTCACCTGCACAAGTGCCAAGGTAGGTCTCCCCTGCATAATTGGTTTTCCCTGTGTCGGGAGCACACGCTGGGCTCTCCAAATCACGGACAAACAGTATCCCACAGCTGTTTGTTTTTGAACCCATTTTGCACAGAGAGGCATGTTTTGAAAAATGTATTGATAGCAATGTTGAACATTATTACACAGGAAAAAAACAACTACATGTAAAATAATCACACCGTGAGGCCTCTGCCTTTCTAAATGGAGGGACAGTAACTGCGTGTATATGTAAGCGTGTAAAAACTGAAGATAGTCAGATTAACAGTAACAGTATTTTGTCTCTATCTGCCATTCAATTCATCTCATGTAAACAAAACGTGGCGCACAGCGTGACGTGAAAAGGCACATACCATGACGAACTCTGTATTCCTCGTCCACACGTAAACGCAAAAAAGGAGTTTTAAAAAATCTCCGTTTTCGGTGATTCGAAACGCCGTTTACGTGTGGACGAAACAGCTGCGTTTTCAAAAATACCCGTGTAGGTCTGGACGTAGGGTAAAAGAGTTAGTAGTGTATTTTATTACTACCTGTAATTTATTGCAGATTACTCGTATTTGCTTAATTGTTTACTAAATGTTTGAGGTGTGAAATAAACCGCAATGGAGCAAAATATGGGTGTGTGTCGTTGGAGGATGTGTTTGTGCGTGTGCGTGCGCGCGTGCACGCGTGAGAAAGGGGGGGGGGGGCGAACATTTTTCTTGTAAAACAAAGGGGGGCCCAGCAAAAAAAGTTTGGGAACCACTGCCCTAACCCTTGTGACGTTGTCGAAAGGTTTTTTGAATTTTGTGGCCTATCCAGCCCCATTTTCTCTTCTTGATGTCTTGACCAACTGGGTTCTGTCTGGTTCTCTTCCACAGGTCTGTGTTCGAGATCTTCTCAGGCCATCTGATGTTGAGGATGTGTCACAAGCACTTGTTGATGAAGATCTGTATCTTGCTGGCAATGGTGTTGGTCACCCGCCACGTCTCGGACCCATACAGGAGGACTGCTTTCACATTGGTGTTGAAGATGCGGATCTTGCTGCGCTGAGATAAGGCTTTGGAGTTCCAGATGGGTCGCAGGATGTTAAATGCAAGCCTTGCTTTGTTGAGCCAGCTCCTAACGTCTTCATCTGCGCTGCCATCACTGTTGACTACGCTTCCTAGGTAGACGACGCGGTCGGTTCCCACTAAGTCTTCTCCCTGTAGCTGCAGTGTATGTTTTTGTCGGTTGTTCAGCCACATCACCTCTGTTTTTCTGACGTTAATCTTCAGGACGGTCTTTTCTGCCTCTTCAGCAAGCCGGGTAAGCTTGGACTGTGCATGTTGCTGCTTATGGGACAGAAGGCTGACGTCGTCTGCAAAATCCAGGTCCTCCAGCTGTTTGGTGAAGATCCACTGGATACCGGTATTGCTGCCCTCTGTGGTTCCTCTCATGATCCAGTCCATGACGATCAGGAAGCTCGTCGGTGACCGCATGCAGCCTTGCCTCACTCTTGTCCAATGCCTCCTGCAGTCTCTCCAAGATGATTCTGGTCAACACCTTGCTGGGGATGGACAGCAGCATAATTCCTCGCCAGTTGCCAAACTGGGATAGATTGCCTTTCTTTGGGAGCTTCACCAGGTACCCAAGCTTCCAGTCAGAAGGCACTTGCTCCTGTTCCCATATCTTCACTAAGAGAGGATGTAGCATCTCCACTGCTGCTGCCATGTCTGCCTTGAGAGCTTCTGGAAGGATGCCGTCAGGCCCTGGTGCCTTTCCATTTTTCAAGGACTTGATGGCTTTGGTGATCTCTGCCTTGGTTGGTGGATTGTAGTTACATGGACATTTTAATTGACAAAAAAGGTGGGCATGGGGGGTCACGAAGCCTCAGAAAAGCAGAAAAGAAGTATAATGACATAGGAAGAGCATTCATGCTTTGAATAATTTGCTCACAAACATTCACCAAGTTATGAGTAGGCTGACATAAACCAAAACATCACTGACATTAAAAACCAGTGCCAGCGACAATTTATGCCAAGTAGGCTCTCCTGCAATGTAAAGCATCAAAGTGTGGGCGGCCTGTGGTGTAAAGACTTCCTGTACCTGGGGCATGCAGGTGTAGAGCAGCAAATGTGGTGACAAAGCTCTGCAGAGGCATCAGGGCACCAGCATACAGTGACGAGCAGCAGCATCAAGGAGCTGAAGGTCAAGAGACATCCAGGAGTCCACACTTTGAGGTCTCATGTGTGCTGCATAAATCGTGCTGTATTTAGTGACCTAAAAGTTTATGGTTTTTGCTAAAGTTTTCTGTGAAGCTAAACAACCACAAAATCCTCTCCCGCCTCAGTCAGTGTTTCACTTTCACCTTCTCACAGGCAATATCAAATCGTCTAAGAAATGTGCTGGGGGGGGTTTTCTCATCCCGTCTTGTTCCTTTCACCTATCAAACCCTTACTATTACCCCATAATCTTGAACATTTAGTACACCTAACCTATCTCCAGCTGGTTCACAACACAGCCCTTCATTCATTTTAAAGGTTTGTTAATTACACACAAAGCCCTACATGATCTATTGAGACGTTATGCCAGCACTCGAACCTCTCTAAACATCTGCTCAGGACCTTTTTAACCAATTCATGCTTCTTTTAAATCCAGAAGCAATAACACTTTTCAGGTCGCAGCACCTAAACTTCAGACTCTTTTCTTCCATGATGCACTTGCATCTGCAAATCTGTCAGATGTGGGTGGATAGACGAAAATTCTGATTTAGATGGTCGCAGTTGAACTTGTTTCTCATTCGGTGAATTTAAAAGACTCACTTTGTTTGTGGTAATCATGTTTTCATATAAGATGACACACTCCTGTTCCCTGTAGGCTGATGTGGTGTTTTTTGCTGTACTCACAGTGCAGATTGAGATAAACTCAGCAGGAAAACGAGACTTTAGTTTCCTTGAAGAGCTGAGATGAGCCTGCTGATTGTGAGACATCAGCGACCCCACACAGCAGCAGAAGCATCTGCCAGCTCAGTGCAGGATGCAGATTCAGTGTGCACCCAACAGCTCCACCTGACAGCCAAATAGCAGTAGCAATGAAGATGAGCCAGTTTTCTGCTGTGTGGGAAGTTGCAGCACCATCATGTGTGAAATCTGCAAGAAAAAAAAAACAAAACTCTGCAAATGGTGCGCACACACACACACACACACACACACACACACACACACACACACACACACACACACACACACACAACAAACTGCCAGGCTGGTGCACGAAAAAACAAACACATTAACAAGGAAATGGAAAGTGTGGCCTATTACTGGCAGTGTTTATTTTTAGACGATTAAAAGTTGGAACTCTTCTTGCTCTTTTACCAGAAACATCACAAAAGTTGTTGTGTGGGCCTTATTAGTGCACATGTCAGGTATGGTGTTAAAACCTGCATGCACTCATTTATGTGTCAAAGTGCAGCAAAGAGGACCCAAGACCCATTTTTTTTCCACATTGACTGCTAACCCCAGATATTGCCGGGAAACCTCGGTAGAGCTGGTTTCAGGTACCGTGCACCTTTCACATTGTATGAACTGTCCTCACAGCAGAACTGTGGAGATCTTAAGCTCTTAGTTCTCTTTTAGGGAAACATAAAGCATCCTTAAGATTTCTTGTTACTTTCATAAGTCGAGAAAATGAAACTCCATCTTTCTGTGTATATAAGCAGTCATGTGAAAAAATAAAGGTGTCTCTGTGCAGTGCTTGCTTTCCATTTCAGCCATTCTAATGTAGATTTGCTAGTGTGATTGGGATCACTGACCTATTGCATGACCCAACTTCGGCCAAGCTTTATCTGTCAGATGTCCTCACATTTGACTCATTTGAGCATACTTTTATGTAGAGTTCATTGAGCTGACTCAGTGACTAAAAGATGCCCAGGGCCTGTGGCTGAAAAATAAGTCCAGATCATCACCCCTCCACCACCATGCTTGACAGCTGGAATGAGGAAGAGAAACTGCAGTTCCTCTACTGTCCACTTGAGGGCAACTCCAAAAGAGACTCCCATGTTAAAATGCCTAATTTTACAGCCTGACCTCTGTGGATAATTCTCCCATTCATCACAGCTGCATGTCCTGACACAGGCAGCTGGATCAGATTGGGGTCTGCTAGGCCTCATCTACTATTTTGAGCCATTAAACTGGACCTCTTTACTGTTTGTGTGCTGCTGGTGCCTTTTGGATCATTTCTGGATTATCTGACTAGCATTACAGCTTCCTGTGAGGTACAGATCACGCAATAAATTATTCTCCAGTTTTGATGAGTGAAATTAGCACCAATTAAATAATAAATACCCAGTTAATGGTAACCTCTGGCTCAAAATTATGCAGTAGTTCACGCAGACTATGTCCATATTTTATACCAAATATGCATGACACATCTGACAACAAAGCACCAAATCACGTCTTACAAGGGGATCAAATACTTACATCACTAACTAAAATGTACATTTTTTGTAAATCTCCTCTTAATAGTTTTGTTGAGAATTTAACAATTAAATTATTAAAATAAATCCACCAATTACATTATGGACTGCTGGTAAATTTAATAATTCAACAATTACTTGTTTACCCTAGTGTATAAATGATCAAGTCAGGGTTATTTAGTCAAGTAAAAGACAAAATTTGTGTCCCATCACAAAAGCAGATTCCAGCATGTTTATTACCAAATGATGACAATTGTTATCTTCCAGGGGGGAAAAAAACAAACAAACAAAAGAAATATGAGGCCAAACGGGGCGCAACAGATATCTTAAGGCTCTGTTAAATTCTTAGCTTCAAAACAAAGATACAACATAGCATGTATCCCAAAAATGCACAGAAAGCAAATAACTAGTATAAAATCAAAGTTTAAAACTGGCTAGCCCGTGTCATTAGCTCTTAATAAATAGGTTACTATAAGAAAAAGAAGAATACAAAGTAAAATCTGATTAACTGTGTCAGAACTTCTTATTAATCCACATTTCAGAGGGAGTTATTTTTTCTAAATGATGAGGAATTAGCGTCTCTGAATATTTAAAGTGACACGCGTCATGGAGTCAAACAAAAATATGCACGCTGAACTTCCTGCAGTCGTTCTCCCCTCCCTCCAATAGAATAAAATAAAATAAAATAAAATAAAAAACTGCCCTCAAGAAAGCTGAAAATGGAAGACCGGCGTCCACGCAAGTCACACCTTGTAGAGACTGAAAACAGCAAAATGGCTCATCCACATCACTTCAAGTTGAATTAGCGGTAAAAAACATTTTCACTTTTGAGCGTGCGTGCTTTCAGATGAGTATCACTGCCTCACACTACTGAAATATTAAAAATAAGCATCACTGGTTTAATACAGTTATTCACCCTGCTGAGCTAAAAAACAAAACAAAAAAACCCTCCCGTTACTTTAATTTGTGTCAGTTATATGGAATAAGATTTTCAAAATAAGATCAGCACGGTACACCAGGGTGGGAAACTGGCTGAAGTAAGCATGCTTAAAAGTGAAAATGCTCCAATAATATGAAATAATTTGTCAAATTCCAAACTTGAGACATAATACAAGGAATATTAAAGTATATAGTAATGATTTAAGCAGCTTTAAAAAGATGCTGCAACCTCACAAACACTCCTGCTTTCAGGGATATTTCAGAAAAAAACAAAAAACAACACACATAAAAACCAAAACAAAACAAAAAAACCCGAAAAGACGAATTCACAGGTGGCCGTTCGTAAAAGTCAGTCAGTCCAACTTGATCCCGGGTCATCGCGAAGGCCGTTGAGGTTGCAGCAGAAACATCTTCTAACAGTTATGATATCAAAAATAGGACCGACGTCTTTCCTGTCAGATGCTCTGAGACAGGAAGTCAGAAACCACCTCAAGCAGAAACTTTGCCAGCTGCGGTAAGTTTTTAATCAGCAGGGCTGAAGTCAGGTTGTGCCCGGGTTAAAGGATCATCGAAAAGCTTGAGGTGGATCCAGACAAATGATGAGTCTGTGAAACAGAAACACAGGAGGCCATTAGCTCAGGGTTTGTGAAGTTAAACTCAATGATTTTTAAGATCAAAGCATGTCAAAGTTATTATTTTCATATACAAGTCAGACTCATGTTTGGATTATTTAACAGTTTTTTATGCTTTTCTCTGCCATATGTAACGGTAAACTAAAGCTTCCCTGGTTTCTGGACTGCTGCTCAGACAAAATGTACAACTAAAAGTCATCGACGGCACACGTCTCCTTACTAACAATCCTTATGATGCTTTAAATCCACTAAGGATATGGCATAAAGTATTCCATGTCCGAGGTGCATAAAGAAAATGTTTTCCTCCCAAACTTAAAAACTCTGTGCACAATAAAAACAAAAACAAGAAAAAACAAAAAACTGTTCGGATTACTGTCCAGTAAATTTCTTCCAGTGTACTGCAGCCTGCTGGACCCAAAATGGCTGCCCACATACTGGATTTTTTTTGTTTAAACATAATTAAATTTGCTCATGTAGCTTATTAACCTACTTTCTTAAACTAATTTGAATCCTGGAGTGCAACAGTATTTACTGTTCTTAGCTATATTTCTTCTTTATTTGTAATACACGCAGGGTTACATCCTCCTGCAGGTCAATGCCCAAACAGAACGATGTTTAAGGAACGCTACGGTTTGTGTGATAAAATCAAGTTGTGGATAAAAACTGATACTCACATGGCGGTATTTTGAGTTGAAATATTTTTGTGTGGAATGTTTACTGTGTACACGGTAATGCCCGATGGTTTTTTTAAATTACTGAGTTTTGCGGTTTAAGGAAAGGAAATTCGTAAAGCTTGCAACTGATGCTTAAAGGTTACAGTGAAGTTACAGTACTGAGAAAAAGTGTTTGCCCCTGCTCTCTCTTTTGTTTCTTTTTTCCACATTTACATGTTTCAGATCATCAAACAAATGTTAATATTGGAAAAGATAACCCAAGTAAAATACAAAAAGCAGTTTTTAATGATTTCATATATTATGGAAAACTAACCCAAACTACCTGACCCCATGTGAAAACGTAATTGTCCTCTAATCATAAGAGCTAGTCACAGCAAGAACTGCAATCAAGTGTTTGCAATAACTGCCATTGAGTCTCTCACATCACTTTGGAGGAATTCTGGCCCACTCTTCTTTACAGAACTGTTTTAATTCACTAATACTTTTTGAGGGTTTCAAGTATAAATAGTCTAAGGTCATACCAAAGCATCTCAATTTGATTTAAGTCCATTCAGAGGTAGGCTTATCTCATTGTGCTGCTGCATAACCAGGGATGGGAATTGATAAGAATTTAGTGATTCAGATTCCATTATCCATATCATTTACTGATTGATTCCTTATCGATTCAATCCTTACTTATAGTGCTGTGTGGTTAAATGTTTGTGCATGGTGGAGGCTTTTCCTGTCTTTGTTGTGTTGGTGGACATTTAAAACAAATAATGTATTACATATATTATGCAGAACACTTTCCCTAAAAAGGTAATGAGAAAGTAATTTGTTACATTACTTTCGCGTTTCTCAGTAAAATGACCTGAAACATACCGTCTCATAATTACCATTTAACAACATAAACCTCAGGCTACAGTCCCACGCATCAGCACAAATCCCTATCCTAATGAATGGACAATAAGCGGGCTTGATCGGCAGGCAGACAAGAAACTGAAATACTGGGAAAAGGTTCTCAATTCCCATCCCCATTTAAAACCCAAATGCTTTTGAGCTTCAAAGCATGAACTGATGGCAGGATATTCTTCAGGTTTTTTGGTTTCTGTTTTTGTAGCGAACAGAATTCATAGTTCCATCAATTACATCAAGTCATCCAAGTCCTGAAGCAGCAAAGCAGCCCCAAAGCATTACATTACCACCACCATGTTTGGCTGTTGATACAATGTTCTTTTTATGAAATGTTGTGTTAGTTCTACACCTAATGTAACAGAAATATTTTAAGCTCACATTTGTTTTTAGCCAAACACAAATCGAGCCTTTGGGTTTGTTTTGTTCAGCGGTGGCTTTTGCCTGAGAATTCTCCCATGGGTGCCATTTTTGCCCATTCTCTTTCTTATTTCTGAATCATGAACTCTGACATTTATTGTAGGAAGTGAGGCCTAAAGTTCTTTAGATGTTCTGAGTTCTTTTGTGACCTCTTGGATGAGTTGTTGATGCACTCTTGGGAGTAATTTTGGTAGGTCATCCACTGCTGGGAATGTGCACTGCAGTTCTCTATATTTATGGATTATGACTGTCAACATGATTCAGTGGAGTTCCAAAGCCTTAGAAATCGCTTTTTAACTCTTTCCATACTAAGAGATGTCAATGTTTCTAATCTGTTTGAGTTTCTTTAACTCACAGCACGATGTGTTGCTTTTTGAGTTAATTTAGCCTACTTCACTTTGTTAGACAGGTTCTCGTTAAGTGATTTCCTGATTCAACATGTCTGGTAGGGTGTACTAGTGAAACTGAACTTACCCCCTGTGAATTAATCACAGTTAATTCATGATTTTGGATAGATCTTTTCCCATAATAAAAAAAAACTCCATTTTGTTTTTACTTGGGTTATCTAATATTAATTTTTTTTTTTTGATCCGGCAATTTCTAAAATTTGCTGCAGAATGACAACAGCAGGCACTCTCTTTCTACAGTAGTAACAATATCTGCAGCAGTCTCAAGAGAGGCGCATCATTTATTCTACTACATTTATTTATGCCCCAAAACGCATTTATGATACTGTTGTGCATTTAGCTAGCAGTATATAAATACATAATAAATTTAAATGTCTGATCTGTTGGCTCACTGGGATTTTTTTAAAACACTGAGCTGGGGATCCACTGATCTAATAACTGGATCAGATATCATTCCAGTCTTAACTCAAAAATCTGGAACGCACATCTGTGCCTGCTGTCTACAGAAGCATCTATTAAACTCAGCTGTATGTTTTGTTCTGTGTTTACTTCTAGCGTGAAAATGTGAAGTACTTCAAAAAACGTAATCTGCTGTATTCATGGACTCAAATAAAATCCAAAGGGTTTAAGGATTACTTATTATTGATTATCTGACACATTTTGGATCCTGAACTTCACAGATGTCATCATTAGTTAAAAACAACTTAAAAGTCCAAATTAAAGCTACTGATGGAGAATCAACCTCATATATCACCATAAGATGACAATGAATTAACAGAGTAATGATTAAAGGTTTAGCACTAAGAATTTTTAAAGCAGCCATCTTGATTTTCTTGTTTTAATTTGAGACTAAATGACCTGCGAGAATCCTACAGCTGCATAAGATTTAAAAGGCTGGTGGGTTTTAAACCGCGGTTGCATCTCTCACAGAATCTAAACTGAACTTCCTGTTTTGGAACATAAATTCTTTTTCAGGATGTCACATTTTCCTCTTTCTGTGGCTCGCCTCATAGGACCATCTGCTTCATTGCCCACTGCTCTTCCTCCCGGCCCTGAGCATTCAGACAGTTGCATTCTTCATGCTGCATACTTTCTGCGATCTTATGATAACAAGATAAACCAAACAGTTTGCCCAGAGCAGCACCACCCACTCTTCTTTCTCACTTCCAGCCGAATCTCTCTCTCCCTCACACTGCACTCAAAACACCACTCAGTCTTGTGAACCATCTCTACAGGGACATTTTATCACATTTCGTAAAAATGATGAGGAGCCAAATGTGCTGTGTGTCCAGAGCATGGGTACAGCCCTGCTAGATGATGTCCCTACCTTTTCCTCACTGTACCACGCAGGCTGTGCAGCACTGTTCCTGCTTCTCCGGCAGCGAGGAGTAATTCATCTGCCGGACAATCTCTGCAAACAGCTCATCCACCATCGTCTTGCTCTTGGCAGAGGTTTCGATAAAGGGGCAGCCCCACTCTTGAGCCAAAGCCCGTCCATCTGATCCGGCCACCTCACGCTCAGACTCCAGGTCGACTTTGTTACCAACCAGAATCAGCGGCACCTTCTCAAAGCGCTTCACTCGCACTATTTGGTCTCGCATTGGTCTGATGTCCTTAAAGATTGAGAAAAATAAGAACTGTGAGATATTGAAATTTAAACAAAACAAAAAATGAATAATCAAGCAGATGCGAACTTTGGTTATTTCTCAATAGGCACAATTTCTTCATGATGCAAACATTTAATTACGATTTTTCTGGCTCAAAAATGGTCACATTGTTGAGGTAAAGCTTTGTTTTACCCAGCAGACATTCGTGAATTTTCGTGAAAGTTTTGGAAATATGCAAATATCTATTTTAAGGTTGCTAAACTTTTCCTTTCAGGAAGGCCAAAACATCTTTTCACATCTAGTTAAAGCACTGTTACTTTTATTTATTGGTACTTCAAAAGTAATTATCCATTAAATACCGAGTGCTAATATTGAAGGCTCTAAAATATCAGGACGTGGGATGACTATTTTCTTTAGTAGACCTGGTTCATAGTTATCTAGGCTTTCTTATGCACTGTTTGTTTTCTGTGTGGTGCCATCCTTCAACAAATGAGTGCTATATGGAGATATTGGGGATCCAAATGAGCCCTACCCTTCCCATTTTAATCTCGATAATGTGGCTTGTAGCATTCCCTGCATGAGAAGTATGAATCACAGCCTGATTAACCACATACGGTTACAGTTTTCAGGTGTGTGTGGTGCATCTGGGGTACCTGGAAAGACTGCTGGTTGACCAGGCTGTAGACCAGGATGAAGCCCTGTCCGTTCTTGATGTACAGGTCTCTCATGGACGCGAACTGCTCCGTCCCCGCCGTGTCCAGGATCTCCAGCACGGAGGGCGAGGAGTCCACCTCGATCTCCTTCCGGTAGAAGTCCTCGATGGTCGGGTCATATTTCTCGATAAAAGTGCCGGTGACAAACTGCACGGTGAGCGCGGATTTCCCGACGCCGCCGCTGCCCAGCACGACAACTTTGTATTCTTTCATTGGGGCGGTCAAGGCGGGCTAACTTAGCAGCTAACGACTGCTATACTCGCTCCACAAACATTTATCAGGCCTTTACGAGAGCTAACGAGATAAACCAAAAAAGTTAGACGATATACAATAACCCCCCTCATTCACATAAACACAGCTCAACCGCTCATACTTCGGTTTTTCTACGTTTTCCAGCTAGTCAGACAGTAAAAGTTGATGTCCGGCAACTCCGGCGTTAGCTAGCGTTAAAGCTAGCTCGCGCCTGGCTGAATTCCCGCTGTGCCATCCTCGCGCTTTCAGCCGTTAGATCGATGTGATTCACCACAAGCGCCGGCGTTGATCAGTGAACTTTGTGGTCTATCTACTGACGGCAGGTCACGGTGGTACACATTAGACTCCAACCCCTAAACCGCATGACAGTCCCCACAGCAGCCCGCCGGTGTCGCCGCAGCGTTGACTGCGTCCTTCCCCTTAGCCCGGGCCTGGTTCTGGTTCCGGCCCAGCCCGGCGCCCTAGCAACCGGGCCCGTTATCGACGCAGACTCAGTGTTATAATCCCACCGTCCATTGGCTACAGTTTATTACTGGTCCGGTATATATCTGACTGTATACAGGGTGGGTTCTGCTTCAGAAAGAAAGGCTTTTTTTCAACCATCTGATTTCCTGGAGCTAACAACCTGTTTCCGCTAACGAGAATCAGACTTCCGCTGCGACGGTTTTCATAATAAAAGCACAGAAAAGCGTTACAGAAAATTACGATTTTTCGTTTCTAACATCCATCCACGTTTTCCGCTTAGCCAATTCTGGGTCGCGGGGACTTGATCATTTTCTTTCCTTGATATTTATTTATTTAAATACAGTACTGTGCAAATGTACGGAAGAGGATTAGGGCCACTGGAAAAAAAAAAGAATTCTGAGAAAAAAGTCAGAATTCTGAGATTAAAGTCAGAATTCTGACTTTTTTCTCAGAATTCTTTTTTTTTTCCAGTGGCCCTAATCCTCTTCCGTACAAATGCCTTGAGCAACCCCTTATTCTTTTAAATTAGTTTTTTTTTTTTTAAATTCGCCCTTAAATAGCTCTCCAGGCTTTTTGAAGAAAATCTTTTTTCCTTTTCACTCATTTTCAGTCCAGTCCTTGTACCTGGCCATTTTCAGATGAAAAATTTTAAAAACTGTTTTACACTGACCTTTGAGTCATTCAAGCATAAAACAGTAAACTAACTGAAGTGATGAGCTAGTTTTATGTCCACACATAATAGACAATTTGTTACCATTTCAGTTTTGTTACCATTTAGTTGAATGCACAATAATAATAATGGTGATAATTGCTAACCTACATATTTAGCGATTTATCATGCAGTCCTATCTTATTCACACAAGTTATCTAAATGAGCAGATTGTTGTCACAGGAAGTGGTTTCATTTACTTTCCCGCAAAGTTACACACTATCCTCCAGGGGATTAGTCACTGATGCATAAGTATGTGTTAGTACACAATATGAAAAACACCAAGACTGGACGTTGTGAGGAAAGATTGGTTTAATGTGCAATCACAATGTTGCTGTTATATGAAGAAGACTTTGTTTAAAGAAACAGCCACAAAATGAATCGGCTGCAGGTCCATCTTGACTATTTCTACTGAGGTTGCGGTCTTACATCAGCAGCGTAGGAAAGCTGGTCATCCTCACTTCCTCTGAGAGCAGTTTCAATTCCTGTTTTTATATTTATAGTAGGGCGACATTCTCTGAATAGCTTTATTATAGTGCTTTTAACTGCAATAGATTAAGTTAGTGGACTGCTAATTCACATTAATTCTGCATACTGAAGACAGTGACTCTCTACAATGCAGTTAATTTCAAAACTGCACCATTCATCACACTTTACACTTTGTTATCTAAGAAACTTTAATTTCATCTGGTTTTTGCCATACTGTCTTTAGTAAGCCATTTTGCATTTTTTATTGTAATGCATAGTTATATTACCTCATTATATTTGAGTTCATTTATTTTTTAGATAATTAAGATAATTGTTTGATCCTGTTTTATTTAATTTTATTTAATTTTATTGAGCTATAGACTATTTTATTGATTTAAACTATATGTTGTTGGGCAGATCATTAGGTATACCTTTAAACTCCTCAATCAACACAAATATTTAATCAGCCAATAACATGGCAGCAACTCAGTGTATTGACATGTTGAGGTTCAAACTGAGCATCAAAATAGGGAAGAATTGTGATTTAAGGGACTTTGAAAATGGCATGAATGGGCTGGTCTGAGTATTTCAGAAACTGTGGATCTAGTGGGATTTTCCCACACAATCACAGGGTTTACAGAGCATGGCTTTCTGAGGGAAAATGCCTTGTCAATACCTGAGGTCAGAGGAGAATGGCAAGACTACGTCAAGCTGATAAGGGTCAACAGTAATTCGAATAACCACAAGTTACAACCAAGGAGGAAGAGCATCTGTAAACCCAGATGGGCTACAGCAGCAGAAATCCACATCAGGTGCCAGTATTGTCAGCTAAGAACAGGAAACTGAGGCCACGATTTGAGGCTACAACATTTCTGAGGAATGTTTCCAGTTCCCAGTACTGGCAAGGTGTACCTAACAAAATGTCCAGTGTGTCTATACCCTATGCTTGAATAAATTTAATCCCATAATATTTTCATCTCCATCCCAATGACCTGATTTCTCTTTTGTGAAAGGTTAAAAGGTCTTTCCTGGGTGCCAAAACACTTTATATACAGATAACCCCCTGAGATGCATGTGTGTTATTGTAGTCTTAGTTATTAACAGTTGTTGCATAAAGGGGTCCTTTAAGGCTATATATGCACATTTAGGGGCATTACCAGATGTTCAGGGTGTACGTTGTGGTTTATATACTTTTTTGTTGTATGTGTATGTCTGCAATGAAGGAGACAAAAAGAAAAAACACACAAGAGGATCACAATGAAGTGTTTTATTTAAGGTCAAACAGAAATTGCAGAACTCATCATAGGCACAGTAACTTACTCATAATTAGCTATACACTGCAAAATAAATTGGCATGTAGCACAGGAGCACATACAAGCACCACAAGCAGAAAACAGAGTGAAACAAAGAAACAGCAGTCACGTTCAAGTCTGCCCAAGAGTGTCAGAGTTTTTTATGGCTTAGTCCTGAACAGTCTTTGGCCCTCATCATCTTCCATGGGGGTGTCGTTCAGTCGGCGATTGTACCCAATTTAAAAAATAAGTTGTGGACTCAACAGAGGATGTAATTAAATTGATATGATTGGCACACGATCAGTTCACGTGGCGGTTTTAGTCATTGAGATGTAGAACCTAAAAGTCCAGTTTGCACATTAAAGGCACAATCACAACTAAAATGAATCGTAACAATACAGTGATTTAAAACCCACAGCATGTACTTAAACTGGGACAGCAATGATGAGGGGAGCTGGTGAGTCAGTAGAGAAGCTTTGGTGAGTTGTGGGTACACGTCGTTCAGAGACCCGTCCCTGCTCACAAACTCTTTGAAGTCAATATTCAACAGTCAGAGGGCTGTGAACCGATTCTCCAGGATGACTCAGTCAGTCCAACACTAGGAGAAGTGCCATGGCAACAAAATCGCTGGCTTTGGGGGCAAATAAAGAACATCACATGTTCAAATCAGCAGAACCAGAGTCATGTGAGGATGCTGCTGCTGCTGGGAGAGGAAAATATTGGAAAAGCCGTTTGTTTGCAATTTAGTCTAAAATCCTGAGGAGAATTCAGATTTATTATTGTTTTGGTTAATGACAAGAAACAGGAGAGTTTAAAAAAATTACAAAATGACAGAGATGAAGGAGAATTTAAATCTCTGTTCCTCTGTGGTCAGATTTAATATCGGCTCCTATTTTGTTTTTCAGCCTGCAGATGGAGCTACTCTGTGCTTTATTTTGGTGCTTTACTGGAGAGAGGAATGTGTCTGCATGTCATCTGCTCAGATTAGGTTCTTACATATGATCCACCTCTCCTGTTTGATGTCAGGGTCGCATATTATTAAACCACAGAGGATCAATCAACTGAACCGAACTGAAAAAAATAGCTTTATAAAGCAAATCATTTGTAGTTTACAGCTAGGCAGTGCCATGCTTAGCAAAGAACAGGGCTCTAGCAACAAACAAAAGGGCAGATGTAAGAAAACAATAGACATATCGTTAACAATATATTGATTAGATTTTTTTTAATTGACTCTTTTATCTGTATTTATTCAAAATAAATTTTGAGTATTCTGACATAGTTATGTACATAAGTGCAAACAAGGTGAACATCACACATTCGTATACACCTCAGTGAGGATCGACATCACCCAGCACAGCTGGGCAGTAAGAGACCTCGAGACCACCTTCTTGGCCAAAACCTGAGCCAGATCTCTCGGTCTGTAGGAGGCAAACGGCAAAAACCGCTCGCCTCCACAGAAAAAAGATCTTCCAGTTAGTCCAAGGGCCTCTTTACCTCCCTGACAGATGTTTGCTCTAAAAGCCAGAGTTCATTCCTATTTCTCAAAAACACCATGTACAAGAAGAAAAAACCTAAATATAAAATGAACGTCAAATAAACAAAACAAAATAAACAGCTGACCTCCCCTAAGGACCTTTGGCTATTACAAGGATTAAAGTTTTTCAATCACGTTGCAACAAGACAAACTAATAATTAGACATTCCCTTTTCGGATAAGTTAGTGCTGTATGTCATCTCAATTATTGTGGAAAAAAAATCACTATTAGGATAATAAAAAGGTAGCCATGTTGTCATCTTGTTGCCAAAGCAACAGCAACTATTACCATTAACAATGACTCCATCATTGTGTACAAACGATTTTCATATCATAATGTTTTTCATATTGGTCTACACAAACTATTAACTACATATAAATGATTTTTTTGTTATCATTATTGTTATTATTATTTTCATGCCGCGTTTTTTTTTTATGTCAGAAAAAAAATCTTACATTTAATACATTTTCATACACAGCTGTGACATATGATCGAGGATTAAGGCCCTTTGTTTGTATTCTCAGGACTGAGTTAACTGTGTCCACATGCTGAAGGATCTGATCACAGGACAGCGAAGATCAGAGCTCTGCACACGTTGAACAGTTATGATTTAGGACCGTGTGGGAAAAAAAATTACAACCAGGCCCAAAGGTAATCAAGTACAATAGAATGAATGAGGGAACAAAATTAAGAGTTAAAAACATTGTTTTTTTTTTTTTTACTCATGGTGCTCCACAATCCTCAAATTAATACACTCTTGAGCCTTAATAGATACATTTAAATGTATTTAAAAACCTCAAATGCCCTCGAGAGGCACAGTTTATTAATCAAGTATTCTGTTTTTCCAGCTGGACAGTTGTTAGTGAAGGCATACTGATGTTAGGGGTAGGGTCACTTAAGGAGGGGATTGGCTGGACGAAGCTAGTCTTTAGAAAAAGGG
Source organism: Pelmatolapia mariae (assembly GCF_036321145.2). Lineage (NCBI taxonomy): Eukaryota > Metazoa > Chordata > Actinopteri > Cichliformes > Cichlidae > Pelmatolapia > Pelmatolapia mariae. The sequence goes on from NC_086228.1 coordinate 23,993,435, forward strand.
ACCTGTCTGGACATTCTGATCATCAGGTTCATAGAGACAGCTATGAGCCTACATACTGTTTGATCCACCATGCAGATAGAAAGTCAGCTATACTTTAAAAATACTTTATTCAACTATTTTGGGAGATACACTTATTCACAAGATTTTATATCACTCTTATGTCTGTATAGTAAATATGAAGCTTAAATCAGCTGTATGGGGCACTAGCCTGTTTCCATACAAAGTGGAGCTACACAGATAAATTAACTGGTATTAGGTTATTACAAATAAGGTGTCCTCTAAAAGTATGTAAACTGCAGATTGAAATAGATATTTTAAACCTCAGTTTTAGCATTTTAGGATAAAAGCATTGCATGAGATAAAATACAGACTGGCTTTAGCTTTTATTATGTGCAATTTAATACACAAACAGCACAGAAATAGATAGTTATGCATCTTGATATTTGTAGACCAGTTCAGTAGTGTTTACTTTAGGCTAACTTTTTGCTGTTCAGTAAACATGCTTCATATGGCTTCTGATGTAGGGATTTGTTCTCTGCTCGGTCTGTTTGACCTCAGCACAGCCTCTGATACTGTAGACCATGATACTGTCCTTAGTAGACCTATGGTTTCCATTTGACTTTCTTCTTATTTATCTGCAAGGCTCAGATAAATGCAAGGCTCAATCCTGAGCCAGTTATTATTTTCTTTCTGCTTTCTTCCTGTAGCTGGCATCATTCAGGGTTTTTCAGAAGTTTCTTATCGTTTCTATGCAGATGACATTTACTTATACGTCTATCATTTTCTATTATATTTTATTGTGATTTTTCCCAGTTTTTATTTATTTTACACTATTTTTTGCCAAGCACTTTATAACTTCATTTCTGTGACAAGTGCTTTTATAAATAAACTTTACTTACTTACTTATATACTATATAAGAGCTAAAGCCACCTACTGTTTTGTCTCATTTTTGTGCTTTAATATCAACTTCAGATGCATAAATTATCAATGATATCTGTTAACGTACTTATAGAGGGCACTCTATTCTTGTTTAAGTTGGCTTAAGTTATTACAAACATTACACAGTTTGTCCAAAAGCTAACTTTTAGTTATCTAAAAGGTGTAAACACCTTCCATGCAAGATTGCACATTTAATCTTTAAAATGGATATAAAGAGGGCACTCTGTAGTTTTATAGATGTTTTCCTCCTGTAATTACTTCTTCATGAACAGTTTACAATCCATCTGGGTTATATTGCTGGTTGCCTGGCAACCTCACTGTTCACAAGCAGTCACAATGTGTAACGCGGTTGTTTTTGCACAACTGTTTATTAAGGTGTGCTGGCCTTTTCTCTGTGTTAACTAGCAGCTCTTTCCAGCTTAGTATTAGCACAGAAACATAAGAGCAGCTCAGATCTTCTGTCTTTAAAAAAAAGTAAGCAGATATGTGTACTTTTTCTTAAACTGCCACAAATACGCCACCTATCTTATTTGGGGCATTTAGGTGGTCAGGAGGGAAAAGCTTTTACACGCCCAAAATGAGGGTTAATCCCAGGATTATACCTGGTGCTGCACTTGCAGCTCTGGCTGAGTGGGTTTTCTGCACAGTTATGTCTCCACAAAGCCTTTCCACACCAAAAGTTAACAGAATCAGGGCTGCAGTACTGGGACAACAAGGGAAATACATGTGAGAAAAAAGGTAGCATGCTGACTTTCTGCCTAATGATAATATGTTTTGTTTATAGTGCTTTGGATACTACAGAGGGTAGGGGTAGAAAAACTGACTAGCAATAAATGGTACTGAAATGTACCTGAATTGTGTACATTTGTACTTCAAAGAGTACAGCAGTCCTTTCTACCTTTTCTGACAGTGAAAGATATTTCTAAAAGTAGTCACACCACCCATTAACATTAAATATAAATCTATATAACAATACACATACTTTAATATGTCTTAACACAGTTTCATCATGGTACCTACAGTATGTGACCTCTGAAATAGTCTATATAGAGTGAACCATTACATTTCAGCATGCCTGTCTTTTAGAAGGGCATGTGTAAAGTTTTTGCATTAGATACATTCACGACACATTAACATTATTTAAAATGAATAATGTTCAATGGGAGATGTCGTAATATCTGCAGCATTTACAACTAACCAAATATGTGATCCATCATCTTTTCTGACACACGTATGTATGCACACAACTCTCTGATTTTTTTCCTTCCATTGACAGTAAGACAGCACAGCTGTCTCAGAGGAAACTAATACAAATGTGATTTCCTATTATAATAATGTACCAAATAACACATCTGTCTTTGAGCACTGGTCTGGTCTTACAGTGTACTGACAGTTTTGTTTGAGGAGACTTGAAAGAGGCACATTTGAATTTGGATATAAGTGATTTCAGCCCAGTTTCCAAAGCTGTTAAGTTCATTTTTTTTGTACACACCTACGAAGCAATTCCTTACACATTTGAAAGCCAAAAAAAAATTTTTTTTTCACCATCACACATCAAGCATGAGAATTGTTCATCCTTTTCTACAACTTGATTCTGGTTATAAGAACATTTAGAGTCTCGTCATTTTTGACAAACAGGACAGCAGTAGAAAGACATGACATTTTAAAGTCAGACAGGATATTTTCAAGTTCGAAGCTTTCTCCCTGCAGAACCATAAAACATAAAAATCTTGTGCCACTTATTTAGTCCAAAAGCCACATTAAAGGAGAGAATTACACAAACAAACAGCCTTTTGAAATACATCTCTGCATTAGAGAGGGAAACATTTATTTGGAGGATTTATCCAGATATTGCATTAAACGGGCAGTTCCTTGCATATACCGCAGACTTTAGGCACAACAAAAGGAAACCGATCTCGCTTCCATCTTGTGCAATAACTGACATCAGGTGTAAAAGTTTAAGTGGCATTTATAAAACTCTGTCACAGATCTGACAGAGTCAGGAATAGCATTTTGTTTTGAATAAGAGTACAGGCGAGCTGAACACACACAGAATCGGCGAGCAAAGCCTGGTGTTCAGGTTTCAAATCACAGAGGAAACGGGACGAACCTTTCCTTTTTTAGTCGTTACACAGTTACCCATCACAAAGGAAACACAATCACTGATCGGAAATCACGATTCAAGAAACTTCACAGCTCAGGTTTATCAGTTTCGACAATTGGAGCTGTCTGGTCTATTACTGGAGAGTACTATACAGAGAGGGGCCCTTACATAGAGAACATGACCTCAGCTGCTTTAAGGCAGTTTATTTAACACATCCTAAAGATATCCCTCATCCCATCTTCTTTATAAGAAGTAATTACATACTAAATTACTTTCACCCAGTCTACATTTTTCAATAAAACAGGGGGGCAAATCATTCATTGCATTTAGGAAACTCTAATATACATTTTAAGAGGCATTTGCTGTAACCAGTAGACTTTATCCCAATAGCAGCTACAGGCTAATACACTCTATTTACGTAACTAATTCTTCTTTGAATTATTTTTGGGACACTAAGTCTCCTCTGCAGCTGAGCAGAAAAAATCAAAGGCACAAACAAATGAACAACAACCCCTTACTGACGTATCACCAGGCAAAATGAGACCACGATGACAGACTGAGCGGTACACGTCGTACAACACAAACGTCACATTTGCACTCATCTTGAAACGTAAACGTGACATGATATGAAACACTCTTTCACTTTGACAGCCCGTCATGGTTGGAGACCGGCAGCTGGTCCGTCTGAATTTTCTACAATGAACTTCTTACTTTGGAACAGTCAAATGTGTTGGGTGGCCTCATGTGATGGCTCCGACCCATAAAGGGCATTTAGTCTTGAATATATGTGTGTGTGTTTATGTGTGCGCACATGTGCTGCACTTTTAAGGTGTGGGCATGTATGGCTGTAAGGACGAGGGAGCTCTATTGCTCGGCCCGATCGAGTCAGTATGCATCAGGGTGGCTGCTTTAAAGCAACGGTAATACGTCCAGGTCTGTATTGCATGAACCATCGCAGCTCTCTTACGTTCACAACATGATATCAGTCGGTGTGCACTGTGGGCGAGGCACATGTTTGCTGCAGTGCTCGGGGTTTACGGGATTTTAACTGGGGTTTCGGGAAAGGCTTACTGAGTTTAGTGCCACAGGAGCCGCCACCAGCAGTTTGGGGACAGGGCAGAAATGGGTTTCCATGGGAATGCACTGGAGCTCCACAGGATCTGAAGTCAGAAGCTCCGAGGGGTCTACTGGAAGAGAGAGAGGGGGGGGAAGAGGTGGAGGAGGAGCTGTGAGTTCTTACAGACACAAACATGTGCAGGCAAACCTCTGTAGCAGATTATTTTATACTGATATCTGTGCTTAATTATAACGATCTTTTAAAATTATCGGCAAAGCAAATAGTCAAGTTAGCACTGAGGTTGTTTTTATAGATGTTAATGCTGAATGTGTGTTATCACCTCACTTTACACCTTTGCTTGTTTGAATCTTCACGTCAAAAAGAGAGAGGGTGGGGTGTAACATCTCAGGAACGAAAGTTTACAAAATCTGTGATGTCTCAATGCCTAGTTGACTAGTTATGCACTCATTCATAGCAGCAGCAGGTTAGTTCAAAACCATGGCCTGGTATGATGCTGGTAAACCGAAAGAATGCAAATTTAGTTCATTTCGGGTAAATTCCATTAAAGCTGCATAGTAGAGTCGAGCCACATGTGATTTCATCTTAAATGTGAAACATTTTTTCCTGCTGGTTTTGACAATCAAAATCCCCATCATGTTTTGTAAAAATCAAAGCAAGCAGACTTCTGTTTCAGCTGTAAGTAAGCAACAAAAAGCAGCAAACACCACCAGTCAAAGGATTTTAGAGCGCTCTCATTTTTATACATATTAAGGGCAATTACATTGTGTAATATCTCAGTGCACTCTGAGCAAATAATTTATGGAGCTTACGAGCAGTCTCTGTAATGGTTAATCCTTCAGTTTGTGCAAACTCTTAAATCAAAGTGATGTTTTTATTGCTAAAATATCAAATTTACTGCTTTACAAAAAAGCAGAAAGAATTGGTAAAGCACATTATTATTTTTTGATTGAGATGGTAAATTACAGCTATTTACTAGTTTTGGTGGTTGAATGCTATCTAATGCTTGATTAAGTGTGCTGGCTCAAATTCGGGAATAAAAACGTGAATTCAGTTTGTTGTTTGCCAAATAAATAAAAACATAATTTTTAGTTTTAACCAAGTTTTTGACAGATTTCTAAAATATTTGTGCTTTTTTTGGTGTTTTGACAGGTGGTCTAACAAATTTGTGAAGCACTGTGGCCACTTTCAGCTGTTTCCTTATTCACGAGAGGTCACCACAGCAGGTAGCTTTAATTTGGCAGATTTTCTACTCTGGATCCCCTTCCTGATGCAACCCCAAAGGGATCTGGATCTCCTCCTGGGATCAAACCGGGACTCCTTCACTTGTTAGCTGGGCTCTGGGCTTTAATTTCAGTGATCACTGGGACATAAAAGAAAACACACATAAAGAATGAAGAGGCAAATTTGATAAAAACTGCTTAAAGTTTTGTGCCAAAATTAAGGTTTAACAAGCATTTTTCATCTTTTTGTGTTGTTGATTTTTTTTTTGTCACATATCTCTTGTAACGTCTGTGTTGTACCGGTCTTTCCACAGTGGCGCACACATCAATGCACTTGCGGGTTGACTGTCTGGTTAATCGAAGTTTAACTCTCTGTCCAGTTTGTTTCTTCAGAAATTTCAGGTCTCTGTGCTGCTGAGGGATAAACTGCAGACCAAGATTGCTTCAACTCTGTATTATATTTGATACACAAGTTTTTGTAAGTTTTTGAAATGTCTGCATCGTCAGTGTTATTTTATTCCCTCTCAAAAACAAAATGTTTTAAGCAATAAAACATACCACATATAGCAAACTGATATTTATTTTCTTTTTTAATTTGTCAGAAGGTTCAATAAATGCTCCAGTTTCAAAAAGAATAAAACATTTCTGGCCATTATTTCACAGTTCAGGCTTTTCAGGGCCAACAGTGCATCAGAGGGTGTAGGTTGTTCCTGACAAGACCAAGGGTTTCTAGTATTTGAGAAAAGTTGGGACACTTACAGGTGAATTTATTAACTTCCAGAGCTGCAGGAAAGCTGTAGTTCAACCAGTTTTCTTAAACTTAGACTTATTTTTTAATAAATTTACACATTTTTCTTTTCCTTTTTCCTTTGCTGGTGACCTGCTGACCTTCGTACCATTCAAGTTTATTACAAATTTAAATAATGAGGGTGCCCTAAATCATTTGACTGGTAGGTTGTATCCAAGCAAATTAAGTAACTGTTTGGCTGCAAACATTTATTTTTATATGATATATATATATTTTTTAACAGAGATGAGAGCTGGCATGCTTTAATGCCAGGCCACATACTGCATACAGTAACGACTGAGACAGACATGATGTGATTCAACACCAAACAAAGACACTCAGATGAAAACAGTTGTCTATTTCAAGATTCCTCTCAAAACGAGTTGTTTTCATTTGCTCGCATCATAAGAAACAGAAACGTGAGGAGAGATGAAATGTGAAGATAACACATGACACTACGGGCAGACAGTGAACAGGACTGAGATCCTACAGAGCTAAAATTAAAAGAGGACTGAAATGAAAGAGCAAACCTGATTCGAGGCGGCAGATTCAGCGAAAGGAACATTGGTGACTGGGGTCGAGGCCGACGAAACAGTGGAGGTGGTGGCACCGTGCATCATGGGAACTTTTATTCGGGCGAGTCAGACGAAAGACAGAGGACGAGGATATGGGCGGGGAGGAGGGAAGGGGAGGGGAGGGGAAGGGAGGGGGAACAGGAATGATATGGTTACCATGGCAAAATGTGTAGGATCAAAAGTCATGGCACAAGTCAAGTGATATTGCCAGGATGAATTTGAACAAGTACCAGGACACATGCAAACAAAATCAGAGATAAAAGGGGAAAAAAATACATATTTAAATAGCTGACAGGATACAAAATAAAAAAAAATTAATTGCTCACCAACAAAATGGCAGTTAAACAAACAAAGCAATACACAGTCATACAATCTAATCAGACTGGAGTATCTGATAATTGTATTGAATGGACGGAGCATGTGTATGGAAAGAGCAAATGATCCATAAGAAATACTTTTATTCCTTTCAATTACAATGTAAGAGAAATCCTGAGAATTTAGTGATTTAATGGCAATCATATTTTATCGTTGCTCTGAAGTCCTGAGCTGAAGGTGCTAAAGACTGAAAGTACTGGTCCATTTTTTATCCTCATTTGATTCGCTTTTTATTATTATTATTATCATTATTATTATCATTATCATTATTACTATTATTATCATTATTATTATTATTATCACTAACTAAACAAAAGGCACTGGAACAAATCAAAGTTTAGTTGACTACTTGCGAAAACCAACAAGTCTGAAAACAGCACACATGCTGTCTAAGATGTATAATACTATTAAGATTCTCAATTGGTGTGTGTCAGACCAACCAAACTTACATATATGAACATAAGACTGAAATATGTACACAAAACATGCACTGTGCTATTGTCCATCATCATACACAGCATAGCTGTGGCTCTGCAGCAACATTAGAAAGCATCTCTCACACCCAGAGGTGATCATCGTCTCACTGCTCCACAGAAACATATAGTTGATTCATACCTTGAGCTGGAGCTTTTCAGCATAAACAAGAACTGAATTTGTCACATTTAATCTAATATGTTGCTTTTAATTGCACTTTTATCAATGTAACTTTAAAAGGGGCTTTTTATATTGACTTTGTATTGTTTCCGGCATGATTAGTTACTTGATTGTTGTGTTTTCCTTGACCTGTCACCCTGGACAGGATGTGCACTTCTGTAATCTATGGCAGGATGCAGCACAGTGACAACATCCACTTGTGGATTCATTATACAATAGATCGGCACTGTGACACTCAAACTGGTGTTTTCACCCCAGCTTCTTAATTATAGCTCGACTGAGGACTGTGAGGATGTATACACTGTGATTAATGTCGTCATACATGAAGAGTAGGGACACCAAACACTGTTATTGCTTTTATGTTCTATTTGTACATTTAGCAAGTAGGAAGGATATAATGAAATTATGTTTTTTTGGTTTCATTATGAGAAATGTAGTAGTCAGAAGTTTTCATACACTGATCATTGTGGTCATTTTGGGCTGGTAGCTTCTCTTTACTCACTCACTGGATTGCCCAACACAGAGCTACACCTTCAGGCTTGACTGAAATTTGCAGCTGCTTGTTGATGACTGCCAAAAGTATTTGGTTGAGGTGGAATCTGTTAAGGAATATTTAACCAAATATTAGCGAGTTTGTTATGTATATATAACTGAGAGTGTCTGTTTACCTGTGTGGATTAGAGCAAATCCCCAATAAATTCAAACTTGTGCAACAAATTCTTGTTTTTTAAAGCCATTAAAGATGTATGCTGTGCAGGTTGAAATTTGACCCTTTTTAATTCATTCCATTTCCCCACGCTTCCCTGAGTTTGGCACTACAACATTTTTAGGACATTTAAGCACTGTTAAAAAGGGCATCAACTCAATCTGATATCCAAAACCAAAATCTCGATATCTTTACTGCATGTAAAGAAAAAACCCCCCAGCTCATTCTGAGGGGATCGTGTGGAAGGCTCTGATTAATTTTTAATGCAACCATGAAACCATGCAACCATACCCATGTATTGACCCATATATTGCACTAAAGTGAGACTACCTCTTCTGCTTTTTATATTTTCAAGTGAGGTAAGCAAAAGCACAAACAAAGTTCCCCACCGTTATAGAAATGCAGTCTGCTTTAGGCTGGAGACTAAAGTGGACAAAATTCAGCAAAAAAAACCCCACCAAAAACAAAACCAGAGAGGGACTCGGACCATCCTGAAAATGTATTTTACTGCAATTTATAACAGCAAAGACACATGAAAATATTTTGCTTCTTTTTTTCTTTTATGTCAAAATTATTCTCCAAATGTATTAAATTTACGTCCTAATATCAGTATGTATCACTGGGAAATGTAATAAAGGTGGAGCTGAAATTAGGAAACACACACACACACACACACACACACACACACACACACACACGCAGACGTATGCATGACTAAACATCTTCTGCAAACTTTTTGTGATTCTAATCTACCAGATTTTCAGTTCATGGACTGACCGAGTGAATCGTGTGTCTGTGCTTCTCATCACTGTTGGTATCCCTAAACTATCTGAATAGAAACCCTGCATCAGTCTGCTGCTGTTCCACTGTTATGTAATCCTGAACAGCATTGACCTCAGACATAGTCTAATCCTCCATGGTTAAACTACAATATTCTGATATTTCCGACATCAGTTTAGTGAACATTTGTTTCGTGCATTTAAAATAAAATCTGTAAAACCTTCCTCTAAACCAGCTGGCACTTCACTTCAGCCCTGAAGTGAGCTTCTGGAAGCTCTAAGGAGGGTGGTGCAGGTGGGGTCCTTGTGTGGTGAGCAAAAAAAGGAGGTCCCTTAATCTGTGAGTACAGACACTGACAGGAAGCTGATGAGGGTTTTTTTCCACTCCCTGCTTTCCCAGCAGTCTGAGCTACCAGAGCTGGCACAGTTCATGTAAATCCAAATGCTTAAATGATTAAACACTTGCACTTAAGACTTGTTTGTTAAACTGGATGGAGAAAATCAGTGTTTGACTTCAGCAACTGAGAATAGTTGGGTCTCATTGTCAGGTCATCCAGTAGTTTGGTTTTGATTAAATAACGCATAGTCCATGTACTATGCTACAAATAGAAAGTCATGATCCATGTAACATTTCCAGGTTTAGGTCCGTCTGCTTTTGAAATTTCATTCCCCTAAAGGAAAACTTTTTCACATAAAACACAAGAAGCATGAACTTGAATCCCTGCTAATCAATTCTACTGCACATGTACGAACTACACAATTTATAGTTAACTGGGCGAAACATGGTCACCTGTATGGTCGTGCAGGCCTCTGATTAACACACCAATCCTATGGTTGGTCACATTTTGTACAAACACGTGCATAAAACAAGAAACAGATGACAGCGAAAGTTAAAGCAAAGAAGACGAGAGAGCAGACAAAGGTGTGCCCACAGGTTCAGGTTAGAGCAGGCAGCACAAGCAAGCAACATGGAGTTAGTGCACAATGTGTACCGGCGCACAAAAACACACTGATGCAAGCTGCTGGTAAAGTGAAAGTGCAAACACCTCAAATCTCTAAATGCTGTAGTGAAGAAAATGGCATTCAAGTATCGAGGAATAAAAACTGCATGCCAAGTGTGTATGTGCACATGTACTCTCCCTCGAGCACACAGTAAGTGCAGTATGTGGGTGTTTTGGCTCATCAATAATTCATGCCTGACAGCCTTCAAGCCTCTCACTAACCATTGTTTCTTTACATCCCCCATCATGTTTTTTCAGGATTTATACCTCACCAGTTCATGTCAACACACATGTTCAAAGGTTTTCATATCAAACCGTGATGTTTTATCTCTTTAAATGTCATCTTTGTCTTTTCCCTGAGATGTAGCATATTGAAATTATACTCGTCTGCTGACTCCTGCTCAAGTTAAAACAGTCTTAAACCCGTGCAGTCAATAATCAGTGCAGCAACATTACCACATACTGGTCATCTAAGGCCTGAACTACAAAGCAAGTTCAACACACTCAGGATATATTTTTCTTATCTGTTTGTAGACACTCATCCTTTGTGAGGCAACTTTTATGTTAACCTGTTTCTAGGTCAAAACTGTGGAAGTTTGTTCTCCCACTAAAAAACCCCCCAAACTTTTCCTGCCATCCATTGGTCAAAATTTTGGGTTATTACCTCAAAGATTTGATGTCACAATTCAAAATACTTTCGTCATGTATGATGACATTAATCACAGTGTATACATCCTCACAGTCCTCAGTTATTTTGTCAAGTTGTATGGTAAGTTGAAAATTTGAGATTAATAACCCCATATTTTGAGTCAAGGATACGATTTTAAAAAAATTTTCAGTGGTGGAAAAATACATTCCCCCCAGACTTCCTGGAGAACGTAACAATCAGCAGTCAGGCTGAAGGTGATTATCAACTCCACCAGTAAACCCGAGGTGTCCTCAATCTATCTTGGAGCCGGTTCACATGAAAGAGGTGGTGTTGGCAGCATCTGACCAATCACAAACATGGCAGCAGAACAGCTGATTTTACAAAGGAAGACAAAGCTACAAAAGACTGGAAAAAATGCTACAATAGAAAATGTTTAGGTTAACTGACTTATCATTATCACAGCTCAGTCATTAAGGCTCAATAGGATCTGACATATTCAGAAATCTGCACAAGACACTTGTAACCTTATTCTTTGAGCTGCAGCCCCGGCTGTGTAAAACCATCTGAGAGCAAGGACAGAACAATTAAAAAACTGAATTGAAACCAGTAGGTGTGCAGATTTTATGAACAGTCAGTAATAACGAGGATTAAGTGTTCAGTTTTAGGATCAGACATGATTTTAAGCCTTGCAGAACAAATGAAAATAAATAAAATGGCTTTAAAACTGCTTGCTAGGTAAAAATGAGCATTAACGTTGCTCTTAAGGATCTATATTTCTCTAAAGCACGGCCTTCTCCTACCTGGATATTAAGGTCCACCTGTTTTTCCAGGACTGATGATGGCATTTTCCTGAGAATTGGTTAGTGACTCAGCGGTTGTTTCCTACGTGCAGGTTAGGTTTGCAGCTTTAGCTGCCATAGTGACTAATGAACCACCTTTGTGACTCAAAACTCTGAGTTAAACCTGAAGTTACCTTGCTAAAACCCTAATCCTGCTTCGTGGTTTATGACTTTAATGTGTTTGTCTCTTTAAGCTGTGTCCTCTGACTCTATGGCCTCATCACAAGCCAAGCAAAAGTGAATGTGAATCAAGCAACACAACAGACAGTGGAACAGAAGAGAAGCGTCACACAGCACAGAAGCCCTGAACAGACACAGCATGCATACTGTTTGCGCTGCACCAGCAATTCCTTCGTCCTACAGTTCTCCACCTTTGTGTTTGTGTGCACAGGCCACTTCTTGGACTCAAGGTTTGAGGGTGTATGAATCCAAGGGACCTCCTACTGGTGTTGCTAAGGTTTCCAGAGACTCACCAGTGGGGATAAAGGCTGGTTGCTGGAGCTGCATGTTAGCCAGGGCTTGCTGGTAGTGGAACATGCTGGGATTGAAGACGGTGGCAGCAGCTCCGTTGCTCTTCTCTAAGACAGGCCTCTTTGGTAGCGGCTGCACAGCCCCCGGGGGCAGACCCTGGCCATGAAGAGAAGGATATGAATGAAAGCAGTGGTTATCTTTCAACACAGGTAGTGATGGGTGTACAGAAAACACTCTCCCTGGACCAAAAAAAACAAAAGTAGATTAATCTGGTGTCATCTCAGGGTGAATATAAGCTTTACCATTCAGATTACATGGATGCTTTTTGCCACCACAAGAGGGCACTGCAGTATTTAAGATTAACTGAAGTGATGTAAGGACAGCCCAGAGGTCAGGCCAAGAGCAAAATGGGGTTTCTATCATTTCATCTTCTAATGGGGCCGGTGCTGAACCATCAAACTGCTATGGAAGATAACCAGGATATATAGGTATAAAACCTTAACACACAGGCCATTAATGTGGGATGTGGCTGAAGCAGGAGTATGTTTGAATGACCCCACCTGATCTACAGAAGTAACACAGCAGCAATCCCCTTCTTTACTGAAGTTAAAAAAATGTTACAAGCTAAAACCAAAACCAAATTACCTAGAAATGATCTTTCTAAGTCCTTTCACTTTTATGATTTGTATCTTCTTTCAGTAACTATAGATTACTCACATCGATGGCGTTAGTCATTACAGGCAGCTTCACTCAAAATAGTGAACGATACGATATGCATCGTATGGATAGCAGAAGCAGTTAATGTGCTAAAAAACAAACCATTTAGACCAGATTATCCTATCTGAAGCAGGATATTATGATCTTACATTGTATCATTGAACAATAAAGGAGTACCGGAAAGGAAAATCTGCTGCTGGTAATACAGCCTGGACTTGACGTGACATGAATTGTCCTGTTTTTTACTGCAACTTGGAAACTAATTTCAGTGATAAGTGTTTTGTGTGTGGAGCACATATGCTGTCAAGAATCTTTGGCAGGGAAGCTTTAGAAGAAGCAGCAACTGTTGTACTCAAATAATCTTCAAGAACCTGATAAACTGAAAATTGTAGCTTCAGGAACACAAATCAAGAGAATAACATAGAATAACAAACTATTTTGTGAAATGCTGTTAAACAGCAGATACAGTTAGGTCCATAATTTGTAGTTTTGCCTTCTATAAACAACCACAGTGGATTTTAAATCAAACAATCGAGATCTGATTGAAGATCATTTTATACTGCTTATCCGGGTTCACATCACGGGGGGTAGGAGTCTAAACAGACAAACCTGGACTTCCATCACCCTAGGCAACACTTCCAGCTCATCCAGGGGGACACTAAGTCTTTCCCAAGCCAGCCGAAATATGTAATCTCTCCAGCGGGTCCTCGGTCTGCCCCGGGCCTCCTTCTGGTAGGACATTAAATCATTCAAAAGGAGACATCCTAGTCAGATTCCCAAACCTCCTCAACTGGCTCCTTTCGAGGTGGAGGAGCAACACTTCTACTCTGAGATCATCTTGAATGACTCAGCTCTTTATCTTATCTCTAAAGGAGAGCCCAGTCACCCTTCAAAAGGAAACTCATTTCCGCCACTTGTATCTCTGACCTCATTCGTCCGGTCCCTACCCAGAGCTCGTGACCACAGGTGACCACGGGTGAGGGTAGGAACATAGACTGAGCGGTAAATCCACAGCTACGTTTTTATGCTCAGTTCTCTCGACCACAACAGATTGGTACCAATCCAGCCCAGTCATTGGCAGGTGAGGCCCGTTTCCTTGTTACTTCATAAAAAACTTCACTTTAATTTTAAATATGAGACCCAAAGAGACGTAGAAAAAAACTGGAAAAATCAACAACCTGATCCATTCTTAAAAAGAAGGAATACAGTGGCCAGCTCAGCAACACTAAATGATAACAGAATTATTTCCATGATTAAGAAAAACAGCTTCCCAACATTTAACCAAGTCATGAACTTGCTCGGAAAGATAGACGTATCACTGTCAAGGTGTACAATCAAGAGAATGCAAACCACTGGTTACACTAAAGAAGAAAAAGGCCAAAAAAAGTCTGCAAAGTTCTAGAAGTTTTATTTTGTGGGGGGAATAGATAAAGCTGCCAGGAGCAGAGGTAGTGAATGTGGATGAGTTTAAATACCTGGGGTCAACCATCCCAAGCAAAAAAACACACAAAAGATGTGAAGAAGAGAGCGCAGGCAGAGTGGAGTGGGTGGAGATGAGTGTCAGGGTGATTTGTGGCAGCAACAGTGAAAAGGGAGGTTTACGAGATGATAGTGAGACCGGATATGATCTTTGGTTTGGAGACGATGGCACTGACAAAAAGACAGGAGGCCAGCATGGAGGTGGCAAAGCTGAAAACTGTAATTCCCAAAGAGCTGATGCAATGTTTTTGTAAAACCCCTAGAAATGAAAGCTGAAAGTCCAAACTTCAATTACATCTTGATTCAACCCAGCAGTGCTATTAATTAAACAGAGCAACAAAACAAAAACTGTATCCCTGTCCAACAAATTATGGTTTTAGCTGTATGGCAGAGGTTGGCTTGCTTTACAGTTGGCTTACACGCATGTTTTCCTTCTGAAAAACATGAGAATATTTTAATGCTTATTTTTGTTAAAAAGTACAGAGACACAGTGTCGAGGACGACTCACCAAGCCTGAGGACGGGGTGTTTTGACTGGCTTGGTGCTGTGCAGCCTTGATTCTGGCCTGCAGGTGAGCTGGAGGGTGGAAGTACTTGCACTTGTCTCGGCTGCAGCGGCCTTTAATATAGTCCATGCAGACAATGACCGAGTTCTCGTTGCAGTCCACCATGCCCGCCTCCAGGGGGTGAGCGTAGCGGCAGTCGTTCTCACCTCGCGTGCAGTTCCCGCGCTGGAATTCTCTGCAAACCTGGCAGGGCAGGCGGGAGCACCGATCAACATTCACCTTTCATCGTTTTTCCACCAAACATAGAAACACAACAACTGCACGCATGCTGCATACCTCCAGCTTGTCTGTGCGCACATGTTTTTGTGCGGAGGTGCCATTTCCCATGGCTGCCAGACCGGTAGGACTCCCGGGGACGAGCAGGGGAGTGCTGGGCAGCAGCTCAGGCATCAAACCCATCGCTGGGCCCATGTGGCTCAGATAAGGACTGAATGCCATGCTGGGACTCGTTGCCAGAGAGGGTGTCACTGGGAATGTTGTCTGAAAGAAAGAGAACAAGAAAGAGACAATTTATGGCAAAGCTTTCAATAGGAGGCTTGAAGTGCTTGACTGCCAGCACTGCTTTTTACAGGAATAAGAACAATGC
The DNA here is from genome assembly GCF_036321145.2 of Pelmatolapia mariae. Classification (NCBI taxonomy): domain Eukaryota; kingdom Metazoa; phylum Chordata; class Actinopteri; order Cichliformes; family Cichlidae; genus Pelmatolapia; species Pelmatolapia mariae. The sequence goes on from NC_086228.1 coordinate 24,008,960, forward strand.
AGCTGCCTAAACAACTTCTACAAGCATGAAAAAAAAGCTGAGCAGGCAGAATACATAAAAGACTTTCAATGTCACTTGAGATTCTGCAAATTTCTCCTTGTACAGTAAGAAACTTTGGCTTTCAAACACTTTTTAAAAACAAAAAGGCTCTTTTTATTCCCTATTTTATGTATGTAAGAGGACAGAAATAACCAGCATTGATAGAGTGAAATATTATTCTACTCCTTGTTGTCTGTTTAGCGCACATCTTGCACACGGCACGGTGTTTTGATGACTGCATTACTGTAGAGTCATAGTTTAGGATGGGCTGCTCACTATGGGCTGCAGTTGTGTTCCAGGCAGCATGAACTGCATCTGCTGAGCCAACATGGCTGCCGCGGCCTTCTGCTGGATCAGGTTGTTCCTCCCATTGATTTCCAGCTGGGTTTTCAGGTGCGGAGGTGGGTGCAGGTATTTGCAGTTCTCGCGTGTGCAACGCCCCTGAAGAGGAGAGCGGAGACAGGAAGGATGAGCATAGAAGCTTTAAGCAGGCAACAAAAACTCACTCCCACTCAAAAATAATTAAATAAATAAAAATCACCTCTTATCAGAGAAACCGATTCAAGTTTAGCAGAGGACTCATCCATATAATCAAGTGTAATTTGTTACACTAAACATCAAGGATCTAGTGTGCTTTCAGAGGAGTCCTAATGACTATGCCTTATAAATTTTGGTGAATAAAGTACTAATGAAGCCCCAGAAGAGCTTCTGCTGCATAATTCATGAGAAAAATGCAACCGCTTTGTAAAAGAGTTCTGACGAATATTGAAAGGTGTTTTTTTTTTTATTTCTCAGGATATAATCATTTCATTTTGTCATTAAGTCATTTTTTGAGGCAATGTGAAACGACAGGTGTTGTATTTGAGCCAGCTTTGGATTTTTCCACAGCAGAAAAATAAACTAAAGTGACAAGCGATAAAGCTGGAGGCTGATAACACATGCTTAACTCTCACCGTCCTCTATGATAGAGTCAGTATCTCCATCGGGAAGATATCAGCTCAAAAATAAAATAACCTATTTTCCAAAATAAGGGAAAAACTTTGCAGTGCATGAGTGAAAAAGCAAAAGCAGTCATTCCTCGAAAAAATAAACTCACAAGCCAAATTTGTACATTTTGACATAACAGAGGGAAGGAGATATGAGTCCCTCGGGGGTTGCACCAGGAAGGGTATCCGGTGTAAAAATCTGCCAAATCAAACATGTGGAGCTACCTGCTGTGGTGAGCTCTTGTGACAAGGAAGCAGCCGAAAGTGGCTTTAATATAACAGATGAATTGATACAGAACGGCATCAGCCAAAAAAAAGCTGGTCTGCAAAGAATCATGATATCTTCAAGAAGCATTTCAAATATGAGTTAACTGTACATAGGCCTACAATTCATATATGCAGACTAGATTTATAAAGTATAGTTGGGAACCAGTCCTTACTAATTATTAATTTCTGTTTGTGATTTTTCTTTTCTTTCTAATAATATAATAAAATTGTTAAAAAAAAAACAAAAACAAAGAAAAAACATAGATACGATTATCTACTGAACACAGAGACACATCCATCAGTACGTGAGCTTATGTAATAAGCATCATTATTTGTAACTGATTTCCTATTCTTGAATTCTAGCCTTGGTTAAGAAAATAGCTGCAAAATTTGCTGGGTGCGTTTATTGAACGTCACCTGGACGTTCATGTTGGGGTTTCTAGCAATGTAAAGTTTCTGTACCAGAGTTGTTTTATATCATTCTTTTAGTAATAAGAACAAAGGGAAGTGAATATACCATTTATAAAGTGAGAGAAATGAAAAAATTCTTTCAAGGTAACAATGTTTCCAGTGATGTTGTGAACCATGTTATTGTAAATCAACCACGAACTGCCAGTCAAAAAGAACACTGTGTATAGATTTAAACCAAGTACACCTGACCACAGCACCTGAAAAGGCACAAACCTACCAGGGACAGAAACTGTTACCGGGAGGGTTGCTTTTGCTAAGCCTGTGCCATCACCAGAAGCAGTGTAGGTAGCAAAAGCAAAGATCAGCCAGCACATAAAGAAAAAGCAGCCTGTTTTCCTGTGCAGAATCACCATCCAGTACTCTTTGCACTGGTTTTCACTGAAACTGCTGCAGTGGTACTTTAACAGATTGCTTTGTATAAGGAGTAAATAAGTCAAATAATGCATTGCTTTAAAACAAGCATTTACAATTGATAAGCTGATCTGAATTATCTAAAATCTGACAAGTACTTTGATTGATTTTCTTCATCTAAGTTGATTTAGCTTTAAGTAAACTTAAAAAGGCTTTATATTGGGTTACTTCTAATTGTATTTATTTAATTAAAATACAGTTTAACATGAAACCAATGTGCTGCACGATGGGTTTATAACTGTTGCTAATTCACAACCCTTGTCCCTTGTTGGGCTTTTACATTCACATTTTACAACATTCATAACATAAATCAACATATATAAAACCACAATAAACTATAAATACATAGTGTAAAATATAGTGTAGAAAAACAAAGAAATTAATATAATTTCCAAAAGTATTAATAATTGTAAAATTATAATATAGTTATTTAAAATGACTACAGCTCTGATTTACCATTAATCCACTCTTGACCTTTATGTTAAACATTTTATATCTGTAAATGTGCTTCACAGATTATAATCTTTTATGCTAATTGTCCAAATTTAGATGCGCGATGTGGTATTTTATAGTTGCTGTTCACCACGTTCCTAATAATGCAATTGCTGCCTTGCTTGTGATGCCTCTAGAAAGAATCTTTGAAGTCAGTCATTAAGGAAACATAAATGAATGAAACTCGGTTCATTTCTTTACAATACTACAATGGTGTCACAACTGGCTTTTTATCCATAATTTTCAGAGTTTGATTGGATATTTTCACAACTTTTCTTCTTTAATGTGCCATTTCTAATCAACAGAAATGAAAAATTGAGGGGCTTTATATTAAAACAAACATTTCCAAATATCACACAGCTCTGCATTATCATGGAATAGAAATTAAAAGATTATTAAATTGGATAAACATCGCAGGACACCGAAATGCCAGCTCCAGTTTTTTTTTTTTTTTTAATCTGATCATCTAATGAGACTACAACTCAGCTGGTTCTAGCTACACTCTGTAATCGATGCCGTGGATTTACAGATGCAACTGAGGATAATCTCATTACTGCACAATACGTGGATATTTTGAATTTATCATCTCAGAAAACTGGGAAAAATTAAAGTCATAAATTACCAGCGAATCTTATCCTGCATCAGCAGCCGTGGCCAAAACCCGTTTTGATCAGAAGTCATTCTTCATGCTCCTTTTTACTTGTCATTTCTGGCTTTTTGACAAACTCTAAATCAGATTTGGATCCATTTATCTAAAAGCAATCAATTTGGCCCAGAATGCCGTTAAAGCAGTGTCCTTGCTCCCTGGCAGACTGTGGGGAAGGTGAAGATGGTGCTGCAGGAACACTGCAGGTCAACGCACACTCAGAGGAGAAACTGCAGTCTTCATTAAACCCCTGGGCCGACAGCATCTGTCTGCTCCTGCAGATGAGTCGTTAACCCGCTAAACTACCTCCGCTGAGCCTCGGCAACATGCTCTGTCATCAAACCACACCCACATAAAGTCCCTCGCGTTAGGTGATCACGAGCAACCGAGAGCACTAAAGCAGAGGACAATAATACAATCTGAAGACAAGCTGACGTCATGGTGCAGAGGCTCTGATGGTGATGGATAACATGCTGAGATGAGGGCACATAAAAAGGGTGTTAGCAGCAGGATAACTCTATAAAAATAGGGGGAAGCCGCAGTGTCTCTTCACCAGCATCCACTCACACAACCTCACACAGCAGACAAAAAAGCACGAGAGCACACAGGAACGCAGCCGCCTGAAAACCGGTCATGATGGTACACAGGCATATAAAAACACTCTCGCCTACACCGGAGCAAGCTTTGCGTCAGCGAGCTGTGTGTTTAGGGATGAGACTGTAATGAAGAGAGAGTCCCATGAGCCCAGCATGCCTGCTCCAACTCAGAGGGAAAGAAAAGAATCTATTAATGAATCTAATGGTGCATTGACGTTATGCATTGCACGATCCAGACAGAAACACAAAGAAATAAAGAAAACTTTGATACAAAACCTTTATGAAAGCTGTGACATCTGGGTTAGAGAAAGAGGCCAATGAATAGCGGTGCTGAGGAGAGTACTAGGTCAGGAATCTCCTTTTGGTAGCCATGGCAACACGCTACACAACACAGAGAAAGTCCCTGTTTGTACAGTAGTGTGCTGCTGATGCGCAGAGAGAAGAGAGAGCTAGGACGTCGATAAAAAAAAGATCACAGCGCAGCTCTACTCTGTGGCACACAATGACAGAACTGCACTGTAAACAATATTAACATGAAACACAACTGATGCCTTCTTTCAGTTAAAGACAACCTGTTACGCTCATTTCCACCACTTTTATTCTTGGACTCAGCTAGAGTGGCCTTTACATTGGTTGCCAGTTCAACATAATCCATCTTCATATTGGCTGCCCTTCATAAACAGAAGGTTAGAACACCAGATAGGTGGAGCTGTCCCTCATGTGGCCCAACATAACAATATTAGCGATATCGCCGTGATACAAACACATATGCAATGCCAACATTGCGTTTCTTGCTAAGTCTGGTAAGACTGCAATAATACTGCTCTGTGACTGCAGAATAACCAGAGTACATGGAGACTTTTCTGCATTAATATCAAACATAAATACTATGCATTTTACTGATGTAACTATGACATCGTTATTAGATTATGTTGGCAAATCCAACTGTTTAGAATATCAATGTAGCATTCACAGTGGTATTTGGTAACATTGATGCGATGAGGGCCTGGTCTTACATTTTTACTTACTTTGTTGTGTAAGTTCTCACTAACATCATGCAAATGAAAGAATAGAAATAGCTGAACATATCTACCATGAATGTCGTTACCCCCCGGGCCGGTCTTTTCAGCTGGTCTCAGGGTTTTGAATATTTTTTAAGTTTAGGATCCTTGTTTGTTTTTGGAGGTACTCTCAGTTTGATCATTCCAGGGTTTTTTCATTCTTTGTTTTGTTTATTGCTAAACTTTAATTTTCAGTCATTCCTTCGGATTGTAAGGAAACACTTCTGGCGATATTTTAATTCTAGTTTTGTAGTTTGTATTTATGATATTTTATTAGTCCCCTCAGTGTTTCAGTGTTGGCATTTCCCTGTTTCACTGTTATTCATTTTCTGTTTTACTTTGGTGATCATCTGTTTCCTGTGTTAAACTTTTAGTTTAACTTCCCCTCCTGACCCATTGTCGTTGATTGTCTTCACCTGTGTGATCACTCTTACTTGTGTTGTTACCCTCTTTCATTCAGCTCTCTTGTTACCTCGAGTGTATGAATAGTCCAATCCTTTACTTTAGTCATTATCTTGCTGTCTGTCGATCTTCCGTTGCGGTCACCATTGTGTACTCCTGCATGACTTTTTGACTTTGCTACTTTGTTTATGAGTTGTGTACTTCCCTTATTATCTCATGTGTATAAATAGTCCGGTCCTTCTCCTTAGTCTATGTCCTGGTGACTCTTAATTTTCCTGTATGTTCACCATTGATTTAGATTTTGGTATATCAGCTTAAACAAATGGCTTTTGGTCTGCCTCCTGTTCTCCTGCCTCAGTCCTCACCAGTCCTACAATCCAAATTCATAACAGTGAAGCGAAACCACACTCGTGATTGACAACTTATTAACTGATTAGGATACCTGGATAATCCTCCTTTGTGAAATTTAGAATGACCAAAATTTACAAAATGAAATTAATATTTTATTCAGTGTGGCCTGAAATGAGTGACTGAGCCCATGAAATCCTCGGGAAATAAGGTCAAACTTGAGGGTTCACGATTCACTATAATTCAGGTAAACCATAATGGCTCACCTTTAAATGTTATTATTTGAGGTTACTCTCATAGCAGATAATGATGTGAAGATGAAAAAATCAGACAATCAATGAACCAATTAATCAAGACTATGTATTCAGTTCTAAAAATATTGGCATCCCCTAACATAAAACTTATTAAAATTATGTCTCAGTTATTCAAATGATCTTCTGCCATCTTAAATAACCAAATATTTTGGGGTATTGTTGTTTTTTTTGGACAAAAAAATTGATTTCAAAGAAGAATTTGGCTTTTAAACTTGGAGATCTTCATGCGCTTCACATTAGGTTAGTTGACCACAAAGATTAGTTCATAAATCTATAATCATAATGTTGTTAGCTGCAGTCCTTCGATGATGTCATTCAAAGGTGACACTGCTATTGAATCATCTTTAGGTTGAAAAGTAGCATGGTGGGTAGATGCAGTGCCTACATTAATCATTTGAGATGACAGCAGCACTCCAGTTAACAAGGTAAAAAGAACTAGGCGGCAAGCCCCCCCCCCCCCCCCCCGCAGCGGGTTCAGACCAACCAGACAGAGCTAATGGAGGAGCAACAGGGAATGACAGCGGTCGGCTTGGGCCGGCGTGGAGATGCCAGATATGGGACGGATGATGAGGAGGGAAGCCATTAGCGGATAAATCCATGAAATTAACAAAGGAGGGAGGGGTGGGCGGGGAGCAGGAGGAAGGAGCGATGCTGTAGAGCGGCTCTGCTGTGGACAGCGCGTGACGCTTCCTTGTTTTTTCTAGTCAGTCGACTGAAAGCAACAACTGTCAGCTGAGCACAATCCCGAACAACAACGAAGCCAGAAACACTGTCATAGAAAAGATGGTTTCACACTCTGTGGCGGTACTGTATGTTAAAACCATCTGATCTGACCTTCGTCACCAGCTTCAGTTCTCTCTCAGACTATCAACGTGACCCTGGAGCTTCAAACAGCCTCTTCTTCCTGTCAGTGAGACCAGTACAGGGCCAGGCTGTTGCTCGGTGCTAAAAACAGCCGTGCCACTCAGGAAGATCAAACTATCCAATGGGTATGCACTCCTGTGCTGTTGCTAGGCCCCCTCTCTCTTTCTCTCTCTCTCCTCTCCAACTCCCCCCTTCTCTGGAGGACATAACACAGAAAAATGGCTGAATAATAAATTCTAACTCAATAAACGAGGAGACAGCAGCTGCACTCAGACAGAAAGCCCCTTGTCCGAGTCTCACTTTTTCACTGAGGGAAAGCTGGTGGACAAACATGCATACATCAACACGAATGCAAGCGCACGAGTGGAGCAACAGTGTATTCTGGATTTTAGCATAATTGGCCATTGAGAGATGTAGCTCCTCTAAAATGCACCACGTTTCAGACTGTTTTTACACAGCGTGCGAGCAGCGCTAGTGTGATTCTGTGGTAGAGGAGCGAGAGGGGGTGAGGAAAGCAGTGGCAGAGATGCTGGAGCAGTACATCCGACTAGCCCACATCAGAGGTGGTGGAGGAACAGAGAGCATCAGCTGAGCCGCTTTACGAGAAATTATGCCTGGTCCGAGCGGAAACAATAAATATCTGGAAAACCAGATGTCATTCCCTGGTTTATCTAGCTACAAATAAACACAGAATCTGTATTTAGTTATTAAGACTCATGCCTGGTTATACCAGTTATACCATGGCCAAAAAAAATCTGGCTGAAAGGTTTATGACCCAGACAGTAACCAGACACATATTTTTTCACCTCTAAATCAATATGGTAACATTAAACTATAAGTTTTTTAAAAAAAAGACAGTATTTTACATGGAGACAGTAAAACGGCTAATTAGCTAATGTGCCTATTTGGGGTGTGATATTTGAACCAGCCAAATGATACATATTAATTCATAATCAGAAATAATAATTTAAAAAAAAAACCTTTACTTTGTGATTTTCAGTTTAAAATATAAAGCTACTATCAAATGTCACCAGACATAACAGAGCTTTTATTGTGAAAATCACAGGCTACACCTAAAATTGAATGAAAGAGGTATAACGTCACATTATACGAAAAAAATTCAGCTCCTGCTTTAAACTTTGATATTAGTTCAAGAAAAGCCAAAAAAGTATCCAAGTAAAAAAGCCAAAAAACCCAATAACAAACAAACTTTTTTTGTTTTTTTTATATTAAAGCAAGAATTGCAACTATATTAAGATATATTAACCCTGACATCTGAGCCACAGAGGAAATCACTAGTGCAAGACTATATTTTTGAAGCTGATGACAATTTCTATTAATTAAAACAATTCTGATATTAATACTGAATGATATTTTATAAATACACAGGTATATAAATGCACAGCTATGATAAAAAGTGTAAATGCTGGGGTTTTTATTAAAAAACTATCTATCCTTCACAAACTACCACATCTTTCACAAGCAATTCAATGTGAAGACACCGCCTGACCGCACTACTGTCCGTTCATGCTACTCTGCTGCATGTGCTGCAAACACTAATAAGACTATTTCTAAATTACTCCAAGCATATTTTCTCTATTATGTTCTTTGGGAAAAAATTATCAGAAAGTTAAAAGTTATCATATAAAATGGCGCATGTAGGAAAAGATAAATAGGGTGACTCTAATACATCTGTAATTGCGCAACATCAGCCAAGAAGCTGACAGACAGACAGATATACAGAATGTATCAGCTGGGCTCTGATCTATTACAGGTATGGAAATGATTGTCAGCAGTTCCTCTTTATCATACAGTAGACTATCTAAACTACAGGGTGTTTCACTATCACAGGTTTTTCCCGGCTTCCCAGGCCTTTTGGGGACTAACTAATGTTAAGTACAAATAGATAAGAAACTGAGTCAGTGTTACTTCACTTAACAGAATATTTTTGGCATCTGTGAAATAAAAATATATTTTAGTCTTGAGTAAATGAAACTGCCACTCAGAATAACTGGTTAAAAATATTCTGTATCGCAGTCTCGGTGGTTTTCCTTTTTGGGGGAAAGGCCAAAATCCTTTTGGTGGGCCTGAATTTTCTTTCTTATATATATACCTGAACAGGGGTTTTTTGTACCTCAAAATAGGCCTTTGGCCACAACTTGTCACAAACAGTGAAAGGAAAGAGTCTTTGTTACCTTACTTACATTAAGTTTATGCACTATGCTGTTATTTCTGGCAATTAGATAGACGAAAACGTACTTTACGGTTAAGTAAATAACTCCCAACTTCAATAGCTCAAAAGAATTTTATTACAGTCTTGGTGATTTTCCCCTTAGGGGGAGGCCAGACGCTCTTTACAGGCAGTAAAACCCTGATGACGTGTTCTTATCTTAGCTAAATGGTGACAAAATAAAATATGTCATTTACAGCTGTTTTTCTCATGAATTAAAAAGGCCATTGTGGGACATTAAGAGAACACACTTTTCCTTCATTATACAATTTTTTTTAAAAACTACAGAAAAATGTTACTAAGACTTGAAATAACACACATCCCTATACTTTCCAGGCCCAGAATCACAGAGATTTACACTATAAAGATAAAATTTGAATATATTGTTAAGTAAAGTTATGACCAACTGACATAGTTTGATAGGTTTAAGGGGTTGACCACGCAAATCCTAACGTATTGCTACGTGATGTGTTTTTCCTTCTAAAGACGAGCAAACTCATGTGAAACACTGCACAAAATCCTGGTTTGTGTGTACGTCAGGATGTGTTTATATGTCATTCAGCTATATAATACTTCACAGAGTCAAAAGCCATTGACTAGCTTGACATGAAGCACAATGAATGTGTGGAAACAAACAAGCTGTATTAGAGCAGCGTGTCTGTAGCACAGTTACCTTGAGCGAATCAAAGCAGGCGATGACTCGGCCGTTCTCCACATGGCAGCTCCGTGAGGGATGTGCAAACTTACACTCAGCGTCAGACCGCGAGCAGGTGCCTCTCTGAAACTCACGACACACTTCCAAGGTCAGCCATTTGGTGTCTCGTCCCATGGTCATGCTGACAGCCATCAGAGACGCTCGCAGACGCTGTGCAGCGGCGGTGGGCAAACTGACGGAAAACTGTCTGATGAGAGCAAGGGTGACTAATGGTGATTCAAGACAAAAAATCCCCCAGCACAACACAGAGGAAACAGAAGCAAAAATATTTTCGGTTTCTCCTCAGTGCAAATAGGCAGCGAGTCCTTTTGGTTGGTGTATTTTGGGGGATGTTTATTAGTTCTTCCTGGGAAAAGTGGCAGCTGAAGTCTCACTGCAGTGAGATATATAGAGGGGCTTGACTGCGAGCAGAGGCCAGCTCTGTCTCAAAAAAAGGGAAGAAAAAAAGGAAACTAATCTGAGGGCATCACTCTGGCATGTCGCTTGGATCGCAGAGTCGCCGAGTGTGTGCATTCACCTGTATCAGCCCGCTGTAAATCACCACTACATTCACGTCAACATGGCCAGGCTGGGGCATTCACTGTAGTTCTACTTTAGTTATATTTGGGCAGCCTAACAAGGAAACTAAAGATTTCTTTAGAGCAAAACAAAAAACAAGAACAAAACAAAAATAAAACAAAAAAAAGACAGTCTTACATGGAGATGTCCTTGTAATGATGAGACGAAGTGGCTGCTCAGCTCAGGGTATGCTGGGACTGCAGCTCAGCAACGTGGGATGGATGACTCTGTGGCTGTCAGGATAAAATACAGCCTCCATTCAAGGCCAGACACACACCGTCCCGCTGTAATCCAGCAGACTCGGCAGACGTACCCTCGCAGTAGGCACTTTGGAATTCCACTTCCTCCTCTTACTTCAGTCTCTTTCTCATCCCTCCTTGTCCGTTTCCTATTCTTCTGCTGTCATCCTCCTCCTCCTCCTCCTCCTCACTGACCTCTCTGCTGCATGTCCTTGCTTGCTGCCTTGCTGTGGATTGCAAAAACAGAGGAGCGTTAACAAAACACCAGCCTGTTGAGGAGAGAACGTGACTGTAGAGCTACAACCTGGTGTGGAGTTTGTTTAAACGGAGGGCGACGAGGATCACGAGACAGGGAGGGTGGACGCGAAACAGCCAAAGAGGAGAAGACGAGGGCAAACAAATAGGGTAGCAGGGAGGGAGGCAGCGGTGAACAGGAAAGGGCAAGCTACAGTATGTCTTGATTAAGTGATACAAGAGAGGGAGAGGGAGAGAGAGGGAGAGGATGGAGGGAGGGAGATTGCAGGCAGTGGAGACGTCACTTTAACTCCGGTGAGCTCCATGGAGCAGAAAGTAATCGACTAACTTGACATGATTCACGCAGAAACACACAGCGGATAGAGGTGTCCTTGAAGTGGCACAGGTTGGCACGCTGGTCCACACAGATGAGTGCCAGACAGTTATTAATGCAAGGGGTAGAGACAGGAAAAGCAGAGCCAGGGCAGAGAGAGAAGGGGTAGTTCATCACAACTGCAGCTGCTGTGCTCAATGCAGAGCAGGAGCCAATCAGGCAGACTCTTACAGGCAGGCAGGGCACGTGACTAACCAATGACAAAGCAGTTTAAAGCTCAGCTCCTCCCTTCACACAGCCTGTCCTTGTTCCTCTCTGATTTTTCCCCCCTCCTCACTGGTACAAGCACAGTCATGGCAGTCATGGCTGAGCCACATGCTAATATCCACGCTGTACTAGAGCCCTGAGCTGAAACCAGACAGCTCAGTCTTCTCACAGATGTGGAGGAGTTATCCAAACTGTGCACGCTGCTGCAGCATGATGCAAGGATGATGCATGCAGCCTGTTGTGCTGCTCACTCTGAAGGAGCAGAGTGACGTGTCCGGACACTAAGTGAATACAGATACTGATCAGAGAGGTGACACATGCACACAGAAGAAAATAGCAGCTTCTCAAGGGAAGGGGAGGTCCAGACTGCATTTTGGGGGGGGACTTTCTAAATTGTAAGTTGAAGAGAAAGAAGGCTATGCTGTTTAAAACCTGAGTGCATGTCCAGTGAATTAAGAACAGAAGAGATGCAGGAGAGAAGGAGTGCAAAATAAAAAACAAAACAGGGGAAGGAGGACAGGGCGTTGGAGCAGATATTATCAGTCCCTGCGTCTGATGGCGGCAGACACAGACGGAGGAAGCGACGGGGGGGAGAATGTGAGGGAACGAGTGTGTGTGTGTGTGTGTGTGTGTGTGTGTGTGTGTGTGTGTGTGTGTGTGTGTGTGTGTGAGCATGCAGATACACAGCCCAGAAGGAGAACACTGCAGCAGAGTGGGAGACGGAGGGATAAGGGGGAGGTGGGAACTGAATTGATACACCCACCTTCAAACACAAGAACAAAGACACATCCTAGCCAAAAAAAGAGGAATGAGAGATGAGCAGGTACAGCAATTGCTTTGCTTGCTTTAACCACTCTGCTTGTCTGTGCCTCTTCTCTCCGCTCAGCCTACCTATAGATCGATAGAAACTTTTCTCAGGGGCACAAGGCAAGCACCTCCTCCTCCTGCAGCTCTGCCTGTCCTTCATTCAGGTCCACATCAGTGTCAAACGCCTCTGCTTACGCACATCCTGACGATGCAGCTCAGCAATATGCAACACACATCATCAAAATGCTCCTCAGCAACACTCCTCGCGCTCGCCACACCAGACACCAAATGGCGCACAGTTGCCGTTACAACCATTCTTGGAAAGCTGCATTGAAAAACTGGCTCTCCTCCAATGTCAGCCTAGTTTACACTGCACTGGGCAACTTTGAATATACACAGGAACATTTTTTTACTTCCTCATACAAGCTGCTGGGACTCTGCTTTCCTCAGTTTGCCTCTTGCCTCTATTGAGGCCTTTATGGATACAGCAAGACAAAGGGAACAGTTAAAAACAGAGAATTAAAGCCATGGAATAATGTGTAAGTGGGTTAAATGTGAGATGGCCACTTGGGGGTGTTGGTTTGTTTGTTTTTTTACAGCATGGTCATAAACAGACCAGTGAGCGCCTGAGTTAGCAGACCTGACATTTTGCAAGTGATAAAGTAACTTTTATTAATTAGTTACTTATAAGTGGGAGCTGCTCCTACATCACTGAGCATGTAAATGTAGCTAAATGGAAAAGAACAGATGACTTTTACTACAAACTAAGAGTATCATAATTATTCAGAAGTACTCTGAATGAACGATCAATCCTTTCCTTTCCTAGAGGATATGTGTGACACTCTTCTTGCACGCTAATACTGTGAGCTACATGCAAAATACTGCAAGATTCCCATATAACCCTAACAAACTAGTACATACTTTAACACTGTAGGTTAGTGCACGGCTGTGCATGTTAACTTAGTAGGCACCACTGCCCAGTATCCTGGCAAAACATGCAGCAGTGGACTATAGTAAGCAAACATGTACCTGCTCATTAATACTGTTGGAAATTTTAAAATGTCATCTTCATCAGAAACCAAACATTTCTTTGCAGAAATTTCATGGCATTCAATCCAATAAGTGTTAAGCTACTTCTTCGTTGCCCTGTGATGGGTATAACCGTGGCATCTGTAATAAGCTCCAACCACTTCACGACCTTGAATTAGATAAGAAAGCTGGGTGAATGGATGGATATTAGAGAGAGAGTACAAAAGGTGGATCAAGTCTGAAAAGTGAAGCTAACGTAAGAAGTGCCCGAAACCTGCATTATTTTTAATGGTCCATAGGGGACAACCTCTCTAGTTATAAAAAGACTTCTGGTTGTGTAGAAGCCTATGAGAAAAAAAGTGCTTGGCCACCTTGATCTATGTCCTCAGTAAACACTTTCCTATTGACTTTATTGAATAAAATATTGAATTTAAAATCCATCTCATCACATGCAAGGTCCCGTTTTACCTCAAAGACCTCATAGTACCCGATCACCCCAATAGAGCTTTTTATTCTCAGACTGCAGGCTTACTTGTTCCTAGACTACTTAAAAGTAGATCGGGAGGCAGAGCCTTCAGCTTTCAGATCCCTCTTTTGTGGAACCAGCTCCCAGTTTGGATTTGGGAGACATCCTCTCTACTTTTAAGATTAGGCTTAAAACTTTCCTTTGTGATAAAGCATATAGTCCCTCAGCTGACCCCGATCAGGTGACCTTGAATTCTCCCTTAGTTACACTGCAATAGGTCTAGGCTGCTGGGGGTTTCCCATGATGCACTGTTTCTTTTTCACTGACTATGTGTTAATAGAGCTCTCGTCATTTAATAATTAGTTATTATTAATCTTTGGCTCTCTTCCACAGCATGTCTTTTGTCCTGTCTTCCTGACCTCACCCCAACCGGTCATGGCCGAGGGCTGCCTCTCCCTGAGCCTGGTTCTTCCAGACGTTTCTTCCTGTTAAAAGGGAGTTTTTCCTTTCAACTATCACCACTCATAGGAGGTCATCTGATTGTTGGGGTTTTCTCTGTATTTTGTAGGGTCTTTACCTTTTAATTTAAAGTGCATTGAGGCGATTATTGTTGCTATATAAATAAAATCGAATTGAAAAACACTGAATTTATGAGCTGAACTGTAAATTATAATGACAACAACACACCTCAGCATTCGTTGGCCTGTTGCTGTTGGTAAACTGATGTCCTTTATGTAAAAAAAAGTAAAATAAATAAATAAATAAGACTGGTAGATGTTATGTATATGCTAAAAATGGGTCATGCGTTATCCCACTGCAAGGTGGTTGCTAGGCAATGTGATGGCATCATAATGTATTAAGCACAATTTATCTTTTGTATAGTAAATGTTATTGTGAAATAAAATGGATGGGGTGTTTCTATGCGGTGTTACAGATGCGTAAATGCCAAAAATCAGGTCATTTTAGCCTGTTGCTAGGAGGTTGTTAAGCAACATGATGATGACATAATATAGGATATAGCCAAGAACAGGGGCTGGCAATACATCTTCCCAAGAGGCCACATGACAAAGCTGAGATTGTCATGAGATTGGAGGGCCACACCTATAATTTGAATTTAATTCCGCTCAATGTTAATTTTAGCTCTTTATAAGCTTAATGATGCGGCCCTCTACAACAGTCCCAGTTTCATGTGTGGTTCCCTTAAGGAAAATCAATTGCCCACCCTTGGCTAAGAGCCTTCAGGGGCCTAAGATCTATCTGTTTTCTAAGTTTCGTTGCCCAACTCCTGATAGCATAGAAAGACTTTGCAGACAAAGAAACAAACACACAGTCAGACAGACAGAGACTTTGTGTATTATAGTCAGATTATTAGAGTCGGAGAGGAGGATTATCCAGGACGCACCATGATCACTGGAATGAGCATGCACTGTCAGTGGTTTCTTTTACAGACCCACACCTTTGCTCTTCATATATAGTTCTAAAACACCATGAAAACACTTGAAACGGTGTAAAATGGTCAACCGGTCAACCAGGACTCATTAACATACTACTGCAGCTGAAAAACTGTAATCTCTGTTAAAAATAGTTCAGGCTAGTAAGACATTGACATATCAACAATCTCAATGTGTTTTTAAACACAGTCTAGAATTGGCATCTACTGCTAAGCTGCTATGTTGCACAACCCGACCTACCACAATAAATCTGACAGGAGGAGACCACAAGACACACGAGTCGAACAAAAAGCCTATGAGCACGGAATGAAGAAGCAGACAGAGTGAAAGGATCGACTAAGAAAAAATGAAAGAGAAAGAATTTGGCTTCAAAGGTTCTTACACCTAAATGCTGATCAGGAAACGTGGGTGTGATACTGCATACTTTAGCTTTATTAATGTTAATTATCTGCTCAAACACCACAGATAACAAAGTGTTGTTCAGTGATTAAACATAATATATCCAGGAAAGGGTTTATTATGTGTATAATAAAATAATAATGTCTTAATGAAGTGTATATATGCACAATTACATTGACAAATAATCCCATTTGCAATGTTGGGATACAATGACTTGCTATTTAAAGACTAAAGCATGAATATCTTGCTTATAAAAAGTAGGTTATGGCCATGCTGACACACCAAGAGCTGGAGGTAATCTACCTTAATTCTGGTTGACAGATAAACTGATTTTAATAAAGAAACTAACTTTCTTAAAATAAACTTCCTGGATCCTCTGATTAATTAATGATTTCCAGATACTTTTTTATCTTTATCTTTTCACTCGTGTTATGACTAAAGTTCATTTGGAGGCAAGCAATTGTGTATAGGTCAATTCATAATCATTGGCTTTTTCACCATTGTGGCAATGTTGGATTCACTTATTTTGCTTGTTAGCAAGCAAAGAAACCGCGTGCAGGTGAACAAAGGAAAACAACTTCAACATTTTTAGACTTGTGAAAAGAGAAACTAAAGTACTTCTAAGCAGCTCTGCTGGGAATCTGCAAAAGCAGCAGGCACGTTTAAGCTGCTAAGGCCCGTCAGAATAAGTGGCAAATAAGACTGGGTGAGTTTGTGGACACCACTGCAACATAAGGTCACAAAGAGTCAAACAACATGATGATTAAGGGCTTTTTTTTAGGTAACTCTTAAGGGGGAAATCTAATACTATATCATCTGTAGTGGGAACCAGAACATTGTCATCATTTTGCACTTTTGCTTAAAAAATATTGATCAATGCAAAAAAAAAAAAAAAAGCTGCTGATTAGTTTTCTGGCAACAAATTACTTTTATTTATGTTTTGGGGCGCGCATTTTAGACTTCTACATAAGATCAGATATGGGGTAGAGGATGAGCCCACTGCAATGAGGACTACAGCCATCAGTGTGTGGGGTCACCTGCGCAACCAGGGCTACAGAAACGAGCCACGATGACTTTCTAATTAGAAAACTGATGATCTGCGTTCCTGCTTAGTTAAAGGTGAGCTGTACAAACGAGTGTACATTTTTTTACATAAATAATCTCAGCCGATGTGGCACAAACAGGTGATTACAGGGATGCAGCACGGTGAATAAATACAGACTGTCCTAGTTATAACAGTGATTAAACCGCTGCCTGTCCTCCAGGTGTCTGCAGCGAGCAGAGGGGCTCAAGGAGTCAGCAGGTGGGGGTCAACACGTAGGTGGCTCACGGATGGGGGAGGACTGATGACGCTGGCTGCTGTTGACACCGGCGCACTGCGTCCATCATCAAACAGGGTGCACCGACAGCGTAACCTTCACCGGAGCTCTGACGTCTGCATTATGTCTGGCCCGTGGGCCGGCTGTCACCTCGACAGACACACTAGCAGGTAGCCTAATACCAATAAAAATATACGAGATACAGAAAAAACAATCCAGTGTTTCTTTTGCATAATGGAGCATTTTAGTGTTTTCCCCAGCGGTCCAATTTGAGTGGCTTAAAACTGACCTTTCTCTGCTGTTTTGTGTTTATTTTCAGTCGTTAAAAGCTGAGTGTTACTGGTTAATGCTGCGTGTTGACAGAAACAACAACAGAATAATAAAAGCAGGGTGGGTGAATTTCCTACATCTGATCATATATTAATGTTAGATTGAGCGAAAATGGCCTCTAACCAACCGGGGGAAGACCGTGTGGGATTTTTAAAACTGTACCCTGGAAAAAATGTTTTGGTTTCACACGAGAATCTCTGAGTTTCCTGTGGGAGTTTTTTTGTTTAATCTGGAGTTTCCTCATTCCCCCAAAGCCTGGTGATTTCTACTTCTAGAGGGCACAGGTAGTTATGAAACAAAATACCAAAGCTGTGAAAGCACACCACTTATCTGCAGGTTACAACCCAGCAAACAGACAGCTTTTTTTTTATAGGAGTGCACACCAGGACAACCTCAATGAGCAGGTGATTGATTAAAAAAAGTGAACAATCCATAAATCAGAATGAGAGCAAAAGCCAGCAGCCAGGAGAGAGAGAGAGACGGAGCAGAGTAATTAGGTTAAGTATCAGTAATCCCTTCAGCTCATTAAAGCGCCACAGCTCCCATTCAAGCAAACTTACAACAAACCTATTTCATCACTCAGGACAACACCGATCATATTAGTCAGAAGCATGCAGCTCAGCTCGTCCATTTCACGCCCTTCACCAGTTTTGAATGAGAGAAAAACTCTCAGTTCACTTCCTCGTGTGGCTGCTTTCGATTGGAAGTTTCACATCTTTGCAGCGAGATAATAAAAGTTATCTATTTTACAGTCGAGACAGTAAAAATATTGTGCATCCCTGACTCTGCAATCGCTGCTACAGTGTCGGTGAATGGTTTTATTTGTGCCATAAAAGATGGAGGGCTGTTAATGTGTGTCTGTGAGAGAGGGGAAAATGAAAACAGGTTATGTGGGAAATGCAGCTGTGTGCACTCTTGTGTGTGTGTGTGTGTGTGTGTGTGTGTGTGTGTGTGTGTGTGTGTGTGTCAGTTTATCTGTATTTATATTAAGTAAAGAAAAACTAGCTAGACTGGTACAGAGTCCACAGCCTGGAGGGAGTGTGAACTTGTCCTGACAGGCTGCACTGTTAGATGAGTCTGATATGATGGCAACACACACACACACACACACACACACACACAAGCACTGCATACAGTTTAGGCAGGGAAGTAGTGACAACACAGCGTCGCATGGTGGCTTGAGTGTCTGACCTCATACAGGACAAACAAGGACAAGGCTGGCCGCATGACAGCATAGATAGAAACCTGCAGGGTTTAATAGCTTTACAGTCGATATTACTGTAGAGAGGCTGACTCGGGGAGTAATTTAACACCGATTATTTTTAAAATATTTGGTGCAGTTCACTCTGGGGAGAACACAAAAAATAAATAAATAAAAATTGGACTTTAAATGTCCAATAAATTATAATTCTCCATACAAGCTAAAACGCTTTTCTCTGCACCACTTGTCTCCACACAGCGCATTGCACTCCTCTACGAGATATGCTCTTAAGCGTGCAAATACCTATAAACGTTATTACTACAGTGCATAGGTGTAAAACGCGGCGATATACGCACGCATTTAGCAATAACCGAGGCAGCTTTCAGTGTCCACGCAACAGGCTGCAGTCAAACAGGGCACATTAAATGGCTGCAGCACGGGTTAAATACGAAACTCACAGTTATTACAAATGCGTCAGGCTGCGCCAGTCTCTGCGTGCTCTGCGCTCTCTTACCTGTCCAAGTGATCCGCCGGGCTCAGACGTCTCCTCCTAAAAACGTAACGTCGGCTGAAATGTTTGTTTGATCGTTGTTTTCTGTTTTTCCGCACAGACGGGGTGTAACGCACTCAGCATTGCCTTAAAGTGAGGAGAGAGAATTAGGGGAGGGAGAAGGAGAAAAAAGGAGGGGGGCGCTTGCTGGGTGAAATAAAATAAATCTGAAGCGAGTAGAAAATTAAAAAAGCGTGTTGCCGCAGCGGAGTGAAAGGAAGAAGAAGAAGAAGCGGGCTCTGTCTGCAGGGCAGTCTCAAATGCAAGTGAACACAACACAGATAACAGATTTGTAAAAAAAAAAAAAAAAAAAATATCTGAGGGAGGGCAATGTGGAGAGGGAGGAGTTGGACGAGCGTGTGTGTGTGTGTGTCGCTTACTTGATAACATCATTAAGGGAAATCAGAGTCACGACTGAAGGGAGGCAGGTATGACGGTGGACCGCCATAACAAGTAGCAGGTAGATAAAGCCAGCTCTATACGTGCATGTAGGTGACATCATATACATTCAGGTTCAACGAAAGGCTTACCTGGACACGAGAACGAGTCCCCAATATAATATAATATAATATAATATAATTTTAGTGTCTAATGCTTGTGCTACACTACTGTGCAAAAGTCTTGAGCCACTTAAAAAAAATATTTTGCTAGAAGATGGAAAATACTGTGTTTACGGCCAAAAACTATTTTTCCCAATTCTGAGGAGTTTAGGTGTCAATATCTGATGTGACCACCTATATTTTTTAACACATCCTGAACTCTCTTAGGCAAGCTTTCTCCTAATTTCTTTAAGTAGTCTCTAGTAGCTCTCCAGGCTTCTTGAAGGTTTATTCTTGGGGTGTTGGCTGTCTTATCTTCTGTTCTCTGTCAAAATGATCTTACACTGCTTTAATAATGCTGAGGTTCGGGCTCTGAGTGGAGCTATCCATAATTTACATTGTTCTTTTGTGTGTTTCTATCCTTTGATTTTCAGTCTAGTTCTTGTGTACTTTAGCCTTTGCTGGATTTCTTAAGGACATGACTGTCAAATACTATCTAAAAATTAAGTGGACAAACTAATATAATTATAAATATAGGTTTTGTTTGTAATATTTGGATGAAAAACCTTTACAGTCAAAGTCTGCCTGAAGTCTAGAACCCATGGACATCACCAGATGCTGTGTTCTGCCAGGCCTTGACTGCAGTCACCTTCAGTTGTTTTTCTGCATTCAGTTTTGTACTAAATAACTGAAAAGCTGCTCTGTTCGGTTGAGATCAGGTGACTGACTTGGCCTTTGAAGAATATCTCATTTGTTTGCCTCTTGGGTTGCTTTTGCTTTGGGTCATTATCCATTTGCACTGTGAACTCTGTCTGATCATTTTTGCAGCATTTGGCTGAGCCCTGAAGTACACTTCACAACTTAAAGCTGCTTCTATCAGCAGTCACATCATCAGTAAATATCATTGACAGGCTTTGACTAGCAGCCATACGTTCCCATACCATAATATCACCTCCACCATGTTTGACATGTGATGTGCCACACTTCAGATCGCAAGCTGTTTCTCCCCTTTTCCACACTTTTCTCTTTCTGTCATTCTGATACAACTTAGTCGTTTCATTGCTTTTCTGAAGTGTGGAGGCTCTTTTTCTTCTTCTGGCAAAGTCTAATCTGACCTTCCTGGATTTGATTGTAACTGGTAGTTTTCACCTTGCTATAAATAATCTGTATTTACATTCTTGATTGTAGACCTTCACAATGATATGCCTCCTCGAGAGTGTTCTTGACTTTTTAGATGTTAGAGTTGTTTTTCTTAACTATAGAAATAACTTTAGTTTTCTTCTGTGGTCTTTTCAGGCTTTTTGATGTCGCCGATCTGGTCGGTGCATTCATTGTTTTTAACAATTCACCAGATTGTTTATTCGGTGACTCCTAGAGTTTATGCCATCTCACTGATAGATTTATTTTGATGACCTATTTCAGTTACACTGACATCTCTTTGGGCCTCATATTCAAAAATATAAAGCTTTAAAGTATAAATTTAACACTTTGAATCGAGTTACATGCCTTGCGTGACCATGAAACTACTTATCAGAAGCCTCTGAAAATGGGGGGCTGTTTATAAAAACGACTGTGGTATAGTACAGAGGCTACCATAGTGATAGTGAAGTGATACCATGTTTTTAATACACTTTTAATAAAGTGTGTTACAATGTTAATTCCTTAAAAATACCTAAAATGATTTGTTGTTTAGCCTAATTATCTGCAAGTGTGCTCATTTTGAGTTAAAGTAGCATTCAAACAAGGTACACTGGAGTAATATACGCCTGTTTATCAGGATTTTAGATTCCTCTCAACAACCTTATACATTTCTAAAAGTTACTAGTATTAAATCACATCACATACACATCAAATTTTCCGAGGTGCTTTTGAAGATGATCTTAATACTACCCAACCGAATTCAAGAAAAAGCTATTACCTCCGTGAGTATCAGGAAGTTGCTGTTTCATTAAAGTTGCTTCAGCGCTCCCTGCTGGTTTTTCAAAGGTCTGCAAGTGCAACACAAAAGCGTGCACTCTTTTGTGTTGCATTCGCAGACAAAAGGATATCAGCGAGGAAAAAGGAGACATCTCCATTTGGGAAGAACAGAAGAGCAATTCAGCAGATGCAACAGCATTTGTTTTATATTAAAAACAAACAGCAAAACAGACACATTCAGTAATTGTACAACTTTAGCAGCTAATGTTATACATTGAGGTATCTAAAAAAAGCTCCATTCTCATTTTCTGTTACTAAAAAGACACTTGAGATCACAGGTACATTTTGAAATGTACACACCGCAGACCAGACAATGATTTGGCAAACATATAGATTATTAATCACAAGAAACAGTGTTTGTTTTCTTAAATAGAAAAACATATTAAAGTGTACCTTTGCAACAAAGAGAAATAAAACAACAATTTGTTGTTTTAGCTACATTATATTAGGAGTTCAGGTAGGTTCAAAATGTAGTGTTGAAGGTTAAGTACCATCACTGAGACCGATATAGCTTGCCTTTCTGTGAGTCCATGTGGGAAAGAAATATAATCAATATAAATAATGTGTTGTTTAAGACTGTTCAATAGGACATCTGTGGAAGGCATATGCTAAAAATAACTTGGATATATGAAAACAGACAAGGCAGAAGTTGGCACACTTAGCATTAAGACACCCTACTGCTCGTACCCATCGCTACCACTGTTCCACATTGTCTATATAGTCCTCTAAAGTGCTATTCTCATCCAGATCCCACCAGTCTGGGAGTGGCACTTCAGACGCCACGCTGTCCTCAGCAGGCTTTTCTCTCCGCCGCTCCTCGGTTACAACAGAGCGACTGTTGGTGGGGCGTGGCGTTTCTGTGGGCTTCAGCTGCCTCACTTGGTTTGTTCTGAGCCCACCACGGAGCCGCCTCCTCTCCTGTTGTCGCCTCTCCCTGGCCTGCCTGCGCTCCTGCTGCCTCGCCACCTGGAAACGCTGCAGGAAAAGGTCGCGGGCGTACTCGTATAGCTCTACGTCCCATCGGTTCAGCTGGCGAATTCTGCGCTGCGTCTCTGAAGGTACCTCCACGCTGGAGGCGCGTGTGCCGTTGAGCTGCGTGAAGGGCGCGATGAACTCCAAGTTGAAGGTGCGCTCGAACAGGTACTGGGTCTTACGCTGGTACTCGGTCAGTCCAAAGAAGGCCATGCCCCGCAGGTTGCGTTTGGCGCTCTCCAAAAGCACGGCCCAGCGCTCCTCCTCGCTCATGGTGGAAACGTTGTAGCAGCCAACCAGGCTGAGGTCAGCCAGCATGCGGGTCTGCCGGTTGTTGGCCAGGTTGTAGGGACAGTCCATGAACTCCTGCAGGGAGCAGCCTGACCAGTCATCTCCTGAATAGCAGCTTGGCAGCTCTGACAGCGTTGGTGAACGTCCATCACACACGTGTAATGAGGCCTTCCACGTGGCGCCACGCTGTACGTGACGCCACTCACTCAAGTAGCGTGATACAGGGTCTCTTAAGATGGTGATATAATAATAGTTCCTGCTGGAGAGAAACAGACACAATTAGATCAGTAATAAAGTTGTAACTAATAATGTTCTTCAGTTCAGTTCAGTTCAGTTCAGTTCATTTTTATTTCAAACATTTCAAACATGTGTCTTCGCAATCATTATAAAATATCATTTCATTATTTGTTTGAAAAGGAGTAGGCAGAAGTATTTACTTATTTGTCCCTACCCCCTCAAATTAGAGCTGAAGTATTTGATTTTACTTTCGTTCATACAGTTTTTCCTGGCTCACAGTGGGCTTGCATACAGTTTAATCAATGGGTCTGTGTTACCTTTACTCAATGGCTATTATGATCTAAAGTTGAACACTGACAGCATCAGAGTTTTCCTTCAGTGGAAGGTCTAATCCCGTTTGGTTGGTGCCAAAAAACTTTATCAAAACAAAACAAAAAAACTGATTCATAATGTTTGGAGAAGGTGAGAGGGGTGAGCAGTAAAGAAGACGCTGATAAATGCAAGAAACCATCTTTAAACCTAAAGAGACCATTTATGACCCCGTTATATTTTACACAGGATACTTCTGTATTGGCTCTATGCGCTTCTATCATACATGTGCTGTTCCCTTTATCAATGAGAGATATTTTAAAATGTTCTACTGTGATTTAGTTGTAGTTTTTAAACTTTCTTTGAGTTTTGGCATCACAGTTTCACCAGATCTTTTTGCCATACTTGACCGGTTTATAGGGGATGCGTATCCTCAAACTGCACCTGCCTCTAAAGCTGCTAAATGTTCATTCACACAGGTCAGTACGAGGGATATATTGATAATACATATAAGATTTGAGTAGAAATGCTACAAACATTAGCCACTTTTCCCTAGAAAGCAGGAAGTTTGTCCATGGCGTGCCCGTCTGTTCTGTTTGTACTTCAGGATATTTCTGAATCTTAATCTAAATCTATTAGTCTTGTTTTGCTGCAAAACATTACAATACAGGGATTATCCCATTATCCCTGCCACACCAGTGAATCAGTTCCTTTAAAAATCGCTTCTCAGTCACCTTGAAGTTAAAATGCATCATGCTCAGCAAGTTCTGTTTGACAACTTTAGAGCAAACATACTGACCCGTCTTTCTTTTTTTACATTTCCATGTACTGCAGCACCATGCACTTTGCATACCTGGAATGTACAATCAATCATGGCTAAACTGAGAACAATTACAAAAAATGGCTGTGGCATTACAAAGGTTTTCCTGCATACATTTAAAAATAATATTTTTAAAGTGGCGTTTAATTTACTCAAACTTTAAATAGACTTTTGTTGTGATTGTTGTAAATCAAACTATGTTGTTGTGCAATAAACACTTTCCCAGAACTTTTGGACCTAACAACTCCCACACCATTTGTCACAGAAATACTGTTAAATGCCAAAATGACCAGCTTTATTGTGCAATTGTACTTATATACATTTTGATAAATATTTTATCGTTTTGACTTATTTGATTGTTTTTTGCCAAAAAGGAAAAATAATACTAATTAATGTCAGTGGATGGTCTGTTCAAAGGTAAAGTGGAGAGACTAAATGATAGAGTGGAAGAAGAAATTTTTATCTAAAAATTTCCTTTTCAACTTGCCAGTAAACCCACAATTTTCCCTCTACAGCAATCATTTTACCACCGAATCATAGGAAAATCCAGCCCCTTACTAATGAGGTCTTCCTCATCATTAATATGGTCATGAAAAGTTGCATTTTAATAATCAAGGAACTGACCTCACAGCCCATTGTTTATTCAGTGGACTAGGTTCAGTTATTGTGCAAATGTACTGTTTATAAGGTTGGGGAAACCTGCAGTAAAGTGAGACTGAAGGAGCCACTTGGATATGTGACAAAACGTTTCTCCCAATGAAAACGCTACATCCAGATGAAAAGAATCAACTTTTTGGGACAGTGTAAAAAATATCAGCTCTGTATTTACTTGGTAACATATCGATAAGAACCTTTGCACTGTGCCACAGCACTAGCCTTCACCATATGTGGGAAAATCACCCCCCAAAAACCCATTTTAAGTCAGAAAACCTTGATAGTGACCATTTAGGATTACTTGTATAGTAATGTCACTATTATAGTTAATAAACAACTAGACTGTGCAATTGGTGGAGAAACTGGTGGGATTATAGTGAATGGAGACGTTTTTTTCCTGCATATAATCACCAGCTCTGATTTAAAAAGTGTTAAAAAAAAGTTTTTCCAACTATTTTTAAGTGGGGTTTAATTTACTCAAGCATAAAACAATCTTTTGTTTACAAAGCTGACAGGAAAATGCGCAATTATCTTAAATAAAGTAACAGACAAGCTTAATTACACAGTGATTACCCCAGAGCCCCATTAAGACTGGGGGGAAACCTCTGGTGAAAGGCACCAGCCCCCACTGAGCCCCCCCTTTTTTCACCAACCTGGGCAGACTCCTCGAAGCCTCTCGGGAGTCCATGCGTGATGGGACACAGCTAGTCAGCTCAGTCCAGTCTGCGTGGAGGCCGCAGCTCCATCCGGTGGAGAAACGGGAGAAGAGCCAGGTTTCCTTTTTACCTGGACGGAAACAGGTACACTTCTTCTGACCTGCGTGACACTCGCAGGGTCTCTCTAGCTGGATATTTCTCACCAGATGTCGCCCAAAGGTCGTCCCCCCTGTCTTCTGAATGTGCAGAAACACTATGACATCGTCCCCTTTGATATTGAAGTCTACGACGCGATTTAAGTCTTCTTTGGTGAAGTTAAAACGAGGGACAAACCGGGCCAGAGCGCCGTCTTCCGCAATGTACGGATCCTTCTGAAACCCGTCCGGGAGTTCGCTGTCCCCGCCCCGGGACCCAGTCGCTTTGCCGCTGTTAAACCAGGATCCCAGCCGGTGTAGCGCCTGGCACTCAGACCTGCTCGGGCACACATACTGGACCATAATGACGCCAAAGAGCAGCACCATGAGCAGGACGATCAGAAGCCTGTGGTGGCTGCTGCTGCTGGATTTCTCATCCATCTTCCAGGGACGGACAGCAGACCATCACTCTGGCAGTCCGGACTTCGGTCTCAGACTGGGGTGTATCTCGGGGAGCAGCGTGTGTGTGTCCGACGGATGAAGCCAAAACAACAACAATGAGTCTGTTAGGCAGCCAGACAGAGAGTCAGGAAATCAAAGCACGGCGAGCTCAGCGTTTCCCCGGAATATAAGCGACACCCAGCGCGGCTCTCCGTTAAAGTCGCCGTGTGGTCCTTTCATGAGTTTCCATCGGCTCCATAAAGCCAACAGTTCACTGAACACAGCCGCAAATCTACCGCGTCCGGCGCGGCCATCGATTCTTGACCTTTCTTCCCAGCAGCCACCGCGCTCAGTGTGGCAAGAACAATTACGTCACCCAGCAACGTCCCAATCAAGAGCCACGACAGGGTCTGCGCCTCTAAAAGCCACTAAATAACCTCCCACAATTCGATGCCTGAACAGGTTTCCCGACCATGGAAAGCGTTATGAGCACTGTTCCCTCTAAGCTGCGTGCGTGCGCAATCGCGCACTGCTGACACGGTCTCCGAGCACAGAAAATCTGCGCTGCGCACAAAGAATTCCAACCTGAATTCAAATTAAAATATACACATAACAGTTCATTCTGTGCTGTTTTACAGTGTGAGTCAGTGAGTGACCGGTGACTGGCGGCTCCAGCCAATGATGAGATTCACATTCGTATATACGCAGCTAATCAATGTCGTTGACAGGTTATGACACCGGTGTTTTAGGTAGCAAAGCGGAAGACACACTAATGACAACGTGTACAACCGCTGGAGATGTGAGCAGGGAAGACGGAAAATTTAAGGTAAAGTTCAGGGTCTCAGTCAGATTTGTGCACAGCTAGTGTCATTTATTTACAATTTTAATTTGTGGATACTGATCAATAAATACTGTCACTAGTTTATGAGTAGTAGAAACACAAATAATTGTGTCATTATTTACGTTACTTTCTTCAGTAACTATTAATCTGAGTAATTACCATTTCAATCATTACAAACTAACAAGAAAATGCGGTGTAGACTCGTTACTATGTTTCAACGCACAGACGGTTGAACCTGTCCGTAATATGTTGACGATTTGTCACCTAGCGTAAAATGTTACGCTTTGGGAGTGAGAACGTGTTGTACCGGGAGCTAGCCGGGAGGGACAATGCGCATGTGCTGCTGATTAGCTGAGGAAGAAGTAGTAATGGTAGACCAATCACATGACCAAATTAAGATGACATAGCAAAAAGATGTTATGTCGACCAAAGACAACCCCGATTTCCATTTTTGTCTTAAAGTGTGGACTTCAAACTATATACCAGTTTTTAAATTGTGTTGATTGGCTATGTAAAACCACAGTTATGATAAAAAAATATGCAATGTTTATTCCCAATACTATCATTGTTTATATTTACTGCAGAAGTAACTGTAAAAACTGCGTTTTCTAAGGAAAGCGCTCGAAAGCACTCCGCTTGTGAGCAAAGCCAAAAACCAAAAAAACCTCCACCCTTTCCTATTGGTCGAAAAATGTACCATGTCGACAAATCAAAAAATGATATGGCAACATGGCATTTGGTTGTTTAGGAAGAAGGGGAAGTTTTAAGAGTGACGGCGGTGGGAGATGTGAGAGATTTGTGACGTTAAGCATGTTTGGAGTCTAAAGTTAGTGTGTTGCATTGTGTAATTAGTGTGTAGTGTAGTCGATAGTTTTGTTGTGTGTGTAAATAATTTGTGTGGCATCTTATTTGATACGGAACACCTGATTTTTCTGTAAATACTTTGAAATGTTTATTTAAAAAACCGCCTTGGATGCATTTTTAGATAAATAGATGCATATAACTTTGTTGTTTGCAAAACTTAGTTACTTTTTTGAAGAAGTAAATAGTAATTATAATTAATTACTTTTTTCAAAGTAACTTGCCCAACATTGGTCATTATATAGTGTATTTTGCAGACAAAGAGTTACAGGACTCTCTCCCAGACCACGGTCACTAGCTCAGCGCACAGCAGGAGCTTCACACAGACTCATACTCATAATACAAGTCAGAGTTTTATAAAAAATAAATAAATAAATAAATGTTAAGTGTGTTTTCAAAATTGGAGTTCAAATTATTTTTACTTCCAATAGTGTTAACATAATACACAGGTCATGAACAAGATTTTTAAATTTTTCATTGTAAGTGGGATAAAGCACTTAATTAAAAGTATTCTAAAAGAAATGTAAATACTGTACTAAATACTAAATACTGTAGATTCTTTTAATAAACCATGTAACTTGGATGAATTCGATGCTGGCTTGACCAGAGTGCACACGTCTGCTGTAGCTCACAGTGGTCCAAGGGACCGCTCAGGGAGTTTGTGTGTTTGCTCAGACACATGAAAAATTAGAGGGAACATTGGTTATGAGGTCAAAGAAAAAAAGGATTATTATTATTATTTGTTTGCATTCTTATGTACATACAAATCTCTTGGGTGTTGCATCATGTAGGACTTAAAATAAATAAATTCCTTTTTTGTTTGCTTGTTTTTTGTTTTTGCTGATGTCTTTAAGTCAAAATTTCAGGTTAGCATCTCGAAATTTCAGCTTTATAACATGCCTGGTACAGAAAACAGAATGGTTTCTAATTTCACCTTTTTGGTTTGTTTGCTTTTTTAAAAAAATAAGCGAACAAACCAAGAATTACAGTAGTAAAAATTACATAGTTATTTTAGAAAGTGGATCAGCCAGTTCAATTTAAGGTTTTATTAGCTCTTTAATCTAATGCTCTCCCAAGAAAAAAAAACACAACTGATGAGCTGGTCCACATCACATAAATGTTAATTAGAACTGTGCTGTGTTTCATTTCCACAACTTCTGGATATATTTAAAGTTTCAAGGACATGACCATATTAAGGAAATCCTCTCTCACTGACATCATACAAAGGCAACTACAAAAAAACTGTGAAATGGAGCATTTACACATTTAGAGGTTTAGACCTAATTTTGGGAAATGTTGTTGAAACTTGCAGAAACCTTTATAGAGGGATAAGTTGTTTACATATGTAATTAAAGAAAGCTTGTCTTCTTATTTAACTACAGTGGGTTTTCCAGGAGATGACCACAGAGTTTTTAAGGTAGGCTATTTAAAAACAGATCACATTTTTCTTACATTTGCACAAGTAGAGGTAAACAACTTTTGAAGCAGATGTGCCTGTGCAAGTCAGACTTTTTCTTTTTGCAATTTAAAAGAAACCATTCAGAATCTGATCATGGTCTTTACCGTATAAAAGTGCCTTGAGGTCACAGTTGTTGCAAATCCACCAAGTTACTGCAAGTGATGCAAGTGAGGAGTTAGCCCACTGACTGTTTGTAGTCAGTGACACTACTATCATTGGTGTTCCATAGCCGAAATAGCTCAGCTGGGAGAGCGTCAGACTGAAGATCTGAAGGTCCCTGGTTCAATCCCGGGTTTTGGCAGTTTTCTTTGGCATCACTGTCATTAATGGCAATATTGAGATAAGTTTAAGGTCTGATGTCAAACTCTATCCTCCAAAATGACAATGCTTTCACCCACATACGCTGCTCACATTTGGATTGTTCTAAGTTTATTAAACTGGTCTGCCATGCTTGTTCTGTTGGTGTTTAATAGGTTTGTGTTGGCTGTTTTCATCTTCCTTTAGCTCTCTGAGGACACGATAAATGTACAATAATTGGAAATTTATTAAATCACTTCAGTGACTACATTTAAAATATATCAAGAAAAACAAAACAACTCACAAAATAGGCCATAAAACCACCACAAAAGTACTAAAACTAACAGTCAGTTCTTTCCATCTTTGCACTCTCCCCACCTTTACTGCACATCGGCACATAAATAAAACTGCAAAGTACTAATACACAAATATATTGCCTAATATAACTAATATATTGATGTCTTTATTTTCCTGGCACAAAGAGAAAAAAAAAACCCAAAACAAACAAATCATCAAAATAATATCAGTGGTGTTCACTATCATGTCATTTTAAACAACGCTGGTATCAAGCTGCAGTTTATCAGTCAGTGCATTCCTGTCTGACAAACTGGTAAACACTAGTTTCAGTGTCCATTATGTTTGCTTCTATAGAACCACATGCTGCATGTGACTTGCTTCACCCTGTCATGTGACTCATTGACATCAAGGTGCCTGCTCATAATGACCTACGCCATTTTTGAAGGGACAGCTACCACTAGGGGTTAAATACCTGGGACTCTACACCTTTTTGGTTTTACAACTGAAGAAGCTTCTTGGATGAGAGGTGAAATGTCTTCAAGAAACTTCAACAAGTCCAGTTGCTTTATTTATAACCTCCTTAGACTACCATCACCTCGATGACCAAGAACCCATACAGACACAGTCTGACACCAAACTATATCCTCCAAGATGCTTGGCCCAATAGAGGCGTTTAAACTGAACATAAAGAAGAAAGGTGATTGAAAGTGGCATGTTCTTGATGCCAGACATGCTGGTCTGACTGCTGTTTGATCACCAGCTAATACTATTTAGCATCAGTTGCACCATCTTTGATTGCACAGCGTAGCCGAAATAGCTCAGTTGGGAGAGCGTCAGACTGAAGATCTGAAGGTCCCTGGTTCAATCCCGGGTTTCGGCAATATGTTTGCTTTATGTTGAGGTGTTGTGAAGGTGATGATTGTCATCCAGATTTTAGATAAAATTCTGCAACCATCTGACACCAAATTCTGTCCTCCAAGATGACAATGCTTTCCCCCACACAGGCTGTTTAACTTCAAATGTTCAAGGTCATGCTTGTGCTGGTGATTTTTAAAAGTTTTTTTGTGGGCTAATATGACTGAAATTTATAAGAGTGGAGAACCCTGCAGTCAAGCGAGACTGAAGAAGTCACTTGGATGAGTGACGAAACATTTCTCCCACTAATGTCCAGAGGAACAGAATCAACTTTCTGGGATGTCCTCACCTGAATCAAGAAATTTGAGACACTGAATCAAAGATGTCAGCCGAATATTTTTTAACCTTGTCACAAAAAACAAAACTATGGCTTAACTTATCTTTAGCTAGGGAGCATTTCTCACAGATAGGAGAGACCTCAGGGTATAATTTATTTAACTTTTCTCTTGAGAAGTGTAGACGATGTAGAGCTTTGAATTGAGTTAAGCACTGTCTTGCATTATAAGAGCATTTATGGATTCTCCAAACCTTCTTCCCATTCAATATTAGTGATTGTAATACCTAACTCCTCTTCCCATTTAGACTCGATAAAGAACGAGTTCACAGGGCTCATTGACATTAGACTCTGATAGATGCAAGAAATAAATTTCTCACTAAAAGGTGAAAGTTGGAGACATTTATCAAGACAGGAATTGTTAAGACTCTCAAAACTGTGTACGTATTTACTGACATAGTCTCTTATCTGCAGGTATCTGAAAAAGTCTCTCCCTGGTACTTTGTATATCTCTTGTAACTGCTTGATAACGGCAAAGACACCCTCCCAGTATAGATTACTGATTGTACAAAGTCCTACCTGTTTCCAAAGTCAAAATGTGTTGTCTAAAATAGATGGTTTAAAAGATGGATTGCCTTTATAACATGCCTGGTGTAGTTTAATCTGCTCAACAATACATATGGTGCTGTGTATCACCACATTGCCGTCATACATAGACTTTTCAGTGGGCAAGAGAGACACCGGTATAACTCCTATACAGTAAGGCTGACAAGCTTCCTGCTCCAGTTGCAACAATGTAGGGGGTTTAACACTGTCAGCTAGCCAGTACGTCATGAATTTTATATGTGAAGCCCAGTAATAGATCAAAAGATTTTTATTTCCTTTGTACAGCACTTTGGCCAACATTTTGTTGTTATTAAATGTGCTATATAAATAAAGTAAAGTAAAGTGTGTTTTATTGTCCCACACAAGCATGACTGATTGGCTTCCTTGTGCTGTTTTTTGATTGCCATCTTATCACCAGCTAAAAGTGTCTCTGATTGGAGTGGGTGGCACTATGGGCTCATATTGTAGCCAAAATAGCTCAGTTGGGCGAGCGTCAGACTGAAGATCTGAAGATTCCCTGTTTCAGTCCCGGGTTTTGGCAAATGCTAGTGTTTACGTGAACCCTCAAATACTCCTTGGCAATGTGTGGTTCATTATCAGTGTTCCCTTTAACCCACTTTATCAAGCTGGTACGTACAAGCAAACAGCATATAAGAAGTCTCGTCTAGCACAGCATGAAAGGACTAAGACCAGGCAACAAATGTACTTTGACCTACTTGTGTGTTGGAAACACTGTGGACGGAAGGCTCCAACATCCAACATTAGTATGGAGGAGAGGAAGGCACTCACATCGCTTAGTAATAACAACAACATTATCATTCTTCCGGCAGTCGAAGGTAGGTGCATGGTTTTGCTAAACCAGAAAGACTGTCATGAGAAAATGTTATCACTGCTCAGTGACAAAAATATTTATGAGCCCAGAAAGCGGTTACAGGAAGAGGGTGATAGATTGTCTGAAGTAGTTAGAAAAAAAAATACTACACTAGACCTACACCAAGTCTCCCAACTTACCTATTTCAGCTAGGTTAGGACTACTACTATTATGCTCGTGTCACCTAATAGTACCTTAGTGGATTTGCAATAACCGTGACCTCAAGGTACTTTAATAAGGTAAAGACCTACAATATCAGAGAGAAACCTGACAATCAGACGACGCTTTATGTGCAATCACAGTATAAAAGCATCTTTTAAGCCTTTCGCAGTGTCCTGACTTTTCAACAGCTAGAAGTTCGTTTGTTCTTTTCTATGAATTCAGCTGCCTAAGGATTTCTCCCACACATGTGTTGTGTTATATGGCAAGCAGTAATTTAGGGATCACATAAATGTAACCATTGCCGAAACCCGGGATTGAACCAGGGACCTTCAGATCTTCAGTCTGACGCTCTCCCAACTGAGCTATTTCGGCTTTATGCAGACTTTAGTAGTATGAGTGACAGTGAGATTTCCATCAGTAATGGGGGACATTTAAAAGTTGATCTGTACCTTAAACCGTTCATTATTTAAAGTTTGACTCTCATCATCCACTGGAGCACAAACTGGGTGTCAACAGGACGCTACAACATAGAGCGAACACCATTCCCACAGACACAGTGTCCAGGGAAGCAGAAGAACATCACATCAAGAAGGCCCTGAGTAAATGTGGTTATCCCAGTAGGACATTTGTCACAGCTGGGAAGGCACCTAGAAAATGCTCCAAGGGATCCAGGACAGAAGAAAGACAACTGCAGCCTGAGCGAAAACCTTCAGGAGAATCGGAACAGGTGAGATGCATTTTCTCTAAACACTGCATCTCTGTGTGGCTTTCAAATCCCAAACCCCGTGCTGTGCCAAAAATTGGTCCACCTCAACGGTCAGGTCCGTCAGCACAAACAGATTGTAGTGTTAAGTGCCAGGAGGATTTCTTTTATTTATACATCAGAGAAACCAAACAACCTCTGGCTACGCGTCTGGCACAAGACAGAAAATGGTACTCATGGCAATTGAAACAATGGTCATTAATAAATGGTCTTTTATCAGTGGTTATGGATCATGGTCATGGCAATTTAGATATTAATGATGCAGCCCATTGTTCGCCAGTGGTGTAAGCTTTAGTCATTATGCAAATGTAGTAGTTAGTAGTAGTTCAACTGACTCGAATCAGAGATCTTATTAGCCTGTGCTAAGATGGCAATCAAAAAGCAGTCAGACCAGCAAGTCTGACATCAGGAACATGCCATGTTCAATCACCTTTCTGCCTGATGTTCAGTTTAAAGTTCCGTAGCCTCTCTGCGGCCAAGCATTGTCATCTTGGAGGGTATAGTTTCGTGTCAGACTGTGTCTGTGTAGTTGTCAGCGATCCAGGTGATGGTAGTCTATGGAGCTTGTAAAGAAAGCAACTGGACTTGTTGAAAATTTTTTGAAGACATTTCACCTCTTATCCAAGAAGCTTCTTCAGTTGTAAAACCAAGAGGTGGACATTTAACCCCCAGGTATTTAACCCCAAGTGGTAGATGTCCCTTAAGAGAGTCACTGACCCACTATTGATCATGTGTCTCATCACACAAACCAAGGTGTGAAAAGAAGGCGTGGGTCATTATGAGCAGAGATTTCGGTGGCTTACAACTGTCTGCACCTACAATGCAGTTTTGAAATCCTTTCCTAGGCGCATGAACCCCCACTGGCATCTGGCATGAGGTGATCTCAATGAGACACATGATAGGGTGAAGTAAGGTTTCACCCAAAGCCTATGTTGATAATGACCTATGCCCACGTGATGAGGCACATGATAGTGGTCAATAGTGGACCACCTGTGACTAGGGAATAAATACCCGGGACTCTCCACCTGTTGGTTTTGGACTTAAAGAAGGTTCTTGGATGAGAGATGATGTCCTCAAGAAACTTAAACAAGGCAATTGGACAAACACAATGCCAAATCACAGGCTTGAACAAGGGGCCATCAGTTATTTAGTTTGCTGCGCTCCCAACTGAGCTATTTCGGCAGCAAAGCATCAGGCACAGAACATGTAGGCTGGATAAAGAAGTCACATCCAGCATGTTGGTCTATAGAAGCAAACATAAAGGGCACTGAAACCAGTGCTTACAGCAGGAATGCACTGGCTGACAAATTGCAGCCTGATACCACCATTGTTTAAAACGACATGATAGTAAACACCACTGATATTCCTTTGATGATTTATTTATTATATTATAATTAGTTATATTAGGCAATATACTAGTGCATTTGCATTTTACAGTTTCAATTATGGGCTGATGTGCAGTAAAAGTTGGAAGAGTGCAAGAATTAAGTTTTTGTCTTCCTTATTGTTTTTAGGTGTTCTTGTAGTCATTAAATTGACAACAACAAAATCTAATATGTGTTACCCCTGCCTTTGCTTTGTAGATTCTCTCAGTTGTTTTTGGTTCTGCTCTTAGTTGGTGTGAAACTGAAGCCTCCTCGACATAACTTGAGCTAATTTTAGGAAAATATGCTTTGGTTTATCAGCGATCTGAGGCAGCGGGGCTTGTACAGAGGAGAGGAATGTCACCGGCCCCACCCCACATTCCTCTCTGCCAGACCGAAGCATCCAGTTTGAACCCCTGTGGGGGCATTTAAAAGAAAATGTAAGATACAGTGAATCCCTCTCTAAACCCACAACACCGCTGCTGTCTTATCTCACCAGCTTCTTTAAGCGCAGTAAATTGCATTCCTGTGGTGTTTGCAATGAAATCGACATGACTTGCTTCCAACACTGAAAAACGTTCCTCTCCCTTGAGCTAATTAGTCTTACATAATCACTCAGCAGGAGCTACAGAAAGCAAAAATAAAAACTCCAAATTTACAAGTATAAAGTAAAGTTCAAAGACGATTTACATCGTCACACATGTGGTGTTATTTAATGAGGATTTCTGCGCAGAGCCCGAAATATCCGCTGATGAGCTCATCGATCACACATCTGACAGATAACCCAGAAAGATCATTCCCTCTGCAGGGTGATCGTTACAGCCTCTTATTCGCCATCTGATTTAAAGGGATCAAACGGATGACGTCGCCCTGTTTCGTCACTGATCCACAAATTTGCAGATCGTTTATCCATTAGATGTCTCACTCCTGTTGTCAAATCGAGCGTGGCTGCTGCTTTTTGAACCTTTATGTTATAATAATTAGATCAAGGCTGCCTATTGATCAGTAATCTGAGAAAATAACTAATCCAGTTTACCGCACTGTGTTATTACTGAGACACTTCAATGTCATTTGATATCTGTTGTGCCGTTTGGATACATAAAGAAAGCCAAGTTAAAGTCTTTTTATGATATAATAAAAAGATGTATTTAAATTGTGCTTGTTTTGCTTTTATTCTTTTATTTTCACTTGTTTCGTTTAATTTAAGTCATGTACATTCTATTTATTTACCCCATTTGTAATAGATTTTGTTTAATAATACTGGTATTAAAGAAATCCCCCACCTATAAAGGATAAATAATCTGTCTGTTATCCACAATAAACAATAAATCCCCCAGGATTCAAGATTTTAAAATTGTTAACAAACCACATATATCTGCCGTTTTTGTGCTTAAATTCCATTAAATGTTTCATTATTTTAAACTCTGATGAGGTGAAAGGCATGTTTCATGTTTGTGTTGTTCCAATTTGCATATAAGGACTTTTCATTGTTTTTATTTATTTCTGGGCTCAAGTCACTTCAGTTTAGTTTCAGTTTTTTTACAGAGCAGATTTGCCTCTATCAATTTAGTGTGCTGGTTTAAAAATCCTGTTGTTGTTTGTTTGTTTGTTTTTTCAAATTCTGGTTCATTATTTTTTTCTCTCCAGTGAACAAAATATATTGGTCACACAATTTTACTTTTATCTCATTCTAGTAATCTGTAGCCAAAATGATCAACTTTGTCAGTCTGGTGTTTTGTGGATTCAGGCTTTTAGATGCCATTAAATATATAGAGAGCAAGGAGCCACTGATTTCTCCTTTCTTTTTTAACTATGCATAATGTAAAAAAACAAACAAAGACACAAACAAAAAAACTACAAATGCATTGTGCACAAGTATACACATAATGGGCGAATCATCTCTCTTAAGATTTAAATATCAGGATCACATTGGATGAGATTACCATGTTACACAAGGTTAACTACAAATCAATTACTCCAGTGAATGACAACTAAAAACAATGCATTTCCTGAATAAAATGCAGTGTGAATGCTGATACGTGATCATTTCTTTTAGCTGAAATCCTGTAATTGCTGAAATATTTAACTGAAATACACCGAATCATTCACCTATAAGTCAAAGTGCAGACAGACGCTCACAGAGCAGTGAGTTACTGTGATACCGACAATCCACCTCACACCTTTATGTCTGTTTGTGATGAAGTCTAAGTGCTGAGAGAAATCCTCTGTTTTGTTTTCTTTTGAAGGCTTTGGGAGTTTGAATTTAAGGATTTTGAAAAGAAGCCAATCCTCTTTTGAAACTGGTAAGACAAGAAAACTCACAAGACGTAGTAATTTGGAGATTTCTTTTTTCATTATGTTCACATAACATCTTACCAAATCTGCAACGTAAATGACTTTTCTGTTTCAGGTGTGGGCAGTGAATGTCATTAATTAAATGAGGGACATAGAGTTTCAAGCCCAGATGCTCCTTAAACTTCCAGATGTCAAACCTCCTAAATTTCAGTGTCACATCTGACATACAATTGTTGACAGTCCAGCTAAAGTCTTTCAATATTTCTGTGATGCTTTAAATATGTTTAAAAGATCATTCTTATAACTTTATTCTATAGACCACCCATTACATTCAAATTCTTAAAGAGAAGCAGCAGGTAGAGCATAGCTTTAAACTGCTCACCGCACAGGATGTGGTGATAGAGGTAGTTCCCCACATCCTGCAGGGCTTCTGGGAGCTTCCTCCTCGACTCTTCCGTGTCCGTGTGAGCCTAAAGCTCAGGTCTAAACACAGTTTGTGACAATTTTTTCTACTTTTGGCTCTATATGATGATATGGATATGATTGTGTTAGAGGCAGACAGTCAATCATAGAAAAGTTGGTTTAAAGGGAGGGTGACATTAAATCAAGGATAGGAGCTATGTCAAACAGTGACTCATGTAGAGTCCAAGAATAGAAACATGGAGGTGGAAATGATAGTAATCTGTGCCTCTTTATTTTTGATAATTTTATTTTGTGTAATTTTTTAAATACCCGTCATGTCTAGTAGATCTCGCGAGAATCCGAATCAGGAGTTAAATGCACCGTTTCGCCAAACATATTTGCTTTTCCAGGACGAGCTCTATAGACTCTCTATAGCTATTTAGATATCTATTGATTTCTGTTATGTACAAGTGCGTGTGTAAAATGGCGAAGCGGAATTGACAGGCAGAAAGAGTAAAGAAAGAAAGGGTTGTTTTTTTTAAAGATAAGAAAGAACAGCAGCAGCTTTGCATTCAGTGTTTGTGCTGAAATGCAGGCATGATTACAGCGATGCGTAATGCGTAAGCTTGCTTGGTTCCTGGATTTTTTGGCGGAGTGAGCCCTCTGTGTGTCCCCCCTCCTCTCTGGCATTACGTGCGGGTCGTGTAACGGTGGGAGAGACGGCTCGGTCCCCGCCCTGCTCCTTTAAATACCCGTAACGGGGTCAGTACAGCAGACAGACACGGGGATGTGCTGATATCTGCTGAGTTTCAGCTTGGGTACTCTAACCGTGTATCTGGTGTTCGTGCTGCGTCATGGAGCTGGACCGGCGGCTACTGCTGGTGCACTGCACGGCTCACGCCCTCTCGGTAGCGGCGGGCTTGCTGGTGGTGGTCCCGATGGCTCTGAACGGTTCCGCTTTCAAAGGCCGCTGCGCCCTCTTTTCCAGTGGATACTGGAGGACGGATGAGCAGGTGGAGCCGACGGGCACGACGGGAGTCGTGGATCACCTAGTGGTGCAGCAGTGGGGGCCGCCGGCAGCCTGCCAGTTCGCCACTTTTGTGGGCATTTTCACGGTGCTGTACGGAGCTGCGCAGGGCTGGAGGTGCCTCTTCTATCTGCACGGACGACATGACGAGTGAGTCTCCCTGCAGCACACACCCACCCCTCCATACGTCTCAAAACACGGAGAAGGGCGGGTACAAGCACTAGTGACCTACATTTGGTTATGTTCTGCAGAAAGATGATGCAGCATGGTGCCACAGTAGTCCGGTGGTACTTGGAGATCCTGCAAACGCATTAAAATGGATGAAGGCATACATAAACGAATGCATGCAGAAATGGACGCATTAATATGTTGCCTGTGCATTGGTGCCAGATGCAGAAGATTTCTATAAAAAGAGACTGTTGTGCGTTAACTTGTTTATTCACCCAAACAAAAGCAAGTAAAGCAGCGAAGCAGTCATGTGGTGTGGATGATCAGTCAGTGTATCCATCAGCACAGAAGGGTGTCAGCCATGTTAAGGAGAGGAGAAAATGGTCTGAATATATCTGCATCCTTTATTCTAGTGATTTTATTTGAGTCCCCCCAAAAAGCATGCTAAATGTTAGTGTAAAGAAACAGGAGAAGAAAGAAACACTTTGAGAGCTCTTGAGAATAACGAGTTTACTTAAACAACAACAACAACAACAACAGTATTTTAGGTCTTTATGAATCAGCTTGCCTACATGTGAAAAAAATTCTCAACGTTTCATTATAGAAATGCTGGTACTGCCTCTCCACACCGGGAGCATTGTTTATTTATTTTTTCAAAGGAAAAAATAAATAAACAATGTCTCAGCTGCAGCTTTCACACTTTTCATCAGGTGGGCCAAAGTGGACTTTCTGCTGGCCGGTTCTGACCCCTGAGGTGCAGGTTTGACACACCTCTGTGTCATGCTCAGGCCCCTGATGTCAACCAGCTCCTGGGCCTTTCTAAACCAAACCTGTGGGTCACATGACCTACAAAAACAAACTGCAGTCATCACAGTAGTCATAGTAGGGGTGTCAAACATAAGGGTGGTATTTGGCCATGCGGAGACTCCAGTATGGCCCTCTGGACAGCTTTGCATAATGTGAAGTTTGGCATAAATTTTGGAGATTTAGCTTTGTTTTCATACGTTTTATAGCTTTCCCCAATGATAAAGGCCTAGCCCCCTGGGTTACTAGACCAGTGTGAATAAATAATAAACAATTCAATTTTATTAAATTTAATTTTACAGTGGATCCACAGTAAAGGAAAATGGACAAGGAGCTAACAGAACTACACATTTATTTCTTACGATTTAAGTTCAGAGAGTTGTGCTAACATTGTTCTGTTGTGATATCTGGAAAAGAAGATTCATAGAAAGAAAGAATTTAGGAATTAAAAAAAGTAACTGGAAGTTGTAAAAATATATTAAAATTTAGTATTTGTTTTCCTTCCTGTTTATACTAATGTGATAAACAGGTGTGTTTTCATACAGTGGTGTGAAAAAGTGATTGCCCCCTCAACCTGATAACTGTATGGGCCGCCCTTAAGAGCAACAACTGAAATCAAGCATTGGCAAAACTGCTAATGAGTCTTTTACCTCACTGTAGAGGAATTTTGTCCCACTCATCCTCGCAGAATTATTGTAATTCAGCCACATTGGAGGGTTTTTAAGCATGAACTGCCTTTTTAAGCTCATGCCACAGCATCTCTCGATTCAGGCCATTCCAAAGTCTTCATTTAGTTTTTCTTAAGCCATTCAGAGGTAGACATGCTGATGTGTTTTGGATCATTGTCCACACTTCACCTTGAGGTGACGAAGCAATGGCCGGACATTCTCCTTCAGGATGTCTTGGTAGACTGCAGAATTCATGGTTTCCTTTACAACAGCATGTCTTCCAGGTCCTGAGACAGCAAAACAGCTGCAAACCACCACAATACCACCATATTTTACTGTTGGTATGACGTTCCTTTTCTGAAATGCTGTGTTACTTTTACGGCAGATGTAATTTTAAGACTACTGAAAGAGAGTTAAGTCTGTCCTGGTTGACTTACAAGCTTGTTCAGATTGTATGGTTTTTGGCTTATATGCTGTATTTCCATGTATGTTTACCAATGTTTCAATAAATAGCTTTATCCATTTCCCAGTTTACTTGTACAATGTAAAGCGATGAGGGGTGTCTCAAGACTTTTGCGCAGTACTGTATAGCAGCCTGTGCTGTGTGGTTCGTCTGTATCTGTTGAGGAAATCTGTAGAAATAAAAACATTACTGTGATAACTGAAGCAGCAGAAAGAGGGGATGTTCAAGGTAGCTGCAGTTGATATTGTAAATTAATCGTGCATTTGCTCCAACGTCAGCCTTAAGCCTCAGCTCTCTGTGTGTCTGATGGCCATCTCTCTCTCTCTGTTTCTGCCCAGCACTCTGTTTTCGTCCTTCCTCACGGTCCT
This sequence comes from Pelmatolapia mariae, assembly GCF_036321145.2. Lineage (NCBI taxonomy): Eukaryota > Metazoa > Chordata > Actinopteri > Cichliformes > Cichlidae > Pelmatolapia > Pelmatolapia mariae. The sequence goes on from NC_086228.1 coordinate 24,049,921, forward strand.
GCTGAGCGTGTGCGTGTTCTTCCTGTCTGGAGGAGCCAGTGTCATCTTGTCACTAGGACTCAGCTCCTGGTGCGACGTTGTAACAGAAAACGACACACAGCCATTCAGGTACATCTAACACAGACTCCCCTTTGGTGTTGTGGATGGATGCCTGCTCAGTTTGACATCGAGAGGCCTGCACATTTCCAGACTTTTCTTTTGTTGCTCCATGTGTGATTTAAAAAGAAAATGATTCAGGGTTGATGTTAAAATGTGTGTTTTAAAGCGTGTGTGTAGCTGTCATCTTGTTTGAGCGTATCTGGAGGTCCCTTTCTCATCTATTCTTGTTTGTTTTGAATTCAGCTGTGCAGAGTCCCAGTCTGTGCCACTTTACCTGGACGTGGACACTTCATCTTTCTTCACAGAGCTCAGTCTGGCGCAGGTAGGAATGCTCAAATACAAGCAAACACAAAATGTTGCGCACACCAGAACGCAAAAGTGACACTGACTTCCTCCCAGGCCTCTGAAACAAGAGCTTCACAGTTCGGCTGTCTGCTTTTCTGAAAGGCTGAAGGAGGTAGAGCACGATGAAGAAAAAAGAAAAGAATTATTTAACAGTTCAGACGGATAACTTAAGTAACATTAAAATGATCACAACAAGCTAATTTAACATCTCAAATTATAGAACAGGGGTGTCAAACATAAGGCCAAGGGGACTGAATCAGCCCGGCAAAGATTCTAATCTGACCCCATTGGCCAAATTAACTGTATTTTCATAAGGTTAAAAAACTTTCCAACTGATAAAGACCTCCCCTGTGGCCATTAATGCTATAACACAGTAACTGATTAATAGATGAACCTTTTAAAATAACAGCATGAGCTCCCATCAGTGTAGCAGCTGCAGTAGTATTTACAGATTTATCCCCGTTTTGCGCTTAAATACAGGATGTTTTGTATGTAAACATTATTCCTGATCACATCACTGTAGTCACTCATTTCAGGTTTTTTTTTCCACCCTTCTGTCTGATTTGGTGTCAGCTGCAGTGATGTTATGTGAGCTGTTTCTAATGGCAACAGATCTTTTGTCACAGATTTGATATTTTAGGAAAGCAGACACGTAAAACAGGAAAGCAGGTTTACTCTGTCAGAAGAAATCACTTTTGTTCGGCATCATGTTCGTCTGAAGCTTGTCTGTTTTGCAGATTTATCCAGGAATTAAAAGCATGCATTTAGGAGTTTCTCTGATGTTGTCAATGCTTTGTGTTTTTGTTACAAAACATCATTGATCGACACAAGAGCTGATGTCAGCCTCCGTTCTAGCAGCTTCTGCAGCTCCATTCAGTGTCCTGGGCAGGATTGATCTAATCTGTCTTTTGGAAACAATGAAACGACAGTGCGAGGTTCACTCCCGCAACAAACCGACTCATATTGATGAAACACAGTGACGCTCTCGGCTACGGTCATTTTTCAGTTTTTCCAGTTCTAATCTGTCCCGTCTAAAAACGGCATCCCTCTCATCTCTCCTGCTGTCGTCACAGTGAACTATCGACTCGTCCCTGAAATCAAAAGTCTCACAGGAAGTGGTGTTTGTTAAAGGCACCGACTGTATGTTTTTACAAATTGATTTTTGGACCTCCACATTTCTGGAGCCGCATTGTTGATTTTTAGATTTCTCCTGTGAATCTTTGTCCCGGAGTTTTAAATGATCGAAACAACAGGCTGGATCTTAACTCAGTTTTTCTACTTGTTGGTACATTTCTCTCAGCTCCGGTCCCATAGTTTCACCAATCTACCTCCAAGAATTTGCTGACAGTCCTTATACTGAGGTGATAACTGTTGTTTCACTGATGTGTTGTTAAAAATGGCATAAAATGAGAGTGGAAGATGGACATGTGAGTGTGTGCTATATACATTAGAGGGTTACCTAGGCAACCAGAGTCTGAAGCATCCATTCACTATAAAGGTTGAATGAAACTGCTCCCCCTGTGCGCGCTGCTTTAGCTCAGGCATGTTGGTCATTCGGAGGCAGAAGTGACCATGTGTGGATCACACGTAAATATAAAAGTCATCTGCTGCCTTTTGGGCCCATGTTTTTGAAGCTTCCATGCTGGTGTTTTGGCCTTTGCCATGTTAGTTCTTTTGGAGCCACACGTTCCATTATAAGGATAAAAAAGATGGATTCAGCAACTGAAACAGCTGCATTTATAACCTGTAAAGATGCAAAGCACATACACAGATATCTGCTAATTATTACTCAGTCACAGAATAATAAAACACAGGAATTTCACAAACTTCTTGGGTGCTTTCTGCATCGTTATCCTTCACTATGTGTCTGTTCAGTGTTTTTCGATGTGTGACTGTAAGCGTCTCTTCATCCAGGCGTCGCTGTGGCTTGTGACGGCTCTGTGGCTGGCTCACTCCATCCTGGCTTTCCTGCGGCTCTACCACTCTCACAGCCAGCACATCAGCGGGCCCTGTCTGCACCGGGAGAAGGAGATGCTGCTGGGACACAGTCCATCAGACAGCGGCTCTCCCTCGCCTCCTCCTGTGACACCTATCCTCTTAGTCTAACCCAGAGTGGTACTGACAGAAGAAGCCTCCAGTATTCAAATTTAAACCTCAGTTTGTTCATGTCTCGATCGATGATGTCAACTCCACAGTACATGAGCCTGACCAAGGAATCCATCAGGTGTAATATTAATCAACCAACAAAAGAACGCAGTACAGGAATGCCAAAGATACGATAGAAAGAGTTCAGGCTTAAATTAGATATATCTGTAATGCGTGTTACCTTTTTAAAAACATTTGCTGTTCTGTGTTGTCCTTAAATATTATCAAGTAATTTATCTTATTTAATGGCTTAATGTTATTTAACAGCTTAGTATCATCACTAATATCGGTGGAATCCTGCCTACTGCATTTTAAAGGTTTTTCCACAATCTTTAAAACCTCTTTTAACCACTTGGATTATTTTTTTATTATACGACAAACAAATTCACAGGAAAAAGAGGAAAGAAGAAATCCTATAATGAATTCAATAAGTACAAAATCTTTCACATATTTGAAAAGGGTCCTCAGAACTTTTGAAACACCCACTGCAGTGTCAACACCAGCAGATAAGTCTAAATTAAATCCAGTATTAAAAATAATACAAGAGATTCATAAATTTTAACAGGAACTGCACACAATGTGTTTCTGTCTGGATTCACTTTAGTGCAGACATATAGAATACAAGTTACAGTTATTTTGAGGTATTTATACTCCATCTTGTTGCCTTGCAAGATAAAAAGAAATGCACAGATGGGTGTAACTGACAGTAATGCATTTTAATTTTGGCTAAACAGGCTGTTTTGAGCTTGTGATTTTGCCAGGTTTAAAGGAGAGCTGCTTTTGAGACACTATAAACTCTGACTGTTAGCTCGACATAAGCTTCCTGACCTTAGTCTCACTTCATAGTACAATCCTGAGGTGATGGGAGTGAGTCCGACTCTAAGAATCTGCTCAAACTGTGGCTGTAATGTGAGGGACTTGCTGCCCAATCATGACTTACAAACCCTAAAATAACACGGAAAATTCTTTCTTTTTTTTAGGAATTGAAAGTTTTGAAAACACGTGAACTTTATTGATTCACTGATTCATTTATGAGCATTAATATAATTTCAGTAAAAGGGATCTGCACGCTGACTGTCTTGTGATCGAAGGTTATGATTGGAGATGAAATGTGTTTGCAATGATGTCAGGGACGTTTGTACTGAAGGATTTTATAGATTCAAAATATACCAGTTACTGAAGAATACAGTTGTTGTGTCAAATCCAACACTGAAGACATTTATGGGCAAAAACATTTCCTTAATAAGTGATAAGATGGAAACATCCAGTCTGTAGGTCCACAGAGTTGGTCTGTAGTGGGACTAAACTTATCTGCCTTCAAACAAAAAGGGATTTCACAGCTGAAGCACATTATAACAATAACCAGTATTGTTGCTTATTTTTGTCTTTTCACCACATTTTCGTGAGTCACTGTTCATTCACATCATTGATGACACCACAAGCAGCCAGCCTGGTGTTTGTTCCGAGTACATTTATGATGCATGGTTGTTTGCGTTTCTGCAAGAGCTCGACATTTTGCACAGTCGTGTCCTCATCAGGGAGAATTCGTTGTATTGTTCTGAGTGTAATATTCGGATGCTTTCATCGTGAAGCATGTGGCGAGAGCGTGACTGAGCCACCGTGTTCGTGAAACAGGCTCACTGTGTGAGCATGACCTGAATGTTGTGTTGTGTATTGGGAAAATCTCTGCTGGCCTCTCATCTTGTGACGATTTCTGTCATGATGCTGTTTGCGTGGAGGCGGCTGCTCTCGGACCGTCAGTGAAGCAGTCAAATCCTCTCAGACGATCCACGTAGAGTTTAATTAGCAGGAAAACTATGATTTGTGACTTTTTGAGACAGATTTATGTGGAGCCCAGTGGGGTTGATATGAAGTCGTCGTTATACTTCTGTCAACCCGAGCAGCTGTAATGACACGCAGACAGCAGAGGTGGAAATCTGAGGTAAAGAGGCAGCTTTGTGATGTATTAAATGTTTTTGTATGCTGAACATTGTCCTGCTTTTTACCTCTGAAAACTGTTTGTGCTCATTCATACTTGCATTTTTGCATTGTTCTTGTTTACAAATAAAAACGCGTCATCACAAGAGAACCTTGCTCATTTTTGTTATTTACAAAAGCACCATCACCCTGATCACACGTCTTCTGTTTGCTTTAGTCACTTTGATATTATTGTGGTTACAATGTTAATTACAGTGTTGAGTGCCAGATTGGATATCTATTAAATATTTCCTACATCATTTATTTAACTGTAAGTGTGTTGGGCTGCAGTGACCACATCTTACATCCCATGAACAATAACAGAGAATGCAGTCTAGCAGTACAACAATCACCCACTGCCAGACACTTTATTATGTACACCCATTCAACTGCTCTTTAACACAGATATCCAGTCAGCTAATCATATGATCACAATTGCCTGCTGAAGTTTAAACTGAGCATCACAATGGGAAAGAAATTTGATTTAAGTGACTTTGAACATAGTGTGGTTGAATGATGTGACGGTCACACAACCATCTCTTTAAGTTACAGAGAATGTCTATGAAATATTCATGAAAGAATGTTTTTCTTGTTGTCTTTAGACATAGCAATAAATGTGTGAAAAAAATTACTCCTATTGTCCTTGCATGTTTTCTATGAAAGTAGTTCCTGACCTGCAGATATCTGAGAAAATCATTCCCACCACAGTTGTATTTCTCATGGACAACAAGAAGAATGCCTAAGCCCTTTGGTGTACCTTTTTTCCATATTACAAACAAATACAGGATAAAAACAGGGCTCATGCTGCAACACAGTTTGCTTTAGGGTGTCAATAGTAACACTTTAACAAAGGTAATACATTCACTTCTGAATATATTACCTTATACATATTTGTGTTACAGCTCAAGTTTATATAATGCAGTAACCACTATTAATAGAGTTAAAATTACACTGAACATCTGCTTGTGACAAATAGCCAGAGTTATATTTTGCAATTAGACTTCATTTTTGTTTAGTTTTTTCTTCTTCTTCTTTAATTCAGTTCAGTTTTATCTAATTTTCAGAGAGGATTTTCTTGTTTCAGTTTATTTTTTTACTGTTTACAAATATTCAGTTCTAGCATCGTTTTTATTAGTTTAGGTCTTTAGTTATTTTTGTATGGAGGGCATATGTTAGAGGTGATCAATGCATCATGCACCAGTTTGTTTGGTTTTTGTTTTGTTTTTTTTGCTTTTTTACCAAACTAACAAACTAAGGATATTTCCTTTAGTTATCTCCAAAAGTTGATTCTGTTCATCCGGACGTAACGTTTTCTGAAAACGCTACGTCCGGATGAACAGAGTCAACTTGATTCAACAAGATTTACTTACCTGGATGACTGAGAATGCATCAAGACGTTTCCTTTAGTTAGTTTTCCAAGTTCACACAACACAATTCACAGCAAACTACCACTGAAAATAAAAAAACTATTTAAAATATTTTTAAATGAACTAATTGAAGCTAAATTGACTAGAAAACAACTATACGACTAAAAATAATACATTTCAAAAATCCTGGTACGGTAGTTATGATGATGTAGTAACATTTTCTTTCGCTAGGTGGCAGTAAACAAAACGTATCTGTCTTAAATGAGAAAGAGGAAGAAGTAACGAGCCAATCAAATTCCAAGGCACCATATTGAACAGTTGTTTTGACTCCAGCCTGTTCTTCTTTCACAGTTTTTACTTTGTATTTGGCTTTTTAAAAACTTAAATAATTCAAATTTACAATTAAAAGACAAATAAACGTAATACTCGCGCGGGAACAATGAAGCTGGCGGACATTAAAAAGTTAAAAGTGGCCGAGCTGCGGTCCAGACTTAAAGAGCTGGGGCTGGACAGTAGAGGGCTGAAGGCTGAGCTGGTGGAGCGGCTGTGGTCCGCAGCAGAGGGGGAGCAGAGCGGGGAAGACGGCGAAGAAGAAACGCTGAAGCTACATGACAGCTCACCTATACTTTTAGTACAGACAGAGCCAGCAGACGTCCGCCCTCCATCCTCAGAGATTGGTGCTACTGCGCGACATGAAGTAGACCGCGGCTACACAGACATGGCCACACAGACTGAGGCTGAGCCCAGTCCAGCTGCACCACAGCCCGGCTCGGAGGCTGCTGCTGCGGGTGTCACTGCCTGCCCTGCGGGGGGAGGAGAACAGGGGCATGCGGAGGGTCCAGTAGAGGAGGACATGGGCAGAGGAAGGTCGTTCTACGAGTTCAAAGAGGAGATACGATACAAGAGGTAGAGTATGGTGAAGAAACCCGCCCCACAGAGGGCATCGGGTTCAGTGAAAATCCCTCACATCTGTCCACAGCATACTGTAATTACCGTGTGGAGCTGTCGTTGTGGAGTTTCATATTTGCAGGTTCTCTTGGTCTTGAGAACTTGATAAAGTTTGTAAAGATTTTTAAACTCTCACCCAAGACACTTCTTTAGTACCACATCCACTGATGGAAAATCCCAGCCAAACGAAGCGTGGGCCAAGTCCAGAATCAGAATCAGAGAGACTTTATTAATCCCACAGGGAACTTGAGTTCTCATAGCGGCACACATACAGCAAACGTCAAGCACTCATATAAAATGAAGAGTAGAAACAGAGATATTAATAGATAACTATTAAAATAAATATAGAGATACAGGTATAAATATAAACATAAATATGCATATAGACATAAAAGTACACAAATATGTGTGCAATTATATGTCATTGCGTACAAAAGTGCCAGAGTTCAGTGAGGTGTGATTAATCCTGTTCTGCATGTGTGGGCCTGACGCAAGTGGATGAATTAAAGAGTTTGAAAGCAGCAGGAAGGAAGGACCTGTAACGTTCCCTCAGACAGGAGCGTGAAGGAATCTGCTGCTGTCCTCTGTTGCAGTGATCTCAGTGAGCTAATCAGGTCATGTTAAAATAGGTTTTCTCAGTTTAAGAGAGAAGAAGGATTTAAAGCTCTTCCAATATTGTGGTCCTGGTTACTGCACCACTGGTTAGGAATATGTTTTAAATCCTGACTTTGAATGATTTTTTTATGTGTATACATGTGTGGATGGGGCAGTTTTTTTTTCCTTAAGGCCAGATTAGCATGTAATATCCTTTTATCCCTTTTTAGCATAACTGTATTTATGTGTACTTATACTTTAATATTTGCTATTTTATTATATTGGTATTTTATTCTGTGCAATGAACGATGAGTGAACGCATGTAAGGTATGTATGCTCGTCTGCTAAAACATAAGCTCTGATCCAGTTTCACTGCAGAATGCATAGCACAGCGGCATAAAAGGAATCTTTATCTTTGTGTAAGCAGAAAACTCATTACCAAGTTTTACCCGTAGATTTAGATTTAATAAAGTTCTTAAATCATTAAATGTGACATGTCTCTTTTTTTTCAACCAGAGCCAAATCACCACAGCCCCCTGTGGAGAGGAGTGAGGCAGAGGAACAAGATGAAGATAAAGTCAGACTAGATAAATGTGTGAAAACACACCCACACAAATTTTAATCACAGCTTGAGTTTTCTTATGAGTTACTTGTTTTAATTTTGTCTGGACTAACCCCCCAAGGGTGTATTTGATTTGACTCCCTGAGTCTCCTTGTCGCTTACTCAGATGGCTCTCACCTGCACTTCGAGGTGAGTCCTGATGGATCCTCCGGCCAGCCGCGGTTCTGGGCTCAATTCCCCCTGCTGTGGTCAGGCTGCAGGGTCACCCATGGGGTGCAGCAGGGCAGGGTGGGCTTTGAGGTGAGGCTGGAGAGGAAACTGTTGACTGCACAGCCAGATGACCATGAAGTCAGGGAGCCATATGGACTGAGAGTTGGCTGGTCAGTGGCCGACTCCTCTCTGCTGCTGGGTAAGAATGAAATTTTTTTTATATTTATTGTCTGTAGATGTGATTTACTTGTTAAAAAGCTTCTGAATCCTTCTGGGTTTCACGTCAGGTGAGGATGAACTCTCTTTTTGTTATGATGGACGTGGTAAAAAAGTGTCAGATAGAAAGGAAGAGAACTTTGGAGAGCCTTTTTCGGAGGGGGATATCATCGGCTGTTATGCTGTGAGTCATGTTTTCAGTCAGCTTTACTAGCGCTCGAGTGACTTTTCTCTCATTTAAACCATTTTTTTGTGTTTGTGTGTCATGTTCGCACCTGCACACACCCAGTCTTTCTCCTCAGACGGCGCTGTCGAGCTCTCTTTCCATAAAAACGGTCGTTTTGTAGGTGTGGCCTTTTCCACGGACGCCTCGGTGCTACGGGGCCGTGCTCTGTTCCCTCATGTCCTCTGTAAGAGCTGTTCGTTCAAATTGCTCCTGGACCCTGCAGGTCAACCCTGGTACCCCGGCCCTCCAGGGTTCACACCGTTGGCCACTCTTCCTCCTGGGCAAAGGGTGTGCTCCACATCAGCTCCAACCTCCAGAGCACAGTGCGAGGTGAGAGTCAAATTTAGATTTGTATTCCCAATCTTTCTACTACTAAAGGCTCCTCCTAAAGATGAAATTGTAGTGTGAAGATGAATTGTAACGTTTTCTAAGAATTTCCTCTGAAAGTTTGAACTAAACAGAGCTCAGATGATCCTGTACATGGAGCATTTTAGCCATAGAAAATGCTCCTAAGGTGGAAAATTGTTGGGAGTGGAGTGGAGGATGTAAGCAGGGGAGAAAATGGCAGAAAGACAACGTTTAGTGTTACAGGAGTGATCACCTGAGTCATTAGGATCATCCTATGGGACCCATGAATGTTTGTGCAAAATTTAATTTTTTGACAGTTGACATATGTCAGTTTTGTTATGTCTGATCCTCCTCTCTGCTCCACCAGGTGGTGCTGATGGTGGGTCTTCCTGCCTCTGGGAAGAGCGTCTGGGCGAGGAATTACATGAAGCAGCATCCAGAGAAACAGCACAGACTGCTGGGAACAGAGGAGCTGCTCGTTTGTATGATTGTCAGTCAGATCTCCGGTCTTCACTCCTGTGATTCACGTTCACATTCAGAGATTATGGTTCACACCTGATGTGAAATGTTTGACCTGTGTGTGTGTGTATAGAGTGGTGGGCAGAGGGACAGCAGGCTCCAGCAGGCGTCTCACTGTCTTACTGAAATAATCAAGATGGCTGCCCAAACTCCTGGAAACTACATCCTAGACCAGGTAATGCTTCACGGTCAAAAAAAAAAAAAGACTTATGAGATGTCACCTTGTGAAACTCACCTAAGGATAGTAGTTGCTATCAGGTGGTAGAAGAAAAGCCGTTATTGGAGAATCAGCCTCTGCAAGCAAAGTGTCAGGAGACCAAAGTGAACTGATTCATTTAAGCTCATGTGATAGAGGTTTGGATGAGCAGCAGAAGATTTTCTGGTTTCAAATCGGGCCTCGGCAGTCTGGAGTTTGGGATTATTTCTTGGTCCTATTAATAATTAAATATTTACTTTAAAGCAGTTATATGTGGAATAAAATCTAAACTGTAACCACCACAGTTATGAGCAAAGAGCTTCGACAAAACATTTCACTATGCTGTAGTCTTAGTAGTTATTTCACTTCATCTTTCTGTTTCCAGTGCAACATCCTCTTCTCTGCACTCCGTCACAAGCTGCGGCTGTTCACAGGCTTCAGGCGTCGGGTGGTGGTGGTGTTTCCCTCAGGCGACGAGTGGAAAAGACGACTGTCGCAGCACCAGATGAGAGACGGTGAACACATCCCAGAGACCGCCCTGCTCAAATTACAAGGTTTACCTACATTTGTAATATTATGTTACATTACAGGTCTATGATATTAGGGGTGAAAACAAAAAAAACATGAATTTGTTTCATACTGTCCATTTGGTCTCTTCAGTAATCCCTGTAAATTTTCACTAAGGAATGGGTTCAGATTCTTCTTGGTTAAATCTGTGAATCCTTCAGAAAGAAAGGTTCTTCCTCTCATTACTCTGTTTATTGATATCATTGAAGGTCTCAGATGTGCTGGGAGCCACATAGAGTTTATAAAAGACCTTTACAGCTGGAGATTCTGGTGCTGCTGACAGTTAAAATAAACAGCAATCATTCCAGTAATACTTTCCTCTCTCTGTCCAGTGAGCTGCAGTCTTCCAGAGCAGCAGGATGACCTCCTGGAGGATTTGCAGTATGTCGAGCTGCCGCAGGAAAAGGCGCTAAAGCTCCTGCAGGAGTATAAAGATGAGGCCCGCAGACTGCTACCCCCTGTCCCCAAACATGAGAAGACACGGCGACTTTACAGGAAAAGACCCCACTCTCACGGCCCTCCATTCTCTCACAGGAGCGGCATGCAGACATGGAGTCAGCCGCCAAGATACGTGAGTGCCAACCTGACTCATTTCTCTCTAAAACCACAGCTGCATTTGCTAGATGTTAAATTAATTTTGTGTCATTCACATTTCAGTGGAGCGTGCCTTATCAGGATCAGGGGTATTACTACAGCGCGTACCATAGCTACTCATGAGCGAACCTGGAGCAAGAGGACTCGAATGATGCTGCTGCATTACCAGTGATTACACAACACCAACACTGCTGAGGTTTTATTATATGGCACTGCACACTCCCTGCTCAAAGATAATTAGTGTCATATTTTATAATATCTTTTATGAAAAGACATGGACACTTTAGGTTTTTATTCAAAATATTTTAATACATTTTTACTTGTTCTTGCTGTACAGTGTATAAATGAATTATACAGTACTGAATTATGAGTAACTTGTAAATAAAACCCCAAACTTTAATCAGTCTGTTTCTTTGTGCACATGTGGTGGTGTCAACTTGGCATCGTCTCGTCCGCTTCGGTCTGGAACTACGTCAGGTTTAACAGTCTGATAAAGCAGCACGGCTCCTTTAGCTGACGGACACAGCTCCGACCACAGAGGGCTGCTTCTGTCCAGCTGAAAAACTTCCTACAATGTGCAAAATACAACGGTGTGAGAAAGTGTTTGCCCCCTTCCTAATTTCCTGTTTTGTTTTGGAGTTTAGAGTGTGACAAACATACAAAAAATAGGAAATCAGCAAACACTTTTTCACACTACTGTGTATAAAAAGGCAGAATTGCCTTATATGCTTGTAATCTCTCCATAAAGTGATGATTGTACTTTGTTCCCTACTGTAGATGCAAGTACGAGAATCTCGTTTTGGTGTTGGCCTGCAGGTATTTATATGTCTGTAACATCTCACCATTCTGCTGACAAAGACGACCTCTGTGGACTCGCTGGCCTCCACTCCTCCTTTCCAGTACAACTTTCTCACTTCATCAGAACTTAAGGAGCAACTGAAAGCACACAGATTAAAATTTATATCTTTATAGAGCCATTCAAACTACATTTATTATTTCACGATGCTTGATTTAGGATTGTGTGCAGCTTTATGCTGCCCTTCTTAACCTCAGCTGGGCAAATCTGGTTAGATAATTGAGACCTAATCTAATAGTAACTTTAACTTTGGACTTCATTTTGTATGACACCTTTTTATAGGCTTGCCATCATGTGATGTCATCTTTTATGGTCTCTCAGCTGTCTTCATTATTACTTCTGTTCCTTTGCTTTTAGTCTTTCACTGGTGTGCATTTTTTATTGTTTGTATTTTCTGCTTTGTATCATCTTTTCTTTTCTTTTAACTCTCTATTAACTTTACTCATCTCAAGCCCTAATATCTAACTTTTATATGGGGCAGTAAAACTGTTTTTTTCTTCTTAATACTGAACTTGTTTAACTCCAAGAGAATTATTTGTAATAGGAGTCTGAGATTCCAGTTACAAGTGAATTTCAAGAATGAAAAGAAAAGTCTGAAGAAGGTTTAGACTCCCTAAACATACATATAACACATCATGTAGTCTTACAGCCTAAATATATAATATTTGTTTAAGCCTCATTGCAGTTATTCGCAGCCAGTGCTCCTGATTGTGCTTTTAATTCAGTCAGCTCAGGAAATTGCAGTTTTTTTTCTACTCCTGGGTCTGTATGATGTCAAAGAGAGAGGGTAGCCCTAATATAGTCATCTCACTCTGGCTGTGAGCAGAAGCCTCACCCACTCATCTTCTGTTTATGAGAGGCAGCCAATCAGAAAAAAGTTGCAGGGGATTATTTTGAACTGTGACTCATACAAAGCTACTTCAATAGTCCACATGGAAAACTACACAGTCTTTAGCAGTGGAGATGTGGTCATCGTGATGATTCGATCTTTATAAAAATTTTTGCCAAACTTTCATTTTCTGAGCAACTTTCACTGACAGACCTACTTCAAGAAATCCGTGCTGCAGGTTTCACAATATGGATTAAAACTGAAGCGACGACTACCTGACGTAAAACTCGGCACTCGGTCTTCCAGCGCTGGTGTGATTCAGAGCGACGCCCATCAGGACAGGCGGTCCCAGGGAGCTCAGAGGAATATTCACCTGGGACAGAACAGTAAAATGAATAATATTAATATTTTAACCCTTTCATTACTTAGACGAAACAGCTGGTGCAAAGTTTTATTAAAGAAAAGTGACTGTGTGAATACTGCTTTAGGCATAAAATCCTTGTTTTACACTGTGATGTATATGGGTTGTGAGGTCCTATGTGTAGGATCTGACCTAACAATTTTCCACTTCATAAAAAAACTTGGTAAATTTTCTGATGTGTGGATCAAATCTTAGGGCTGAGTCAAACTGTGGTGCCAAGTTTCTGGAAGCTGGTTTCACTTTGTGGGGCCTATGACATGCATGATTGAACAAGAATTCTGATTTTGAGGTATTTCACTGAAGAAAATCTGCTGACACCATTTAGACTCTTAAAAAGAGTTGCTAGCAGCTTCTGACGGTAAGTATACATGCATAAAAGTGAAATACGACATTACGATTCTGAATAAAAAGAATACAAACAGAAAAGGAATGACTTTTCACCTCATCTCTGATCTCGGCGCACACAGAGGAGAAAAGCTCTGAGACGATGGCCTCTGGCCTCCTCTCCATCATGGCTATGCTGATCTGCTCCTCACACACCCTCTGTCCTAGACGTTCACACACAGCCTGAGGACAACAGGGTTGATATGAGCAACACATCAAGCATTTTGGTGAGACTGAATCCTCTTTATTCATATCACCTTTGGCTCTGGGTGGCCTCCAGGGATATCCAGGAGCCCTCCCGCCTCTGCCACCTTTTGGCTCCTCCTGATCATGACCACCTGACCATTGCTGGTGCACAGTATGGCACCCACACCTAGAGGCTGAGCCAGCAGCGTTAGAGGATCTCCAAACTCGGCCTCACCACGCTGTCGGAGCTTGGCCACCCCACACGACCAGTTTGTTCCCAGGTAGTCCTTGTAGCACGTGAGGCCTAGCCTCAGAGTGAGGAGGGGTGCAGGGTGTGGAGGAAGTTTGTCTGCAATGCCATTAAACTCTCTGTAGTCATGATTGGAGGCACCCTCAGTATTTTCTGTCTGACTTATACACCTGTTACGTATTTCACCCAAATCCCTCTGTCCTTGACTGTTTTGGTCCTCAGTGTGGTGGAAAATGGTGACATGGGACAAAGGAGTGGAAGGTGGATTTTGTGGATCTGCTAAGCAGAAAGAATGCAGCCTGAATTTGGCCCCGTTGAAAAGCCACGGCTCCTTGGACACCCGCTTCGTCCACACCTCATCTATGTGATGCTCCAGAGCCAGATCTGTCTGCCTGTTAAACCTGAGAGAGGAGGAATTGATTTCACATGACGTGTGATGAAAAGTATTTAAAGGATGTACTGCACTGTATGTTTGCACCTTTCTGAAAGCTCCACTTGTACTTGAGACTCGAGCAGCCCATGCCAGTGTGCACAGTGCAGCAGCACAGACACCTCAGGGTCCATCATTTCCCACTGTGGCTCTCCAATGGAAGCATCAGTTACTTGATCCAGTTGTGTCCTTTGAGAAGACTTGGAGGTGGGATGGTTGGAGATGTTAAGATGGTTGCTGGAAGTGATCAGAATGGACAGGATTAGAAATGAGTCTATCAGAGGGACAGTTCAGGTTGAGCACTTTGAGACAAAATCAGAGAGGCAAGGCTGAGATCATTTGGACATGTTGGACAAAGGATGCTGAAGATGGATCTGCCTTGAAGTAAGGAAAAGAGGAGGACCATGGAGAAGACTAATGGAGCGAAGGAGGACATGCAGAGGGATGGTGTGACAGAAGAGGGTGTTGGGGATAGGGTGAGATAATCCTCTGTGGTGACCCATAAAGGGAACAGCCAAAGGAAGAAAATGTGAGCTGTTTCAGCTGAAGCTTTAAACCTTAAGGCCCATGAAGGCATCAAATCAAGTGAGGTGATCAACTCTGCACAGGTTAATAAGTCCACTCCTGTTATACAAATATTGCTATATTGTTTGTCTGTTTGACTTGCCTTCATTCCCATGTGAAGCACTTTGTAACAGCGTTTTGTCTTAAAAAGTGCTATATAAATAAATTTTACTTACTTACTTACAAAGACACACATCAAGTACACCCACATATAAGAGACTAGAGCAGGCAAATATCTGACCATTGATAAGGTTAATGGAAGCACAACATCAAATTATTTTAAAAAAAGATTTCTAAAAATATTAGAAATTTGTTGCTATCATGGCAGTAACTACCTTTAAAATGCATGATTTTTTAAAATAGAGACAAAATAATTGACCAAAATAACTCATTTAACTAATTAAACTAAGCAGCCCTAATGTTTGCATAAACGCAGGTTCAGGTGAGCTGTGAGTATACTGTAGTTATCCTCTAATTCAGGGGGATATAATGACAATTTCAACAGGGCCCGTGGGATCATGACAGCACTGGGTGCAGTGGCATAACCAAAAACGGGAGGACAACTTCTTTAAGGCGTCAACAATTTGTTTAATGCAGATTTGTCTTATCTAATCGTCAATGAGGTTGAAAAGGAGAACAGACACATTTAAAAACGTGGCATTCAAAAACAAGACCGCTCAGAGTCATTTTACTCACATAAAAGCTCCTGATTTGTTACTGCTAATGAAGTTATTCTTTATTTACTTACCAGTAGCTCCCAATTTTTTCCACCATTTGACTACAAACAGTCAAAAACTTTCAATGAACCGGAGAGCTGGAAAGGAATTAAATAGGAAGTGCGACTTCCTGATAAAATAAACGTCTAACATAACAACTCCCGTGTTCTCGTTTACTCTAAGATAATATTGTCTGGACGATATTCTATGAAACCAAATAAGCACAAACGTTTTAAATCGCTTGTTTACCTGTCGTTTCCGAGGTAGGCGAAGAAGAAGCCAAACCAGCGAAAGGTGGTTTCTTCCTCTTTTCCCGCTAACGGCAAAAATGTGCTTCTTATCACCACCTAGCGGCAAAGAGTGTAAATAATAATAATAATAATGTTATATTGTCAGTAAGATATTACTGACAGATGTGGAAAAAAAAATATTGATTTTGTGCATATTTCTAAAATGTAAATTATATTTATGAATTATAGTTATAAGGCAAACTTATTTATTTCTAATATCAATTATAGTCCAATTCAATCCAACTTTATTTATAAAGTTATAAAGCATTTTAAAATAGCCAGCAGAGGACCAAAGTGTTGTACAGTAAATAAATAATAATATAGTGCTGTCCAAAAGTCCTGAGCAACCTCTCAATATTTTTCAAATATTGACATTCAAGGAAATGAGTGGAGGCTCCAAACGTTTGCACAGTGCTGTATATATTTAATTTAGTTTTCTTTTCTTTTTAAGTTGACTTTTAATTCTTTTCTGGAGTGACCTTTTATTGTTTGAAAATGCATAGTTTTAATTGTATCTATTTTTATATTATACTATAATATGAATGGCATTACAACGTGAACATGATTTTAATCACATCGTCAAAAGAAAAGAAAAGAAAAGATTAATGGGTGCAGTAAAGGAGCCCATCCGTGGGGTTGGTGTGATAGAGTGAAATGGAGGAAGATAATCCATTATTGCAATCCCTAAAAGGGAGCAGTTAAAAAAAAAAAAGAAAAAAAAAAGAAGAAGAAAGAACTGATTTCAAACCTCCTGTTACTTTTGTTGCAAACCTGTAATTCCTCATTTAATTCACCAAAATTGGACTTCTCAAAATTTTCTACTTGGTAGCATTAATATGGTCCCACAAAAACATATGCTGTGTTCAAATTCAGGGGTAGCATGCTTCGAAGGCCGCATTTGTGGGCAATTACGTCACAGCAACGCCGTCCAAAAGAGTCCATCAGTATCAGAGGCAGAGGTCAGGTCCAACATCAGCAAAACAGAGCATTCTCCTGCATCACATCTCATCTAGATGTCACTGGAGACTCTAAGGAGTGCAGTTTCAGTAGAGTGAGCTCCACGAAAGCCAGACTGGAATTTATCCAGAATGTTGTACTCATCCAGAATATCTTCTCATAACCAGGGCGGCACTCATAGGTGATCACTCACAAAAAACACAGGAGAACATGAGGATCGTTGTGGACCTTCTTGCATTCCCTGACGTCAGAGCAGAGGCCTCTTGTCAGACTTCATGTTCCTCTCAGCTTCCACGTCAGGAGCTCGTAACTCGTCAGTAGCATTTCTGCTACAGAATACTCATAAATTCCTGTCTGACAATAATTATGCTAATAAAGTTATGAGCTGCATGAGCAGAACTGAGAGTCTGCAGGTAGTGCAACTGGTCTCATGAAATGAGAAAAAAAAAAAGAGCTCCAGAAACCAATCAGCCCTTACCTGACTCAACTGACCTCCGAGTCATGTTTTAGCTGTTGTAGGCTGACAGAAAGTCTCTTCTCAGTTGGACTCCAAATCTTTAACGCATCGATGTGTGACACCACCAGCATCTGCAGCTGGGACAGCCCCTCCTGGAGACTGTAAAAGTTGATGCTGCTATCAAAGGTGAGGAAGCCCACCCTGGTACATGAGTCCCCAGGAAACCTGCAGCAGGAAACATTCTGTCAGCCTGGTTTCTGCTTGTGACAGACATTAATAATCAGTTTGATTAAATAGCTAACTGACAAACTCATGAAGCAGCAACATCAGGACTCACGTATCCAGGTTCTCAAGAAGTGATTCACAGAAGTACTTCAGGTATCCCGCTTCCACAGCATTCGCACGTCGAGCACAAACAGGTAGACAGCCGGCTGAGGAGGTCGCAACTGAAAAAGAACAACAAAACCAAGAGTTGTGATCATAGATCCCTGAAGGTTTAAAATAAATCAATCAAAATCTTTCTTTATATGACCTTCGCAGGTGTCACTTCTTATGCATGTGGCTTCTTTTTTTTCCTGTTCACTTCAAACACAACACTGTCCTCTAGTGGACAGAGAAGCAAAGTACATGTAATATGAATAAGAGGCGTGTTTACCATGTACAGTTAAGCCCAAAATTATTCATACCCCTGGCAAATTTTGACTTAAAGTTACTTTTATTCAACTAGCAAGTTATTTTTTGACTGGAAATGACACAGGCGTCTCACAAAAGATAATAAGATGATGTACAAGACGCATCATTGTGGAAAAAAATATTTCTCAGCTTTTATTTACATTTGAGCAAAAAGTATCATGTCCAGAATTATTCATACCCTTTACAAACTGTCACAGTCTCTGGGAAAATCCAAAGTTCCATACCATTCCAAATAGTCAAAGCTGTTCTAAAGCATCCCAATTACCCTGATTAATTGGAAATAGCTGTTTTGATCAACTCAACAGATGAAAAACAGCAGCTCTCTGCAGGTGGTCTGTGGACAGTCATGGCTAAGACAAAGGAACTCAGTGAGGACCTGCAGCTGTGCATTGTGGCTGCTCACAAGTGAGGAATGGGCTACAAGGCCATATCCAAATGTTTTCAAGTTCCAGTGGCCACAGTGCAAAGTATTATTAAAAAATACAAGATGTTCCGCACTGTGGAAAATCTCAGAGGACGTTGTCGGAAGCCAAAAGTGAAACCTGTGCTGGCCAGGAGGATAGTGAGAGAGGTGAAAAAGAATCCAAGGATCACCACCAAGGCCATTCTGGTGAATCTGGGCTCTGCTGGTGGCAATGTCTCAAGCCAGACAGTCCAACGGACACTGTTGGGTTCCACGGATGCAGACCAAAGAAAAAGCCACTTCTCCAGGCACTCCTAAGGCATGCAAAAGCTCATTTGGCCTTTGCAAATGCTCATCTGGACAAAGAAGAAGGTTTCTGGTCTTCAGTGTTATGGTCAGATGAAACAAAAATTGAATTATTTGGTCACAATGATGTTGGCATCATTGTGATCATTTGGCATAAAATTGGAGAAGCCTTCAACCCAAAGAACACCATCCCCACTGTCAAACATGGTGGTGGGAACCTAATGCTTTGGGGGTGTTTTTCAGCCAATGGAGCAGGGAATCTAATCACAGTAAACAGCACCATGAAAAAAGAGCAATACATGAAGATTCTCAACAACAACATCAGGCAGTCTGCAGAAAAACTTAGCCTTGGGAACCAGTGGACATTTTAGCACGACAATAACCCAAAACATACAGCAAACATGGTGAAGAAATGGTTAGCAGACAACACCAGTAACGTTTTGCAGTGGCCTAGCCAGAGTCCTGACTTGAATCCAATTGAGAATCTGTGGAGGGAGCTAAAGATCAGAGTGATGGCAAGAAGACCCTCCAACCTGAAAGATTTGGAGCTCATTGCTAAAGATGAATGGGCAAAAATGCCTGTGGAGACATGCAGAAAGCTGGTCTGCAATTATAGGAACCGTTTGATTGCTGTAATAGCCAATAAAGGCTTTTTTCTATTGATTATTGAGAAGGGTATGAATAATTCTGGACATGATACTTTTTGCTAAAATATAAATAAAACCTGAGAAATATTTTTTTCCACAATGATGCCTCTTGTACATCGTCTTATTATCTTTGGGGAGACACCTGTGTCATTTCTGCTCAAAAAAGAACTTGCTTGTTGAACAAAAGTAACTTTAAGTCAAAATTTGGCAGGGGTATGAATAATTATGGGCTTAACTGTAGTCTGAGGAGGCGATGAACTCCACGGTGGAATTCTGGACCTCTGGCCTGTTGTGTGGTTCACCGTATGACCTTGTGACTTACACATGAACTCACCTGGTACTGAACAAGAATTAAAAAAAAAAAAAAAAAGGCATAAAACATTAAGGCTGCATTTTTACAGCCCATCTAAGCACACAAATAAGTTACAGGATCAAATGAATAATAGAAAATAAATAGCAATAGAAAATGTTCTTCTATAAGTTTCAAAGAGATTTACTTTACATATTCTATATGATACAGTAAATGTGTAGCAATGACCGGCAATCATTCAGTCACTGAAATTATCCATGAAACCAGTCATTCCTAAATGCGTGTAGATTAAAGGAAATTGTTTTACCTGGATATGATTGTCTCTGATGAGCCTAAGGTACAAAACATGCCGGTGACGACGATAAAGTTTTTCTCGCTCCCCGAGAACTAAAAAATGTACAAAAAAAACAAAAAACAAAAAAATAAAAAAAATAAAAACCGGAGCGACATTTTTGGATCCATTTTAAAGTTTTCCGCGCTGTGGCGCTAGCGACCAGAAGAACTGAAGTTTTGCCAGGCCACCGCTGTCACCAACACTAAAACAGTGGCGACAGAGACAGCTCCTGAACTTACACAGACCTCTAACACAGATGACTCCGACATGGAAGTGCCAGTAAACGTGAACAACACAGTAAAAACATTGAGGACCTCTGACCACACGGGACGCTTTAGCTGCAGTCGTCTTTCTTCTGTCCTGGATCCCTTGGAGCATTTTCTAGGTGTCTTCCCAGCTTTGACAAACGTCCAGCTGGGATAACCACATTTACTCAGGGCCTTCTTGATGTGATGTTCTTCTGCTTCCCTGACTGCTGTGTCTGTGGGGATGGTATTCGCTCTATGTTGTAGCGTCCTGATGACACCCAGTTTGTGCTCCAGTGGATGATGAGAGTCAAACTTTAAATAATGAACGGTATGCTTTGGTTTAAGGTACAGATCAACTTTTAAATGTCCCCCATTACTGATGGAAATCTCACTGTCACTCATACTACTAAAGTCTGCATAAAGCCGAAATAGCTCAGTTGGGAGAGCGTCAGACTGAAGATCTGAAGGTCCCTGGTTCAATCCCGGGTTTCGGCAATAGTTACATTTATATGATCCCTAAATTACTGCTTGCCATATAACACAACACAGGTGTGGGAGAAATCCTTAGGCAGCTGAATTCATAGAAAAGAACAAACGAACTTCTAGCTGTTGAAAAGTCAGGACACTGCAAAAGGTTTTGGTGACATTTCTGCTTAAAAGATGCTTTAAACTGTGATTGCACATAAAGCGTCGTCTGATTGTCAGGTTTCTCTCTGTCATTGTAGGTCTTTACCTTATTAAAGTACCTTGATGTCACGGTTATTGCAAATCCACTAAGGTAATATTAGGCGACACAAGCCAAGGTGTACAGTGGTCCTAACCATGCCCAAATAGCTAAGTTGGGAGACTTACTGTAGGTCTTAATGTAGTATTTTTGTTTTTTTCTAACTACTTCAGACAATCTATCACCCTCTTCCTGTAACCGCTTTCTGGGCTCATAACCATTTTTGTCACTGAGCAGTGATAACATTTTCTCATGACAGTCTTTCTGGATTAGCAAAACCATGCACCTACCTTCGACTGCCGGAAGAATGATAATGTTGTTGACAAAATGAGCTGAAGCTAGCAGTGAAGAAACAGCCAATATTACTTTGCTACGTCTGAAACCTCTTAAACCTCCGAGGTTGTCTGACTGCATTTGTGTCCGCAGGATGACATCGAGGCGTATAAGACACAGAACAAGTTTCTGAACTCTGAGATCTACCAGCTGACCAAACTGTGGAGGAAAAGCTCAGAGCAGGAGAAGACCCTGATGGTGAAGGTCGGTCTAATGCCATTTCTGTTCATTTAAACCCTCCACCACAACACAGAACTGCTATAGGCCAGCTACAGGCCACAGCCAACCACGCAGTGATTAATACCCCTTTTCCTGCCCTCTGATTGGCTGCAGTGTGCTTTCCTCGAGGCCACTAACTGTCAGGTGGACAGCCGTTACCTGGGCATCCTGCGGAGGCTGCAGGAGATCAAATCATTGGATCCGGCCCAGCGGGAGTACGTGCAGAAAATGATTGAGGACGCTTTGAAGGGAGAGCTGAAGAGCATCACGATGCTCAGTGTGGACAGGTACGAGCACCTGAACAGCAGGGTGGACAAAATAACAGAAACAACCTGCTTCCTTCTTATTCAAGAGTCACTTGACATGACAATTAAAAACTTCAAAAGAAGAAACTCTATATAGATCTAATTTTTCAATGTTTATTCCAAACCTGTTAAACGTGTAAAACATCTGCTGTGTCCTCAGGGATCATGATGAGTACGGCTTTAAGACCATCCCAGACTACGAGGTAAAGGACATGAAGCTGGCGCTGGAGGGCCTGCAGTCACTACTCGGGGCTAAAAAAAAAAAATCACCACAAACCTCCTTTCAGCTGCTCTCTTTAAAGCCAATCATCTGTCTCCACCTGTCCCCTATTAAATATTTAATGTTTATAGTCATAACCAACATTATTTTGTATGTTTAATGATATTTATTAATGATATTTCATATTATTTGCTCATCGTGTCCTGTTCAGAGCCGACGGACAGTCCAGAAACAGGTGACTGTTTCCCATAAAGAAACCTTTTCCAGTTTTGATCAAGAGCTACGATGTTCAGTAACAGGCGGTCTCATTTGTCCCGTTTGGAGCCAAACAAACAAGAGAGACGGGACTTGCGTCAGAAATACCAATCAGCTGATCATTGATCAGTTTCATGATTGAAATAGCAACAGGAGAGGAAGAGGGAGAGAATGAGAGAAGAAGCAGCAGCTGTGCAGCGTAAAGACGCAGAATAACTCCAGCTTTGTATCTTTTTTTCATTCTAGCTGAAAAATTATATTAGAGTTCTCTTTCTTCTGATTTTATACAATTTTTCTGTGATGGTGTCACATTTACTGTGGTTGCAACAATTGCACCTATAGGACCCTGAAAAACTGGTGCACAGACTTCAGAGTCTAATAAGTGTAATCATAATAATAATAATAAAACTGATTATAATAATAGTAACAATATCAATCATAGCAACAACAGTACTAACAACAACAATATTAATAATTATGATAATAATAATAACAATAACAATGAAGGTGTTGCTGCAGACCTGAGTCCCGACTCTGCAGCCTTTCTAGTGCTACAAAGAAAATAACAAATAGAAAAAGAAAGAAATAAACAAACAAATAAACTGAGTGTTTTTCTACAAGTTACACTGAGTATTTGCACAGACATGCTGACTGTTTGCCGGGAGACGTCACCTGTTTTTCATAGAATAGCAGGTAAGCTGTTCTTTGCCGCTGCTCACACACAGACTCACACGTGGTCTGGCAGACGAACTCGTCATCGTACGTGAGTCAGCTGTCTGTGACATCGTCTCTTCCGCTCATCTGGGGAACACTGTCACAGACGTAATGTCCTGAGAGGAGAAGGCGCACTTATTAACGTCTCATAAACTTTCAAAGCTGACCTGCATTCAGCACAGAGGAGAGGCTCAGAGGAAGACACAAGGAGGACATGACATGAAAAAAACTGTTAACCTGACACCGACTGAACTGTGGTGGTTTGAGGCCTTTGGGGACCGATTTGAGGTTGCTCACTTGGGCAGGTTCAAGAACGACAGCTCCTCTTTGATCTTCTTAGCTCCGCACTGCCATTCGTAGTCCAACGGGCCGCTCTAATGCACCCGAACAGGTGCATTAGAGTTAAACTCTTTCACAGATGAATTCACAAATTCGTGGGAGCAAGCCTGTTCACAGAATAGAGTCTAAACGAGCTCTTACTTTCAGACTCCAGCCCCGTCCTCCAGCAGCTCCGCCGCATCCTGCTGGCTGGCACAACCTTGCCATTGACGTCTCTCTGGTCACCTTCAACTGGTTCCTGGTGGTTTTTGTTAAGAGTCTGCCGAGAGACATCCTAATATCCTAATCCTAGGAAATAAGATCACAGTTCAGATCCAGAAATTTATACCACACAGGGATAAATGCTGACAACAGCTTCTGCCACATAGATCCAACCCACAAGTTTAATTTAAACTTGAAGCTCAACTAGCCAGTAGGATAAGATTATCTGGCAAGTAACTGGCTTATTGGAAATCGATCAGAGCTGTAATTAGTAAATGGCCCAACTGCACCACAGCCCTTAATTGTTGTGAGTATATAATGAATTAACGGCCTTTAATTGTGTGGTGTGAGTCTCATGTTATTAAATGTGTGTCTGTGCTGCAGGCAGGGCCGTGCAGAGACGTTTAAAGGGGCGGGTGCTCAAAATTAAAAATTGGCACATTGAACCAGGCTGAATAACAACAACACACATTCATCAAGAATCTAATATGGGATCGCACCATACTATATCACTGTTGTGAGGTGGCGACAAGGCAAAGCAAACGTAGCCTATGTTTTACCTGATGGGTACATTGTTGCTGTTGAGGGGTTTCTGCTGCTCCTGCTGCTGATAGTGCTGGAGTGCAGAGCTGTGCTGATGTGAGACTGTAGACATTAAAAAGTCCATAGGAGAAATGGTAGCTGATTAAACAAGTGTCATGAGATAATAACAAAATGCGCTTGGAACCATAAGGCAACAAAAAACTGTGAGAAATAAACTAGGCTCTGCCTGTAAATCTCTCTTTGCTTCTCTTCTTCCTTCCATCCCCTCATTTCATATAACACTCTTCACTTGCTGTCTATCTGAAAATAAGGCACAACTTGCTATTGCAATAAACTATAATTTAATTATCCACACCTAACAACTCCTGCACTTAATCTATAATAAAATGATGACAGAAAAATGTTATAGAAGCAAAACATTCCAGTTGTGCTTATTATTATTTTTATACTGGAATACCTCTCCAACAACTGGTACATGTGTTAATGTTACCTGTGCTCTTTGTAATCCAGCTGCTGAGGGATCCACTGCCTTTAGTAGCCTCACACAGCTCCTACTGTTTCCTCCTCATGTCCTTATCAGGCATGTCTGGACAATGTTATATCATTAGTAATTATTTTTAAAAATCCATATAAATAAAACACACACATGCACGCACACACAGTGACATTTTAGACCTTCTTCAGAATACTGTATACACTATGGGCATCATGGTGCTGATCCAGAATCCTTCCCTTATTATTTATTACTAGAGCTACAATAATAAAGCAATGAGGGGAAAAAATTAATAAATATGAAATAATGTATTTATGATGATTCCATTTGTTTCACTATCCACTCTGTGCAGGCAGAAAGTTTATTAAATGTTTAAACTGCAGAGATACAATAATTTTACTGCTGTAAAATCAGCATTTTAAAATATAAATCTAATATAATCTGTGTCTTAATGTATGTTCTTTAAAATACAGCATATGTTTTTTTTAAAAAAATATTATAATTATAATAATCCATAATTATGTGGACATGCATATTACATCGTTTTTAGTGAAATATAATCCCCCCAGAAAGGCAGGAAAAGCCCTGTAACTTACTTTAAAACTAAATATGTTCCCTAAAACGGTGCACAGAGCTACAGACCCACGACAGCCTTACCCAGTCAGCCAGCAGCTACGAGCAGCACTACTTGTGCAGTTAATAAAAGGACAGGTAATGTTTGTCGCGCTGTTACACACACAGCACGCTCATTTGTTTCAGTTCGTCTGTTGCAACAAGACAGCTTACCAACGTGTACGTAATAAGCTAATAGACTACAGTGTACGCTGTACATCTACTTACTGATTTTGTCGCATCAGTCTGTCTCTGAGTTAATTTGTGTTTCTCCTACAGCTCCGGACCGCTAAAAATGCGCGTGCTCTTTATGAGCTCGTTCCCGGCTCGTAACCAGCGCGTTCTGCCGTCAAGGGCGATCATTGGTTAATAGTGATCATGTGACTGATGCAAGCCAGATCCTTTTATTTAGCAAAACTGTGATTAATAGTTAAATATTATTGTTGAGGGGCACAGACAGGACTCCACACGCACACACATTAAAAAAATAAATTTTTTTTTTTTTTTAAAGTTGCTTCAACAAAAGGGCACTTTGGGCACCCATCAGGAAAGGGGCGGGTGCTCAAGCCCCTCCAGCCCCCCCCCTCTGCACGTGCCTGGCTGCAGGTGATCTTCAGATACACTCTGGCTCTGTTCAAATACAAAGAGGACGACATCCTGAAGATTCACAACAGTTAGGAGATTTACCAGTACCTGCGCTTCTTCACCAAGACCATCTCCAATGCCAGGTACGCACTCAACTCCACCCGCCTTAATCTACGAGCTGTTACACTCTCAGTGTTTTAGTGTGAGAGGATGTAGCTGTTGAATCTTTGAGCTTCAAACTCTTTTTACTGAAATTTTGTGAGAAGTTTAAATTTCACTGGTCACAGTAACGATTTACAGATTTTTAAGTATCTGCAGCTCTCGGGTACATGAAGTATCAAGCAGCATAAAACAGAGACGCTCTGTGTTGGTGATCTAGTCCTTTACGCCTGCAGGAAGATGACCAGCATCGCTTGCAACGACATGAACCCGTTCCCCGGCCGGCTGCTGAAGAACCGGCGAGTTCTCCACCTGGAGCGCCTGCAGGCAGAGCTGTGTGAGCTCCAGGTCTAATTTTCATTAAAAATGTTTTAATAAGAATCTCATAATTCAATATCTCTGAAACAAGCTTCCACTAAATAAATGTGTGCCATGTTCACGTGTGTAATAAGACAGGCTGCAGAAATGTGCAGATGTATTTCAGTGAATACATTTGGATAAATATGTGATCACTTTGCATTTTTTGCTTTATACCTAAAAATGCGTGAAATTTTAAAATATTGTCCCATCCCTATGAAACATGGTTGATTATCACCTGTAGTCACAGCTGGCGATAAAGTAATTAAAATCTCCAGCTTGCTTGTGACAGCACTGCAGTTATTAATATTCAAAAATAGGGCATTCTGCATGATGAGTAATTTTCGTTACTTGAAGTATATTTTGATGCTGATACTTCAGGACATTGTGCTGCATTGTCGAAGCTCTCTGGGCTGGACTTTTCTTTTTTGAAATTTTACTGGATGTGCATTTTGTTCAAATCTCTTTTCAGCTTTTGTACATAAATGTTCTGTATGTAAAGATTTGATTTTCATTCATTTTAAAGAATCTTTTATTTTAACAAACAGATTAAATGCATACAAAACAGGAAAAAGGCACACATGAGAGAACAGGTCACAAAGCACAGATTTACTCTGCATTTTCTACCCACAGTTGGAACTAAATAACAGATAACACATGTATGTACGGAAATCAGAGAGTAAAATTAAAAAACATATTGATGTTAACTTGAAGTGCTGAATTAGCCCTGTTGTCAGTTCAATTCTATAATCTATAGCACCAAATGAAATGGTGTTTTTTCTCAAAGCACTTCAGACTGTAAGGTCTTTAGACCTTAAAATAATACGCTGCAAACTTACCTTGCAGTGTATTACTTTTTAGGGTCTAAAGACCTTACAGTGTTAAAAAGAAAACCTCAATAAACAAATCCCTCTGACCAAGCACTAGGAGCCCGAGGTTTCTCCCTCCCTTAGAATGAGAAACCTCGGGCTCAGTGAGGGATCTGCCGCAACTGGTCAATGGGTTTTCAGAAGTGACTCGATCAATTTCAAAAAAGCCATTATAATTTTAAAACTAGCCAATTTGAAGTCCAATTAGTTTTCTAGAAATATAAAAAATCGATATCTCGAGTTTTTCTACATTACAGAAGCTTTGTTTTGTCTCCTGGTGCAACCAGTTTTTCCATACAGATTTACAGATGTATTTTTCTTCAAGGTTATCGATATCAGTTACTTCGGACAAGATGGGAGCTTTATCTGCAATTTGCTAATGCTGGCAATATTTTTATCCCTAAACTGTTCAGCTGGCCCACAGTTTGTATCTTCCATGTCAGAGTCATCTCCATATCATCATCCCGGAATCTACATACAGCACGTTTTTTTTTTCTTATGTTTTCTTGAACCTAGATTAAGGTTCAGGAGCTCTCTCTGTCTCTTTTAAGGCCACTGTTTTGTGCTAGTGACAAAGTGGCCTTAAAGGAGTGTCCTGGCAAAACCTCAGTTATACACCTGCCAACTACAAGTGTACGACATTCTCTACCAAATTGCAAATCTTTTCTGTAGTGGCGTAATCTGCATTCCCCGACAAAAACTGCAGCCACTGTAGCAGTTCATCTAGGAGTGGCCTCACATCATTTGCTGTGACTTCTGATATTTTCTGGACCATTTCTTTTAAATGATTTATTTCCCATTGCGTTTTAATTAGTGCCGTCAGTGTTTATCTCGTTAAAATGATGTTAACGCCATAACTGCATTAATGCGTCAAATCTCCGTTAACGAGTTACCGCGGATCGCCCCGTGCGTGGGGCTGGACAGCGTCAACGAGCCACGCTAACGCATTGACGCCGTCCAGCCCCACGCACGGTGTTGGGCTGGACGGCGTCAACGTGTTAACAAGTTAACGAGCCATGCTACCGCGTTGGCGCTGTCCAGCATGTAAGGGTGTGGGGCCCCATCGTCTGGCGTGGGGCCCCACCGTCCGGCGTCAACACGTTAACGAGCCACGCTAACGTGTTGATGCCGTGCAGCCCCACGCACGGTGTGTTGGCCTGGACGGCGTCAACATGTTAACGAGCCGCGCTAACGCGTCGACACCGTGCAGCGACACGCACGGGGCGATCCGCGGTAACTCATTAACGGAGATTTGCTGCATTAATGCAGTTATGGCGTTAACATCATTTTAACGAGATTAACGCTGACAGCACTAGTTTTAATATATATTTGTTTCCAAGAATTTACTCTCTCTCTTTGTTTAAGATAGCGTTTAGATACAGATGTTCCACTGTAAGCAGGTCTATTTATGGCCTCTGGTGTTACTTCCCAGCCATATGATTTGGAAATGGACAAAAAAATGGGTTAAAAAATCCCATATAGGATTGTCCGTGGTTTCCGTAATGGCCCCATATTAAATGTACCCTTGCAGCCCTCAGTCCTCCTCTATCTCTAGCTGCAGTGAACCACTTGGACAGAGCCCTCTCTGCTTCTTGCAGGTTGACTTTTGATGTCAAAAAATTCTTCTTCAGTGCCTCTGCAAATGAAGAAGAAAAATGGGTAAGCCAAAGTAAAGTTAACCTTAGCTTACTTCCTACAAAGAACAATGTTTATTTCGCTTCCTTGCCTCAAAAAATATATGAGATTGCACGATAACCAATCTCAGTTACACTTTAAAACACTTTGTTAAGTTTAGTTTAGTTTTCTAAAGTTCAAGTGTCTCAAGTGAAACTAACTTACCATACACATTAAAAAGGCGTAAATCTCTGAACTTTTTTTTCCCCATGTCGGCCAAGCATGTTGTACTCCACAGCCAGCTCAGGTGATATGAGGAATTCCATCATCCTTCTTGTGGCATCATCTACACCTGTTCACCCTATATCTGCTACCATGCCAACCTGAGGGGAACATACAAAAAGGAGGCGTGGGTGGAAGTTTTTCATCTGAATCAGAAGGCTCACTTGATTCAGTGTGGCTCCTCAGTTGACTCTTCATCAGTTTAACAGCTGGCCTAGAAAGGTTAAAGCACAGAAGATTTATCACAATGTTTGAGAAGGAAATAAACTTTATCTTGTCAGGGCTCTAGACTAACTTTTTGCTGCGGTTGCACTGGTGCTCCTAAGTTTTTTTCTTAGGCACACCAGCACAAAAGTTAGGCGCACCCAAATTTTTCAACCACATCGCTTAACACCGCAGTTTTACATGTGCACTTTTTTGGGGGGAAAATTGCTGTCTATACAGACAATATTCGTTTGTAAATGATTAACTAACAATCTTGTCAACACAAAGTTCTTTATTTGGAGCACATTTCTACAAGAAAGACAAGTTACTGAAAAAGTGCTTGTGCTTAAAGTGCATTGGCACTCTTTGGCAATGTTGTAGACAATGTCAAACTTAATCATCACATCGGCCTCCTCTGACGACCTGTTTGCTGCTGCCTGCCGCTGAAAGGCAGTGGGGAGAGGGGACACTTGGGCAGTGCATTTATCAGTGCATATAATGTGTTTTCTGGATACACTGTGCTTTTTCAGTGTTCAGAGATTGATGGCTCCGTGTCAGAGCACTGGCTATGAATTTCAGATGGATCAGGCCTTAACTTAACAAAAAATGTATCAATAGTTCTTTTCATCTTTTCTTATTACCCACAGCTACATCTACTTCTGTCGGGCCTAGGCTGCTCACTAGGGCTGGGTATCATCACTGATTTCTATAATCCATTCGATTCCGATTCACGAGGTCCTGATTCGATTCAATTTTGCCTCAGATAGACAAAAAAAATTTATAATTCTGATCATTTATCAGTACTGATATATGTGGGACTTTATCAGAGGTGTGAGAATCACAGCAAATGCCTTTGTATCAAAGTAACTGAGAATAAAACACAGAAAAACATGAAGGAGATTTTCCTGGCCTTGCTTTTTTATAGCAGATAAGCTTTAAAATATTCTGCAATATTGCATAATTTTAAAAAGTATAAATTTCTTTGTTTACGTCTTTGTGTGGAATCCGTTTACCTGCTCTCATTTGCTTACGGCCAATCATAGAGCTCCCACCCCTGACTATCTGTGATTTCAGTTCTGACAATACTGCATTTTCAAGACCAAAATGGTAGTAACTTCCCCTGCCAATCTGTTTCACTTCAGTCTTTTAATGTACTGAGCAAAATGCTGGGATCCTTTGGCAAATCTAGACCATGGTTAAGTGCTCTGACAACACAGAATGAGACACATTTCGGTTTGCTGCCCATTCAGCAAGTTTCCTCTTAGCATCAGAGTGTGACTTCACATCAGGAAAGTCACAGTTTGGTTCTTCATCCGCTTCATTATCCATGTAAAAGTCATCACTATCAAAATCCAAACGTAAATCTTCATCCAAGATGTTACTTGAATATTTCTCTACATTTTCCTCTGCCTTGTTGATAGTATCATCTTTATTTTCTACATCTTCAATATTTTCTACTGCTTCATCCACAACCGAATGTTTATTCGCCACATCTTCAGTGTATTGCAATGCCTGATCCACAGCCTTCTCTGCAAGTTCCACAGCCTTTAAATGCTGCTGAACTCTAAGTTTAATTCTCCTTCTCCTCGTCCGTGATTTGGCAAGAAGGAATTTCCACATTCCGCTACTTCAAAAGCTTCAGGAGCTGTCCGCTCAGCGCAGCATAAGCACCACGGAAATACACACAAATACAATACTACACTATGCCAACATAATAACAAACGTAACGTTCATAACAAATAAATATAGTTCTATAAAGTTGTTCTATATAGTGTGTAACTGTTCATATAGAGCGTTATTAAATTTATTTGTAATGCAATGGTTGATATGGCACATGGAGTTCTGAGGAAATTTTAGATGGCACTGATCATCAGAAAGGTTGCCGACCCCTGCTGTAAAGTGATAAATTATCAGTGTTGCTGGTATTTTCTGAAAGAGTTGTATGTGATAGGACTTGCTGTTTATAGTCCTCCTGCATATGTGTCATGGTCCTGAGTCCATGGACTCAGTGATTTTGGTTTGTGATGGTGATGATGATGATTATTATTTTTTTCTGAACTCATGTTCTAGCTTTGGGATGATTTGTGTTTTGATATTTTCTGGTTCTGGGATTCTGGGTTGGTGCTCCCTCTGTTGGTTCCTGGTGTTAGTGTTTCCCCTGTTTCGTCCACTTAATCAGGTCCAGCTGTGTCTCCCACCTGTGTGATTTCCCAGTGTCCCTCTGTGTGTATTTATTACAGTGCAGTGTTACAGTGCACCTACAACAAAAATCTGCTGTGATTTACATTTGTTGAATAATAAAATAACAGTCTATTTTTGTGTGCACAGCTTACAAAACTGTACTGTAAGGCATGCACGGATTGCATGCTAAAAAGTTCTTGCTTAAAAATAAAATCTGTAATGCATGATAATTAATAACATCAGCAGAAAGACTTATTTAAAAGTAGATATACAATTTCTATAAAATGGAAAATAACTTTTTGTTCAT
The DNA here is from genome assembly GCF_036321145.2 of Pelmatolapia mariae. Lineage (NCBI taxonomy): Eukaryota > Metazoa > Chordata > Actinopteri > Cichliformes > Cichlidae > Pelmatolapia > Pelmatolapia mariae. Next base: position 24,081,631 of record NC_086228.1, read on the forward strand.
ATCAATACCAGCATCTTACACAACTCCAACAACCATGACGAAAAACGCTTTGCTGCTCCCTTCACCATCAGCTGATTAACACTGAGCTGCTGCTGTCAGCACACCATCAAACGTATTTAATGTTTAGTGTTATCTTATTTAATGCTTTTATTTTTAAATCTTTACCAGAGCTGGATGTTCACACCCGCTGTTAGAAAACTGTTAGAGCTTACAGGAGTAATTTCTTTTTTTTAAAGGAGCAAGCTTGCATTTTTATTGGTTACTATGTTTATTACCACTTTTATCAGTAATATACTTCCTATTAAATATAGATTTGATGAGTTACTGTTTTATTGAAGTTAACTAGTGAACACGTCAATAGGGCTGGGCCATATCATACCGTTCACGGTTATATCGGTATGTTGGGCAACGATAGGAAAATGAAATATCGCGATAGAATATGGGTAAAACGCGCATGCGCAGTGCCTTTGTTTTCATACACACATGGCGGAGAATGAGAAGGGCGAAAGCGGCTCGTTGAATGAAATGGATGGACCAGAATTGGTTTGTAAAAATGCTGCAACTTCAGTGGTGTGGAACTGTTTAGCTTTCGTCCATCAGATACACAACAAAGCACTATTTTTGGTGGAGCATGCTAGTGGGCCGTCGTTATTACCGTATTTTTTGGGAAATACGGCACACTTAAAATCAATCCTTTTCTGAATCAGTCAATCATTTCCTGAAAATCGACAGTGCCCCTTATAATCTCGTGTGCCTTATGTATGAATTCTGGTTGTGTTTACTGACCTCGAAATGATTTTATGTGGTACACGGCGCTCGAAAATCTGTCAAATGTTTTAGTACGACTCTGCTAAGCTACGAAGCCGCACCGCTTGATGGATTGTCGGAGCATTACGGCTATCGTAGGCAGGAGCCTCGCGGAGTGATACATACTGTGCTTCAACACAGTATTATGGTATTGTGTGTGTATCACCTCTTTTTAAGTTTTGTGGATATTATACATGGTTATGCTGAGGATATGTCGGCCAATTTCCACTGGAAATCTCTTTTGGTTAAACTGTCAGCAAGGAATTTGCATTTGCACTGTTAAATTTTTATATAAATTTAATGCACATAAAAAACAGCTGCTTGTTTAAGTGAAAATACATTGATGGGGTTTTTTTGCACTAATAAAGTTGTGGACTTTTAGTGCCAATTATATCGTCAGTTATATCGTTATCGCAAATTTTCAAATGTATATCGTGATAAATATTTTTGGTCATATCGCCCTGCTCTACACGTCAATCACCTTAATGAGCTACACTCCTTACAGTCCTGTGAGCTCTGGTTACTAACAGCAGGCGTGCATGTTTGGAGTCCTAAACTCAGGCTACGTCCAAACTAGCCCGGATAAATTTGAAAACAGCGTTTTCGTCTGAAAACGCTCCGCGTCCACACTATCGTTTTCAGTCGTTTTCACAGAGTTGTGTGTCCACATTGAAACGGCCGAAAACGCTTAGGTTCCAGTACTGCGCATGCGTGAAACGCAAGACGATTCGACTTGCCTCATTTCTGTCTGCCGTTTATTTACTTTTTGGCTCTTTGAAACGTCACAGCAAAATATCGAGGAAAAGCACAGAGTTTTTTAAATGGACTAATAATGAGGTGGAGTTGTTGCTGAAAATAACACAAAAGTACAAAGTTGCAAAAGCGAGTGAGAATTAAAGAATTTGAAGAAAAGCTATCTGGAGCATGTACAAACTGATATTAATCTTTAATAGGGCTGTCAAAATTGAGAGCAAACAAAACAACTGCTGTGTAATGCCCTCTGCTATCTTAGTTTAATTGATCACATGACTGCATCACATGACTAAAATGTGTCATCGTTTTCGAAAAGGCTCCGGTTTGCTGTCCACACTACCACACAAAAATTGCGTTTTCAAATCTATCCTCTTTGGAGAGCGTTTTCAAAACACTGCGTTTTCCTTGAACGAAAACGCCGTCTCAGTGTGGACCGAAGGCCAAAACGGAGAGAAAAAGATGCGTTTTAAACGAAAATGTATTAGTGTGGACATGGCCTCAGATAGAGATTAGAATAACAAGGGAATGTAAAATGAGTTCAATGCAGCTGACAGCAGCAGCTCAGAGGGAACTCAGCCAATTGTGAGGGGAGCAAAACTGTCAGAGTTGTGGGACAAGTGAAGAGAACACTGTTGGCATTATTGTTAGCACAAAATATTGAAATTTAAATAGATGTCTAATTTTAAATTTGATCATTGACTCCTGCACCTAAATAAATATTTATACCGATTACCAGTAAAAAAAAAAATAAAGTAATGCACTCCTTTCACAGATGACCTATAAATCATCACTTTTCAGAAAAATCTGTTTAAGTTATTGGCCAATAAGTAATACAAATAATTTGAAAATTACTTACATGTCCAAGATGGTGTTTGAGATCCTGAAGAATCTAAATGCCATAACCCAGATAGCAAGGAAACATTGAAACAATGTTGAGTCAATATCAGGCGACGTCATTGAATCAACGGTGAAGTGTGACGTTGACCCAACGTCACTCTTGCACCCATTTTTAACATTGAAACAACGTCAGGTTTTGATGTTGAATCAATGTTGAAACCTGACATTGATTCGACGTTATATTTTCTAACACTGTTGACATTGAAACAATGTCAGATTCTGATATTGAAACACTGTTGAGATATGGTATTGCTTTTCCACCTCTTTCGCACAGTTGCTTTTTATTGAAAAAAACAAAAAAAACAAAAAAGGTCAATAGACATGTATCATTTGCAAAGTACTTTATTAAAAGACAAAGTTTCCTATTTACATTTCTATGTTTCACGTCACTTTTTATTATTTACTCCGGGATGGGGATGGATGATGGGCGTCCTGCGCGCCACCCGTACGATCTGGATCATATCTGAGCCATTTCTGGACTGCTTGAGCAAAGACCAACTCAGACATAGAGTTCGCCCCTACCTGCTGCGCCAGGCCATCTAGGACAAAAATAGACACACACACAAAAAAACAAAGACAAAAAAAGGGAATTAGAGCACATGAATAAGCTCTTGTTAATTGTCTTCAGCAGTGAGAAAGTATGTAAACTCCTAGGCTGATAAACATGAAAGTCACCAGGCGGAAATCAGCAAACTGCCGCATTTGATTCCCAAAGAGCTATAAGCTGAAAATGTGATATGTCTTAGCATGGTGTGCCGTGTATCCTTTAAAAAAAAAGAAAAAGAAAAAGAAAACATAGGGCCCTCAGGCTGTACAAAGTGTACAACCCGAGGACAAAACAAGCCGAAGACCAAAGACTCCATCTCCAGATTAACCAGATATGAAAGTCTTGTTATTAAGAAAGACAAAGTAATATAGCAAAAAACAGACATAGGAAATGTGAAACGCACCCAGCACATCAATTGATCCCTTTATTGTTCACTTTAGGCTCATAAAACTACAATAAATGTTAAAACTTACCAAATATGCATCTGCACAGCGCTGTCTCTTTAAATGCCCTTTTTTGCTTTGTCTGGTCCTTGGTTTTTTTTCCCCTGCCCAGTTGAGTACAGAGGCCAGCTCCTTTGTAATGGCATAAACCATTACACGGCGGACTCGCACCTCCAGTGTGGTCCAGCAGCACCAATCAACGCAAAGCGTCTCACCTATAGACACATTTTATGAGATGGAATTAGCGTGTCTCATGTCTTAAATGTGTATGCAAGTGCTTGTGTGTTTACTTCATGTAATTGATGATAGAAACATGTCATTTAGTTTTCCCTAAAGCCTGATTTTCAAGTCATACAAAGAATAAACCAAAGTATTGGCAGTACAATGTATTTCTATTCCCTTTTGTTGGATATTCATTTGTTAGTTCTTGTAACTGCTAAAAGTGTTTACTAGTTTTTGCCTGTCACATATATTTGTTATACCATGTAAACTGTGAAATTCCAAGATTTTCAAACTTGCCTTGCAATAGTGGCCTCACAGAGTCTCTGGAATCTACAGAAAAAAAAAATCACAACAAGATGACATCCAGGAGTATAAATTGTTTTGTTTTTTTTTAGATAAGAGTACAATGACATTGTGATGCAGCTTTAAAGCTTTTTAAAAAGCATACCATCTATAGGGAAGACATCAGACTCTGCATGCTGGGGAGATCGCAAAGCTGTGTTGGTTTGTGCCGGAGTGGCGAAAGGTGCCGGGAGCTGGGTGGGGCATTATGATGGTTGCTATCAGTGGGCTGGGGGGCAGACTGCGGAGTGATGAGGGCTGTTTAGAAAAAGATAATTTTTTAAGTATTTAAGAATACAGACAACTTGTCAAAAAAGTTTCCTTGTGTCAGACACAGATATGTAAACAGACACTAGACAATATTTTATTACCTGGTATTTTCACTCGAGGGGCCTGGGGAAACCGTTTTTTTGTAGGCTGCTCATCCTCTGAGTCCGTATATGTGTACAGGGGATTTGGTCTAAAGAAAAGAAATTAAAAACGGTCTTAAGTAATTGTAAATATGCTTTTGGCATATTGTTTCCTAAAGTTAGTTTGATTTCTAACAACACACACAGGAAACAGAGACGTGCAAGAAGGTACAGTATACAATGAATTTTTGAAGTGCACAAGTGTACACGGCTTTGCATTTTTAAAAAGTTTACAAACTTCCACTTTTTGGACTATATTATGTGGTGATATTGCAGTATGCAAGCACCACAGATATGTATAAAAGACAAGATCATAAATTCTTAACAATCAAAGATATGTTTGTGAATAAAAAGGTTTTACTTGTGCTTTCTTTTAAGACTGGTCTGAGTTTCAGCTTCGGACTGAAGGTCAGACGTATCACAGCGTTCACGTGGATATCTCTGAAGACTGCGTTCTGCTTCGTGAAATGTGCCTGGAAATACAAACACAATGTACGGCCAGACATACATTACGTGTGGACAAAAGGTGCAAACGCATAGAAAAATCAGCGGTTTCAAAAATACGCTGGTACGTGTGGACGTAGCCTTATTCATTATTTAAGGCACAAACGGAAAGTCATGTACGCGTGCAACGTAAAGTTAGGTGCGCGTACAACGTACAGTCACATGGGCATGCTGCGTGAGCATTCAAACTGAGTCTAAAGTTTTCGTGTGCGAATTGAAGCGAGTGCTCTCCAATCATCAAAAGTAACAAAGTCATTGAACACGTTTATACAGTTAACTTTACGTTTATCAATCATATATCACAGATTTAGAATTTTTTGTAGTATAAGCAACTACAGAGCGAAAGTCTGGGTCAAGCGCCGAAGCGACGGCAAGAAGAAAGGAAACCTCGAAGCGTTAAAGCTAGCTTTGTAAGGGAATATAACAAAGAAATTATGAAACGAAAATGTTTTCTTTGTTGATATACTTTGTTCGCAGTGCAATTTATTTGTTGCCGAATTGTAAGAAGTAGACACAATTTCGGGCTCCCACATTTTGTGGGAGCAACGTAAATAACAGTAAAAAAGTCGTTAATGTACAACATTAACAAGTTTTTTATTGTTATTCAAATGCAAACATAACGAAATAACGAGTAAAAAAAAATCATTCATTCTTACCTTATACTAATCATGGTGCGGGCCAGTGCAGTGCATGAACTGATGCCTTCTCCGGTCAATTCCGCTGAGAGTAAATCAAATGTCCCGCTCTACTGTAGAAGACAATGAATACCGGGGGAGGGGGGGGGTGTACCAATGTGAGAGGGGTGCTGCGGAATAGTCCAAGTGATCGCTGCTTTAATTTCCCGGTCAACTATACATAAATTGCACGTAGACACGATTTTTTAAAGCTGGTGAACTAGACCAAGTCATTCATAACAAATGAACAATAAATCTACTTTCTCTGGTACTTTATACCCGATCAGTTGCAATGCAATTTAATGCTCAACTACAAATCGATGGTTTTTGATGGTGACCGGAGCCGAATGATCGTCAACTATAAATAGACGTTTTCTCAACGTTGTTGTTGTCACCTGGTCGACTATAAATAGATCAAATATCAATGACAAAAAAACAACGGTGAATCAACATTGTTACAACGTCTCTATAGTAAGACCGTCGGTTTACCACAGTATTTCAATGTTGTTACAACATTGGCATTTCAACCCCGACCATATACGACGGTTCGGATGAAAAATCAACATAGATTCAATGTCGTCTTGCTATCTGGGAAGGAAATGAAAGAAAGTACATGAGAAAAAAAGTTGTTGTTTTTTCCTAGGATAATTCAATATAAGAGATTCACTTATTAATGCACAAAATGAACAGTGTAATTATAAGTTTGAAAGGCACTGCATGTGTTTATATGGTAAACTGACCAACTCAAGCAGGAAAAACAGGCAGTACAAAAATATATCTAACTAGCTGACAGACTTTGAAGTCACAGGAAGATATATCAAAATGGTGACATATTCCAGAACAAATCTGAGCATAAAAATATTATTAATTGTCGATCTTCAGCAACTGTGTGCTGTACAAGCTATATAAAATTTTAACGTTTCTAACATTGTTTTTGCACACCGATCCACCCCCCTTTTGGTATAATACAATGCATATCTGGTAACATTACCGCAGACGTGACCGGTAGGTTCACGTTCAAATCACGAAACCGTTTCAGCTGCAGGCATCTACTGCTGTAATTTAAACAATCACCTCACTGAGCCCATACACCCGCCTCATATTTTACAAGTGAGCTTGCCACACTGCACATGTATGTCACGTGATATGGTATGACTCACTGCCATTTTGTTTACTGGGTAGTGCATAACGGCCGAGTTACCTGAGCGGGAATCCACAAAAGCACAGTACTAAAAAAAAAAATCATTATTTTTTGAATTAATAAAAAAAATACCTGGTTGCAGAAGCACGGAGAAAAAAACGCGATGTACCTTATGACGTAAATTTGCAAACTGTATAGAGAGAATGGCGCAATGAATACAGATAAGATAAAATGTACTTTACTGAGTAGAATATAGGCAGCAAGAGTTTTGTAATTAACTTTTAATTATGTTTGCCAAAGACAATGACAGTAAATTAACCCAGTTCCACCTGCTAGCTAAGGATGTTTTGCCTCTCCCCCTTATACCGTTTAGGACAACTATAGAAAGCTACTAAAATAACCATTGATGATAATTTATCAAACTTTCAGTATTTACCTTAGTGTTACTTTTAAATTCTTTTGTATCCTTAATCCATGTCCTCCACATATTCCAGACACCAACGAAGTGTGAAAAGCCCGCTCACAACTGAGGAAAGACAACGATCCGCTCCTCCCCCGTTTAAAAAAACAGGAGTAAAGATCCGACTTGTTGCTAAGCGACGCGATAAGAACCGCTCACGTTAAAAAAACAACTTTATTTTAAAAGTCATTTTACACCTGATACAAACATTTTAAAAGGCAAACAATGCACAAGCTAAAAAAATACATGTTAGTTTTGCTAAGTTTTTTTAAGTATAGAAATGGTTTATGTGCTTTAAAAAATTATATGTAATTATTGTCAAATAACATGAAAATAAAACAACATAATAATAAAAATATAATTAATAAAATATATCATAATGATCATAAGAATAATAACAACAGCAACACCTCACCTAAAAGCCCTTCTAAATAAACAGGCTGCTTTTGAAAAGTAACTGCTTCAAAGGCCCCATTACCTTTACTTTGCACCAGTTCAAAGAAAATATAACTTATTTCAGGTTATATAATTTGAGGACTCAAGTTGAAGAGTAAGGTTTTAACAGATTGGTAATATACTGAGGAGCTTTTACATACTGGATCTGATCAACCAAAACTTCCAACTTCCAAAGTCTCTTTAGTGTTTCAGGTGAGTTATGCTTCCACATAGCAATATGTAATGTAGCTAATGGTCTTTTCTCTAATACAGTAGAGTGTGTCTGATTTACTGGAAATGCTCAACTGCATGTTTGCTAATGTGAACAGCCCTAATTGAACAACTGGAAATCCTCAATTTGCACAAAATACCAAATCTGTATTTTTCTCTGTATAATTCAATTATATCTTTGTTTTTTTATTTGTATTTTTTGCTTTTCTTGATATTACATGCTATAATGATTTTTTTTCTACTCTTGTGTCCGTTTTCATCACTTTTTATTGCTGCTGTGATGAGCGAATTTCCCCAAGAGGAATCAATGAAGTTCTTATTTTATCTTATCTGAGCCTGACCATGCAGAGCACTGAAAGTTCAAATTAAGTCCTTAAAAATGAAATCTAAAATTAAAAAGTAACCAGCTTCAAACCAGTTGTTTGGAATAGTGTTTGGAGTGTTTCAAGTAACATTGCATGTTCAAAAACCACACCAAAGTTCCTCTGGTCTCACTTGACGGCTTGGTTGTAGTGTCTGACAACACATAACATCTTGAGGTCTCAGCATGGACTTGGAGTACATTCCCTAGCCAAGGCTAAATACCGAGAGGGTCAAAAATGAAAGGTAAAGAACATCTGACTGTGCCTAAGGATAGCAGAAGTGATAGACTGAGGTTGTGCCAAATATGTTAAAGTTAGGGCGATGTGTTAGAGAATGCCAAAAATGGTACCCTATGGGTGCAGTCTGCAGGTTATAAATGTGAGTTATGTTCACAGTTCCTTTCAAGATTTTTTTTACAATTTGACTTTCAGAACTCTCCCTGGATTGTGTACGATCTGTGATGGGCTTGTTTGAAATAAATCCTGCTTTATTCAAATACCCCAGGGTCTTCACAGAAATATTATCACATAAGCATTCTTTAAAGTTGAAAGGAACCCAGCTGTTTATACACTTCAGACTCAAGAGGAAGGTCATGAAAATATTATTGGTTGTGTGTGTTTGCCCATGGCTCAATTTATTAAAATGCGAGGAGAAAATGATCACCTCTTCACTGGGGTGAAAAATTTGGCCACTGTGGCACGGAGGTACAAGAATAAATGAATTTACACATCATATTCATATGAGTACGGTTTTATTAACCCTCATGCTGTACAGAACCTGTGATGTCCAGACAGAATTCCTCTTCTGTTCTGCTGTGAAAACATTTGGATTTAGAGATTAACATAGTTGCCATGCTTTACCCACTTCTCTTACTTTTTGTGTGTGATCAGGACAATTCTGGAGAAGATGGGCCTACTGGGGAAAGTCACCCTGCAGGCCAGAAAGAAATGGGATAACTTAACACACATACATACTTTGTATTTTTTTTTTTTTAAATCAAGATAATTCTTAAGAACACAAGTTAATAAATATACAATAACTAAGAGTTGTTGTGTTGTATTTATTTGCCTCCTGTCCTAATTTCCTCTCTCCCTGAGGACACTCCAGGGCCAAGCGCAGCAGTGGGTGACCAAAATGAAAGCAATGAGGAAGTGAGTCAGCCACCCACAACACGGGGAAAGAGGAAAAGAGACAGGAATGATGAGCTGCTAGACCTCATCAGAGTGGCAGCAAAGAGAGGCTGAGGCTGAGGAGAGGAGAGCGCAAGAGAGCAGGGAAAAGATGGACAGACTGTTTTCAATATAGTACTTGAAAGATTAGTTCCAAACTGAGTTATGCATTAATAAATTTATTTATTTGGATATATTTGTTAAGTTGTTATGTGTTGCATTAGAGTTTTATGTCATGAATAAATTAATTAAAACAAACAGTAATTGTCACTGAACTCATTTTATTTACAGGTATTTTTAACATGAACAGAATGCTAACTTTGAACAATTTTAAATGGATATTTATTTAATGAGAATAAAGTAAATACCAATAACAATGAAACAAGAATATTCATAATAGATCAATAAAAATCAGGCCTGGAATCCTGTTGGTTTGGAAAAAACGGTCCAGGACTGGGACACTCAGGTTAATCCTGTAGAACAAGGGTCTGGTCTGGTTAAGGAAAAAGTGGAGAACAATATAAACAGTTTTAGTAGAAAGGTATGATTTCATTTATTCGAAGAGATCAAAGCATTATTCTGATTATTAAGCTTAAGTAAAATATACTAATATGCTGTGAAAACACTTAAATTTTATACACTTCATCTGTATAACTTAGATTTTTTGTGAACTCAAAAATAACCCTGTTATGCGGTTTTGTGACATTTTTACAACCCAACCATGCACACAAATAAGTTACAGGATCAAATGAATAATAGAAAATAAATAGCAATAGAAAATGTCCTTGTGTAAGTTTCAAAGAGATTTACTTTACATATTCTATATAATACAGTAAATGTGTAGGAATGACTGGCAATCATTCAGTCACTGAAATAATCCATGAAACTAGTCATTCCTAAATGCGTGTAGGTTAAAGGAAATTATTTTACCTGGATATGATTGTCTCTGATGAGCCAGGTACAAAGCATGCCGGTGACCAGTGGCGGTCCTAGCCTGTTTGGCGCCCCGGGCGAACACGCCCTCTGGCGCCCCCCCCCCCCCCCCCCCCACACACACACACACACACGCACACACACATACACACACATATGAAGACAGAGAGTATGCATAGTATGCAAACGGCTACCAAACAGACATCATAATTCGTCATACAATGGGAACAGGACAAATCAACAATTGACACTGACTAATTATGTGTGCCTATGCCAAGAGGCACACATATTACTATTCGTCGGATTTATTATTATTATTATTATTATGTGTGCCTATGCCAAGAGGCACACATATTACTATTCGTCGGATTTATTATTATTATTATTATTATGTGTGCCTATGCCAAGAGGCACACATATTACTATTCGTCGGATTTATTATTATTATTATTATTATGTGTGCCTATGCCAAGAGGCACACATATTACTATTCGTCGGATTTATTATTATTATTATTATTATTATGTGTGCCTATGCCAAGAGGCACACATATTACTATTCGTCGGATTTATTATTATTATTATTATTATTATTATGTGTGCCTATGCCAAGAGGCACACATATTACTATTCGTCGGATTTATTATTATTATGTGTGCCTATGCCAAGAGGCACACATATTACTATTCGTCGGATTTATTATTATTATTATTATTATTATTATGTGTGCCTATGCCAAGAGGCACACATATTACTATTGCTCGGATTTATTATGTGTGCCTATGCCAAGAGGCACACATATTACTATTGCTCGGATTTATTATTATGTGTGCCTATGCCAAGAGGCACACATATTACTATTGCTCGGATTTATTATTCTTATTATTATTATTCTTCAGTTTCCGCCTGAAATTTTGCAGCAAATCTCGCCCCGCAGTTTTGAGACAAGCTTCATATATGTTACCTCATTTTGTGCGGCTGGATCTGGAATGGTGTGCTATGACTTTTGGTGTTTATGTCTATTATAGTTTTTTAAATATTAATATTTTAGTGAAAATTTTCCCGCGCTCCTCTGCCAAACAGTTTTGACATTAGGGTTACATATGTTACATCATTTTGTGCGGCTGGAGCTGGGCTAGTATGGTATGACTTTTGGTGTTCATGAGTTTTATAGTTTTTGAAATATTTAGATTTTAGTGCAAATTTGGGCCAATTTCTAGGTTCCTGAGAAAGATTCTACTTTTGGCCCCATAGAAACAGACTTCATTTGTGGTGTGTTGGCTCTCTCTAGTGGTATAGCCGTAGTAGTACAGGTGAAAAGATCTATGCTTGGGCGAAAACTCCATATCCCACAATTCATAGCACGCCTCTGCAGAGTAAACAATGGCGGCCACCACTTCGTTTTATATGTCTTTTATTAGTGTTTCTAGGTCACAAAATCAACTTTTAAGATATTTTCAGGCGAGAATGTAGGTGTGTAAACTTCAAATATCTGCTCGTTTTATCAAGACATCCCATATTACAGACAGTGCTCTTACGTGTTGCTGATAGCCGGCTAGCTAGCTAGTGCCGCTAGCACCGCTAGCGTATGACGACACTACGCAATGACGACACCCCTCCTCCGCTTTGAAATTGACCGTAGACATGATTTTCTGAGACAGCGTGGCTATCGCTTCACCGGTAACGCGTCTTTCCCCCCTCCTCTGCTTTGGACTTGAACTTACAGTGATTTTCTGAAGTGTTTACTAAGACACACCGTAAGCTTTTACAAGGTAAGTGTATCTCTCTGTCTCTGGTTTGAAATTTAGCTTTGAAAGTGATTTTTTTTTTTGTGTGTGTTTCTTTATCGATTTCTTTGTTTCGGCACGTTCGGCACGATGCTAAAGCCAGTTAGCGGATAGTCAGCTAAGGCAAGCGTTTCTGTCCCTCTTCCGGTTTTGAAATTGACCTTTAAAAGTGCTTTTCTGTGTCTTGACGCTGATATCTACAAAATGACTGTGATTTTATTCCAGTGGTATCGTTTGTAATTGAAACTTTTAAGATGCGACTCTCAAAAAATTGCTTCATTGTAGTCGGGTTTCACACCTCTCTTTGTCTCGTGGTTTTGTTGCTGGCTAGTTAGCTGATATTAAGCATCTCCCGGTTTGAAATTGATTTTGAAAGTGATTTACTATGACACACCGTAAGCGTATCTCTGTCTCTGGTTTGAAATTTAGCTTTGAAAGTGATTTTTTGTGTGTGTGTTTCTTTATCGATTTCTTTGTTTTGGCACGTTCGGCACGATGCTAAAGCCAGTTAGCGGATAGTCAGCTAAGGCAAGCGTTTCTGTCCCTCTTCCGGTTTTGAAATTGACCTTTAAAAGTGCTTTTCTGTGTCTTGACGCTGATATCTACAAAATGACTGTGATTTTATTCCAGTGGTATCGTTTGTAATTGAAACTTTTAAGATGCGACTCTCAAAAAATGGCTTCATTGTAGTCGGGTTTCACACCTCTCTTTGTCTCGTGGTTTTGTTGCTGGCTAGTTAGCTGATATTAAGCATCTCCCGGTTTGAAATTGATTTTGAAAGTGATTTACTATGACACACCGTAAGCGTATCTCTGTCTCTGGTTTGAAATTTAGCTTTGAAAGTGATTTTTTGTGTGTGTGTTTCTTTATCGATTTCTTTGTTTCGGCACGTTCGGCACGATGCTAAAGCCAGTTAGCGGATAGTCAGCGCTGATATCTACAAAATGACTGTGATTTTATTCCAGTGGTATCGTTTGTAATTGAAACTTTTAAGATGCGACTCTCACCGCGTACGAAACAATAACTGCGTTGTAGTCGCGTTTCACACCTTTCTTTGTCTGTCTTTATAAGGCGTTAACTACAGCACCCTTTAATACCTCAACTCTTGATTCAGCCAAGGTAAGTGCCCCCCCCCCCCCCTTATATTTTCTATGTATGTATTCAGCTGATATTTAGAAAAAAATAGGTGTGTTTAGCGCTGGATGTCATTTTATTCCAGAGCTGTTGTTTGTAATTAAAACTTTTAAGATTAGATGGTACAGTGTTTTTACTCCCTTCCAAACAGTAAAGTTCCTCTTTGTCTCTCAGTAGGAAATTTAAACCAGACAGTACAAGGCTACATTTCAGTGTTACAAGCCAATCAGTTTGCTAATTGTTCTGTGAGGTTTGTTTGCAAAGTTTAAGGTGTTAAGTAGGACTGTGAACATCTGGGTCTGCTTGCTGCTGGCATTCTGCCAGAGCCCCACCAACAAGACCGCCTCCCAGCAACGAGACTGCCTGTCAGCCTTGCAAGGTACCCAATTTTCCAATTACTCTATAAAAAAACTGTTGTGGGCAACAAGACTGTCTCCTAAGTTTGCAAGCCAATCACTTTGCCAAATGTTCTTGTAAGATTTGTTTGAAAAGTTTGAGGTGTTAAGTAGGACTGTGAACATCTGGGTTTGCTTGCTGCTGGCATTCGACCAGCGTCTCAGCAACAACACTGCCTCCCAGCTTTGCAAGGTAATTACTTTCCCAATTACTGTACACCAAAACGAAGTAACTGTCGTGGTCAACAAATCTGCCTCCCAACTTTCAAGGTAATCACTTTCTCAATTACAATATACAAACTGTTATGGAACTTAACAAAGCCTTAACACCGGGTAGTGACACTATCAATATGTCTATTTAAAGAAAAGAGATTTTTTTTTTTTTGTTCTTGTAGTCATCTTGTCTGTCAATGTATCAGAGGGTTAGAATAACAAATTGCTTGAAATGCCAATAATTAATATTCTGTTTTTATGTTGACATTCTACCAGATGCCGAGAAAAAATAAAAGATCCCAGGCACAAAAGAAGCGCTGGAAACCACTTGACCTGGTCGATCCTGCTGTCCCAGTGCTCTCTGGCCACAACCAAGATGAGGCAGTCAGTAGTTTTCCATCTGACCAGGTAATGAGGATATGGTAGTGATCACAGACAGTTGAACAGTTTTCAAAACACGTTTGAGACAGTTAAGAACACTTACCCATGCAGTTTAGGATTTTTTGTTATAATGTCACACAACTGGCATAACAGTGCATGGTATACAGAACATTTAAATGAAATGAATGTGTCAGGTCACTTAATGTCTTCTATACCCTTTTTCCTGGGTTTGCAGATGGCACCAGCCAGGTTATCTTTGGAAACACAGGATAGACTCACCTCCTTATGTTCCCCATGTACCAAGGTAAACATCAAAAAATATTCCTCTATTAACAAATTACAAGGTATGCCCACACATAGGGCTGCTCGATTATGGCAAAAATGATAATCATGATTATTTTCACTGAAATCTAGATCTCCATTATTTGACAATATGTATTTAACAATAACGATGTATTGAATAATGGCTTTAAAGATTGTCATAAAATAGTGTGCAAATACTGATAACAGTGTAAATGTTTGCAATATAAAAAATAAATGAAAAACGTAAACATGTATGTTTAGTGAACTTTGCAGTGTTGCTCCGTGGTGCAGCTACGACATTGTAGCAAAGTTTACACACTATGTCTACTTGATCCACGTCTGACTTCGCGAACCCATAATGTTTCCACCCCACTGAAGTTTTTTTGTTTTTTGTTTTTTACCTCTTTTCAACCAACGGCAGTCACTCTCCTCTCCAAATAACTTCTGCTTAGCTTTCCGAGCTTCCCTCTGTTAGCTCCTCTTAATTGTTGTGACGCGTGTTCAAAACACAGAGAGGTGTGCTCGATTTGCCGCACGGAGCAGCGTGAGAGTACAGCACGAGGGTGGTGCTAATAATCTGCTCAGTCCTTTTTAATTATCGTTGAAAGCTCAGATCGTGATTTCGATTAAAATTTGATTAATTGAGCAGCCCTACCCAGTCTGTATATATCTGATCTTTGGTGTCTATAACCACAGTTGATATGTAGTCTTTCACTTAAAGCATGTTTGCTAACTCAATTTTGTCCAATTTCTATCCAAAACAAAGGAAAATATGACAAAGGGTTTTTTATTTTTATTTTATAGCTCTGAACAGGTAATTCTGATGTGGTAGTGAGCACATACAATATATTTTTATAACACTTACCCATACAGTTGACCATTTCTATCTTATAATGTTACCCAACTGGCATAACAGTTCATGCCATGCATTGCATTGTAAAGTGAAATTAAAGTGTCAGGTCACTTAATGTCTTAACATTATATTCTTTTTTGCCTGGGTTAGCAGACAGCACCAGCCAGCTTGTCCTTGGAAACGGAGAATAGATCCACCTCCTTATGTCCTCCAGGCAGCAAGGTAACTTTAAAACGGTATTCCTCCATTAAGGATTATGGATATGGTTACATGTTGGCCTTATGCAAACAGTAAGAATTTTGTTGTCTCGCTTCTGTTAGTTTTGTTTAAAGTTTTTAAAGTTACACTCACTTTCAAATTTCTTAGTAGTTATGCAAACAGCTGGATTTTTTTTATTGCTTTGTAAGTTTAGTAACCGCTACTGTTTCATGTTTTCTTTAAAGTATCCAGTGTTACACTCTGTTTCAACTCTGTTAGTAGGTTTTCTAATTTTGATTAACTGTATTATCAGAGTTCAGAAACTCGTCCACCAGCAAAACGAGTCTGGGCAACCGATGATTTCCACACGGCATCAAATTCTCCACCTAAAAAGGTAAGCCTAACCCTATGTATAATCACCGGGGTTGATATTTAGTCTTTCACCTTAAGTGTGCTTGCTAACTCGTACTAAATATACTAAAATGTTAGACTAAACATGTACATTTGTCAGTTTCTTTCATCAGACTCCTAAAATGCAGACATCTCAACAGCTGTCTGTCTGTTTAGCTATTTCTATATCTATTATTCTGAATACTTTTATACCATTTTATACTTAAAGCTTCAGATAAATTGACATCCACAGTGAAAAGCAGTGCAAATAAATACAAACATTTTGTGACACTCATCTTTTCTCAAGATGAATGTCAGTGTGTTCTGTTTCAATCACATTTAACCTGTAACTGAATTTTGTGTCATTTCTTTACAAAACGTAACACAACTATGAAACGTGTTTTTTATGGCACATGTACAGAGCCATCTGGTTTAATCTGAAATCAGTGAATGAATTACATCTAATTTAAGAGCATCTGAGATCCTCTTACGAATAATACGTAAACAGGATTTCCTTTCATTTGTATTTAGGCTGCAATTTAGTTGATGTTTGAAGGCCCGCAGCAACCTAAAATAATGTGTTATACTGAAAGAAATTAACTGCTTTGAAAATATGAGGAGCAGAAGGTACAGATATGACCTTTGTAAAAGGTCATTAAAAAAAACACCTCTAAAGCAAATTACAGATATCTAAAATATTTGTCATTTTTACTTCCCACCTCTGCTCTCTCCCACTCTCTCTCACTGTTCCTGTCACTGTCTTTCTGCTTGTCTCTTTCGATTATGCTGTAATATGATTGAGGAGTGACATAATTTGGCTTCATTTGCCTGAACATTGTTTGATTATTTTACCAAATTTAAAAAAAAAATGTTTTTACTTTACAAGAATCTAAATTTATACAACTCTTGCCAATTAAAAATGTCTTACATCATTGTACCAAGAGTTACATATGTTTACTCAACCGTGAAATGCATATCATTAAATACTAAACAATAACATGTGTCACCTTTACATTCCTTGATCAGCCTTTCCACAACACAAATGAAGAACTACTGACAGAGGAGCTACAGAGCAACGCAGTTCAGCACTTCTGGCGTGTCAGTGCAACTCATTGTCAAAGTGATGAAAGGTACACAGAATTCTCTCGAAATCATCAGTGCACATGCAATGCCCTCACATTCCTGGCCTACCTTAATGAGGAACACCAGTTCAACACAGCCCGACTTGATAAGGTGCTTGAACAGGGAGATGCACTCTACTGTTGGATTAAAACAAATCTTCAGCAGGAGAGGCGTTATACACAAAATCATCTGACCATAGAGGAACTGCCCAAAAAAGTTCATGCTGACATAAATGTCTACAGTGTGAAAATGGACAACATAAGGTATGGATACCTGAAAGCAGCAGACAAAACTTATCAAAGAAAAGAGTGGTGGTTGCCTCTTGCTAGTCGTCTTGTATGTCTGTCAACAGATGTGAGCTATGCTTTGCTCATGGTCTCACCTCAGTGCATTGCAGTTTTCCGTGACAAATCTGGGAGGTATGGATTATTTGATTCACATTCAAGAAGTGCAGCAGGTTTACCCCAGCCAAATGGAACAGCAGTCATGCTCACTTTCACTCATGTGAATGACCTGATCACCCACCTTCATAACCTTTTTCAAAATCAAGGCAGGTATGCAAGATATGAGTTTGTGCCTGTTTCTTTCAAAAGAGTCAGCACTCACAACGAACAGCCTGCACAGTCAACTCAAGCAACACCAAGAGCAACAGCTACATCACCACAAAATGATGAACCACAAATCACAAATCCCACTGTGCAAGTGCCTCAACCAGAATCAGCCCAAACCTACATGACAATGTTAGAAAGTGCTTTAAACCCGCAACAAGACAAAATGGCTTCAAATCAAATTTGTGAACATCAACTTGAAACATCTGTTGATCCAACAAGCAACATCCAAACAGAACAACAAGAAAATCTTGAACTCAATAATGAAAGAGATAAAGTCATAGATAAACCCCCCCAAAAAACAAGAAATGTGTGCAGATTAAATAAACGACGACGTGGGAAAGCTATTCGTCAAGCTCAAAAAAGTCACAAGCAGCATGTAAAAGCTAAAGAAAAATCTTCATCTGAAGACTTGACAAAGAAGATAAACAAAAGAAGACACGAAAAGGAACGATATGCCTGCTTTCCTGAATTTAGAATGAAAAAATTACAGGCTGTGAAAACTCAATATGCTCAAAACTGTCATCGCCATAAACAAAAACTGTTATCAGCCAAAGATTATTATGCAAATCCTCATATTCAAGAGAAGATAAAAGCCCACAATGTGAAGAGATACCAAAATGATCCTCATTTTCAACAAAAAAAGAGAGACTACATTATCAGAAGATATACCACAGATGCCAGCTTTCGAACCAGACAGAAACAATATGTGTTCCGAAGATACAACACGGATGCTGACTTTCAAAGCAGACAGAAGCAATATCTGGTCCAAAGGTACAACACGGATGCTGACTTTCAAAGCAGACAGAAGCAATATCTGGTCCAAAGGTACAACACGGATGCTGACTTTCAAAGCAGACAAAAAAAATACATGAGCCAGAAATACAGAGAGGATGATGTCAGAGAAAGGAAGAGGGCATATATAAGAACAAAATATGCATCGGATCCAAAATACAGGCACAAACAAAAAAAATCAATTCATGCCAGGTATCATAATGACTCACAATTCAGACTGCACCATATACAGCGCTGTGCAGAGTACCAGAGACACAAAATGGCTACCACTGCATCTTTCGCCATTTATAAAAAGTTGTGTGCGCAGAGAATAAAGAAGAAATACAGACGACTAGTAACACAATTCCAGCAGGGTCCACAGTCTGAAGCACAGCCCCAGCTTGTAGTGAATAGTGTGATGCAAGCAGCCACATTAGCTTTCCGTGAAACAATTAAGTTAGGACCCACCCATGTCTGTACAGTGTGCCACAGAACTCTGTTTCCTAATCAAGTAAAACACTGCAAAAGATCAAAGTATGTTAAAAATAGTCACATTGTTGACACCTGCTTGACAGGAAAATTTGTCCATGTTTGTGATAGTGAATGTACAGCTAATTGTACCTTTCCAAAACAAAGAATGCAAGAGTGGATTTGCTACAACTGTGACAGCCACCTACAACGAGGAAAGATCTCTTCCATCGCAGTGGCAAACAATTTAGCACTAGCACCCATCCCAATTGAACTGAGTCAATTAAATGTACTAGAACGACAACTGATTGCTAAAATTCTCCCGTTTGCCAAAATCATTGCATTACCAAAAGGACAACAAAGAGCCGTACATGGGGCTGTTGTTTGTGTACCGTCAGACGTGGAAACCACAGTAAACTGTCTTCCCAGACCTAGCAATGAAGCCCAGCTCCTGCAAGTACAACTGAAAAGACACATCAGATTCAAAGGATACCAACACTTCTACACTGTGAACATGAAGAATGTGTTAGCAGGCTTATCAAAGCTAAAAGAGATGCATTCAGAATACAAAGATGTATCTATTGATGATGACGCAACTTTTGCTGATCCCACAAATAATCAGATAATCGAGACGGAACATGACACTGCTGATACAGATATTCAAGATGCACTGCCCAGAAACTTTGACAACCAAATTGTACCAGAAAGAAGAACCACTGAGGAAACAACAGCTGGAATACTTGAGCCATGTCATGATGTAAACGAACTATTGGAGCCTGAACAGTCAAATGGAGAGCCCTTACAAGATACGGAGAAAGAAAAGGAAGAACTTCGCCCTGGTCTTGTTCTAGACACCTGTATGCAACCACCAGATATAGCACAGGACATTTTATCATATGGTGAAGGAATATTTAGCATTGCACCCGCCCAAGGAAATAGACCTGTTGGTTTCTTCTCTATTCCTAAACTTGAAGCCATGGCCTTTCCTGTGCAGTTCCCAACTGGACAGAACACATTAGATGAAGCCAGACAAGTCAAACTGTCCCCAAGCATGTATTTTAATACACGGCTGTTCTCTGCAGATACACGCTTTGCAACTGACCAAAGCTACCTATTCTTTGCACAGTTTGTAACAGAAACACACATGGCTACAAACAGCATGTCCATCCAATTGCGCAAAGGTAAGGCAATCACAAAGGATGGACGTAGAATTAGTAACAGAATGCTTCAAAATAAAGACGAAGTGGAGAGACTGATAAATAACAAAGATGCAACACGCTTCATGAAACCTCTGAGAGGTACTCCAGCCTATTGGGAAAAGGCACTGAAAGATCTGCATGCTATGGTCAGACAGTTAGGAAAGCCAACTTTTTTCCTGACATTTTCAGCTGCTGAAATGAGATGGCCTGAGGTTGTTGAGGTCATAAAAACTCAACAAGGTGAACAAGTGGATTTTTCACAACTTGACTGGAACACAAAGTGTGAAATTCTCCGAAGCAACCCTGTGACTGTGATGCGATTGTTTGAAAAAAGAGTCGATGCACTAATGACAACACTGATCCTGTCCCCAGCACAGCCCATCGGTGAAGTAGAAGATTACTTTTATCGAGTGGAGTTTCAGGCCAGAGGTAGCCCTCATATCCATTTACTGGTTTGGGTCAAAGATGCACCTAAATTTGGAAGCGACCTTGAAGACCACGTGTACAAATTTATTGACAAGTACATAACATGTAAGATGCCTGACCAAAATGCCGATCCTGAACTTCACAAAATTGTGTCTGAGGTTCAAGTCCACAGCAGAAATCACTCCAGATCCTGCAAAAAAGGTAATGTGTCATGTAGGTTTGGGTTCCCCAAACTACCTGTAGACCAAACAATGATCACTTTCCCAAGCCCAGATGATGACGATGATCACAATGATAAGCAGCATAGCACAAGTAAGGAGAAAGGCACAAATGAAAAACAAAAGCAAAAAAACAGACGAATGGCGCTCGCAAAAAAACAGAAAGAGGCCAAAGAAAAACTCCAGCCATTGAGAGATTTGCTCTGTGACCCAAATTCCTCGTTTGAAGACTTGTCTGAGCTGCTTCACAAATGCAAATTAACTTATGAACAATACTTGGATTGTGTCTTCAATTTAAGCAATGGCCATGTCATCCTCTTAAAGCGTGAACCTAATGACTGCTGGGTGAATGCATACAATGCAGATCTACTGAGAGCCTGGAATGCCAACATGGACATCCAATATGTCATTGATGACTACAGCTGCCTGATGTACATGATGTCTTATGTCTCTAAACCCGAATTTGAGATGACACAATTTCTTAATGGAGTCATCCAGGAGGTAAAAAAGTCCAATGTCAATGAAAGAGATGAAATGAAACAGATAATGCAGGCATATGCTAAACACAGAGAAGTCAGTGCCCAGGAATCCGTGGCAAGGACATGCAGCCTGCCACTAAAAAAGTGTTCACGCAGTGTGGTGTTCATACAGACTGATGATGATGCCCTGAAAATGAGTCTCCCGATGAGCAGGTTGCAAAGCATGGCACCAGATGATGAAAATGTGTGGATGTCTGGATTGCCAGAAAAATATGCAAACAGACCCAGAACACCTGAGTTTGAAAGAATGTGTTTGGCTGAATTTGCTTCAGAGTACAGGATTCTCTACAGCCGTGAAACAGAGTCAAAAAATGCCATCCCTCTTTTGAATAACATGGGTTATATTCAAAAGAGAACAAGAGGGAAACCTGCAATAATCAGATATCCTCGCTTCTCAGAAAAGAAACATCCAGAAAAGTTTTATAGCAGACTACTAAAACTTTATTTTCCACATCGATCAAATGATGACTTTAAAAACACAGAACACTCCACATCCGAACAGTTCTACAAAAGTGGACGAAAACATGGTTTTGCAGTACGGCCAATTGTTACCTTTAACAAAAAGCGTTATGAAAGCCATGGCAAAACAATGGAAAGGGCATTGGAACAGATTGAACAACAAGGCCCACTTATCAATGCATGGAACACCTTTGCACCTGAGGTTGAAGTAGATCGTTTAGAGTGTGTGGCCCAACGACAATCCAGACACGAGACTGACGAAAATGAAATGGACATTGTTCCAGACTACCAAGTCAGTGGTAGCAACAGTGGAACCATGCCAGCAATCATAGCACCTAAGCTGAGCCCAGACTTTGTCAGAAAAATGTACCAAAGTCTAAATGAAACCCAAGCATCCATATTCTACGCAGTGCGTGAGTGGTGTTTCAAACTTGTGTGGGGTCACTGTCCTGAGCAGTTCTTTTATTTTGTCTCTGGAGGAGCTGGCTGTGGAAAATCACATGTTATCAAGTGCATATATGAGGAGGCAACAAAGATTTTGCACCAACTCCCCAGATTCCGTGACCAAGCAGACATGTCCTACCCTGCAGTACTGCTGACTGCATTTACTGGCACTGCAGCTTTTAACATATCTGGGAAAACACTGCACTCTCTGCTAAAGCTGCCAAAATCTTTAAAACCGCCGTATCAGGGATTGGGCAATGCACTGGATGAAGTGAGAGCTTCACTTTCAAATGCAGAGATTCTGGTCATTGATGAGATATCTATGGTTTCTAAAGACCTTTTTGCCTACATCCACTGGAGACTTCAGCAGATCAAAGGAAACAAGAAGCCTTTTGGTGGGATGTCTATCCTTGCAGTAGGAGACTTTTACCAGCTGCCACCCCTTGGAAAAGCCAAACCACTCTGTGTGTACGAGGACAATGTCTTTGATCTCTGGAAAGACTATTTCCACATGGTCAACCTGACAGAAATCATGCGACAGAAAGATGATCATTCTTTTGCTGAAGTTCTGAACAGGATAAGAGTGAAGCAAAAAACAAATTCTCTTGAAGCCAATGATAAAGCCTTGCTCACACAGGCTATCCATGACATAAAAGACTGTCCATCTAATGTATTACACATTTATGCTACAAACAAAGAGGTCGACAAACACAATTCAGCAACTGTAACTGCTCTTCATTCTGATATCATAAATATTCAGGCCGAAGACTACAGAAAAGACCCACGGACGGGTGAGATGGTCCTCCTGGCAGATATGATGAAAGGCAACAAAAGAGATTTACCTGATAACATACAAGCTGCACCTGGAGTGCGTGTTATGATTATTAGAAATTTGGATGTTGAAGATGGGCTTGTTAATGGGACATTTGGAACAATCACGAACATTGTGACAACCACACAGGATGGACCAAAAACTGTGAATCTCATTGGACTTACGCTGGACAATCAAAATTCTGGGCAAAAATTTCGCAGAAAAATACAAGGATCCTCAGACAACCTCGTATATATTGAGAAATGTGAAGAATCTACAAGTAAAAAAGGAGTTCTTCGCAGGCAATTTCCAATGAAGTTGGCCTTTGCATGTACAGCTCACAAAGTACAAGGCATGACAATGGAGTCAGCAGTAGTATGTTTGAAGCGTGTTTTTGAGCCTGGAATGGCCTATGTCGCACTCAGCCGCACAACCTCACTTAAAGGACTGTACATCACAGACTTTGATGAAAGGAAAATCTATGCTGATCCTGCCATCACAGATGCACTCAAAAATATGAGACATGCATCATTTGAGAATGCAAGACCACTGTTGCAATTCTTAAAATCAGTTGTTCCCACAGTCCCCACATTGACAATTATCCATCACAATGCACAAGGTCTCCCAACTCACATGGAGGACATGAGATGCCACCATGAAGTCAGCCTTGCTGATGTTTTATGCATAACAGAAACTCACTTGTCTGGATCATCAGTTTCTCCCCGCTTCCAGCTGGAACAGTACAACATGGCCACACGCAACAGACACGTCTCTTACACAAACCATACAGACATGGCAAAGGTAAATGGCGGTGGAGTTGCAATGTACTACAAAACAGTTCTTATAGCAGAGTCTCGAAAATACCTGCAAAATGTGACTGACCTTGAATTTGTTGTTATCAAGGTTGAATCGCCAGTCACAGCTTTGATAGCAACTGTATACAGGCCACCAAATTACAGCCACGTGAGGTTTTTACCACAAATGCAATGTCTTTTGGACTCATTGGAAATGATGAATTGCCAACCAATTATTGTTTGTGGAGATTTCAATGAGGACCTTATGAGCAGAGGAAAAAAACCCATCCAAGAACTGTTTCAGTCAAGAGGATATGCACAACTTATTACTGCTGCAACTACCGAAAAACACACATTGATTGATCACCTTTACATATCACAGCCATACGCCTGCCTCCAATCAGGTGTTCTAAATACATATCACAGTTATCACAACCCCATTTATTGTGTAATTCACTAACACAAAATGACTGCAAGGTTGTGAGGGATATGGACTTGCCAAGTGATCTTAGTGTCTTTGCAACTGAGCACACTCTACCACCAAAAAGGACAGCTCACCAGTGGGAGCTGATACATAAGACTGCTCTCATCCATTGAAGAGCTGACCAGAAACGTGAACAGAGAGACTGCAACTGCACCTGATGGGATCCCTGCCATAACAGGTAATTGTATTTTTGTTTCTTACTTTATATTCTAACATTTATTGATATTCTTTGAAACAAACTATAATCTCATCCATTCATTAAGTCATCCATCCATTCATAACTCCTCAGATGTGTTCTGTCCAGTAAAGGCAGTGGAGAAGCCCTACACTGATCTTGAAACTGTGCCACGCTAGTAGAGACCGGCTACAAGGATGGGCAGGTATAGTGAAATTAAAATGCACCTTTTGGTTCAACAGGTTTATATATACAGTCAAGTGATCAAAAGACACCAGTATTAAACCCATTTAAACCAACTACATGTTTGGATTGGAACTGTATACAGGCCACCAAATTACAGCCACGTGTGGTTTTTACCTCACATAGCAACTTACCCCATCCAAAGACACCAGTATTAAGCAAATTTCTTTTTTTTACTTCATTTTTAATATAGTTTTGGGTCATTTAGTTCTAGAGTTAGATTTGTTTTTCCAATTATTTTTTAGAACTTCATTACTTGCCATTTCGCTAACTGAAGAGCTGCGCTTTGTGATGTCTCTTGTTTTATTGTTTTAAATTGTGTTTTCCTTTTATCTGTTTCTAGCTGTTTTCGCAAAGTCAGCCAACCACTTGCTTCCAAATGACCCTTATCCAGAAGTATCCGTGAGTGCCTCATAAACAGAAACTAACGTGGAGACCTACCTCTCAGAGAAAAACGCACACATAAGAAAAGCCGACCCACTTCAGTACTGGGAAGAACATCCTAATCTGTTTCCCTCTATGGCTGCTGTTGCGATCCCAGTGTGCCCCCTGTAGCTCTGTGGACAGTTTTGGATTTGTTTACATCTCACCCAACCGGTCCCAGCAGATGGCTGCACCTCTCTAAGCCTGGTTCTGCTGGAGGTTTCTTCCTGTTAAAAGGGAGTTTTTCTGAACACACTCTACCACCAACAAGGACAGCTCACCAGTGGGAACTGATAGATAAGACTGCTGATGTGCTCTCATCCATTGAAGAGCTGACCAGAAACGTGAACAGAAAGACTGCACCTGATGGGATCCCTGCCATAACAGGTCATTTGTATTTTTTTGTTTCTTACTTTATATTCTAACATTTATTGATATTCTTTGAAACAAACTATAATCTCATCCATTCATTAAGTCATCCATCCATTCATAACTCCTCAGATGTGTTCTGTCCAGTAAAGGCAGTGGAGAAGCCCTACACTGATCTTGAAACTGTGCCATGCTAGTAGAGACCGGCTACAAGGATGGGCAGGTATAGTGAAATTAAAATGCACCTTTTGTTCAACAGGTTTATATATACAGTCAAGTGATCAAAAGACACCAGTATTAAACCCATTTAAACCAACTACATGCTTGGATTGGAACTGTATACAGGCCACCAAATTACAGCCACCTGTGGTTTTTACCTCGCATGGCGACTTACCTCATCAGAAGACACCAGTATTAAGCCAATTTCTTTTTTTTACTTCATTTTTAATATAGTTTTGGGTCATTTAGTTCTAAAGTTAGATTTGTTTTTCCAATTATTTTTTAGAACTTCATTACTTGCCAGTTTGCTAACTGAAGAGCTGCACTTTGTGATGTCTCTTGTTTTATTATTTTAAATTGTGTTTTCCTTTTATCTGTTTCTAGCTGTTTTCGCAAAGTCAGCCAACCACTTGCTTCCAAATGACCCTTATCCAGAAGTATACGTGAGTGCCTCATCAACAGAAAATAAAGTGGAGACCTACCTCTCAGAGAAAAACGCACACATAAGAAAAGCCGACCCACTTCAGTACTGGGAAGAACATCCTAATCTGTTTCCCTGTATGGCTGCTGTTGCGATCCCAGTGTGCCCCCTGTAGCTCTGTGGACAGTTTTGGATTTGTTTACATCTCACCCCAACCGGTCGCGGCAGATGGCCGCCCCTCCCTGAGCCTGGTTCTGCCGGAGGTTTCTTCCTGTCAAAAGGGAGTTTTTCCTTCCCACTGTCGCCAAAGTGCTTGCTCATAGGGGGTCATATGATTGTTGGGTTTATCTATATACATTAATGCTTGTATGCTTTTCATTTATACTTTTGCCTTACTTTTCAGTTCATAATATAAAGTTACTTGAATGGTTTCCTTTTCCTTTTTTATTTTATATTGCTTTGCTATTTACCACAATCTAAATATCATGTTTAAATGTCATACATTATTGTAAATGGTATCTGTACAAAATATTGTTTGAATAACATGATACATTTATTAGTCCCACAATGGGAAATTTCATAATTTGCATGTGGTATTTTCCCCTTTGACATTAAAATACCTTTGAAATACAAATTGAATACCGCTTAATGGACATCTTTTTTTTCTACCACTTTAAACGACTCAAAACTGTAAAATCTAAATTGTAACTTCTCTTGAACACCTGACACTAAAGCATAATTTATTTTCTTTTATATCTATTAACTTATTTTGTAATCATGTAACTGGAGCATCTTTCTCTCATCTCTGTATGCCGCATATAACAGAGATCACAATACAGCTTACTTTGCTTTAAGTTGAAAATCAGCTGTATTCCATTTCCCTCCTTCTTGTGGTATAAAAAGCAAACTATGCTCATGTTGCATCTTGCTCCCTCTAGTGTTATAAAAGGCAACCGGCACTAGTTGAACCACATTAAAGGCAAACTACACTCATTGGCAGTAGCATAGGCACACTTAAAATTTCTTCTGAAATTTTCGCTTTCTAGTTCTTATTATTATTATTCTTCAGTTTCCGCCTGAAATTTTGCAGCAAATCTCGCCCCGCAGTTTTGAGACAAGCTTCATATATGTTACCTCATTTTGTGCGGCTGGATCTGGAATGGTGTGCTATGACTTTTGGTGTTTATGTCTATTATAGTTTTTTAAATATTAATATTTTAGTGAAAATTTTCCCGCGCTCCTCTGCCAAACAGTTTTGACATTAGGGTTACATATGTTACATCATTTTGTGCGGCTGGAGCTGGGCTAGTATGGTATGACTTTTGGTGTTCATGAGTTTTATAGTTTTTGAAATATTTAGATTTTAGTGCAAATTTGGGCCAATTTCTAGGTTCCTGAGAAAGATTCTACTTTTGGCCCCATAGAAACAGACTTCATTTGTGGTGTGTTGGCTCTCTCTAGTGGTATAGCCGTAGTAGTACAGGTGAAAAGATCTATGCTTGGGCGAAAACTCCATATCCCACAATTCATAGCACGCCTCTGCAGAGTAAACAATGGCGGCCACCACTTCGTTTTATATGTCTTTTATTAGTGTTTCTAGGTCACAAAATCAACTTTTAAGATATTTTCAGGCGAGAATGTAGGTGTGTAAACTTCAAATATCTGCTCGTTTTATCAAGACATCCCATATTACAGACAGTGCTCTTACGTGTTGCTGATAGCCGGCTAGCTAGCTAGTGCCGCTAGCACCGCTAGCGTATGACGACACTACGCAATGACGACACCCCTCCTCCGCTTTGAAATTGACCGTAGACATGATTTTCTGAGACAGCGTGGCTATCGCTTCACCGGTAACGCGTCTTTCCCCCCTCCTCTGCTTTGGACTTGAACTTACAGTGATTTTCTGAAGTGTTTACTAAGACACACCGTAAGCTTTTACAAGGTAAGTGTATCTCTCTGTCTCTGGTTTGAAATTTAGCTTTGAAAGTGATTTTTTTTTTTGTGTGTGTTTCTTTATCGATTTCTTTGTTTCGGCACGTTCGGCACGATGCTAAAGCCAGTTAGCGGATAGTCAGCTAAGGCAAGCGTTTCTGTCCCTCTTCCGGTTTTGAAATTGACCTTTAAAAGTGCTTTTCTGTGTCTTGACGCTGATATCTACAAAATGACTGTGATTTTATTCCAGTGGTATCGTTTGTAATTGAAACTTTTAAGATGCGACTCTCAAAAAATTGCTTCATTGTAGTCGGGTTTCACACCTCTCTTTGTCTCGTGGTTTTGTTGCTGGCTAGTTAGCTGATATTAAGCATCTCCCGGTTTGAAATTGATTTTGAAAGTGATTTACTATGACACACCGTAAGCGTATCTCTGTCTCTGGTTTGAAATTTAGCTTTGAAAGTGATTTTTTGTGTGTGTGTTTCTTTATCGATTTCTTTGTTTTGGCACGTTCGGCACGATGCTAAAGCCAGTTAGCGGATAGTCAGCTAAGGCAAGCGTTTCTGTCCCTCTTCCGGTTTTGAAATTGACCTTTAAAAGTGCTTTTCTGTGTCTTGACGCTGATATCTACAAAATGACTGTGATTTTATTCCAGTGGTATCGTTTGTAATTGAAACTTTTAAGATGCGACTCTCAAAAAATGGCTTCATTGTAGTCGGGTTTCACACCTCTCTTTGTCTCGTGGTTTTGTTGCTGGCTAGTTAGCTGATATTAAGCATCTCCCGGTTTGAAATTGATTTTGAAAGTGATTTACTATGACACACCGTAAGCGTATCTCTGTCTCTGGTTTGAAATTTAGCTTTGAAAGTGATTTTTTGTGTGTGTGTTTCTTTATCGATTTCTTTGTTTCGGCACGTTCGGCACGATGCTAAAGCCAGTTAGCGGATAGTCAGCGCTGATATCTACAAAATGACTGTGATTTTATTCCAGTGGTATCGTTTGTAATTGAAACTTTTAAGATGCGACTCTCACCGCGTACGAAACAATAACTGCGTTGTAGTCGCGTTTCACACCTTTCTTTGTCTGTCTTTATAAGGCGTTAACTACAGCACCCTTTAATACCTCAACTCTTGATTCAGCCAAGGTAAGTGCCCCCCCCCCCCCCTTATATTTTCTATGTATGTATTCAGCTGATATTTAGAAAAAAATAGGTGTGTTTAGCGCTGGATGTCATTTTATTCCAGAGCTGTTGTTTGTAATTAAAACTTTTAAGATTAGATGGTACAGTGTTTTTACTCCCTTCCAAACAGTAAAGTTCCTCTTTGTCTCTCAGTAGGAAATTTAAACCAGACAGTACAAGGCTACATTTCAGTGTTACAAGCCAATCAGTTTGCTAATTGTTCTGTGAGGTTTGTTTGCAAAGTTTAAGGTGTTAAGTAGGACTGTGAACATCTGGGTCTGCTTGCTGCTGGCATTCTGCCAGAGCCCCACCAACAAGACCGCCTCCCAGCAACGAGACTGCCTGTCAGCCTTGCAAGGTACCCAATTTTCCAATTACTCTATAAAAAAACTGTTGTGGGCAACAAGACTGTCTCCTAAGTTTGCAAGCCAATCACTTTGCCAAATGTTCTTGTAAGATTTGTTTGAAAAGTTTGAGGTGTTAAGTAGGACTGTGAACATCTGGGTTTGCTTGCTGCTGGCATTCGACCAGCGTCTCAGCAACAACACTGCCTCCCAGCTTTGCAAGGTAATTACTTTCCCAATTACTGTACACCAAAACGAAGTAACTGTCGTGGTCAACAAATCTGCCTCCCAACTTTCAAGGTAATCACTTTCTCAATTACAATATACAAACTGTTATGGAACTTAACAAAGCCTTAACACCGGGTAGTGACACTATCAATATGTCTATTTAAAGAAAAGAGATTTTTTTTTTTTTGTTCTTGTAGTCATCTTGTCTGTCAATGTATCAGAGGGTTAGAATAACAAATTGCTTGAAATGCCAATAATTAATATTCTGTTTTTATGTTGACATTCTACCAGATGCCGAGAAAAAATAAAAGATCCCAGGCACAAAAGAAGCGCTGGAAACCACTTGACCTGGTCGATCCTGCTGTCCCAGTGCTCTCTGGCCACAACCAAGATGAGGCAGTCAGTAGTTTTCCATCTGACCAGGTAATGAGGATATGGTAGTGATCACAGACAGTTGAACAGTTTTCAAAACACGTTTGAGACAGTTAAGAACACTTACCCATGCAGTTTAGGATTTTTTGTTATAATGTCACACAACTGGCATAACAGTGCATGGTATACAGAACATTTAAATGAAATGAATGTGTCAGGTCACTTAATGTCTTCTATACCCTTTTTCCTGGGTTTGCAGATGGCACCAGCCAGGTTATCTTTGGAAACACAGGATAGACTCACCTCCTTATGTTCCCCATGTACCAAGGTAAACATCAAAAAATATTCCTCTATTAACAAATTACAAGGTATGCCCACACATAGGGCTGCTCGATTATGGCAAAAATGATAATCATGATTATTTTCACTGAAATCTAGATCTCCATTATTTGACAATATGTATTTAACAATAACGATGTATTGAATAATGGCTTTAAAGATTGTCATAAAATAGTGTGCAAATACTGATAACAGTGTAAATGTTTGCAATATAAAAAATAAATGAAAAACGTAAACATGTATGTTTAGTGAACTTTGCAGTGTTGCTCCGTGGTGCAGCTACGACATTGTAGCAAAGTTTACACACTATGTCTACTTGATCCACGTCTGACTTCGCGAACCCATAATGTTTCCACCCCACTGAAGTTTTTTTGTTTTTTGTTTTTTACCTCTTTTCAACCAACGGCAGTCACTCTCCTCTCCAAATAACTTCTGCTTAGCTTTCCGAGCTTCCCTCTGTTAGCTCCTCTTAATTGTTGTGACGCGTGTTCAAAACACAGAGAGGTGTGCTCGATTTGCCGCACGGAGCAGCGTGAGAGTACAGCACGAGGGTGGTGCTAATAATCTGCTCAGTCCTTTTTAATTATCGTTGAAAGCTCAGATCGTGATTTCGATTAAAATTTGATTAATTGAGCAGCCCTACCCAGTCTGTATATATCTGATCTTTGGTGTCTATAACCACAGTTGATATGTAGTCTTTCACTTAAAGCATGTTTGCTAACTCAATTTTGTCCAATTTCTATCCAAAACAAAGGAAAATATGACAAAGGGTTTTTTATTTTTATTTTATAGCTCTGAACAGGTAATTCTGATGTGGTAGTGAGCACATACAATATATTTTTATAACACTTACCCATACAGTTGACCATTTCTATCTTATAATGTTACCCAACTGGCATAACAGTTCATGCCATGCATTGCATTGTAAAGTGAAATTAAAGTGTCAGGTCACTTAATGTCTTAACATTATATTCTTTTTTGCCTGGGTTAGCAGACAGCACCAGCCAGCTTGTCCTTGGAAACGGAGAATAGATCCACCTCCTTATGTCCTCCAGGCAGCAAGGTAACTTTAAAACGGTATTCCTCCATTAAGGATTATGGATATGGTTACATGTTGGCCTTATGCAAACAGTAAGAATTTTGTTGTCTCGCTTCTGTTAGTTTTGTTTAAAGTTTTTAAAGTTACACTCACTTTCAAATTTCTTAGTAGTTATGCAAACAGCTGGATTTTTTTTATTGCTTTGTAAGTTTAGTAACCGCTACTGTTTCATGTTTTCTTTAAAGTATCCAGTGTTACACTCTGTTTCAACTCTGTTAGTAGGTTTTCTAATTTTGATTAACTGTATTATCAGAGTTCAGAAACTCGTCCACCAGCAAAACGAGTCTGGGCAACCGATGATTTCCACACGGCATCAAATTCTCCACCTAAAAAGGTAAGCCTAACCCTATGTATAATCACCGGGGTTGATATTTAGTCTTTCACCTTAAGTGTGCTTGCTAACTCGTACTAAATATACTAAAATGTTAGACTAAACATGTACATTTGTCAGTTTCTTTCATCAGACTCCTAAAATGCAGACATCTCAACAGCTGTCTGTCTGTTTAGCTATTTCTATATCTATTATTCTGAATACTTTTATACCATTTTATACTTAAAGCTTCAGATAAATTGACATCCACAGTGAAAAGCAGTGCAAATAAATACAAACATTTTGTGACACTCATCTTTTCTCAAGATGAATGTCAGTGTGTTCTGTTTCAATCACATTTAACCTGTAACTGAATTTTGTGTCATTTCTTTACAAAACGTAACACAACTATGAAACGTGTTTTTTATGGCACATGTACAGAGCCATCTGGTTTAATCTGAAATCAGTGAATGAATTACATCTAATTTAAGAGCATCTGAGATCCTCTTACGAATAATACGTAAACAGGATTTCCTTTCATTTGTATTTAGGCTGCAATTTAGTTGATGTTTGAAGGCCCGCAGCAACCTAAAATAATGTGTTATACTGAAAGAAATTAACTGCTTTGAAAATATGAGGAGCAGAAGGTACAGATATGACCTTTGTAAAAGGTCATTAAAAAAAACACCTCTAAAGCAAATTACAGATATCTAAAATATTTGTCATTTTTACTTCCCACCTCTGCTCTCTCCCACTCTCTCTCACTGTTCCTGTCACTGTCTTTCTGCTTGTCTCTTTCGATTATGCTGTAATATGATTGAGGAGTGACATAATTTGGCTTCATTTGCCTGAACATTGTTTGATTATTTTACCAAATTTAAAAAAAAAATGTTTTTACTTTACAAGAATCTAAATTTATACAACTCTTGCCAATTAAAAATGTCTTACATCATTGTACCAAGAGTTACATATGTTTACTCAACCGTGAAATGCATATCATTAAATACTAAACAATAACATGTGTCACCTTTACATTCCTTGATCAGCCTTTCCACAACACAAATGAAGAACTACTGACAGAGGAGCTACAGAGCAACGCAGTTCAGCACTTCTGGCGTGTCAGTGCAACTCATTGTCAAAGTGATGAAAGGTACACAGAATTCTCTCGAAATCATCAGTGCACATGCAATGCCCTCACATTCCTGGCCTACCTTAATGAGGAACACCAGTTCAACACAGCCCGACTTGATAAGGTGCTTGAACAGGGAGATGCACTCTACTGTTGGATTAAAACAAATCTTCAGCAGGAGAGGCGTTATACACAAAATCATCTGACCATAGAGGAACTGCCCAAAAAAGTTCATGCTGACATAAATGTCTACAGTGTGAAAATGGACAACATAAGGTATGGATACCTGAAAGCAGCAGACAAAACTTATCAAAGAAAAGAGTGGTGGTTGCCTCTTGCTAGTCGTCTTGTATGTCTGTCAACAGATGTGAGCTATGCTTTGCTCATGGTCTCACCTCAGTGCATTGCAGTTTTCCGTGACAAATCTGGGAGGTATGGATTATTTGATTCACATTCAAGAAGTGCAGCAGGTTTACCCCAGCCAAATGGAACAGCAGTCATGCTCACTTTCACTCATGTGAATGACCTGATCACCCACCTTCATAACCTTTTTCAAAATCAAGGCAGGTATGCAAGATATGAGTTTGTGCCTGTTTCTTTCAAAAGAGTCAGCACTCACAACGAACAGCCTGCACAGTCAACTCAAGCAACACCAAGAGCAACAGCTACATCACCACAAAATGATGAACCACAAATCACAAATCCCACTGTGCAAGTGCCTCAACCAGAATCAGCCCAAACCTACATGACAATGTTAGAAAGTGCTTTAAACCCGCAACAAGACAAAATGGCTTCAAATCAAATTTGTGAACATCAACTTGAAACATCTGTTGATCCAACAAGCAACATCCAAACAGAACAACAAGAAAATCTTGAACTCAATAATGAAAGAGATAAAGTCATAGATAAACCCCCCCAAAAAACAAGAAATGTGTGCAGATTAAATAAACGACGACGTGGGAAAGCTATTCGTCAAGCTCAAAAAAGTCACAAGCAGCATGTAAAAGCTAAAGAAAAATCTTCATCTGAAGACTTGACAAAGAAGATAAACAAAAGAAGACACGAAAAGGAACGATATGCCTGCTTTCCTGAATTTAGAATGAAAAAATTACAGGCTGTGAAAACTCAATATGCTCAAAACTGTCATCGCCATAAACAAAAACTGTTATCAGCCAAAGATTATTATGCAAATCCTCATATTCAAGAGAAGATAAAAGCCCACAATGTGAAGAGATACCAAAATGATCCTCATTTTCAACAAAAAAAGAGAGACTACATTATCAGAAGATATACCACAGATGCCAGCTTTCGAACCAGACAGAAACAATATGTGTTCCGAAGATACAACACGGATGCTGACTTTCAAAGCAGACAGAAGCAATATCTGGTCCAAAGGTACAACACGGATGCTGACTTTCAAAGCAGACAGAAGCAATATCTGGTCCAAAGGTACAACACGGATGCTGACTTTCAAAGCAGACAAAAAAAATACATGAGCCAGAAATACAGAGAGGATGATGTCAGAGAAAGGAAGAGGGCATATATAAGAACAAAATATGCATCGGATCCAAAATACAGGCACAAACAAAAAAAATCAATTCATGCCAGGTATCATAATGACTCACAATTCAGACTGCACCATATACAGCGCTGTGCAGAGTACCAGAGACACAAAATGGCTACCACTGCATCTTTCGCCATTTATAAAAAGTTGTGTGCGCAGAGAATAAAGAAGAAATACAGACGACTAGTAACACAATTCCAGCAGGGTCCACAGTCTGAAGCACAGCCCCAGCTTGTAGTGAATAGTGTGATGCAAGCAGCCACATTAGCTTTCCGTGAAACAATTAAGTTAGGACCCACCCATGTCTGTACAGTGTGCCACAGAACTCTGTTTCCTAATCAAGTAAAACACTGCAAAAGATCAAAGTATGTTAAAAATAGTCACATTGTTGACACCTGCTTGACAGGAAAATTTGTCCATGTTTGTGATAGTGAATGTACAGCTAATTGTACCTTTCCAAAACAAAGAATGCAAGAGTGGATTTGCTACAACTGTGACAGCCACCTACAACGAGGAAAGATCTCTTCCATCGCAGTGGCAAACAATTTAGCACTAGCACCCATCCCAATTGAACTGAGTCAATTAAATGTACTAGAACGACAACTGATTGCTAAAATTCTCCCGTTTGCCAAAATCATTGCATTACCAAAAGGACAACAAAGAGCCGTACATGGGGCTGTTGTTTGTGTACCGTCAGACGTGGAAACCACAGTAAACTGTCTTCCCAGACCTAGCAATGAAGCCCAGCTCCTGCAAGTACAACTGAAAAGACACATCAGATTCAAAGGATACCAACACTTCTACACTGTGAACATGAAGAATGTGTTAGCAGGCTTATCAAAGCTAAAAGAGATGCATTCAGAATACAAAGATGTATCTATTGATGATGACGCAACTTTTGCTGATCCCACAAATAATCAGATAATCGAGACGGAACATGACACTGCTGATACAGATATTCAAGATGCACTGCCCAGAAACTTTGACAACCAAATTGTACCAGAAAGAAGAACCACTGAGGAAACAACAGCTGGAATACTTGAGCCATGTCATGATGTAAACGAACTATTGGAGCCTGAACAGTCAAATGGAGAGCCCTTACAAGATACGGAGAAAGAAAAGGAAGAACTTCGCCCTGGTCTTGTTCTAGACACCTGTATGCAACCACCAGATATAGCACAGGACATTTTATCATATGGTGAAGGAATATTTAGCATTGCACCCGCCCAAGGAAATAGACCTGTTGGTTTCTTCTCTATTCCTAAACTTGAAGCCATGGCCTTTCCTGTGCAGTTCCCAACTGGACAGAACACATTAGATGAAGCCAGACAAGTCAAACTGTCCCCAAGCATGTATTTTAATACACGGCTGTTCTCTGCAGATACACGCTTTGCAACTGACCAAAGCTACCTATTCTTTGCACAGTTTGTAACAGAAACACACATGGCTACAAACAGCATGTCCATCCAATTGCGCAAAGGTAAGGCAATCACAAAGGATGGACGTAGAATTAGTAACAGAATGCTTCAAAATAAAGACGAAGTGGAGAGACTGATAAATAACAAAGATGCAACACGCTTCATGAAACCTCTGAGAGGTACTCCAGCCTATTGGGAAAAGGCACTGAAAGATCTGCATGCTATGGTCAGACAGTTAGGAAAGCCAACTTTTTTCCTGACATTTTCAGCTGCTGAAATGAGATGGCCTGAGGTTGTTGAGGTCATAAAAACTCAACAAGGTGAACAAGTGGATTTTTCACAACTTGACTGGAACACAAAGTGTGAAATTCTCCGAAGCAACCCTGTGACTGTGATGCGATTGTTTGAAAAAAGAGTCGATGCACTAATGACAACACTGATCCTGTCCCCAGCACAGCCCATCGGTGAAGTAGAAGATTACTTTTATCGAGTGGAGTTTCAGGCCAGAGGTAGCCCTCATATCCATTTACTGGTTTGGGTCAAAGATGCACCTAAATTTGGAAGCGACCTTGAAGACCACGTGTACAAATTTATTGACAAGTACATAACATGTAAGATGCCTGACCAAAATGCCGATCCTGAACTTCACAAAATTGTGTCTGAGGTTCAAGTCCACAGCAGAAATCACTCCAGATCCTGCAAAAAAGGTAATGTGTCATGTAGGTTTGGGTTCCCCAAACTACCTGTAGACCAAACAATGATCACTTTCCCAAGCCCAGATGATGACGATGATCACAATGATAAGCAGCATAGCACAAGTAAGGAGAAAGGCACAAATGAAAAACAAAAGCAAAAAAACAGACGAATGGCGCTCGCAAAAAAACAGAAAGAGGCCAAAGAAAAACTCCAGCCATTGAGAGATTTGCTCTGTGACCCAAATTCCTCGTTTGAAGACTTGTCTGAGCTGCTTCACAAATGCAAATTAACTTATGAACAATACTTGGATTGTGTCTTCAATTTAAGCAATGGCCATGTCATCCTCTTAAAGCGTGAACCTAATGACTGCTGGGTGAATGCATACAATGCAGATCTACTGAGAGCCTGGAATGCCAACATGGACATCCAATATGTCATTGATGACTACAGCTGCCTGATGTACATGATGTCTTATGTCTCTAAACCCGAATTTGAGATGACACAATTTCTTAATGGAGTCATCCAGGAGGTAAAAAAGTCCAATGTCAATGAAAGAGATGAAATGAAACAGATAATGCAGGCATATGCTAAACACAGAGAAGTCAGTGCCCAGGAATCCGTGGCAAGGACATGCAGCCTGCCACTAAAAAAGTGTTCACGCAGTGTGGTGTTCATACAGACTGATGATGATGCCCTGAAAATGAGTCTCCCGATGAGCAGGTTGCAAAGCATGGCACCAGATGATGAAAATGTGTGGATGTCTGGATTGCCAGAAAAATATGCAAACAGACCCAGAACACCTGAGTTTGAAAGAATGTGTTTGGCTGAATTTGCTTCAGAGTACAGGATTCTCTACAGCCGTGAAACAGAGTCAAAAAATGCCATCCCTCTTTTGAATAACATGGGTTATATTCAAAAGAGAACAAGAGGGAAACCTGCAATAATCAGATATCCTCGCTTCTCAGAAAAGAAACATCCAGAAAAGTTTTATAGCAGACTACTAAAACTTTATTTTCCACATCGATCAAATGATGACTTTAAAAACACAGAACACTCCACATCCGAACAGTTCTACAAAAGTGGACGAAAACATGGTTTTGCAGTACGGCCAATTGTTACCTTTAACAAAAAGCGTTATGAAAGCCATGGCAAAACAATGGAAAGGGCATTGGAACAGATTGAACAACAAGGCCCACTTATCAATGCATGGAACACCTTTGCACCTGAGGTTGAAGTAGATCGTTTAGAGTGTGTGGCCCAACGACAATCCAGACACGAGACTGACGAAAATGAAATGGACATTGTTCCAGACTACCAAGTCAGTGGTAGCAACAGTGGAACCATGCCAGCAATCATAGCACCTAAGCTGAGCCCAGACTTTGTCAGAAAAATGTACCAAAGTCTAAATGAAACCCAAGCATCCATATTCTACGCAGTGCGTGAGTGGTGTTTCAAACTTGTGTGGGGTCACTGTCCTGAGCAGTTCTTTTATTTTGTCTCTGGAGGAGCTGGCTGTGGAAAATCACATGTTATCAAGTGCATATATGAGGAGGCAACAAAGATTTTGCACCAACTCCCCAGATTCCGTGACCAAGCAGACATGTCCTACCCTGCAGTACTGCTGACTGCATTTACTGGCACTGCAGCTTTTAACATATCTGGGAAAACACTGCACTCTCTGCTAAAGCTGCCAAAATCTTTAAAACCGCCGTATCAGGGATTGGGCAATGCACTGGATGAAGTGAGAGCTTCACTTTCAAATGCAGAGATTCTGGTCATTGATGAGATATCTATGGTTTCTAAAGACCTTTTTGCCTACATCCACTGGAGACTTCAGCAGATCAAAGGAAACAAGAAGCCTTTTGGTGGGATGTCTATCCTTGCAGTAGGAGACTTTTACCAGCTGCCACCCCTTGGAAAAGCCAAACCACTCTGTGTGTACGAGGACAATGTCTTTGATCTCTGGAAAGACTATTTCCACATGGTCAACCTGACAGAAATCATGCGACAGAAAGATGATCATTCTTTTGCTGAAGTTCTGAACAGGATAAGAGTGAAGCAAAAAACAAATTCTCTTGAAGCCAATGATAAAGCCTTGCTCACACAGGCTATCCATGACATAAAAGACTGTCCATCTAATGTATTACACATTTATGCTA
This sequence comes from Pelmatolapia mariae, assembly GCF_036321145.2. Classification (NCBI taxonomy): domain Eukaryota; kingdom Metazoa; phylum Chordata; class Actinopteri; order Cichliformes; family Cichlidae; genus Pelmatolapia; species Pelmatolapia mariae. The sequence goes on from NC_086228.1 coordinate 24,120,581, forward strand.
CAAACAAAGAGGTCGACAAACACAATTCAGCAACTGTAACTGCTCTTCATTCTGATATCATAAATATTCAGGCCGAAGACTACAGAAAAGACCCACGGACGGGTGAGATGGTCCTCCTGGCAGATATGATGAAAGGCAACAAAAGAGATTTACCTGATAACATACAAGCTGCACCTGGAGTGCGTGTTATGATTATTAGAAATTTGGATGTTGAAGATGGGCTTGTTAATGGGACATTTGGAACAATCACGAACATTGTGACAACCACACAGGATGGACCAAAAACTGTGAATCTCATTGGACTTACGCTGGACAATCAAAATTCTGGGCAAAAATTTCGCAGAAAAATACAAGGATCCTCAGACAACCTCGTATATATTGAGAAATGTGAAGAATCTACAAGTAAAAAAGGAGTTCTTCGCAGGCAATTTCCAATGAAGTTGGCCTTTGCATGTACAGCTCACAAAGTACAAGGCATGACAATGGAGTCAGCAGTAGTATGTTTGAAGCGTGTTTTTGAGCCTGGAATGGCCTATGTCGCACTCAGCCGCACAACCTCACTTAAAGGACTGTACATCACAGACTTTGATGAAAGGAAAATCTATGCTGATCCTGCCATCACAGATGCACTCAAAAATATGAGACATGCATCATTTGAGAATGCAAGACCACTGTTGCAATTCTTAAAATCAGTTGTTCCCACAGTCCCCACATTGACAATTATCCATCACAATGCACAAGGTCTCCCAACTCACATGGAGGACATGAGATGCCACCATGAAGTCAGCCTTGCTGATGTTTTATGCATAACAGAAACTCACTTGTCTGGATCATCAGTTTCTCCCCGCTTCCAGCTGGAACAGTACAACATGGCCACACGCAACAGACACGTCTCTTACACAAACCATACAGACATGGCAAAGGTAAATGGCGGTGGAGTTGCAATGTACTACAAAACAGTTCTTATAGCAGAGTCTCGAAAATACCTGCAAAATGTGACTGACCTTGAATTTGTTGTTATCAAGGTTGAATCGCCAGTCACAGCTTTGATAGCAACTGTATACAGGCCACCAAATTACAGCCACGTGAGGTTTTTACCACAAATGCAATGTCTTTTGGACTCATTGGAAATGATGAATTGCCAACCAATTATTGTTTGTGGAGATTTCAATGAGGACCTTATGAGCAGAGGAAAAAAACCCATCCAAGAACTGTTTCAGTCAAGAGGATATGCACAACTTATTACTGCTGCAACTACCGAAAAACACACATTGATTGATCACCTTTACATATCACAGCCATACGCCTGCCTCCAATCAGGTGTTCTAAATACATATCACAGTTATCACAACCCCATTTATTGTGTAATTCACTAACACAAAATGACTGCAAGGTTGTGAGGGATATGGACTTGCCAAGTGATCTTAGTGTCTTTGCAACTGAGCACACTCTACCACCAAAAAGGACAGCTCACCAGTGGGAGCTGATACATAAGACTGCTCTCATCCATTGAAGAGCTGACCAGAAACGTGAACAGAGAGACTGCAACTGCACCTGATGGGATCCCTGCCATAACAGGTAATTGTATTTTTGTTTCTTACTTTATATTCTAACATTTATTGATATTCTTTGAAACAAACTATAATCTCATCCATTCATTAAGTCATCCATCCATTCATAACTCCTCAGATGTGTTCTGTCCAGTAAAGGCAGTGGAGAAGCCCTACACTGATCTTGAAACTGTGCCACGCTAGTAGAGACCGGCTACAAGGATGGGCAGGTATAGTGAAATTAAAATGCACCTTTTGGTTCAACAGGTTTATATATACAGTCAAGTGATCAAAAGACACCAGTATTAAACCCATTTAAACCAACTACATGTTTGGATTGGAACTGTATACAGGCCACCAAATTACAGCCACGTGTGGTTTTTACCTCACATAGCAACTTACCCCATCCAAAGACACCAGTATTAAGCAAATTTCTTTTTTTTACTTCATTTTTAATATAGTTTTGGGTCATTTAGTTCTAGAGTTAGATTTGTTTTTCCAATTATTTTTTAGAACTTCATTACTTGCCATTTCGCTAACTGAAGAGCTGCGCTTTGTGATGTCTCTTGTTTTATTGTTTTAAATTGTGTTTTCCTTTTATCTGTTTCTAGCTGTTTTCGCAAAGTCAGCCAACCACTTGCTTCCAAATGACCCTTATCCAGAAGTATCCGTGAGTGCCTCATAAACAGAAACTAACGTGGAGACCTACCTCTCAGAGAAAAACGCACACATAAGAAAAGCCGACCCACTTCAGTACTGGGAAGAACATCCTAATCTGTTTCCCTCTATGGCTGCTGTTGCGATCCCAGTGTGCCCCCTGTAGCTCTGTGGACAGTTTTGGATTTGTTTACATCTCACCCAACCGGTCCCAGCAGATGGCTGCACCTCTCTAAGCCTGGTTCTGCTGGAGGTTTCTTCCTGTTAAAAGGGAGTTTTTCTGAACACACTCTACCACCAACAAGGACAGCTCACCAGTGGGAACTGATAGATAAGACTGCTGATGTGCTCTCATCCATTGAAGAGCTGACCAGAAACGTGAACAGAAAGACTGCACCTGATGGGATCCCTGCCATAACAGGTCATTTGTATTTTTTTGTTTCTTACTTTATATTCTAACATTTATTGATATTCTTTGAAACAAACTATAATCTCATCCATTCATTAAGTCATCCATCCATTCATAACTCCTCAGATGTGTTCTGTCCAGTAAAGGCAGTGGAGAAGCCCTACACTGATCTTGAAACTGTGCCATGCTAGTAGAGACCGGCTACAAGGATGGGCAGGTATAGTGAAATTAAAATGCACCTTTTGTTCAACAGGTTTATATATACAGTCAAGTGATCAAAAGACACCAGTATTAAACCCATTTAAACCAACTACATGCTTGGATTGGAACTGTATACAGGCCACCAAATTACAGCCACCTGTGGTTTTTACCTCGCATGGCGACTTACCTCATCAGAAGACACCAGTATTAAGCCAATTTCTTTTTTTTACTTCATTTTTAATATAGTTTTGGGTCATTTAGTTCTAAAGTTAGATTTGTTTTTCCAATTATTTTTTAGAACTTCATTACTTGCCAGTTTGCTAACTGAAGAGCTGCACTTTGTGATGTCTCTTGTTTTATTATTTTAAATTGTGTTTTCCTTTTATCTGTTTCTAGCTGTTTTCGCAAAGTCAGCCAACCACTTGCTTCCAAATGACCCTTATCCAGAAGTATACGTGAGTGCCTCATCAACAGAAAATAAAGTGGAGACCTACCTCTCAGAGAAAAACGCACACATAAGAAAAGCCGACCCACTTCAGTACTGGGAAGAACATCCTAATCTGTTTCCCTGTATGGCTGCTGTTGCGATCCCAGTGTGCCCCCTGTAGCTCTGTGGACAGTTTTGGATTTGTTTACATCTCACCCCAACCGGTCGCGGCAGATGGCCGCCCCTCCCTGAGCCTGGTTCTGCCGGAGGTTTCTTCCTGTCAAAAGGGAGTTTTTCCTTCCCACTGTCGCCAAAGTGCTTGCTCATAGGGGGTCATATGATTGTTGGGTTTATCTATATACATTAATGCTTGTATGCTTTTCATTTATACTTTTGCCTTACTTTTCAGTTCATAATATAAAGTTACTTGAATGGTTTCCTTTTCCTTTTTTATTTTATATTGCTTTGCTATTTACCACAATCTAAATATCATGTTTAAATGTCATACATTATTGTAAATGGTATCTGTACAAAATATTGTTTGAATAACATGATACATTTATTAGTCCCACAATGGGAAATTTCATAATTTGCATGTGGTATTTTCCCCTTTGACATTAAAATACCTTTGAAATACAAATTGAATACCGCTTAATGGACATCTTTTTTTTCTACCACTTTAAACGACTCAAAACTGTAAAATCTAAATTGTAACTTCTCTTGAACACCTGACACTAAAGCATAATTTATTTTCTTTTATATCTATTAACTTATTTTGTAATCATGTAACTGGAGCATCTTTCTCTCATCTCTGTATGCCGCATATAACAGAGATCACAATACAGCTTACTTTGCTTTAAGTTGAAAATCAGCTGTATTCCATTTCCCTCCTTCTTGTGGTATAAAAAGCAAACTATGCTCATGTTGCATCTTGCTCCCTCTAGTGTTATAAAAGGCAACCGGCACTAGTTGAACCACATTAAAGGCAAACTACACTCATTGGCAGTAGCATAGGCACACTTAAAATTTCTTCTGAAATTTTCGCTTTCTAGTTATTATTATTATTATTCTTCAGTTTCCGCCTGAAATTTTGCAGCGAATCTCGCCTCGCAGTTTTGAGACAAGATTCATATATGTTACCTCATTTTGTGCGGCTGGATCAGGAATGGTGTGCTATGACTTTTGGTGTTTATGACTATTATAGTTTTTTAAATATTAATATTTTAGTGAAAATTTTCCCGCGCTTCTCTGCCAAACAGTTTTGACAATAGGGTTACATATGTTAGATCATTTTGTGCGGCTGGAGCTGGACTAGTATGGTATACACTTTTGGTGTTTATGACTTTTATAGTTTTTTAAATATTAATATTTTAGTGCAAATTTAGAAAGATTCTTCTTTTGGCGCCATAGAAACAGACTTCATTTGTGGTGTGTTGGCTCCATCTTTTGGTCCCACTGATACAAATTTCAAACTTCATTTGTGGTGTGTTGGCTCTCTCTAGTGGTATGCCGGGAGTAGTACGGCCTGTCTACCCTTATTTGGATTACCGTAATGATGACAATATCAACGGTGCGCACAGCGTCGCTGCTTTCAGGAGCCATTGGAATTTTTAAAATTGCGCAAATCATTCAAAAGTTACGGTAATGCTTGGTGGAAAACTCAATATCCCACAATTCATAGCACGCCTCTGCCGAGTCAAACAATGGCGGCCATCACTTAGTTTTTATTTTCCTCTTAATACTGTTTCTAGGTCACAAAATAAACTTTTAAGATATTTTCAGGCGAGAATATAGGTGTGTAAACTTCAAATATCTGCTCATTTTGTCAAAACATCCCATATTAGCGACAATGTTCTGACGATGTCGTTTCTGCTTGAGGCTAGCTGGCTAGTGTGGCTAGCGCGGCTTTGCTAACAAGCTACAGCCGGCCTGGATGACAGTGAGAGCGGCTTACTCTGGTTTCACACCCGGTCCTTCGTAAAGTCTCGTGGTCACAGCTGGACTTATTTTAAATAAATAAATGATTTATTTATTTATTCATTTTAGTAACGGTATAAACAGTGAAAGGTGGTGGATTGGCCAGATGTAAACTTCAAATATGTGCTCGTGTTACCAAGACATCCCATATTAGCTCTGATGGTTTCGGTGCCTGCAAAGAGCTAGACAGCTAGCTAGCTAACTGGCTGTCTTTTTGACTCAGGGTCATAGCTGGACTTATTTTTCGTTTTTATGAGCCGATGAGGGTTTTTTTTTTTTAGTAACGGTACAAACAGTGAAAGGCGGTGGATTGTCCAGATGCTGGTCGATGTGGAAAAAATAACTGAGTTGTTTGGTGGTCGCTGACGCGGAGCTACAACCGAGGGCAGCTATCCACCGGTGTGTGTCAGACAGAGCATGCAGGGAACGAGGCGGCGAGGCGACCGCCGATCAACCGGTGGTAGATCGTGGATCAGGGAAACCGAAGGCAGGAGAAGCAGGCGGCTGCCGGTCAGAGCGTGAGGTGAACTGAATTTCAGGTAAGAAGTTATGAACTGCACTCTATTTGGGTCAGATATAAACCGAGTTTAGGTGTAGTTTGGTGGAAACCAGGAGATGACCTTACCGAATCATCAGAGCTGAACTGGTGATGGAGAAACAGGTTTACCTTTTTTTTAGGTGACATGAATGAGTTGAAGGGAAGTTATGAACTGTTTCTGAGAGAAATAAACACCAAGCTCCTTTTTTATTTAGCTGACAGCTGGTAACTGTGCAGGGGCGGATCTAGCAAAGCTTTTGCCAGGGGGCCAGGTAGGGCATCTTACAACCAAAGTTTGTATAATAATACACAAGATTGGCTGTAGACCATTGTTAATCATTCAGAACACTGTGTAAAAATAACAAAAAACAAAAAGTGAATGCAAAAGTGCATAAATATTTATTTTACGTGATTGATGTGTGTGGCGGGGCGTGGTCTGCAGTGCCGCTGCAGGGGAGGTGGACCCACCTGAGCGGCATCTGCAATCACGCCTCTCTGGCGTAGTCTGTGCTCTCTCGGCTGTTTTTTGGGTGTGTGTCAGGCTGTGAGTTGAAAAGCTACAGCCGGCTGTGTGGGTACACCAACCACGTGTGAAAAGTGGTCCATAACGTAATGCTTCAAAGCGTGTTCATGCAAACATTGTCGGGTCTGCCGTGGTACAATGGGACTTCTGCTCATGAAACTATGTGCACAGCGTCTGCAAATCGGGGCTGTACAAAGTCACTTCATCTTTACCCAAAATTGTAAGCTGTCATCTGTGAGGTGCGAGCGGTGTTTGTTTTTACCATAGTTCATGGTGGAGAATGGCTGCTCTGCTGAGTTTTGCTCTCTGTAGCTGTATGAATGGCAAACTACACTGTTTACCAGCGGCATAGGCACACTTAAAATTTCTTCTGAAATTTTCGCTTTCTAGTTATTATGTGTGCCTATGCCAAGAGGCACACATATTACTATTGCTCGGATTTATTATTCTTATTATTATTATTCTTCAGTTTCCGCCTGAAATTTTGCAGCGAATCTCGCCTCGCAGTTTTGAGACAAGCTTCATAAATGTTACCTCATTTTGTGCGGCTGGATCAGGAATGGTGTGCTATGACTTTTGGTGTTTATGACTATTATAGTTTTTTAAATATTAATATTTTAGTGAAAATTTTCCCGCGCTTCTCTGCCAAACAGTTTTGACAATAGGGTTACATATGTTAGATCATTTTGTGCGGCTGGAGCTGGACTAGTATGGTATACACTTTTGGTGTTTATGACTTTTATAGTTTTTTAAATATTAATATTTTAGTGCAAATTTAGAAAGATTCTTCTTTTGGCGCCATAGAAACAGACTTCATTTGTGGTGTGTTGGCTCCATCTTTTGGTCCCACTGATACAAATTTCAAACTTCATTTGTGGTGTGTTGGCTCTCTCTAGTGGTATGCCGGGAGTAGTACGCCGGGAGTAGTACGGCCTGTCTACCCTTATTTGGATTACCGTAATGATGACAATATCAACGGTGCGCACAGCGTCGCTGCTTTCAGGAGCCATTGGAATTTTTAAGGTTGCGCAAATCATTCAAAAGTTACGGTAATGCTTGGTGGAAAACTACATATCCCACAATTCATAGCACGCCTCTGCCGAGTCAAACAATGGCGGCCATCACTTAGTTTTTATTTTCCTCTTAATACTGTTTCTAGGTCACAAAATAAACTTTTAAGATATTTTCAGGCGAGAATATAGGTGTGTAAACTTCAAATATCTGCTCATTTTGTCAAAACATCCCATATTAGCGACAATGTTCTGACGATGTCGTTTCTGCTTGAGGCTAGCTGGCTAGTGTGGCTAGCGCGGCTTTGCTAACAAGCTACAGCCGGCCTGGATGACAGTGAGAGCGGCTTACTCTGGTTTCACACCCGGTCCTTCGTAAAGTCTCGTGGTCACAGCTGGACTTATTTTAAATAAATAAATGATTTATTTATTTATTCATTTTAGTAACGGTATAAACAGTGAAAGGTGGTGGATTGGCCAGATGTAAACTTCAAATATGTGCTCGTGTTACCAAGACATCCCATATTAGCTCTGATGGTTTCGGTGCCTGCAAAGAGCTAGACAGCTAGCTAGCTAACTGGCTGTCTTTTTGACTCAGGGTCATAGCTGGACTTATTTTTCGTTTTTATGAGCCGATGAGGGGTTTTTTTTAGTAACGGTACAAACAGTGAAAGGCGGTGGATTGTCCAGATGCTGGTCGATGTGGAAAAAATAACTGAGTTGTTTGGTGGTCGCTGACGCGGAGCTACAACCGAGGGCAGCTATCCACCGGTGTGTGTCAGACAGAGCATGCAGGGAACGAGGCGGCGAGGCGACCGCCGATCAACCGGTGGTAGATCGTGGATCAGGGAAACCGAAGGCAGGAGAAGCAGACGGCTGCCGGTCAGAGCGTGAGGTGAACTGAATTTCAGGTAAGAAGTTATGAACTGCACTCTATTTGGGTCAGATATAAACCGAGTTTAGGTGTAGTTTGGTGGAAACCAGGAGATGACCTTACCGAATCATCAGAGCTGAACTGGTGATGGAGAAACAGGTTTACCTTTTTTTAGGTGACATGAATGAGTTGAAGGGAAGTTATGAACTGTTTCTGAGAGAAATAAACACCAAGCTCCTTTTTTATTTAGCTGACAGCTGGTAACTGTGCAGGGGCGGATCTAGCAAAGCTTTTGCCAGGGGGCCAGGTAGGGCATCTTACAACCAAAGTTTGTATAATAATACACAAGATTGGCTGTAGACCATTGTTAATCATTCAGAACACTGTGTAAAAATAACAAAAAACAAAAAGTGAATGCAAAAGTGCATAAATATTTATTTTACGTGATTGATGTGTGTGGCGGGGCGTGGTCTGCAGTGCCGCTGCAGGGGAGGTGGACCCACCTGAGCGGCATCTGCAATCACGCCTCTCTGGCGTAGTCTGTGCTCTCTCGGCTGTTTTTTGGGTGTGTGTCAGGCTGTGAGTTGAAAAGCTACAGCCGGCTGTGTGGGTACACCAACCATGTGTGAAAAGTGGTCCATAACGTAATGCTTCAAAGCGTGTTCATGCAAACATTGTCGGGTCTGCCGTGGTACAATGGGACTTCTGCTCATGAAACTATGTGCACAGCGTCTGCAAATCGGGGCTGTACAAAGTCACTTCATCTTTACCCAAAATTGTAAGCTGTCATCTGTGAGGTGCGAGCGGTGTTTGTTTTTACCATAGTTCATGGTGGAGAATGGCTGCTCTGCTGAGTTTTGCTCTCTGTAGCTGTATGAATGGCAAACTACACTGTTTACCAGCGGCATAGGCACACTTAAAATTTCTTCTGAAATTTTCGCTTTCTAGTTATTATTATTATTCTTCAGTTTCCGCCTGAAATTTTGCAGCGAATCTCGCCTCGCAGTTTTGAGACAAGCTTCATATATGTTACCTCATTTTGTGCGGCTGGATCAGGAATGGTGTGCTATGACTTTTGGTGTTTATGACTATTATAGTTTTTTAAATATTAATATTTTAGTGAAAATTTTCCCGCGCTTCTCTGCCAAACAGTTTTGACAATAGGGTTACATATGTTAGATCATTTTGTGCGGCTGGAGCTGGACTAGTATGGTATACACTTTTGGTGTTTATGACTTTTATAGTTTTTTAAATATTAATATTTTAGTGCAAATTTAGAAAGATTCTTCTTTTGGCGCCATAGAAACAGACTTCATTTGTGGTGTGTTGGCTCCATCTTTTGGTCCCACTGATACAAATTTCAAACTTCATTTGTGGTGTGTTGGCTCTCTCTAGTGGTATGCCGGGAGTAGTACGGCCTGTCTACCCTTATTTGGATTACCGTAATGATGACAATATCAACGGTGCGCACAGCGTCGCTGCTTTCAGGAGCCATTGGAATTTTTAAGGTTGCGCAAATCATTCAATAGTTACGGTAATGCTTGGTGGAAAACTCAATATCCCACAATTCATAGCACGCCTCTGCCGAGTCAAACAATGGCGGCCATCACTTAGTTTTTATTTTCCTCTTAATACTGTTTCTAGGTCACAAAATAAACTTTTAAGATATTTTCAGGCGAGAATATAGGTGTGTAAACTTCAAATATCTGCTCATTTTGTCAAAACATCCCATATTAGCGACAATGTTCTGACGATGTCGTTTCTGCTTGAGGCTAGCTGGCTAGTGTGGCTAGCGCGGCTTTGCTAACAAGCTACAGCCGGCCTGGATGACAGTGAGAGCGGCTTACTCTGGTTTCACACCCGGTCCTTCGTAAAGTCTCGTGGTCACAGCTGGACTTATTTTAAATAAATAAATGATTTATTTATTTATTCATTTTAGTAACGGTATAAACAGTGAAAGGTGGTGGATTGGCCAGATGTAAACTTCAAATATGTGCTCGTGTTACCAAGACATCCCATATTAGCTCTGATGGTTTCGGTGCCTGCAAAGAGCTAGACAGCTAGCTAGCTAACTGGCTGTCTTTTTGACTCAGGGTCATAGCTGGACTTATTTTTCGTTTTTATGAGCCGATGAGGGTTTTTTTTTAGTAACGGTACAAACAGTGAAAGGCGGTGGATTGTCCAGATGCTGGTCGATGTGGAAAAAATAACTGAGTTGTTTGGTGGTCGCTGACGCGGAGCTACAACCGAGGGCAGCTATCCACCGGTGTGTGTCAGACAGAGCATGCAGGGAACGAGGCGGCGAGGCGACCGCCGATCAACCGGTGGTAGATCGTGGATCAGGGAAACCGAAGGCAGGAGAAGCAGGCGGCTGCCGGTCAGAGCGTGAGGTGAACTGAATTTCAGGTAAGAAGTTATGAACTGCACTCTATTTGGGTCAGATATAAACCGAGTTTAGGTGTAGTTTGGTGGAAACCAGGAGATGACCTTACCGAATCATCAGAGCTGAACTGGTGATGGAGAAACAGGTTTACCTTTTTTTTTAGGTGACATGAATGAGTTGAAGGGAAGTTATGAACTGTTTCTGAGAGAAATAAACACCAAGCTCCTTTTTTATTTAGCTGACAGCTGGTAACTGTGCAGGGGCGGATCTAGCAAAGCTTTTGCCAGGGGGCCAGGTAGGGCATCTTACAACCAAAGTTTGTATAATAATACACAAGATTGGCTGTAGACCATTGTTAATCATTCAGAACACTGTGTAAAAATAACAAAAAACAAAAAGTGAATGCAAAAGTGCATAAATATTTATTTTACGTGATTGATGTGTGTGGCGGGGCGTGGTCTGCAGTGCCGCTGCAGGGGAGGTGGACCCACCTGAGCGGCATCTGCAATCACGCCTCTCTGGCGTAGTCTGTGCTCTCTCGGCTGTTTTTTGGGTGTGTGTCAGGCTGTGTGTTGAAAAGCTACAGCCGGCTGTGTGGGTACACCAACCATGTGTGAAAAGTGGTCCATAACGTAATGCTTCAAAGCGTGTTCATGCAAACATTGTCGGGTCTGCCGTGGTACAATGGGACTTCTGCTCATGAAACTATGTGCACAGCGTCTGCAAATTGGGGCTGTACAAAGTCACTTCATCTTTACCCAAAATTGTAAGCTGTCATCTGTGAGGTGCGAGCGGTGTTTGTTTTTACCATAGTTCATGGTGGAGAATGGCTGCTCTGCTGAGTTTTGCTCTCTGTAGCTGTATGAATGGCAAACTACACTGTTTACCAGCGGCATAGGCACACTTAAAATTTCTTCTGAAATTTTCGCTTTCTAGTTATGTGTGCCTATGCCAAGAGGCACACATATTACTATTGCTCGGATTTATTATTCTTATTATTATGCTCGGATTTATTATTCTTATTATTATTATTCTTCAGTTTCCGCCTGAAATTTTGCAGCGAATCTCGCCCCGCAGTTTTGAGACAAGCTTCATATATGTGACCTCATTTTGTGCGGCTGGATCTGGAATGGTGTGCTATGACTTTTGGTGTTTATGAATTTTATAGTTTTTTAAATATTAATATTTTAGTGAAAATTTTCCCGCGCCTCTCTGCCTAACAGTTTTGACATTAGGGTTACATATGTTAGATCATTTTGTGCGGCTGGAGCTGGACTATTATGTCATGACTTTTGGTGTTTATGACTTTTATAGTTTTTGAAATATTTAGATTTTAGTGCAAATTTAGGCCAATTCATCTTTTGGCGCCAAATAAACAGACTTCATTTGTGGTGTGTTGGCGCCATCTTTTGGTCCCATTGAAACAAATTTCAAACTTCATTTGTGGTGTGTTGGCTCTCTCTAGTGGTATGCCGGGAGTGGTACAGCCTGTCTACCCTTATTTGGATACCGTAATGATGACAATATCAATGGCGCGCACAGCCTCGCTGCTTTCAGGAACCATTGGAGGTTTTAAGGTTGCGCGAACCATTGAATAGTTACGGTAAACACAATGGCTTCTATGCTTGGTGGAAAACTCCATATCCCACAATTCATAGCACACCTCTGCCGAGTTACACAATGGCGGCCACCACTTCGTTTTATATGTCTTTTATTAGTGTTTCTAGGTCACAAAATCAACTTTTAAGATATTTTCAGGCGAGAATGTAGGTAGGTAAACTTCAAATATCTGCTTGTTTTATCATATTAGCGACAGTGCTCTGACGACCTTGGTCCTGCCTGACAGCTAGCCGGCTACCTAGCTAGCTGCCGCACTTGGCTGCAAATGCACAGCGAGGGGACTCTCTCTCTCCTTTCACCTCCCCGGTCTCTCGCAAATGCTCGCACAGAATCGGAGTTACAGCTGGATGTGGAAAAAATAACTGAGTTGTTTGGTGGTGCTATAATGCGGAGCTACAACAGTGGGCAGCTATCCACCGGTGTATGACAGAAAGGACATGCCGCGACCGCCGATCGACCGGTGTTTGCTAACGCGGAGGTCAATCGTGGATCAGGGAAAGCGAAGGCAGGAGCGTGAGGTGCACTGAATTTCAGGTAAGAAGTTATGACCTGCACTCTATTTGGGTCAGATATAAACCGAGTTTAGGTGTAGTTTATTTAGCAACATTTCTCTTACGTGTTGCTGATAGCCGGCTAGCTAGCTAGCGCCGCTAGCTTAGCCAGCTAGCGCTGCTAGCGACCCTTCGTGAAAAACCACCCAGGCTTGGCTGATAGTGAGGTGGCTAAAATTTGTTTCATCGCCCGATCGCTCGGCAAGGGTCTGTGTCTTAGCTGGACTTATTTTTCATTTATATGGGCCGATGATGCTGGTCGATGTGGAAAAAATAACTGAGTTGTTTGGTGGTGGAGCTACAACAGAGGGCAGCTATCCACCGGTGTGTGACAGAAAGGACATGCCACGAACGAGACATACAAGGCGGTGAGGCTACCGCCGATCGACCGGTGTTTGCTAACGCGGAGGTCAATCGTGGATCAGGGAAAGCGAAGGCAGGAGCGTGAGGTGAACTGAATTTCAGGTAAGAAGTTATGACCTGCACTCTATTTGGGTCAGATATAAACCGAGTTTAGGTGTAGTTTATTTAGCAACAGTTCTCTTACGTGTTGCTGATAGCCGGCTGGCTAGCTAGCTAGCGCGGCTAGCGACCCTTCGTGAAAAACCACCCAGGCTTGGCTGATAGTGAGGTGGCTAAAATTTGTTTAATCGCCCGATCGCTCGGCAAGGGTCTGTGTCTTAGTTGGACTTATTTTTCGTTTATATGGGCCGATGATGCTGGTCGATGTGGAAAAAATAACTGAGTTGTTTGGTGGTGGAGCTACAACAGAGGGCAGCTATCCACCGGTGTGTGACAGAAAGGACATGCCGCGAACGAGACATACAAGGCGGTGAGGGTACCGCCGATCGACCGGTGTTTGCTAACGCGGAGGTCAATCGTGGATCAGGGAAAGCGAAGGCAGGAGCGTGAGGTGAACTGAATTTCAGGTAAGAAGTTATGACCTGCACTCTATTTGGGTCAGATATAAACCGAGTTTAGGTGTAGTTTATTTTCATTGTGCTGACTTTTTCAATCACTTACAATAACTCGTACTGCGTGCTAGCTAGCACGACGGGGACGGAGTTTGTATACAGCTGTGTGCACGCTAAGTTACCGATGTTACCGATGTTGAACTTTATGACAGCCTCCCCTGTCATTCTCTCGCCTGTTGAAACTTCAGTCATGAAACTGATCAATGATCGGCTTTTCTCTCTTGTTTGTTTATCGCTAAACAACAGCAGCACGTTTAAGCTTGATCAGCTGTTGTTAGAATTCATTTGCTTTTAATTTCTAGTATCAGCTGATGTTTGCTGGAGCCACAGCTGTAAAAACGGCTGTTCCAAACCAGATGTCCTTACTGAATCATCAGAGCTGAACTGGTGATGGAGAAACAGGTTTACCCTTAGGTGACATGAATGAGTTGAAGGGAAATTACGAACTGTTTCTGAGAGAGGAATATACACCAAGCTCCTTTTTTTGTGTAGCTGACAGCTGGTAACTGTGCAGGGGCGGATCTAGCAAAGCTTTTGCCAGGGGGCCAGGTAGGGCATTAACAGAGAAAGGTGGACACAAAGATATACTTTTCTTTCTTACTCTCATATAAAATATTTAGCTTTTATTAAATAGTTATCTGAATCTTACAACCAAAGTTTGTATAATAATACACAAGATTGGCTGTAGACCATTGTTCATCATTCAGAACACTGTGTAAAAATAACAAAAAACAAAAAGTGAATGCAAAAGTGCATAAATATTTATTTTACGTGTTTGATGTGTGTGGCGGGGCGTGGTCTGCAGTGCCGCTGCAGGGGAGGTGGACCCACCTGAGCGGCACCTGCAATCACGCCTCTCGGGCGTAGTCTGTGCTCTCTCGGCTGTTTTTTGGGTGTGTGTTGGGCTGTGAGTTGAAAAGCTACAGCTGGCTGGGTGGGTACACCAACCATGTGTGAAAAGTGGTCCATAACGTACTGGTTCAAAGCGTGTTCGTGCAAACATTGTCGTGTCTGCCGTGGTACAATGGAACTTCTGCTCATGAACCTGTGTGCACAGCGTCTGCAAATCGGGGCTGTACAAAGTCACTTCATCTTTACCCAAAACTGTAAACTGTCATCTGTGAGGCGCGAGCGGTGTTTGTTTTTACCATAATTCATGGTGGAGAATGGCTGCTCTTCTGAGTTTTGCTGTCTGTAGCTGTATGAATGGCAAACTACACTGATTAGCAGCGGCATAGGCACACTTAAAATTTCTTCTGAAATTTTCGCTTTCTAGTTATTATTATTATTCTTCAGTTTCCGCCTGAAATTTTGCAGCAAATCTCGCCCCGCAGTTTTGAGACAAGCTTCATATATGTTACCTCATTTTGTGCGGCCGGATCTGGAATGGTGTGCTATGACTTTTGGTGTTTATGACTTTTATAGTTTTTTTAATATTAATATTTTAGTGAAAATTTTCCCGCGCTCCTCTGCCGAACAGTTTTGACATTAGGGTTACATATGTTAGATCATTTTGTGCGGCTGGAGCTGGACTATTATGTTATGACTTTTGGTGTTTATGACTTTTATAGTTTTTTAAATATTAATATTTTAGTGCAAATTTAGGCCAATTCATCTTTTGGCGCCAAATAAACAGACTTCATTTGTGGTGTGTTGGCGCCATCTTTTGGTCCCATTGAAACAAATTTCAAACTTTATTTGTGGTGTGTTGGCTCTCTCTAGTGGTATGCCGGGAGTGGTACAGCCTGTCTACCCTTATTTGGATACCGTAATGACGACAATATCAATGGCGCGCACAGCCTCGCTGCTTTCAGGAACCATTGGAGGTTTTAAGGTTGTGCAACCATTGAATAGTTACGGTAAGCACAATGGCTTCTATGCTTGGTGGAAAACTCCATATCCCACAATTCATAGCACACCTCTGCCGAGTTAAACAATGGCGGCCACCACTTCGTTTTATATGTCTTTTATTAGTGTTTCTAGGTCACAAAATCAACTTTTAAGATATTTTCAGGCGAGAATGTAGGTGTGTAAACTTCAAATATCTGCTTGTTTTATCAAGACATCCCATATTAGCGACAGTGCTCTGACCACGTCGGTCCTGCCTGACAGCTAGCCGGCTACCTAGCTAGCTGCCGCACTTGGCTGCAAGTGGACAGCGAGGGGACTCTCTCTCTCGTTTCACCTCCCCGGTCTCTCGCAAATGCTCGCACAGAATCGGAGTTACAGCTGGATGTGGAAAAAATAACTGAGTTGTTTGGTAGTGCTATAATGCGGAGCTACAACAGTGGGCAGCTATCCACCGGTGTATGACAGAAAGGACATGCCGCGAACGAGACATACGAGGCGGGGCAGGCGACCGCCGATCGACCGGTGTTTGCTAACGCAGAGGTCAATCGTGGATCAGGGAAAGCGAAGGCAGGAGCGTGAGGTGAACTGAATTTCAGGTAAGAAGTTATGACCTGCACTCTATTTGGGTCAGATATAAACCGAGTTTAGGGGTAGTTTATTTAGCAACAGTTCTCTTACGTGTTGCTGATAGCCGGCTAGCTAGCTAGCGCCGCTAGCTTAGCTAGCTAGCGCCGCTAGCGACCCTTCGTGAAAAACCACCCAGGCTTGGCTGATAGTGAGGTGGCTAAAATTTGTTTCATCGCCGGATCGCTCGGCAAGGGTCTGTGTCTTAGCTGGACTTATTTTTCGTTTATTTGGGCCGATGATGCTGGTCGATGTGGAAAAAATAACTGAGTTGTTTGGCGGTGGAGCTACAACAGAGGGCAGCTATCCACCGGTGTGTGACAGAAAGGACATGCCGCGAACGAGACATACAAGGCGGTGAGGCTACCGCCGATCGACCGGTGTTTGCTAACGTGGAGGTCAATCGTGGATCAGGGAAAGCGAAGGCAGGAGCGTGAGGTGAACTGAATTTCAGGTAAGAAGTTATGACCTGCACTCTATTTGGGTCAGATATAAACCGAGTTTAGGTGTAGTTTATTTTCGTTGTGCTGACTTTTTCAATCACTTACAATAACTCGTACTGCGTGCTAGCTAGCACGACGGAGTTTGTATACAGCTGTGTGCGCGCTAAGTTACCGATGTTGAACTTTATGAGAGCCTCCCACCGCCAAATAACTGAGTTGTTTGGCGGTGGAGCTACAACAGAGGGCAGCTATCCACCGGTGTGTGACAGAAAGGACATGCCGCGAACGAGACATACAAGGCGGTGAGGCTACCGCCGATCGACCGGTGTTTGCTAACGTGGAGGTCAATCGTGGATCAGGGAAAGCGAAGGCAGGAGCGTGAGGTGAACTGAATTTCAGGTAAGAAGTTATGACCTGCACTCTATTTGGGTCAGATATAAACCGAGTTTAGGTGTAGTTTATTTTCGTTGTGCTGACTTTTTCAATCACTTACAATAACTCGTACTGCGTGCTAGCTAGCACGACGGAGTTTGTATACAGCTGTGTGCGCGCTAAGTTACCGATGTTGAACTTTATGAGAGCCTCCCTTGTCATTCTCTCGCCTGTTGAAACTTCAGTCATGAAACTGATCAATGATCGGCTTTTCTCTCTTGTTTGTTTATCGCTAAACAACAGCAGCACGTTTAAGCTTGATCAGCTGTTGTTAGAATTCATTTGCTTTTAATTTCTAGTATCAGCTGATGTTTGCTGCAGCCACAGCTGTAAAAACGGCTGTTCCAAACCAGATGTCCTTACTGAATCATCAGAGCTAAACTGGTGATGGAGAAACAGCTTTACCCTTAGGTGACATGAATGAGTTGAAGGGAAGTTATGAACTGTTTCTGAGAGACAAATATACACCAAGCTCCTTTTTTTGTGTAGCTGACAGCTGGTAACTGTGCAGGGGCGGATCTAGCAAAGCTTTTGCCAGGGGGCCAGGTAGGGCATTAACAGAGAAAGGTGGACACAAAGATATACTTTTCTTTCTTACTCTCATATAAAATATTTAGCTTTTATTAAATAGTTATCTGAATCTTACAACCAAAGTTTGTATAATAATACACAAGATTGGCTGTAGACCATTGTTCATCATTCAGAACACTGTGTAAAAAATAACAAAAAACAAAAAGTGAATGCAAAAGTGCATAAATATTTATTTTACGTGTTTGATGTGTGTGGCGGGGCATGGTCTGCAGTGCTGCTGCAGGGGAGGTGGACCCACCTGAGCGGCACCTGCAATCACGCCTCTCGGGCGTAGTCTGTGCTCTCTCGGCTGTTTTTTGGGTGTGTGTCGGGCTGTGAGTTGAAAAGCTACAGCTGTCATCTGTGAAGCGTGAGCGGTGTTTGTTTTTACCATAGTTCATGGTGGAGAATGGGTGCTCTTCTGAGTTTTGCTCTCTGTAGCTGTATGAATGGCAAACTACACTGAATAGCAGCGGCATAGGCACACTTAAAATTTCTTCTGAAATTTTCGCTTTCTAGTTATGTGTGCCTATGCCAAGAGGCACACATATTACTATTCGTCGGATTTATTATTATTATTATTATTATTATTATGTGTGCCTATGCCAAGAGGCACACATATTACTATTGCTCGGATTTATTATTCTTATTATTATTATTCTTCAGTTTCCGCCTGAAATTTTGCAGCAAATCTCGCCCCGCAGTTTTGAGACAAGCTTCATATATGTTACCTCATTTTGTGCGGCTGGATCTGGAATGGTGTGCTATGACTTTTGGTGTTTATGTCTATTATAGTTTTTTAAATATTAATATTTTAGTGAAAATTTTCCCGCGCTCCTCTGCCAAACAGTTTTGACATTAGGGTTACATATGTTACATCATTTTGTGCGGCTGGAGCTGGGCTAGTATGGTATGACTTTTGGTGTTCATGAGTTTTATAGTTTTTGAAATATTTAGATTTTAGTGCAAATTTGGGCCAATTTCTAGGTTCCTGAGAAAGATTCTACTTTTGGCCCCATAGAAACAGACTTCATTTGTGGTGTGTTGGCTCTCTCTAGTGGTATAGCCGTAGTAGTACAGGTGAAAAGATCTATGCTTGGGCGAAAACTCCATATCCCACAATTCATAGCACGCCTCTGCAGAGTAAACAATGGCGGCCACCACTTCGTTTTATATGTCTTTTATTAGTGTTTCTAGGTCACAAAATCAACTTTTAAGATATTTTCAGGCGAGAATGTAGGTGTGTAAACTTCAAATATCTGCTCGTTTTATCAAGACATCCCATATTACAGACAGTGCTCTTACGTGTTGCTGATAGCCGGCTAGCTAGCTAGTGCCGCTAGCACCGCTAGCGTATGACGACACTACGCAATGACGACACCCCTCCTCCGCTTTGAAATTGACCGTAGACATGATTTTCTGAGACAGCGTGGCTATCGCTTCACCGGTAACGCGTCTTTCCCCCCTCCTCTGCTTTGGACTTGAACTTACAGTGATTTTCTGAAGTGTTTACTAAGACACACCGTAAGCTTTTACAAGGTAAGTGTATCTCTCTGTCTCTGGTTTGAAATTTAGCTTTGAAAGTGATTTTTTTTTTTGTGTGTGTTTCTTTATCGATTTCTTTGTTTCGGCACGTTCGGCACGATGCTAAAGCCAGTTAGCGGATAGTCAGCTAAGGCAAGCGTTTCTGTCCCTCTTCCGGTTTTGAAATTGACCTTTAAAAGTGCTTTTCTGTGTCTTGACGCTGATATCTACAAAATGACTGTGATTTTATTCCAGTGGTATCGTTTGTAATTGAAACTTTTAAGATGCGACTCTCAAAAAATTGCTTCATTGTAGTCGGGTTTCACACCTCTCTTTGTCTCGTGGTTTTGTTGCTGGCTAGTTAGCTGATATTAAGCATCTCCCGGTTTGAAATTGATTTTGAAAGTGATTTACTATGACACACCGTAAGCGTATCTCTGTCTCTGGTTTGAAATTTAGCTTTGAAAGTGATTTTTTGTGTGTGTGTTTCTTTATCGATTTCTTTGTTTTGGCACGTTCGGCACGATGCTAAAGCCAGTTAGCGGATAGTCAGCTAAGGCAAGCGTTTCTGTCCCTCTTCCGGTTTTGAAATTGACCTTTAAAAGTGCTTTTCTGTGTCTTGACGCTGATATCTACAAAATGACTGTGATTTTATTCCAGTGGTATCGTTTGTAATTGAAACTTTTAAGATGCGACTCTCAAAAAATGGCTTCATTGTAGTCGGGTTTCACACCTCTCTTTGTCTCGTGGTTTTGTTGCTGGCTAGTTAGCTGATATTAAGCATCTCCCGGTTTGAAATTGATTTTGAAAGTGATTTACTATGACACACCGTAAGCGTATCTCTGTCTCTGGTTTGAAATTTAGCTTTGAAAGTGATTTTTTGTGTGTGTGTTTCTTTATCGATTTCTTTGTTTCGGCACGTTCGGCACGATGCTAAAGCCAGTTAGCGGATAGTCAGCGCTGATATCTACAAAATGACTGTGATTTTATTCCAGTGGTATCGTTTGTAATTGAAACTTTTAAGATGCGACTCTCACCGCGTACGAAACAATAACTGCGTTGTAGTCGCGTTTCACACCTTTCTTTGTCTGTCTTTATAAGGCGTTAACTACAGCACCCTTTAATACCTCAACTCTTGATTCAGCCAAGGTAAGTGCCCCCCCCCCCCCCTTATATTTTCTATGTATGTATTCAGCTGATATTTAGAAAAAAATAGGTGTGTTTAGCGCTGGATGTCATTTTATTCCAGAGCTGTTGTTTGTAATTAAAACTTTTAAGATTAGATGGTACAGTGTTTTTACTCCCTTCCAAACAGTAAAGTTCCTCTTTGTCTCTCAGTAGGAAATTTAAACCAGACAGTACAAGGCTACATTTCAGTGTTACAAGCCAATCAGTTTGCTAATTGTTCTGTGAGGTTTGTTTGCAAAGTTTAAGGTGTTAAGTAGGACTGTGAACATCTGGGTCTGCTTGCTGCTGGCATTCTGCCAGAGCCCCACCAACAAGACCGCCTCCCAGCAACGAGACTGCCTGTCAGCCTTGCAAGGTACCCAATTTTCCAATTACTCTATAAAAAAACTGTTGTGGGCAACAAGACTGTCTCCTAAGTTTGCAAGCCAATCACTTTGCCAAATGTTCTTGTAAGATTTGTTTGAAAAGTTTGAGGTGTTAAGTAGGACTGTGAACATCTGGGTTTGCTTGCTGCTGGCATTCGACCAGCGTCTCAGCAACAACACTGCCTCCCAGCTTTGCAAGGTAATTACTTTCCCAATTACTGTACACCAAAACGAAGTAACTGTCGTGGTCAACAAATCTGCCTCCCAACTTTCAAGGTAATCACTTTCTCAATTACAATATACAAACTGTTATGGAACTTAACAAAGCCTTAACACCGGGTAGTGACACTATCAATATGTCTATTTAAAGAAAAGAGATTTTTTTTTTTTTGTTCTTGTAGTCATCTTGTCTGTCAATGTATCAGAGGGTTAGAATAACAAATTGCTTGAAATGCCAATAATTAATATTCTGTTTTTATGTTGACATTCTACCAGATGCCGAGAAAAAATAAAAGATCCCAGGCACAAAAGAAGCGCTGGAAACCACTTGACCTGGTCGATCCTGCTGTCCCAGTGCTCTCTGGCCACAACCAAGATGAGGCAGTCAGTAGTTTTCCATCTGACCAGGTAATGAGGATATGGTAGTGATCACAGACAGTTGAACAGTTTTCAAAACACGTTTGAGACAGTTAAGAACACTTACCCATGCAGTTTAGGATTTTTTGTTATAATGTCACACAACTGGCATAACAGTGCATGGTATACAGAACATTTAAATGAAATGAATGTGTCAGGTCACTTAATGTCTTCTATACCCTTTTTCCTGGGTTTGCAGATGGCACCAGCCAGGTTATCTTTGGAAACACAGGATAGACTCACCTCCTTATGTTCCCCATGTACCAAGGTAAACATCAAAAAATATTCCTCTATTAACAAATTACAAGGTATGCCCACACATAGGGCTGCTCGATTATGGCAAAAATGATAATCATGATTATTTTCACTGAAATCTAGATCTCCATTATTTGACAATATGTATTTAACAATAACGATGTATTGAATAATGGCTTTAAAGATTGTCATAAAATAGTGTGCAAATACTGATAACAGTGTAAATGTTTGCAATATAAAAAATAAATGAAAAACGTAAACATGTATGTTTAGTGAACTTTGCAGTGTTGCTCCGTGGTGCAGCTACGACATTGTAGCAAAGTTTACACACTATGTCTACTTGATCCACGTCTGACTTCGCGAACCCATAATGTTTCCACCCCACTGAAGTTTTTTTGTTTTTTGTTTTTTACCTCTTTTCAACCAACGGCAGTCACTCTCCTCTCCAAATAACTTCTGCTTAGCTTTCCGAGCTTCCCTCTGTTAGCTCCTCTTAATTGTTGTGACGCGTGTTCAAAACACAGAGAGGTGTGCTCGATTTGCCGCACGGAGCAGCGTGAGAGTACAGCACGAGGGTGGTGCTAATAATCTGCTCAGTCCTTTTTAATTATCGTTGAAAGCTCAGATCGTGATTTCGATTAAAATTTGATTAATTGAGCAGCCCTACCCAGTCTGTATATATCTGATCTTTGGTGTCTATAACCACAGTTGATATGTAGTCTTTCACTTAAAGCATGTTTGCTAACTCAATTTTGTCCAATTTCTATCCAAAACAAAGGAAAATATGACAAAGGGTTTTTTATTTTTATTTTATAGCTCTGAACAGGTAATTCTGATGTGGTAGTGAGCACATACAATATATTTTTATAACACTTACCCATACAGTTGACCATTTCTATCTTATAATGTTACCCAACTGGCATAACAGTTCATGCCATGCATTGCATTGTAAAGTGAAATTAAAGTGTCAGGTCACTTAATGTCTTAACATTATATTCTTTTTTGCCTGGGTTAGCAGACAGCACCAGCCAGCTTGTCCTTGGAAACGGAGAATAGATCCACCTCCTTATGTCCTCCAGGCAGCAAGGTAACTTTAAAACGGTATTCCTCCATTAAGGATTATGGATATGGTTACATGTTGGCCTTATGCAAACAGTAAGAATTTTGTTGTCTCGCTTCTGTTAGTTTTGTTTAAAGTTTTTAAAGTTACACTCACTTTCAAATTTCTTAGTAGTTATGCAAACAGCTGGATTTTTTTTATTGCTTTGTAAGTTTAGTAACCGCTACTGTTTCATGTTTTCTTTAAAGTATCCAGTGTTACACTCTGTTTCAACTCTGTTAGTAGGTTTTCTAATTTTGATTAACTGTATTATCAGAGTTCAGAAACTCGTCCACCAGCAAAACGAGTCTGGGCAACCGATGATTTCCACACGGCATCAAATTCTCCACCTAAAAAGGTAAGCCTAACCCTATGTATAATCACCGGGGTTGATATTTAGTCTTTCACCTTAAGTGTGCTTGCTAACTCGTACTAAATATACTAAAATGTTAGACTAAACATGTACATTTGTCAGTTTCTTTCATCAGACTCCTAAAATGCAGACATCTCAACAGCTGTCTGTCTGTTTAGCTATTTCTATATCTATTATTCTGAATACTTTTATACCATTTTATACTTAAAGCTTCAGATAAATTGACATCCACAGTGAAAAGCAGTGCAAATAAATACAAACATTTTGTGACACTCATCTTTTCTCAAGATGAATGTCAGTGTGTTCTGTTTCAATCACATTTAACCTGTAACTGAATTTTGTGTCATTTCTTTACAAAACGTAACACAACTATGAAACGTGTTTTTTATGGCACATGTACAGAGCCATCTGGTTTAATCTGAAATCAGTGAATGAATTACATCTAATTTAAGAGCATCTGAGATCCTCTTACGAATAATACGTAAACAGGATTTCCTTTCATTTGTATTTAGGCTGCAATTTAGTTGATGTTTGAAGGCCCGCAGCAACCTAAAATAATGTGTTATACTGAAAGAAATTAACTGCTTTGAAAATATGAGGAGCAGAAGGTACAGATATGACCTTTGTAAAAGGTCATTAAAAAAAACACCTCTAAAGCAAATTACAGATATCTAAAATATTTGTCATTTTTACTTCCCACCTCTGCTCTCTCCCACTCTCTCTCACTGTTCCTGTCACTGTCTTTCTGCTTGTCTCTTTCGATTATGCTGTAATATGATTGAGGAGTGACATAATTTGGCTTCATTTGCCTGAACATTGTTTGATTATTTTACCAAATTTAAAAAAAAAATGTTTTTACTTTACAAGAATCTAAATTTATACAACTCTTGCCAATTAAAAATGTCTTACATCATTGTACCAAGAGTTACATATGTTTACTCAACCGTGAAATGCATATCATTAAATACTAAACAATAACATGTGTCACCTTTACATTCCTTGATCAGCCTTTCCACAACACAAATGAAGAACTACTGACAGAGGAGCTACAGAGCAACGCAGTTCAGCACTTCTGGCGTGTCAGTGCAACTCATTGTCAAAGTGATGAAAGGTACACAGAATTCTCTCGAAATCATCAGTGCACATGCAATGCCCTCACATTCCTGGCCTACCTTAATGAGGAACACCAGTTCAACACAGCCCGACTTGATAAGGTGCTTGAACAGGGAGATGCACTCTACTGTTGGATTAAAACAAATCTTCAGCAGGAGAGGCGTTATACACAAAATCATCTGACCATAGAGGAACTGCCCAAAAAAGTTCATGCTGACATAAATGTCTACAGTGTGAAAATGGACAACATAAGGTATGGATACCTGAAAGCAGCAGACAAAACTTATCAAAGAAAAGAGTGGTGGTTGCCTCTTGCTAGTCGTCTTGTATGTCTGTCAACAGATGTGAGCTATGCTTTGCTCATGGTCTCACCTCAGTGCATTGCAGTTTTCCGTGACAAATCTGGGAGGTATGGATTATTTGATTCACATTCAAGAAGTGCAGCAGGTTTACCCCAGCCAAATGGAACAGCAGTCATGCTCACTTTCACTCATGTGAATGACCTGATCACCCACCTTCATAACCTTTTTCAAAATCAAGGCAGGTATGCAAGATATGAGTTTGTGCCTGTTTCTTTCAAAAGAGTCAGCACTCACAACGAACAGCCTGCACAGTCAACTCAAGCAACACCAAGAGCAACAGCTACATCACCACAAAATGATGAACCACAAATCACAAATCCCACTGTGCAAGTGCCTCAACCAGAATCAGCCCAAACCTACATGACAATGTTAGAAAGTGCTTTAAACCCGCAACAAGACAAAATGGCTTCAAATCAAATTTGTGAACATCAACTTGAAACATCTGTTGATCCAACAAGCAACATCCAAACAGAACAACAAGAAAATCTTGAACTCAATAATGAAAGAGATAAAGTCATAGATAAACCCCCCCAAAAAACAAGAAATGTGTGCAGATTAAATAAACGACGACGTGGGAAAGCTATTCGTCAAGCTCAAAAAAGTCACAAGCAGCATGTAAAAGCTAAAGAAAAATCTTCATCTGAAGACTTGACAAAGAAGATAAACAAAAGAAGACACGAAAAGGAACGATATGCCTGCTTTCCTGAATTTAGAATGAAAAAATTACAGGCTGTGAAAACTCAATATGCTCAAAACTGTCATCGCCATAAACAAAAACTGTTATCAGCCAAAGATTATTATGCAAATCCTCATATTCAAGAGAAGATAAAAGCCCACAATGTGAAGAGATACCAAAATGATCCTCATTTTCAACAAAAAAAGAGAGACTACATTATCAGAAGATATACCACAGATGCCAGCTTTCGAACCAGACAGAAACAATATGTGTTCCGAAGATACAACACGGATGCTGACTTTCAAAGCAGACAGAAGCAATATCTGGTCCAAAGGTACAACACGGATGCTGACTTTCAAAGCAGACAGAAGCAATATCTGGTCCAAAGGTACAACACGGATGCTGACTTTCAAAGCAGACAAAAAAAATACATGAGCCAGAAATACAGAGAGGATGATGTCAGAGAAAGGAAGAGGGCATATATAAGAACAAAATATGCATCGGATCCAAAATACAGGCACAAACAAAAAAAATCAATTCATGCCAGGTATCATAATGACTCACAATTCAGACTGCACCATATACAGCGCTGTGCAGAGTACCAGAGACACAAAATGGCTACCACTGCATCTTTCGCCATTTATAAAAAGTTGTGTGCGCAGAGAATAAAGAAGAAATACAGACGACTAGTAACACAATTCCAGCAGGGTCCACAGTCTGAAGCACAGCCCCAGCTTGTAGTGAATAGTGTGATGCAAGCAGCCACATTAGCTTTCCGTGAAACAATTAAGTTAGGACCCACCCATGTCTGTACAGTGTGCCACAGAACTCTGTTTCCTAATCAAGTAAAACACTGCAAAAGATCAAAGTATGTTAAAAATAGTCACATTGTTGACACCTGCTTGACAGGAAAATTTGTCCATGTTTGTGATAGTGAATGTACAGCTAATTGTACCTTTCCAAAACAAAGAATGCAAGAGTGGATTTGCTACAACTGTGACAGCCACCTACAACGAGGAAAGATCTCTTCCATCGCAGTGGCAAACAATTTAGCACTAGCACCCATCCCAATTGAACTGAGTCAATTAAATGTACTAGAACGACAACTGATTGCTAAAATTCTCCCGTTTGCCAAAATCATTGCATTACCAAAAGGACAACAAAGAGCCGTACATGGGGCTGTTGTTTGTGTACCGTCAGACGTGGAAACCACAGTAAACTGTCTTCCCAGACCTAGCAATGAAGCCCAGCTCCTGCAAGTACAACTGAAAAGACACATCAGATTCAAAGGATACCAACACTTCTACACTGTGAACATGAAGAATGTGTTAGCAGGCTTATCAAAGCTAAAAGAGATGCATTCAGAATACAAAGATGTATCTATTGATGATGACGCAACTTTTGCTGATCCCACAAATAATCAGATAATCGAGACGGAACATGACACTGCTGATACAGATATTCAAGATGCACTGCCCAGAAACTTTGACAACCAAATTGTACCAGAAAGAAGAACCACTGAGGAAACAACAGCTGGAATACTTGAGCCATGTCATGATGTAAACGAACTATTGGAGCCTGAACAGTCAAATGGAGAGCCCTTACAAGATACGGAGAAAGAAAAGGAAGAACTTCGCCCTGGTCTTGTTCTAGACACCTGTATGCAACCACCAGATATAGCACAGGACATTTTATCATATGGTGAAGGAATATTTAGCATTGCACCCGCCCAAGGAAATAGACCTGTTGGTTTCTTCTCTATTCCTAAACTTGAAGCCATGGCCTTTCCTGTGCAGTTCCCAACTGGACAGAACACATTAGATGAAGCCAGACAAGTCAAACTGTCCCCAAGCATGTATTTTAATACACGGCTGTTCTCTGCAGATACACGCTTTGCAACTGACCAAAGCTACCTATTCTTTGCACAGTTTGTAACAGAAACACACATGGCTACAAACAGCATGTCCATCCAATTGCGCAAAGGTAAGGCAATCACAAAGGATGGACGTAGAATTAGTAACAGAATGCTTCAAAATAAAGACGAAGTGGAGAGACTGATAAATAACAAAGATGCAACACGCTTCATGAAACCTCTGAGAGGTACTCCAGCCTATTGGGAAAAGGCACTGAAAGATCTGCATGCTATGGTCAGACAGTTAGGAAAGCCAACTTTTTTCCTGACATTTTCAGCTGCTGAAATGAGATGGCCTGAGGTTGTTGAGGTCATAAAAACTCAACAAGGTGAACAAGTGGATTTTTCACAACTTGACTGGAACACAAAGTGTGAAATTCTCCGAAGCAACCCTGTGACTGTGATGCGATTGTTTGAAAAAAGAGTCGATGCACTAATGACAACACTGATCCTGTCCCCAGCACAGCCCATCGGTGAAGTAGAAGATTACTTTTATCGAGTGGAGTTTCAGGCCAGAGGTAGCCCTCATATCCATTTACTGGTTTGGGTCAAAGATGCACCTAAATTTGGAAGCGACCTTGAAGACCACGTGTACAAATTTATTGACAAGTACATAACATGTAAGATGCCTGACCAAAATGCCGATCCTGAACTTCACAAAATTGTGTCTGAGGTTCAAGTCCACAGCAGAAATCACTCCAGATCCTGCAAAAAAGGTAATGTGTCATGTAGGTTTGGGTTCCCCAAACTACCTGTAGACCAAACAATGATCACTTTCCCAAGCCCAGATGATGACGATGATCACAATGATAAGCAGCATAGCACAAGTAAGGAGAAAGGCACAAATGAAAAACAAAAGCAAAAAAACAGACGAATGGCGCTCGCAAAAAAACAGAAAGAGGCCAAAGAAAAACTCCAGCCATTGAGAGATTTGCTCTGTGACCCAAATTCCTCGTTTGAAGACTTGTCTGAGCTGCTTCACAAATGCAAATTAACTTATGAACAATACTTGGATTGTGTCTTCAATTTAAGCAATGGCCATGTCATCCTCTTAAAGCGTGAACCTAATGACTGCTGGGTGAATGCATACAATGCAGATCTACTGAGAGCCTGGAATGCCAACATGGACATCCAATATGTCATTGATGACTACAGCTGCCTGATGTACATGATGTCTTATGTCTCTAAACCCGAATTTGAGATGACACAATTTCTTAATGGAGTCATCCAGGAGGTAAAAAAGTCCAATGTCAATGAAAGAGATGAAATGAAACAGATAATGCAGGCATATGCTAAACACAGAGAAGTCAGTGCCCAGGAATCCGTGGCAAGGACATGCAGCCTGCCACTAAAAAAGTGTTCACGCAGTGTGGTGTTCATACAGACTGATGATGATGCCCTGAAAATGAGTCTCCCGATGAGCAGGTTGCAAAGCATGGCACCAGATGATGAAAATGTGTGGATGTCTGGATTGCCAGAAAAATATGCAAACAGACCCAGAACACCTGAGTTTGAAAGAATGTGTTTGGCTGAATTTGCTTCAGAGTACAGGATTCTCTACAGCCGTGAAACAGAGTCAAAAAATGCCATCCCTCTTTTGAATAACATGGGTTATATTCAAAAGAGAACAAGAGGGAAACCTGCAATAATCAGATATCCTCGCTTCTCAGAAAAGAAACATCCAGAAAAGTTTTATAGCAGACTACTAAAACTTTATTTTCCACATCGATCAAATGATGACTTTAAAAACACAGAACACTCCACATCCGAACAGTTCTACAAAAGTGGACGAAAACATGGTTTTGCAGTACGGCCAATTGTTACCTTTAACAAAAAGCGTTATGAAAGCCATGGCAAAACAATGGAAAGGGCATTGGAACAGATTGAACAACAAGGCCCACTTATCAATGCATGGAACACCTTTGCACCTGAGGTTGAAGTAGATCGTTTAGAGTGTGTGGCCCAACGACAATCCAGACACGAGACTGACGAAAATGAAATGGACATTGTTCCAGACTACCAAGTCAGTGGTAGCAACAGTGGAACCATGCCAGCAATCATAGCACCTAAGCTGAGCCCAGACTTTGTCAGAAAAATGTACCAAAGTCTAAATGAAACCCAAGCATCCATATTCTACGCAGTGCGTGAGTGGTGTTTCAAACTTGTGTGGGGTCACTGTCCTGAGCAGTTCTTTTATTTTGTCTCTGGAGGAGCTGGCTGTGGAAAATCACATGTTATCAAGTGCATATATGAGGAGGCAACAAAGATTTTGCACCAACTCCCCAGATTCCGTGACCAAGCAGACATGTCCTACCCTGCAGTACTGCTGACTGCATTTACTGGCACTGCAGCTTTTAACATATCTGGGAAAACACTGCACTCTCTGCTAAAGCTGCCAAAATCTTTAAAACCGCCGTATCAGGGATTGGGCAATGCACTGGATGAAGTGAGAGCTTCACTTTCAAATGCAGAGATTCTGGTCATTGATGAGATATCTATGGTTTCTAAAGACCTTTTTGCCTACATCCACTGGAGACTTCAGCAGATCAAAGGAAACAAGAAGCCTTTTGGTGGGATGTCTATCCTTGCAGTAGGAGACTTTTACCAGCTGCCACCCCTTGGAAAAGCCAAACCACTCTGTGTGTACGAGGACAATGTCTTTGATCTCTGGAAAGACTATTTCCACATGGTCAACCTGACAGAAATCATGCGACAGAAAGATGATCATTCTTTTGCTGAAGTTCTGAACAGGATAAGAGTGAAGCAAAAAACAAATTCTCTTGAAGCCAATGATAAAGCCTTGCTCACACAGGCTATCCATGACATAAAAGACTGTCCATCTAATGTATTACACATTTATGCTACAAACAAAGAGGTCGACAAACACAATTCAGCAACTGTAACTGCTCTTCATTCTGATATCATAAATATTCAGGCCGAAGACTACAGAAAAGACCCACGGACGGGTGAGATGGTCCTCCTGGCAGATATGATGAAAGGCAACAAAAGAGATTTACCTGATAACATACAAGCTGCACCTGGAGTGCGTGTTATGATTATTAGAAATTTGGATGTTGAAGATGGGCTTGTTAATGGGACATTTGGAACAATCACGAACATTGTGACAACCACACAGGATGGACCAAAAACTGTGAATCTCATTGGACTTACGCTGGACAATCAAAATTCTGGGCAAAAATTTCGCAGAAAAATACAAGGATCCTCAGACAACCTCGTATATATTGAGAAATGTGAAGAATCTACAAGTAAAAAAGGAGTTCTTCGCAGGCAATTTCCAATGAAGTTGGCCTTTGCATGTACAGCTCACAAAGTACAAGGCATGACAATGGAGTCAGCAGTAGTATGTTTGAAGCGTGTTTTTGAGCCTGGAATGGCCTATGTCGCACTCAGCCGCACAACCTCACTTAAAGGACTGTACATCACAGACTTTGATGAAAGGAAAATCTATGCTGATCCTGCCATCACAGATGCACTCAAAAATATGAGACATGCATCATTTGAGAATGCAAGACCACTGTTGCAATTCTTAAAATCAGTTGTTCCCACAGTCCCCACATTGACAATTATCCATCACAATGCACAAGGTCTCCCAACTCACATGGAGGACATGAGATGCCACCATGAAGTCAGCCTTGCTGATGTTTTATGCATAACAGAAACTCACTTGTCTGGATCATCAGTTTCTCCCCGCTTCCAGCTGGAACAGTACAACATGGCCACACGCAACAGACACGTCTCTTACACAAACCATACAGACATGGCAAAGGTAAATGGCGGTGGAGTTGCAATGTACTACAAAACAGTTCTTATAGCAGAGTCTCGAAAATACCTGCAAAATGTGACTGACCTTGAATTTGTTGTTATCAAGGTTGAATCGCCAGTCACAGCTTTGATAGCAACTGTATACAGGCCACCAAATTACAGCCACGTGAGGTTTTTACCACAAATGCAATGTCTTTTGGACTCATTGGAAATGATGAATTGCCAACCAATTATTGTTTGTGGAGATTTCAATGAGGACCTTATGAGCAGAGGAAAAAAACCCATCCAAGAACTGTTTCAGTCAAGAGGATATGCACAACTTATTACTGCTGCAACTACCGAAAAACACACATTGATTGATCACCTTTACATATCACAGCCATACGCCTGCCTCCAATCAGGTGTTCTAAATACATATCACAGTTATCACAACCCCATTTATTGTGTAATTCACTAACACAAAATGACTGCAAGGTTGTGAGGGATATGGACTTGCCAAGTGATCTTAGTGTCTTTGCAACTGAGCACACTCTACCACCAAAAAGGACAGCTCACCAGTGGGAGCTGATACATAAGACTGCTCTCATCCATTGAAGAGCTGACCAGAAACGTGAACAGAGAGACTGCAACTGCACCTGATGGGATCCCTGCCATAACAGGTAATTGTATTTTTGTTTCTTACTTTATATTCTAACATTTATTGATATTCTTTGAAACAAACTATAATCTCATCCATTCATTAAGTCATCCATCCATTCATAACTCCTCAGATGTGTTCTGTCCAGTAAAGGCAGTGGAGAAGCCCTACACTGATCTTGAAACTGTGCCACGCTAGTAGAGACCGGCTACAAGGATGGGCAGGTATAGTGAAATTAAAATGCACCTTTTGGTTCAACAGGTTTATATATACAGTCAAGTGATCAAAAGACACCAGTATTAAACCCATTTAAACCAACTACATGTTTGGATTGGAACTGTATACAGGCCACCAAATTACAGCCACGTGTGGTTTTTACCTCACATAGCAACTTACCCCATCCAAAGACACCAGTATTAAGCAAATTTCTTTTTTTTACTTCATTTTTAATATAGTTTTGGGTCATTTAGTTCTAGAGTTAGATTTGTTTTTCCAATTATTTTTTAGAACTTCATTACTTGCCATTTCGCTAACTGAAGAGCTGCGCTTTGTGATGTCTCTTGTTTTATTGTTTTAAATTGTGTTTTCCTTTTATCTGTTTCTAGCTGTTTTCGCAAAGTCAGCCAACCACTTGCTTCCAAATGACCCTTATCCAGAAGTATCCGTGAGTGCCTCATAAACAGAAACTAACGTGGAGACCTACCTCTCAGAGAAAAACGCACACATAAGAAAAGCCGACCCACTTCAGTACTGGGAAGAACATCCTAATCTGTTTCCCTCTATGGCTGCTGTTGCGATCCCAGTGTGCCCCCTGTAGCTCTGTGGACAGTTTTGGATTTGTTTACATCTCACCCAACCGGTCCCAGCAGATGGCTGCACCTCTCTAAGCCTGGTTCTGCTGGAGGTTTCTTCCTGTTAAAAGGGAGTTTTTCTGAACACACTCTACCACCAACAAGGACAGCTCACCAGTGGGAACTGATAGATAAGACTGCTGATGTGCTCTCATCCATTGAAGAGCTGACCAGAAACGTGAACAGAAAGACTGCACCTGATGGGATCCCTGCCATAACAGGTCATTTGTATTTTTTTGTTTCTTACTTTATATTCTAACATTTATTGATATTCTTTGAAACAAACTATAATCTCATCCATTCATTAAGTCATCCATCCATTCATAACTCCTCAGATGTGTTCTGTCCAGTAAAGGCAGTGGAGAAGCCCTACACTGATCTTGAAACTGTGCCATGCTAGTAGAGACCGGCTACAAGGATGGGCAGGTATAGTGAAATTAAAATGCACCTTTTGTTCAACAGGTTTATATATACAGTCAAGTGATCAAAAGACACCAGTATTAAACCCATTTAAACCAACTACATGCTTGGATTGGAACTGTATACAGGCCACCAAATTACAGCCACCTGTGGTTTTTACCTCGCATGGCGACTTACCTCATCAGAAGACACCAGTATTAAGCCAATTTCTTTTTTTTACTTCATTTTTAATATAGTTTTGGGTCATTTAGTTCTAAAGTTAGATTTGTTTTTCCAATTATTTTTTAGAACTTCATTACTTGCCAGTTTGCTAACTGAAGAGCTGCACTTTGTGATGTCTCTTGTTTTATTATTTTAAATTGTGTTTTCCTTTTATCTGTTTCTAGCTGTTTTCGCAAAGTCAGCCAACCACTTGCTTCCAAATGACCCTTATCCAGAAGTATACGTGAGTGCCTCATCAACAGAAAATAAAGTGGAGACCTACCTCTCAGAGAAAAACGCACACATAAGAAAAGCCGACCCACTTCAGTACTGGGAAGAACATCCTAATCTGTTTCCCTGTATGGCTGCTGTTGCGATCCCAGTGTGCCCCCTGTAGCTCTGTGGACAGTTTTGGATTTGTTTACATCTCACCCCAACCGGTCGCGGCAGATGGCCGCCCCTCCCTGAGCCTGGTTCTGCCGGAGGTTTCTTCCTGTCAAAAGGGAGTTTTTCCTTCCCACTGTCGCCAAAGTGCTTGCTCATAGGGGGTCATATGATTGTTGGGTTTATCTATATACATTAATGCTTGTATGCTTTTCATTTATACTTTTGCCTTACTTTTCAGTTCATAATATAAAGTTACTTGAATGGTTTCCTTTTCCTTTTTTATTTTATATTGCTTTGCTATTTACCACAATCTAAATATCATGTTTAAATGTCATACATTATTGTAAATGGTATCTGTACAAAATATTGTTTGAATAACATGATACATTTATTAGTCCCACAATGGGAAATTTCATAATTTGCATGTGGTATTTTCCCCTTTGACATTAAAATACCTTTGAAATACAAATTGAATACCGCTTAATGGACATCTTTTTTTTCTACCACTTTAAACGACTCAAAACTGTAAAATCTAAATTGTAACTTCTCTTGAACACCTGACACTAAAGCATAATTTATTTTCTTTTATATCTATTAACTTATTTTGTAATCATGTAACTGGAGCATCTTTCTCTCATCTCTGTATGCCGCATATAACAGAGATCACAATACAGCTTACTTTGCTTTAAGTTGAAAATCAGCTGTATTCCATTTCCCTCCTTCTTGTGGTATAAAAAGCAAACTATGCTCATGTTGCATCTTGCTCCCTCTAGTGTTATAAAAGGCAACCGGCACTAGTTGAACCACATTAAAGGCAAACTACACTCATTGGCAGTAGCATAGGCACACTTAAAATTTCTTCTGAAATTTTCGCTTTCTAGTTATTATTATTATTATTCTTCAGTTTCCGCCTGAAATTTTGCAGCAAATCTCGCCCCGCAGTTTTGAGACAAGCTTCATATATGTTACCTCATTTTGTGCGGCCGGATCTGGAATGGTGTGCTATGACTTTTGGTGTTTACCTCATTTTGTGCGGCTGGATCTGGAATGGTGTGCTATGACTTTTGGTGTTTATGAATTTTATAGTTTTTTAAATATTAATATTTTAGTGAAAATTTTCCCGCGCCTCTCTGCCTAACAGTTTTGACATTAGGGTTACATATGTTAGATCATTTTGTGCGGCTGGAGCTGGACTATTATGTCATGACTTTTGGTGTTTATGACTTTTATAGTTTTTGAAATATTTAGATTTTAGTGCAAATTTAGGCCAATTCATCTTTTGGCGCCAAATAAACAGACTTCATTTGTGGTGTGTTGGCGCCATCTTTTGGTCCCATTGAAACAAATTTCAAACTTCATTTGTGGTGTGTTGGCTCTCTCTAGTGGTATGCCGGGAGTGGTACAGCCTGTCTACCCTTATTTGGATACCGTAATGATGACAATATCAATGGCGCGCACAGCCTCGCTGCTTTCAGGAACCATTGGAGGTTTTAAGGTTGCGCGAACCATTGAATAGTTACGGTAAACACAATGGCTTCTATGCTTGGTGGAAAACTCCATATCCCACAATTCATAGCACACCTCTGCCGAGTTACACAATGGCGGCCACCACTTCGTTTTATATGTCTTTTATTAGTGTTTCTAGGTCACAAAATCAACTTTTAAGATATTTTCAGGCGAGAATGTAGGTAGGTAAACTTCAAATATCTGCTTGTTTTATCATATTAGCGACAGTGCTCTGACGACCTTGGTCCTGCCTGACAGCTAGCCGGCTACCTAGCTAGCTGCCGCACTTGGCTGCAAATGCACAGCGAGGGGACTCTCTCTCTCCTTTCACCTCCCCGGTCTCTCGCAAATGCTCGCACAGAATCGGAGTTACAGCTGGATGTGGAAAAAATAACTGAGTTGTTTGGTGGTGCTATAATGCGGAGCTACAACAGTGGGCAGCTATCCACCGGTGTATGACAGAAAGGACATGCCGCGACCGCCGATCGACCGGTGTTTGCTAACGCGGAGGTCAATCGTGGATCAGGGAAAGCGAAGGCAGGAGCGTGAGGTGCACTGAATTTCAGGTAAGAAGTTATGACCTGCACTCTATTTGGGTCAGATATAAACCGAGTTTAGGTGTAGTTTATTTAGCAACATTTCTCTTACGTGTTGCTGATAGCCGGCTAGCTAGCTAGCGCCGCTAGCTTAGCCAGCTAGCGCTGCTAGCGACCCTTCGTGAAAAACCACCCAGGCTTGGCTGATAGTGAGGTGGCTAAAATTTGTTTCATCGCCCGATCGCTCGGCAAGGGTCTGTGTCTTAGCTGGACTTATTTTTCATTTATATGGGCCGATGATGCTGGTCGATGTGGAAAAAATAACTGAGTTGTTTGGTGGTGGAGCTACAACAGAGGGCAGCTATCCACCGGTGTGTGACAGAAAGGACATGCCACGAACGAGACATACAAGGCGGTGAGGCTACCGCCGATCGACCGGTGTTTGCTAACGCGGAGGTCAATCGTGGATCAGGGAAAGCGAAGGCAGGAGCGTGAGGTGAACTGAATTTCAGGTAAGAAGTTATGACCTGCACTCTATTTGGGTCAGATATAAACCGAGTTTAGGTGTAGTTTATTTAGCAACAGTTCTCTTACGTGTTGCTGATAGCCGGCTGGCTAGCTAGCTAGCGCGGCTAGCGACCCTTCGTGAAAAACCACCCAGGCTTGGCTGATAGTGAGGTGGCTAAAATTTGTTTAATCGCCCGATCGCTCGGCAAGGGTCTGTGTCTTAGTTGGACTTATTTTTCGTTTATATGGGCCGATGATGCTGGTCGATGTGGAAAAAATAACTGAGTTGTTTGGTGGTGGAGCTACAACAGAGGGCAGCTATCCACCGGTGTGTGACAGAAAGGACATGCCGCGAACGAGACATACAAGGCGGTGAGGGTACCGCCGATCGACCGGTGTTTGCTAACGCGGAGGTCAATCGTGGATCAGGGAAAGCGAAGGCAGGAGCGTGAGGTGAACTGAATTTCAGGTAAGAAGTTATGACCTGCACTCTATTTGGGTCAGATATAAACCGAGTTTAGGTGTAGTTTATTTTCATTGTGCTGACTTTTTCAATCACTTACAATAACTCGTACTGCGTGCTAGCTAGCACGACGGGGACGGAGTTTGTATACAGCTGTGTGCACGCTAAGTTACCGATGTTACCGATGTTGAACTTTATGACAGCCTCCCCTGTCATTCTCTCGCCTGTTGAAACTTCAGTCATGAAACTGATCAATGATCGGCTTTTCTCTCTTGTTTGTTTATCGCTAAACAACAGCAGCACGTTTAAGCTTGATCAGCTGTTGTTAGAATTCATTTGCTTTTAATTTCTAGTATCAGCTGATGTTTGCTGGAGCCACAGCTGTAAAAACGGCTGTTCCAAACCAGATGTCCTTACTGAATCATCAGAGCTGAACTGGTGATGGAGAAACAGGTTTACCCTTAGGTGACATGAATGAGTTGAAGGGAAATTACGAACTGTTTCTGAGAGAGGAATATACACCAAGCTCCTTTTTTTGTGTAGCTGACAGCTGGTAACTGTGCAGGGGCGGATCTAGCAAAGCTTTTGCCAGGGGGCCAGGTAGGGCATTAACAGAGAAAGGTGGACACAAAGATATACTTTTCTTTCTTACTCTCATATAAAATATTTAGCTTTTATTAAATAGTTATCTGAATCTTACAACCAAAGTTTGTATAATAATACACAAGATTGGCTGTAGACCATTGTTCATCATTCAGAACACTGTGTAAAAATAACAAAAAACAAAAAGTGAATGCAAAAGTGCATAAATATTTATTTTACGTGTTTGATGTGTGTGGCGGGGCGTGGTCTGCAGTGCCGCTGCAGGGGAGGTGGACCCACCTGAGCGGCACCTGCAATCACGCCTCTCGGGCGTAGTCTGTGCTCTCTCGGCTGTTTTTTGGGTGTGTGTTGGGCTGTGAGTTGAAAAGCTACAGCTGGCTGGGTGGGTACACCAACCATGTGTGAAAAGTGGTCCATAACGTACTGGTTCAAAGCGTGTTCGTGCAAACATTGTCGTGTCTGCCGTGGTACAATGGAACTTCTGCTCATGAACCTGTGTGCACAGCGTCTGCAAATCGGGGCTGTACAAAGTCACTTCATCTTTACCCAAAACTGTAAACTGTCATCTGTGAGGCGCGAGCGGTGTTTGTTTTTACCATAATTCATGGTGGAGAATGGCTGCTCTTCTGAGTTTTGCTGTCTGTAGCTGTATGAATGGCAAACTACACTGATTAGCAGCGGCATAGGCACACTTAAAATTTCTTCTGAAATTTTCGCTTTCTAGTTATTATTATTATTATTCTTCAGTTTCCGCCTGAAATTTTGCAGCGAATCTCGCCTCGCAGTTTTGAGACAAGCTTCATATATGTTACCTCATTTTGTGCGGCTGGATCAGGAATGGTGTGCTATGACTTTTGGTGTTTATGACTATTATAGTTTTTTAAATATTAATATTTTAGTGAAAATTTTCCCGCGCTTCTCTGCCAAACAGTTTTGACAATAGGGTTACATATGTTAGATCATTTTGTGCGGCTGGAGCTGGACTAGTATGGTATACACTTTTGGTGTTTATGACTTTTATAGTTTTTTAAATATTAATATTTTAGTGCAAATTTAGAAAGATTCTTCTTTTGGCGCCATAGAAACAGACTTCATTTGTGGTGTGTTGGCTCCATCTTTTGGTCCCACTGATACAAATTTCAAACTTCATTTGTGGTGTGTTGGCTCTCTCTAGTGGTATGCCGGGAGTAGTACGGCCTGTCTACCCTTATTTGGATTACCGTAATGATGACAATATCAACGGTGCGCACAGCGTCGCTGCTTTCAGGAGCCATTGGAATTTTTAAGGTTGCGCAAATCATTCAATAGTTACGGTAATGCTTGGTGGAAAACTCAATATCCCACAATTCATAGCACGCCTCTGCCGAGTCAAACAATGGCGGCCATCACTTAGTTTTTATTTTCCTCTTAATACTGTTTCTAGGTCACAAAATAAACTTTTAAGATATTTTCAGGCGAGAATATAGGTGTGTAAACTTCAAATATCTGCTCATTTTGTCAAAACATCCCATATTAGCGACAATGTTCTGACGATGTCGTTTCTGCTTGAGGCTAGCTGGCTAGTGTGGCTAGCGCGGCTTTGCTAACAAGCTACAGCCGGCCTGGATGACAGTGAGAGCGGCTTACTCTGGTTTCACACCCGGTCCTTCGTAAAGTCTCGTGGTCACAGCTGGACTTATTTTAAATAAATAAATGATTTATTTATTTATTCATTTTAGTAACGGTATAAACAGTGAAAGGTGGTGGATTGGCCAGATGTAAACTTCAAATATGTGCTCGTGTTACCAAGACATCCCATATTAGCTCTGATGGTTTCGGTGCCTGCAAAGAGCTAGACAGCTAGCTAGCTAACTGGCTGTCTTTTTGACTCAGGGTCATAGCTGGACTTATTTTTCGTTTTTATGAGCCGATGAGGGTTTTTTTTTAGTAACGGTACAAACAGTGAAAGGCGGTGGATTGTCCAGATGCTGGTCGATGTGGAAAAAATAACTGAGTTGTTTGGTGGTCGCTGACGCGGAGCTACAACCGAGGGCAGCTATCCACCGGTGTGTGTCAGACAGAGCATGCAGGGAACGAGGCGGCGAGGCGACCGCCGATCAACCGGTGGTAGATCGTGGATCAGGGAAACCGAAGGCAGGAGAAGCAGGCGGCTGCCGGTCAGAGCGTGAGGTGAACTGAATTTCAGGTAAGAAGTTATGAACTGCACTCTATTTGGGTCAGATATAAACCGAGTTTAGGTGTAGTTTGGTGGAAACCAGGAGATGACCTTACCGAATCATCAGAGCTGAACTGGTGATGGAGAAACAGGTTTACCTTTTTTTTAGGTGACATGAATGAGTTGAAGGGAAGTTACGAACTGTTTCTGAGAGAAATAAACACCAAGCTCCTTTTTTATTTAGCTGACAGCTGGTAACTGTGCAGGGGCGGATCTAGCAAAGCTTTTGCCAGGGGGCCAGGTAGGGCATCTTACAACCAAAGTTTGTATAATAATACACAAGATTGGCTGTAGACCATTGTTAATCATTCAGAACACTGTGTAAAAATAACAAAAAACAAAAAGTGAATGCAAAAGTGCATAAATATTTATTTTACGTGATTGATGTGTGTGGCGGGGCGTGGTCTGCAGTGCCGCTGCAGGGGAGGTGGACCCACCTGAGCGGCATCTGCAATCACGCCTCTCTGGCGTAGTCTGTGCTCTCTCGGCTGTTTTTTGGGTGTGTGTCAGGCTGTGAGTTGAAAAGCTACAGCCGGCTGTGTGGGTACACCAACCATGTGTGAAAAGTGGTCCATAACGTAATGCTTCAAAGCGTGTTCATGCAAACATTGTCGGGTCTGCCGTGGTACAATGGGACTTCTGCTCATGAAACTATGTGCACAGCGTCTGCAAATCGGGGCTGTACAAAGTCACTTCATCTTTACCCAAAATTGTAAGCTGTCATCTGTGAGGTGCGAGCGGTGTTTGTTTTTACCATAGTTCATGGTGGAGAATGGCTGCTCTGCTAAGTTTTGCTCTCTGTAGCTGTATGAATGGCAAACTACACTGTTTACCAGAGGCATAGGCACACTTAAAATTTCTTCTGAAATTTTCGCTTTCTAGTTATTATTATTATTATGTGTGCCTATGCCAAGAGGCACACATATTACTATTCGTCGGATTTATTATTATTATTATTATTATTATTATTATTATGTGTGCCTATGCCAAGAGGCACACATATTACTATTCGTCGGATTTATTATTATTATGTGTGCCTATGCCAAGAGGCACACATATTACTATTGCTCGGATTTATTATTATGTGTGCCTATGCCAAGAGGCACACATATTACTATTGCTCGGATTTATTATTCTTATTATTATTATTCTTCAGTTTCCGCCTGAAATTTTGCAGCAAATCTCGCCCCGCAGTTTTGAGACAAGCTTCATATATGTTACCTCATTTTGTGCGGCTGGATCTGGAATGGTGTGCTATGACTTTTGGTGTTTATGTCTATTATAGTTTTTTAAATATTAATATTTTAGTGAAAATTTTCCCGCGCTCCTCTGCCAAACAGTTTTGACATTAGGGTTACATATGTTACATCATTTTGTGCGGCTGGAGCTGGGCTAGTATGGTATGACTTTTGGTGTTCATGAGTTTTATAGTTTTTGAAATATTTAGATTTTAGTGCAAATTTGGGCCAATTTCTAGGTTCCTGAGAAAGATTCTACTTTTGGCCCCATAGAAACAGACTTCATTTGTGGTGTGTTGGCTCTCTCTAGTGGTATAGCCGTAGTAGTACAGGTGAAAAGATCTATGCTTGGGCGAAAACTCCATATCCCACAATTCATAGCACGCCTCTGCAGAGTAAACAATGGCGGCCACCACTTCGTTTTATATGTCTTTTATTAGTGTTTCTAGGTCACAAAATCAACTTTTAAGATATTTTCAGGCGAGAATGTAGGTGTGTAAACTTCAAATATCTGCTCGTTTTATCAAGACATCCCATATTACAGACAGTGCTCTTACGTGTTGCTGATAGCCGGCTAGCTAGCTAGTGCCGCTAGCACCGCTAGCGTATGACGACACTACGCAATGACGACACCCCTCCTCCGCTTTGAAATTGACCGTAGACATGATTTTCTGAGACAGCGTGGCTATCGCTTCACCGGTAACGCGTCTTTCCCCCCTCCTCTGCTTTGGACTTGAACTTACAGTGATTTTCTGAAGTGTTTACTAAGACACACCGTAAGCTTTTACAAGGTAAGTGTATCTCTCTGTCTCTGGTTTGAAATTTAGCTTTGAAAGTGATTTTTTTTTTTGTGTGTGTTTCTTTATCGATTTCTTTGTTTCGGCACGTTCGGCACGATGCTAAAGCCAGTTAGCGGATAGTCAGCTAAGGCAAGCGTTTCTGTCCCTCTTCCGGTTTTGAAATTGACCTTTAAAAGTGCTTT
Organism: Pelmatolapia mariae; assembly: GCF_036321145.2. NCBI lineage: Eukaryota > Metazoa > Chordata > Actinopteri > Cichliformes > Cichlidae > Pelmatolapia > Pelmatolapia mariae. The sequence continues at coordinate 24,162,027 of NC_086228.1, forward strand.
TCTGTGTCTTGACGCTGATATCTACAAAATGACTGTGATTTTATTCCAGTGGTATCGTTTGTAATTGAAACTTTTAAGATGCGACTCTCAAAAAATTGCTTCATTGTAGTCGGGTTTCACACCTCTCTTTGTCTCGTGGTTTTGTTGCTGGCTAGTTAGCTGATATTAAGCATCTCCCGGTTTGAAATTGATTTTGAAAGTGATTTACTATGACACACCGTAAGCGTATCTCTGTCTCTGGTTTGAAATTTAGCTTTGAAAGTGATTTTTTGTGTGTGTGTTTCTTTATCGATTTCTTTGTTTTGGCACGTTCGGCACGATGCTAAAGCCAGTTAGCGGATAGTCAGCTAAGGCAAGCGTTTCTGTCCCTCTTCCGGTTTTGAAATTGACCTTTAAAAGTGCTTTTCTGTGTCTTGACGCTGATATCTACAAAATGACTGTGATTTTATTCCAGTGGTATCGTTTGTAATTGAAACTTTTAAGATGCGACTCTCAAAAAATGGCTTCATTGTAGTCGGGTTTCACACCTCTCTTTGTCTCGTGGTTTTGTTGCTGGCTAGTTAGCTGATATTAAGCATCTCCCGGTTTGAAATTGATTTTGAAAGTGATTTACTATGACACACCGTAAGCGTATCTCTGTCTCTGGTTTGAAATTTAGCTTTGAAAGTGATTTTTTGTGTGTGTGTTTCTTTATCGATTTCTTTGTTTCGGCACGTTCGGCACGATGCTAAAGCCAGTTAGCGGATAGTCAGCGCTGATATCTACAAAATGACTGTGATTTTATTCCAGTGGTATCGTTTGTAATTGAAACTTTTAAGATGCGACTCTCACCGCGTACGAAACAATAACTGCGTTGTAGTCGCGTTTCACACCTTTCTTTGTCTGTCTTTATAAGGCGTTAACTACAGCACCCTTTAATACCTCAACTCTTGATTCAGCCAAGGTAAGTGCCCCCCCCCCCCCCTTATATTTTCTATGTATGTATTCAGCTGATATTTAGAAAAAAATAGGTGTGTTTAGCGCTGGATGTCATTTTATTCCAGAGCTGTTGTTTGTAATTAAAACTTTTAAGATTAGATGGTACAGTGTTTTTACTCCCTTCCAAACAGTAAAGTTCCTCTTTGTCTCTCAGTAGGAAATTTAAACCAGACAGTACAAGGCTACATTTCAGTGTTACAAGCCAATCAGTTTGCTAATTGTTCTGTGAGGTTTGTTTGCAAAGTTTAAGGTGTTAAGTAGGACTGTGAACATCTGGGTCTGCTTGCTGCTGGCATTCTGCCAGAGCCCCACCAACAAGACCGCCTCCCAGCAACGAGACTGCCTGTCAGCCTTGCAAGGTACCCAATTTTCCAATTACTCTATAAAAAAACTGTTGTGGGCAACAAGACTGTCTCCTAAGTTTGCAAGCCAATCACTTTGCCAAATGTTCTTGTAAGATTTGTTTGAAAAGTTTGAGGTGTTAAGTAGGACTGTGAACATCTGGGTTTGCTTGCTGCTGGCATTCGACCAGCGTCTCAGCAACAACACTGCCTCCCAGCTTTGCAAGGTAATTACTTTCCCAATTACTGTACACCAAAACGAAGTAACTGTCGTGGTCAACAAATCTGCCTCCCAACTTTCAAGGTAATCACTTTCTCAATTACAATATACAAACTGTTATGGAACTTAACAAAGCCTTAACACCGGGTAGTGACACTATCAATATGTCTATTTAAAGAAAAGAGATTTTTTTTTTTTTGTTCTTGTAGTCATCTTGTCTGTCAATGTATCAGAGGGTTAGAATAACAAATTGCTTGAAATGCCAATAATTAATATTCTGTTTTTATGTTGACATTCTACCAGATGCCGAGAAAAAATAAAAGATCCCAGGCACAAAAGAAGCGCTGGAAACCACTTGACCTGGTCGATCCTGCTGTCCCAGTGCTCTCTGGCCACAACCAAGATGAGGCAGTCAGTAGTTTTCCATCTGACCAGGTAATGAGGATATGGTAGTGATCACAGACAGTTGAACAGTTTTCAAAACACGTTTGAGACAGTTAAGAACACTTACCCATGCAGTTTAGGATTTTTTGTTATAATGTCACACAACTGGCATAACAGTGCATGGTATACAGAACATTTAAATGAAATGAATGTGTCAGGTCACTTAATGTCTTCTATACCCTTTTTCCTGGGTTTGCAGATGGCACCAGCCAGGTTATCTTTGGAAACACAGGATAGACTCACCTCCTTATGTTCCCCATGTACCAAGGTAAACATCAAAAAATATTCCTCTATTAACAAATTACAAGGTATGCCCACACATAGGGCTGCTCGATTATGGCAAAAATGATAATCATGATTATTTTCACTGAAATCTAGATCTCCATTATTTGACAATATGTATTTAACAATAACGATGTATTGAATAATGGCTTTAAAGATTGTCATAAAATAGTGTGCAAATACTGATAACAGTGTAAATGTTTGCAATATAAAAAATAAATGAAAAACGTAAACATGTATGTTTAGTGAACTTTGCAGTGTTGCTCCGTGGTGCAGCTACGACATTGTAGCAAAGTTTACACACTATGTCTACTTGATCCACGTCTGACTTCGCGAACCCATAATGTTTCCACCCCACTGAAGTTTTTTTGTTTTTTGTTTTTTACCTCTTTTCAACCAACGGCAGTCACTCTCCTCTCCAAATAACTTCTGCTTAGCTTTCCGAGCTTCCCTCTGTTAGCTCCTCTTAATTGTTGTGACGCGTGTTCAAAACACAGAGAGGTGTGCTCGATTTGCCGCACGGAGCAGCGTGAGAGTACAGCACGAGGGTGGTGCTAATAATCTGCTCAGTCCTTTTTAATTATCGTTGAAAGCTCAGATCGTGATTTCGATTAAAATTTGATTAATTGAGCAGCCCTACCCAGTCTGTATATATCTGATCTTTGGTGTCTATAACCACAGTTGATATGTAGTCTTTCACTTAAAGCATGTTTGCTAACTCAATTTTGTCCAATTTCTATCCAAAACAAAGGAAAATATGACAAAGGGTTTTTTATTTTTATTTTATAGCTCTGAACAGGTAATTCTGATGTGGTAGTGAGCACATACAATATATTTTTATAACACTTACCCATACAGTTGACCATTTCTATCTTATAATGTTACCCAACTGGCATAACAGTTCATGCCATGCATTGCATTGTAAAGTGAAATTAAAGTGTCAGGTCACTTAATGTCTTAACATTATATTCTTTTTTGCCTGGGTTAGCAGACAGCACCAGCCAGCTTGTCCTTGGAAACGGAGAATAGATCCACCTCCTTATGTCCTCCAGGCAGCAAGGTAACTTTAAAACGGTATTCCTCCATTAAGGATTATGGATATGGTTACATGTTGGCCTTATGCAAACAGTAAGAATTTTGTTGTCTCGCTTCTGTTAGTTTTGTTTAAAGTTTTTAAAGTTACACTCACTTTCAAATTTCTTAGTAGTTATGCAAACAGCTGGATTTTTTTTATTGCTTTGTAAGTTTAGTAACCGCTACTGTTTCATGTTTTCTTTAAAGTATCCAGTGTTACACTCTGTTTCAACTCTGTTAGTAGGTTTTCTAATTTTGATTAACTGTATTATCAGAGTTCAGAAACTCGTCCACCAGCAAAACGAGTCTGGGCAACCGATGATTTCCACACGGCATCAAATTCTCCACCTAAAAAGGTAAGCCTAACCCTATGTATAATCACCGGGGTTGATATTTAGTCTTTCACCTTAAGTGTGCTTGCTAACTCGTACTAAATATACTAAAATGTTAGACTAAACATGTACATTTGTCAGTTTCTTTCATCAGACTCCTAAAATGCAGACATCTCAACAGCTGTCTGTCTGTTTAGCTATTTCTATATCTATTATTCTGAATACTTTTATACCATTTTATACTTAAAGCTTCAGATAAATTGACATCCACAGTGAAAAGCAGTGCAAATAAATACAAACATTTTGTGACACTCATCTTTTCTCAAGATGAATGTCAGTGTGTTCTGTTTCAATCACATTTAACCTGTAACTGAATTTTGTGTCATTTCTTTACAAAACGTAACACAACTATGAAACGTGTTTTTTATGGCACATGTACAGAGCCATCTGGTTTAATCTGAAATCAGTGAATGAATTACATCTAATTTAAGAGCATCTGAGATCCTCTTACGAATAATACGTAAACAGGATTTCCTTTCATTTGTATTTAGGCTGCAATTTAGTTGATGTTTGAAGGCCCGCAGCAACCTAAAATAATGTGTTATACTGAAAGAAATTAACTGCTTTGAAAATATGAGGAGCAGAAGGTACAGATATGACCTTTGTAAAAGGTCATTAAAAAAAACACCTCTAAAGCAAATTACAGATATCTAAAATATTTGTCATTTTTACTTCCCACCTCTGCTCTCTCCCACTCTCTCTCACTGTTCCTGTCACTGTCTTTCTGCTTGTCTCTTTCGATTATGCTGTAATATGATTGAGGAGTGACATAATTTGGCTTCATTTGCCTGAACATTGTTTGATTATTTTACCAAATTTAAAAAAAAAATGTTTTTACTTTACAAGAATCTAAATTTATACAACTCTTGCCAATTAAAAATGTCTTACATCATTGTACCAAGAGTTACATATGTTTACTCAACCGTGAAATGCATATCATTAAATACTAAACAATAACATGTGTCACCTTTACATTCCTTGATCAGCCTTTCCACAACACAAATGAAGAACTACTGACAGAGGAGCTACAGAGCAACGCAGTTCAGCACTTCTGGCGTGTCAGTGCAACTCATTGTCAAAGTGATGAAAGGTACACAGAATTCTCTCGAAATCATCAGTGCACATGCAATGCCCTCACATTCCTGGCCTACCTTAATGAGGAACACCAGTTCAACACAGCCCGACTTGATAAGGTGCTTGAACAGGGAGATGCACTCTACTGTTGGATTAAAACAAATCTTCAGCAGGAGAGGCGTTATACACAAAATCATCTGACCATAGAGGAACTGCCCAAAAAAGTTCATGCTGACATAAATGTCTACAGTGTGAAAATGGACAACATAAGGTATGGATACCTGAAAGCAGCAGACAAAACTTATCAAAGAAAAGAGTGGTGGTTGCCTCTTGCTAGTCGTCTTGTATGTCTGTCAACAGATGTGAGCTATGCTTTGCTCATGGTCTCACCTCAGTGCATTGCAGTTTTCCGTGACAAATCTGGGAGGTATGGATTATTTGATTCACATTCAAGAAGTGCAGCAGGTTTACCCCAGCCAAATGGAACAGCAGTCATGCTCACTTTCACTCATGTGAATGACCTGATCACCCACCTTCATAACCTTTTTCAAAATCAAGGCAGGTATGCAAGATATGAGTTTGTGCCTGTTTCTTTCAAAAGAGTCAGCACTCACAACGAACAGCCTGCACAGTCAACTCAAGCAACACCAAGAGCAACAGCTACATCACCACAAAATGATGAACCACAAATCACAAATCCCACTGTGCAAGTGCCTCAACCAGAATCAGCCCAAACCTACATGACAATGTTAGAAAGTGCTTTAAACCCGCAACAAGACAAAATGGCTTCAAATCAAATTTGTGAACATCAACTTGAAACATCTGTTGATCCAACAAGCAACATCCAAACAGAACAACAAGAAAATCTTGAACTCAATAATGAAAGAGATAAAGTCATAGATAAACCCCCCCAAAAAACAAGAAATGTGTGCAGATTAAATAAACGACGACGTGGGAAAGCTATTCGTCAAGCTCAAAAAAGTCACAAGCAGCATGTAAAAGCTAAAGAAAAATCTTCATCTGAAGACTTGACAAAGAAGATAAACAAAAGAAGACACGAAAAGGAACGATATGCCTGCTTTCCTGAATTTAGAATGAAAAAATTACAGGCTGTGAAAACTCAATATGCTCAAAACTGTCATCGCCATAAACAAAAACTGTTATCAGCCAAAGATTATTATGCAAATCCTCATATTCAAGAGAAGATAAAAGCCCACAATGTGAAGAGATACCAAAATGATCCTCATTTTCAACAAAAAAAGAGAGACTACATTATCAGAAGATATACCACAGATGCCAGCTTTCGAACCAGACAGAAACAATATGTGTTCCGAAGATACAACACGGATGCTGACTTTCAAAGCAGACAGAAGCAATATCTGGTCCAAAGGTACAACACGGATGCTGACTTTCAAAGCAGACAGAAGCAATATCTGGTCCAAAGGTACAACACGGATGCTGACTTTCAAAGCAGACAAAAAAAATACATGAGCCAGAAATACAGAGAGGATGATGTCAGAGAAAGGAAGAGGGCATATATAAGAACAAAATATGCATCGGATCCAAAATACAGGCACAAACAAAAAAAATCAATTCATGCCAGGTATCATAATGACTCACAATTCAGACTGCACCATATACAGCGCTGTGCAGAGTACCAGAGACACAAAATGGCTACCACTGCATCTTTCGCCATTTATAAAAAGTTGTGTGCGCAGAGAATAAAGAAGAAATACAGACGACTAGTAACACAATTCCAGCAGGGTCCACAGTCTGAAGCACAGCCCCAGCTTGTAGTGAATAGTGTGATGCAAGCAGCCACATTAGCTTTCCGTGAAACAATTAAGTTAGGACCCACCCATGTCTGTACAGTGTGCCACAGAACTCTGTTTCCTAATCAAGTAAAACACTGCAAAAGATCAAAGTATGTTAAAAATAGTCACATTGTTGACACCTGCTTGACAGGAAAATTTGTCCATGTTTGTGATAGTGAATGTACAGCTAATTGTACCTTTCCAAAACAAAGAATGCAAGAGTGGATTTGCTACAACTGTGACAGCCACCTACAACGAGGAAAGATCTCTTCCATCGCAGTGGCAAACAATTTAGCACTAGCACCCATCCCAATTGAACTGAGTCAATTAAATGTACTAGAACGACAACTGATTGCTAAAATTCTCCCGTTTGCCAAAATCATTGCATTACCAAAAGGACAACAAAGAGCCGTACATGGGGCTGTTGTTTGTGTACCGTCAGACGTGGAAACCACAGTAAACTGTCTTCCCAGACCTAGCAATGAAGCCCAGCTCCTGCAAGTACAACTGAAAAGACACATCAGATTCAAAGGATACCAACACTTCTACACTGTGAACATGAAGAATGTGTTAGCAGGCTTATCAAAGCTAAAAGAGATGCATTCAGAATACAAAGATGTATCTATTGATGATGACGCAACTTTTGCTGATCCCACAAATAATCAGATAATCGAGACGGAACATGACACTGCTGATACAGATATTCAAGATGCACTGCCCAGAAACTTTGACAACCAAATTGTACCAGAAAGAAGAACCACTGAGGAAACAACAGCTGGAATACTTGAGCCATGTCATGATGTAAACGAACTATTGGAGCCTGAACAGTCAAATGGAGAGCCCTTACAAGATACGGAGAAAGAAAAGGAAGAACTTCGCCCTGGTCTTGTTCTAGACACCTGTATGCAACCACCAGATATAGCACAGGACATTTTATCATATGGTGAAGGAATATTTAGCATTGCACCCGCCCAAGGAAATAGACCTGTTGGTTTCTTCTCTATTCCTAAACTTGAAGCCATGGCCTTTCCTGTGCAGTTCCCAACTGGACAGAACACATTAGATGAAGCCAGACAAGTCAAACTGTCCCCAAGCATGTATTTTAATACACGGCTGTTCTCTGCAGATACACGCTTTGCAACTGACCAAAGCTACCTATTCTTTGCACAGTTTGTAACAGAAACACACATGGCTACAAACAGCATGTCCATCCAATTGCGCAAAGGTAAGGCAATCACAAAGGATGGACGTAGAATTAGTAACAGAATGCTTCAAAATAAAGACGAAGTGGAGAGACTGATAAATAACAAAGATGCAACACGCTTCATGAAACCTCTGAGAGGTACTCCAGCCTATTGGGAAAAGGCACTGAAAGATCTGCATGCTATGGTCAGACAGTTAGGAAAGCCAACTTTTTTCCTGACATTTTCAGCTGCTGAAATGAGATGGCCTGAGGTTGTTGAGGTCATAAAAACTCAACAAGGTGAACAAGTGGATTTTTCACAACTTGACTGGAACACAAAGTGTGAAATTCTCCGAAGCAACCCTGTGACTGTGATGCGATTGTTTGAAAAAAGAGTCGATGCACTAATGACAACACTGATCCTGTCCCCAGCACAGCCCATCGGTGAAGTAGAAGATTACTTTTATCGAGTGGAGTTTCAGGCCAGAGGTAGCCCTCATATCCATTTACTGGTTTGGGTCAAAGATGCACCTAAATTTGGAAGCGACCTTGAAGACCACGTGTACAAATTTATTGACAAGTACATAACATGTAAGATGCCTGACCAAAATGCCGATCCTGAACTTCACAAAATTGTGTCTGAGGTTCAAGTCCACAGCAGAAATCACTCCAGATCCTGCAAAAAAGGTAATGTGTCATGTAGGTTTGGGTTCCCCAAACTACCTGTAGACCAAACAATGATCACTTTCCCAAGCCCAGATGATGACGATGATCACAATGATAAGCAGCATAGCACAAGTAAGGAGAAAGGCACAAATGAAAAACAAAAGCAAAAAAACAGACGAATGGCGCTCGCAAAAAAACAGAAAGAGGCCAAAGAAAAACTCCAGCCATTGAGAGATTTGCTCTGTGACCCAAATTCCTCGTTTGAAGACTTGTCTGAGCTGCTTCACAAATGCAAATTAACTTATGAACAATACTTGGATTGTGTCTTCAATTTAAGCAATGGCCATGTCATCCTCTTAAAGCGTGAACCTAATGACTGCTGGGTGAATGCATACAATGCAGATCTACTGAGAGCCTGGAATGCCAACATGGACATCCAATATGTCATTGATGACTACAGCTGCCTGATGTACATGATGTCTTATGTCTCTAAACCCGAATTTGAGATGACACAATTTCTTAATGGAGTCATCCAGGAGGTAAAAAAGTCCAATGTCAATGAAAGAGATGAAATGAAACAGATAATGCAGGCATATGCTAAACACAGAGAAGTCAGTGCCCAGGAATCCGTGGCAAGGACATGCAGCCTGCCACTAAAAAAGTGTTCACGCAGTGTGGTGTTCATACAGACTGATGATGATGCCCTGAAAATGAGTCTCCCGATGAGCAGGTTGCAAAGCATGGCACCAGATGATGAAAATGTGTGGATGTCTGGATTGCCAGAAAAATATGCAAACAGACCCAGAACACCTGAGTTTGAAAGAATGTGTTTGGCTGAATTTGCTTCAGAGTACAGGATTCTCTACAGCCGTGAAACAGAGTCAAAAAATGCCATCCCTCTTTTGAATAACATGGGTTATATTCAAAAGAGAACAAGAGGGAAACCTGCAATAATCAGATATCCTCGCTTCTCAGAAAAGAAACATCCAGAAAAGTTTTATAGCAGACTACTAAAACTTTATTTTCCACATCGATCAAATGATGACTTTAAAAACACAGAACACTCCACATCCGAACAGTTCTACAAAAGTGGACGAAAACATGGTTTTGCAGTACGGCCAATTGTTACCTTTAACAAAAAGCGTTATGAAAGCCATGGCAAAACAATGGAAAGGGCATTGGAACAGATTGAACAACAAGGCCCACTTATCAATGCATGGAACACCTTTGCACCTGAGGTTGAAGTAGATCGTTTAGAGTGTGTGGCCCAACGACAATCCAGACACGAGACTGACGAAAATGAAATGGACATTGTTCCAGACTACCAAGTCAGTGGTAGCAACAGTGGAACCATGCCAGCAATCATAGCACCTAAGCTGAGCCCAGACTTTGTCAGAAAAATGTACCAAAGTCTAAATGAAACCCAAGCATCCATATTCTACGCAGTGCGTGAGTGGTGTTTCAAACTTGTGTGGGGTCACTGTCCTGAGCAGTTCTTTTATTTTGTCTCTGGAGGAGCTGGCTGTGGAAAATCACATGTTATCAAGTGCATATATGAGGAGGCAACAAAGATTTTGCACCAACTCCCCAGATTCCGTGACCAAGCAGACATGTCCTACCCTGCAGTACTGCTGACTGCATTTACTGGCACTGCAGCTTTTAACATATCTGGGAAAACACTGCACTCTCTGCTAAAGCTGCCAAAATCTTTAAAACCGCCGTATCAGGGATTGGGCAATGCACTGGATGAAGTGAGAGCTTCACTTTCAAATGCAGAGATTCTGGTCATTGATGAGATATCTATGGTTTCTAAAGACCTTTTTGCCTACATCCACTGGAGACTTCAGCAGATCAAAGGAAACAAGAAGCCTTTTGGTGGGATGTCTATCCTTGCAGTAGGAGACTTTTACCAGCTGCCACCCCTTGGAAAAGCCAAACCACTCTGTGTGTACGAGGACAATGTCTTTGATCTCTGGAAAGACTATTTCCACATGGTCAACCTGACAGAAATCATGCGACAGAAAGATGATCATTCTTTTGCTGAAGTTCTGAACAGGATAAGAGTGAAGCAAAAAACAAATTCTCTTGAAGCCAATGATAAAGCCTTGCTCACACAGGCTATCCATGACATAAAAGACTGTCCATCTAATGTATTACACATTTATGCTACAAACAAAGAGGTCGACAAACACAATTCAGCAACTGTAACTGCTCTTCATTCTGATATCATAAATATTCAGGCCGAAGACTACAGAAAAGACCCACGGACGGGTGAGATGGTCCTCCTGGCAGATATGATGAAAGGCAACAAAAGAGATTTACCTGATAACATACAAGCTGCACCTGGAGTGCGTGTTATGATTATTAGAAATTTGGATGTTGAAGATGGGCTTGTTAATGGGACATTTGGAACAATCACGAACATTGTGACAACCACACAGGATGGACCAAAAACTGTGAATCTCATTGGACTTACGCTGGACAATCAAAATTCTGGGCAAAAATTTCGCAGAAAAATACAAGGATCCTCAGACAACCTCGTATATATTGAGAAATGTGAAGAATCTACAAGTAAAAAAGGAGTTCTTCGCAGGCAATTTCCAATGAAGTTGGCCTTTGCATGTACAGCTCACAAAGTACAAGGCATGACAATGGAGTCAGCAGTAGTATGTTTGAAGCGTGTTTTTGAGCCTGGAATGGCCTATGTCGCACTCAGCCGCACAACCTCACTTAAAGGACTGTACATCACAGACTTTGATGAAAGGAAAATCTATGCTGATCCTGCCATCACAGATGCACTCAAAAATATGAGACATGCATCATTTGAGAATGCAAGACCACTGTTGCAATTCTTAAAATCAGTTGTTCCCACAGTCCCCACATTGACAATTATCCATCACAATGCACAAGGTCTCCCAACTCACATGGAGGACATGAGATGCCACCATGAAGTCAGCCTTGCTGATGTTTTATGCATAACAGAAACTCACTTGTCTGGATCATCAGTTTCTCCCCGCTTCCAGCTGGAACAGTACAACATGGCCACACGCAACAGACACGTCTCTTACACAAACCATACAGACATGGCAAAGGTAAATGGCGGTGGAGTTGCAATGTACTACAAAACAGTTCTTATAGCAGAGTCTCGAAAATACCTGCAAAATGTGACTGACCTTGAATTTGTTGTTATCAAGGTTGAATCGCCAGTCACAGCTTTGATAGCAACTGTATACAGGCCACCAAATTACAGCCACGTGAGGTTTTTACCACAAATGCAATGTCTTTTGGACTCATTGGAAATGATGAATTGCCAACCAATTATTGTTTGTGGAGATTTCAATGAGGACCTTATGAGCAGAGGAAAAAAACCCATCCAAGAACTGTTTCAGTCAAGAGGATATGCACAACTTATTACTGCTGCAACTACCGAAAAACACACATTGATTGATCACCTTTACATATCACAGCCATACGCCTGCCTCCAATCAGGTGTTCTAAATACATATCACAGTTATCACAACCCCATTTATTGTGTAATTCACTAACACAAAATGACTGCAAGGTTGTGAGGGATATGGACTTGCCAAGTGATCTTAGTGTCTTTGCAACTGAGCACACTCTACCACCAAAAAGGACAGCTCACCAGTGGGAGCTGATACATAAGACTGCTCTCATCCATTGAAGAGCTGACCAGAAACGTGAACAGAGAGACTGCAACTGCACCTGATGGGATCCCTGCCATAACAGGTAATTGTATTTTTGTTTCTTACTTTATATTCTAACATTTATTGATATTCTTTGAAACAAACTATAATCTCATCCATTCATTAAGTCATCCATCCATTCATAACTCCTCAGATGTGTTCTGTCCAGTAAAGGCAGTGGAGAAGCCCTACACTGATCTTGAAACTGTGCCACGCTAGTAGAGACCGGCTACAAGGATGGGCAGGTATAGTGAAATTAAAATGCACCTTTTGGTTCAACAGGTTTATATATACAGTCAAGTGATCAAAAGACACCAGTATTAAACCCATTTAAACCAACTACATGTTTGGATTGGAACTGTATACAGGCCACCAAATTACAGCCACGTGTGGTTTTTACCTCACATAGCAACTTACCCCATCCAAAGACACCAGTATTAAGCAAATTTCTTTTTTTTACTTCATTTTTAATATAGTTTTGGGTCATTTAGTTCTAGAGTTAGATTTGTTTTTCCAATTATTTTTTAGAACTTCATTACTTGCCATTTCGCTAACTGAAGAGCTGCGCTTTGTGATGTCTCTTGTTTTATTGTTTTAAATTGTGTTTTCCTTTTATCTGTTTCTAGCTGTTTTCGCAAAGTCAGCCAACCACTTGCTTCCAAATGACCCTTATCCAGAAGTATCCGTGAGTGCCTCATAAACAGAAACTAACGTGGAGACCTACCTCTCAGAGAAAAACGCACACATAAGAAAAGCCGACCCACTTCAGTACTGGGAAGAACATCCTAATCTGTTTCCCTCTATGGCTGCTGTTGCGATCCCAGTGTGCCCCCTGTAGCTCTGTGGACAGTTTTGGATTTGTTTACATCTCACCCAACCGGTCCCAGCAGATGGCTGCACCTCTCTAAGCCTGGTTCTGCTGGAGGTTTCTTCCTGTTAAAAGGGAGTTTTTCTGAACACACTCTACCACCAACAAGGACAGCTCACCAGTGGGAACTGATAGATAAGACTGCTGATGTGCTCTCATCCATTGAAGAGCTGACCAGAAACGTGAACAGAAAGACTGCACCTGATGGGATCCCTGCCATAACAGGTCATTTGTATTTTTTTGTTTCTTACTTTATATTCTAACATTTATTGATATTCTTTGAAACAAACTATAATCTCATCCATTCATTAAGTCATCCATCCATTCATAACTCCTCAGATGTGTTCTGTCCAGTAAAGGCAGTGGAGAAGCCCTACACTGATCTTGAAACTGTGCCATGCTAGTAGAGACCGGCTACAAGGATGGGCAGGTATAGTGAAATTAAAATGCACCTTTTGTTCAACAGGTTTATATATACAGTCAAGTGATCAAAAGACACCAGTATTAAACCCATTTAAACCAACTACATGCTTGGATTGGAACTGTATACAGGCCACCAAATTACAGCCACCTGTGGTTTTTACCTCGCATGGCGACTTACCTCATCAGAAGACACCAGTATTAAGCCAATTTCTTTTTTTTACTTCATTTTTAATATAGTTTTGGGTCATTTAGTTCTAAAGTTAGATTTGTTTTTCCAATTATTTTTTAGAACTTCATTACTTGCCAGTTTGCTAACTGAAGAGCTGCACTTTGTGATGTCTCTTGTTTTATTATTTTAAATTGTGTTTTCCTTTTATCTGTTTCTAGCTGTTTTCGCAAAGTCAGCCAACCACTTGCTTCCAAATGACCCTTATCCAGAAGTATACGTGAGTGCCTCATCAACAGAAAATAAAGTGGAGACCTACCTCTCAGAGAAAAACGCACACATAAGAAAAGCCGACCCACTTCAGTACTGGGAAGAACATCCTAATCTGTTTCCCTGTATGGCTGCTGTTGCGATCCCAGTGTGCCCCCTGTAGCTCTGTGGACAGTTTTGGATTTGTTTACATCTCACCCCAACCGGTCGCGGCAGATGGCCGCCCCTCCCTGAGCCTGGTTCTGCCGGAGGTTTCTTCCTGTCAAAAGGGAGTTTTTCCTTCCCACTGTCGCCAAAGTGCTTGCTCATAGGGGGTCATATGATTGTTGGGTTTATCTATATACATTAATGCTTGTATGCTTTTCATTTATACTTTTGCCTTACTTTTCAGTTCATAATATAAAGTTACTTGAATGGTTTCCTTTTCCTTTTTTATTTTATATTGCTTTGCTATTTACCACAATCTAAATATCATGTTTAAATGTCATACATTATTGTAAATGGTATCTGTACAAAATATTGTTTGAATAACATGATACATTTATTAGTCCCACAATGGGAAATTTCATAATTTGCATGTGGTATTTTCCCCTTTGACATTAAAATACCTTTGAAATACAAATTGAATACCGCTTAATGGACATCTTTTTTTTCTACCACTTTAAACGACTCAAAACTGTAAAATCTAAATTGTAACTTCTCTTGAACACCTGACACTAAAGCATAATTTATTTTCTTTTATATCTATTAACTTATTTTGTAATCATGTAACTGGAGCATCTTTCTCTCATCTCTGTATGCCGCATATAACAGAGATCACAATACAGCTTACTTTGCTTTAAGTTGAAAATCAGCTGTATTCCATTTCCCTCCTTCTTGTGGTATAAAAAGCAAACTATGCTCATGTTGCATCTTGCTCCCTCTAGTGTTATAAAAGGCAACCGGCACTAGTTGAACCACATTAAAGGCAAACTACACTCATTGGCAGTAGCATAGGCACACTTAAAATTTCTTCTGAAATTTTCGCTTTCTAGTTATTATTATTATTATTCTTCAGTTTCCGCCTGAAATTTTGCAGCAAATCTCGCCCCGCAGTTTTGAGACAAGCTTCATATATGTTACCTCATTTTGTGCGGCCGGATCTGGAATGGTGTGCTATGACTTTTGGTGTTTATGACTTTTATAGTTTTTTTAATATTAATATTTTAGTGAAAATTTTCCCGCGCTCCTCTGCCGAACAGTTTTGACATTAGGGTTACATATGTTAGATCATTTTGTGCGGCTGGAGCTGGACTATTATGTTATGACTTTTGGTGTTTATGATTTTTATAGTTTTTTAAATATTAATATTTTAGTGCAAATTTAGGCCAATTCATCTTTTGGCGCCAAATAAACAGACTTCATTTGTGGTGTGTTGGCGCCATCTTTTGGTCCCATTGAAACAAATTTCAAACTTTATTTGTGGTGTGTTGGCTCTCTCTAGTGGTATGCCGGGAGTGGTACAGCCTGTCTACCCTTATTTGGATACCGTAATGACGACAATATCAATGGCGCGCACAGCCTCGCTGCTTTCAGGAACCATTGGAGGTTTTAAGGTTGTGCAACCATTGAATAGTTACAGTAAGCACAATGGCTTCTATGCTTGGTGGAAAACTCCATATCCCACAATTCATAGCACACCTCTGCCGAGTTAAACAATGGCGGCCACCACTTCGTTTTATATGTCTTTTATTAGTGTTTCTAGGTCACAAAATCAACTTTTAAGATATTTTCAGGCGAGAATGTAGGTGTGTAAACTTCAAATATCTGCTTGTTTTATCAAGACATCCCATATTAGCGACAGTGCTCTGACCACGTCGGTCCTGCCTGACAGCTAGCCGGCTACCTAGCTAGCTGCCGCACTTGGCTGCAAGTGGACAGCGAGGGGACTCTCTCTCTCGTTTCACCTCCCCGGTCTCTCACAAATGCTCGCACAGAATCGGAGTTACAGCTGGATGTGGAAAAAATAACTGAGTTGTTTGGTAGTGCTATAATGCGGAGCTACAACAGTGGGCAGCTATCCACCGGTGTATGACAGAAAGGACATGCCGCGAACGAGACATACGAGGCGGGGCAGGCGACCGCCGATCGACCGGTGTTTGCTAACGCAGAGGTCAATCGTGGATCAGGGAAAGCGAAGGCAGGAGCGTGAGGTGAACTGAATTTCAGGTAAGAAGTTATGACCTGCACTCTATTTGGGTCAGATATAAACCGAGTTTAGGGGTAGTTTATTTAGCAACAGTTCTCTTACGTGTTGCTGATAGCCGGCTAGCTAGCTAGCGCCGCTAGCTTAGCTAGCTAGCGCCGCTAGCGACCCTTCGTGAAAAACCACCCAGGCTTGGCTGATAGTGAGGTGGCTAAAATTTGTTTCATCGCCGGATCGCTCGGCAAGGGTCTGTGTCTTAGCTGGACTTATTTTTCGTTTATTTGGGCCGATGATGCTGGTCGATGTGGAAAAAATAACTGAGTTGTTTGGCGGTGGAGCTACAACAGAGGGCAGCTATCCACCGGTGTGTGACAGAAAGGACATGCCGCGAACGAGACATACAAGGCGGTGAGGCTACCGCCGATCGACCGGTGTTTGCTAACGTGGAGGTCAATCGTGGATCAGGGAAAGCGAAGGCAGGAGCGTGAGGTGAACTGAATTTCAGGTAAGAAGTTATGACCTGCACTCTATTTGGGTCAGATATTAACCGAGTTTAGGTGTAGTTTATTTTCGTTGTGCTGACTTTTTCAATCACTTACAATAACTCGTACTGCGTGCTAGCTAGCACGACGGAGTTTGTATACAGCTGTGTGCGCGCTAAGTTACCGATGTTGAACTTTATGAGAGCCTCCCTTGTCATTCTCTCGCCTGTTGAAACTTCAGTCATGAAACTGATCAATGATCGGCTTTTCTCTCTTGTTTGTTTATCGCGCTAAACAACAGCAGCACGTTTAAGCTTGATCAGCTGTTGTTAGAATTCATTTGCTTTTAATTTCTAGTATCAGCTGATGTTTGCTGCAGCCACAGCTGTAAAAACGGCTGTTCCAAACCAGATGTCCTTACTGAATCATCAGAGCTAAACTGGTGATGGAGAAACAGCTTTACCCTTAGGTGACATGAATGAGTTGAAGGGAAGTTATGAACTGTTTCTGAGAGACAAATATACACCAAGCTCCTTTTTTTGTGTAGCTGACAGCTGGTAACTGTGCAGGGGCGGATCTAGCAAAGCTTTTGCCAGGGGGCCAGGTAGGGCATTAACAGAGAAAGGTGGACACAAAGATATACTTTTCTTTCTTACTCTCATATAAAATATTTAGCTTTTATTAAATAGTTATCTGAATCTTACAACCAAAGTTTGTATAATAATACACAAGATTGGCTGTAGACCATTGTTCATCATTCAGAACACTGTGTAAAAAATAACAAAAAACAAAAAGTGAATGCAAAAGTGCATAAATATTTATTTTACGTGTTTGATGTGTGTGGCGGGGCATGGTCTGCAGTGCTGCTGCAGGGGAGGTGGACCCACCTGAGCGGCACCTGCAATCACGCCTCTCGGGCGTAGTCTGTGCTCTCTCGGCTGTTTTTTGGGTGTGTGTCGGGCTGTGAGTTGAAAAGCTACAGCTGTCATCTGTGAAGCGTGAGCGGTGTTTGTTTTTACCATAGTTCATGGTGGAGAATGGGTGCTCTTCTGAGTTTTGCTCTCTGTAGCTGTATGAATGGCAAACTACACTGAATAGCAGCGGCATAGGCACACTTAAAATTTCTTCTGAAATTTTCGCTTTCTAGTTATTATGTGTGCCTATGCCAAGAGGCACACATATTACTATTGCTCGGATTTATTATTCTTATTATTATTATTCTTCAGTTTCCGCCTGAAATTTTGCAGCAAATCTCGCCCCGCAGTTTTGAGACAAGCTTCATATATGTTACCTCATTTTGTGCGGCTGGATCTGGAATGGTGTGCTATGACTTTTGGTGTTTATGTCTATTATAGTTTTTTAAATATTAATATTTTAGTGAAAATTTTCCCGCGCTCCTCTGCCAAACAGTTTTGACATTAGGGTTACATATGTTACATCATTTTGTGCGGCTGGAGCTGGGCTAGTATGGTATGACTTTTGGTGTTCATGAGTTTTATAGTTTTTGAAATATTTAGATTTTAGTGCAAATTTGGGCCAATTTCTAGGTTCCTGAGAAAGATTCTACTTTTGGCCCCATAGAAACAGACTTCATTTGTGGTGTGTTGGCTCTCTCTAGTGGTATAGCCGTAGTAGTACAGGTGAAAAGATCTATGCTTGGGCGAAAACTCCATATCCCACAATTCATAGCACGCCTCTGCAGAGTAAACAATGGCGGCCACCACTTCGTTTTATATGTCTTTTATTAGTGTTTCTAGGTCACAAAATCAACTTTTAAGATATTTTCAGGCGAGAATGTAGGTGTGTAAACTTCAAATATCTGCTCGTTTTATCAAGACATCCCATATTACAGACAGTGCTCTTACGTGTTGCTGATAGCCGGCTAGCTAGCTAGTGCCGCTAGCACCGCTAGCGTATGACGACACTACGCAATGACGACACCCCTCCTCCGCTTTGAAATTGACCGTAGACATGATTTTCTGAGACAGCGTGGCTATCGCTTCACCGGTAACGCGTCTTTCCCCCCTCCTCTGCTTTGGACTTGAACTTACAGTGATTTTCTGAAGTGTTTACTAAGACACACCGTAAGCTTTTACAAGGTAAGTGTATCTCTCTGTCTCTGGTTTGAAATTTAGCTTTGAAAGTGATTTTTTTTTTTGTGTGTGTTTCTTTATCGATTTCTTTGTTTCGGCACGTTCGGCACGATGCTAAAGCCAGTTAGCGGATAGTCAGCTAAGGCAAGCGTTTCTGTCCCTCTTCCGGTTTTGAAATTGACCTTTAAAAGTGCTTTTCTGTGTCTTGACGCTGATATCTACAAAATGACTGTGATTTTATTCCAGTGGTATCGTTTGTAATTGAAACTTTTAAGATGCGACTCTCAAAAAATTGCTTCATTGTAGTCGGGTTTCACACCTCTCTTTGTCTCGTGGTTTTGTTGCTGGCTAGTTAGCTGATATTAAGCATCTCCCGGTTTGAAATTGATTTTGAAAGTGATTTACTATGACACACCGTAAGCGTATCTCTGTCTCTGGTTTGAAATTTAGCTTTGAAAGTGATTTTTTGTGTGTGTGTTTCTTTATCGATTTCTTTGTTTTGGCACGTTCGGCACGATGCTAAAGCCAGTTAGCGGATAGTCAGCTAAGGCAAGCGTTTCTGTCCCTCTTCCGGTTTTGAAATTGACCTTTAAAAGTGCTTTTCTGTGTCTTGACGCTGATATCTACAAAATGACTGTGATTTTATTCCAGTGGTATCGTTTGTAATTGAAACTTTTAAGATGCGACTCTCAAAAAATGGCTTCATTGTAGTCGGGTTTCACACCTCTCTTTGTCTCGTGGTTTTGTTGCTGGCTAGTTAGCTGATATTAAGCATCTCCCGGTTTGAAATTGATTTTGAAAGTGATTTACTATGACACACCGTAAGCGTATCTCTGTCTCTGGTTTGAAATTTAGCTTTGAAAGTGATTTTTTGTGTGTGTGTTTCTTTATCGATTTCTTTGTTTCGGCACGTTCGGCACGATGCTAAAGCCAGTTAGCGGATAGTCAGCGCTGATATCTACAAAATGACTGTGATTTTATTCCAGTGGTATCGTTTGTAATTGAAACTTTTAAGATGCGACTCTCACCGCGTACGAAACAATAACTGCGTTGTAGTCGCGTTTCACACCTTTCTTTGTCTGTCTTTATAAGGCGTTAACTACAGCACCCTTTAATACCTCAACTCTTGATTCAGCCAAGGTAAGTGCCCCCCCCCCCCCCTTATATTTTCTATGTATGTATTCAGCTGATATTTAGAAAAAAATAGGTGTGTTTAGCGCTGGATGTCATTTTATTCCAGAGCTGTTGTTTGTAATTAAAACTTTTAAGATTAGATGGTACAGTGTTTTTACTCCCTTCCAAACAGTAAAGTTCCTCTTTGTCTCTCAGTAGGAAATTTAAACCAGACAGTACAAGGCTACATTTCAGTGTTACAAGCCAATCAGTTTGCTAATTGTTCTGTGAGGTTTGTTTGCAAAGTTTAAGGTGTTAAGTAGGACTGTGAACATCTGGGTCTGCTTGCTGCTGGCATTCTGCCAGAGCCCCACCAACAAGACCGCCTCCCAGCAACGAGACTGCCTGTCAGCCTTGCAAGGTACCCAATTTTCCAATTACTCTATAAAAAAACTGTTGTGGGCAACAAGACTGTCTCCTAAGTTTGCAAGCCAATCACTTTGCCAAATGTTCTTGTAAGATTTGTTTGAAAAGTTTGAGGTGTTAAGTAGGACTGTGAACATCTGGGTTTGCTTGCTGCTGGCATTCGACCAGCGTCTCAGCAACAACACTGCCTCCCAGCTTTGCAAGGTAATTACTTTCCCAATTACTGTACACCAAAACGAAGTAACTGTCGTGGTCAACAAATCTGCCTCCCAACTTTCAAGGTAATCACTTTCTCAATTACAATATACAAACTGTTATGGAACTTAACAAAGCCTTAACACCGGGTAGTGACACTATCAATATGTCTATTTAAAGAAAAGAGATTTTTTTTTTTTTGTTCTTGTAGTCATCTTGTCTGTCAATGTATCAGAGGGTTAGAATAACAAATTGCTTGAAATGCCAATAATTAATATTCTGTTTTTATGTTGACATTCTACCAGATGCCGAGAAAAAATAAAAGATCCCAGGCACAAAAGAAGCGCTGGAAACCACTTGACCTGGTCGATCCTGCTGTCCCAGTGCTCTCTGGCCACAACCAAGATGAGGCAGTCAGTAGTTTTCCATCTGACCAGGTAATGAGGATATGGTAGTGATCACAGACAGTTGAACAGTTTTCAAAACACGTTTGAGACAGTTAAGAACACTTACCCATGCAGTTTAGGATTTTTTGTTATAATGTCACACAACTGGCATAACAGTGCATGGTATACAGAACATTTAAATGAAATGAATGTGTCAGGTCACTTAATGTCTTCTATACCCTTTTTCCTGGGTTTGCAGATGGCACCAGCCAGGTTATCTTTGGAAACACAGGATAGACTCACCTCCTTATGTTCCCCATGTACCAAGGTAAACATCAAAAAATATTCCTCTATTAACAAATTACAAGGTATGCCCACACATAGGGCTGCTCGATTATGGCAAAAATGATAATCATGATTATTTTCACTGAAATCTAGATCTCCATTATTTGACAATATGTATTTAACAATAACGATGTATTGAATAATGGCTTTAAAGATTGTCATAAAATAGTGTGCAAATACTGATAACAGTGTAAATGTTTGCAATATAAAAAATAAATGAAAAACGTAAACATGTATGTTTAGTGAACTTTGCAGTGTTGCTCCGTGGTGCAGCTACGACATTGTAGCAAAGTTTACACACTATGTCTACTTGATCCACGTCTGACTTCGCGAACCCATAATGTTTCCACCCCACTGAAGTTTTTTTGTTTTTTGTTTTTTACCTCTTTTCAACCAACGGCAGTCACTCTCCTCTCCAAATAACTTCTGCTTAGCTTTCCGAGCTTCCCTCTGTTAGCTCCTCTTAATTGTTGTGACGCGTGTTCAAAACACAGAGAGGTGTGCTCGATTTGCCGCACGGAGCAGCGTGAGAGTACAGCACGAGGGTGGTGCTAATAATCTGCTCAGTCCTTTTTAATTATCGTTGAAAGCTCAGATCGTGATTTCGATTAAAATTTGATTAATTGAGCAGCCCTACCCAGTCTGTATATATCTGATCTTTGGTGTCTATAACCACAGTTGATATGTAGTCTTTCACTTAAAGCATGTTTGCTAACTCAATTTTGTCCAATTTCTATCCAAAACAAAGGAAAATATGACAAAGGGTTTTTTATTTTTATTTTATAGCTCTGAACAGGTAATTCTGATGTGGTAGTGAGCACATACAATATATTTTTATAACACTTACCCATACAGTTGACCATTTCTATCTTATAATGTTACCCAACTGGCATAACAGTTCATGCCATGCATTGCATTGTAAAGTGAAATTAAAGTGTCAGGTCACTTAATGTCTTAACATTATATTCTTTTTTGCCTGGGTTAGCAGACAGCACCAGCCAGCTTGTCCTTGGAAACGGAGAATAGATCCACCTCCTTATGTCCTCCAGGCAGCAAGGTAACTTTAAAACGGTATTCCTCCATTAAGGATTATGGATATGGTTACATGTTGGCCTTATGCAAACAGTAAGAATTTTGTTGTCTCGCTTCTGTTAGTTTTGTTTAAAGTTTTTAAAGTTACACTCACTTTCAAATTTCTTAGTAGTTATGCAAACAGCTGGATTTTTTTTATTGCTTTGTAAGTTTAGTAACCGCTACTGTTTCATGTTTTCTTTAAAGTATCCAGTGTTACACTCTGTTTCAACTCTGTTAGTAGGTTTTCTAATTTTGATTAACTGTATTATCAGAGTTCAGAAACTCGTCCACCAGCAAAACGAGTCTGGGCAACCGATGATTTCCACACGGCATCAAATTCTCCACCTAAAAAGGTAAGCCTAACCCTATGTATAATCACCGGGGTTGATATTTAGTCTTTCACCTTAAGTGTGCTTGCTAACTCGTACTAAATATACTAAAATGTTAGACTAAACATGTACATTTGTCAGTTTCTTTCATCAGACTCCTAAAATGCAGACATCTCAACAGCTGTCTGTCTGTTTAGCTATTTCTATATCTATTATTCTGAATACTTTTATACCATTTTATACTTAAAGCTTCAGATAAATTGACATCCACAGTGAAAAGCAGTGCAAATAAATACAAACATTTTGTGACACTCATCTTTTCTCAAGATGAATGTCAGTGTGTTCTGTTTCAATCACATTTAACCTGTAACTGAATTTTGTGTCATTTCTTTACAAAACGTAACACAACTATGAAACGTGTTTTTTATGGCACATGTACAGAGCCATCTGGTTTAATCTGAAATCAGTGAATGAATTACATCTAATTTAAGAGCATCTGAGATCCTCTTACGAATAATACGTAAACAGGATTTCCTTTCATTTGTATTTAGGCTGCAATTTAGTTGATGTTTGAAGGCCCGCAGCAACCTAAAATAATGTGTTATACTGAAAGAAATTAACTGCTTTGAAAATATGAGGAGCAGAAGGTACAGATATGACCTTTGTAAAAGGTCATTAAAAAAAACACCTCTAAAGCAAATTACAGATATCTAAAATATTTGTCATTTTTACTTCCCACCTCTGCTCTCTCCCACTCTCTCTCACTGTTCCTGTCACTGTCTTTCTGCTTGTCTCTTTCGATTATGCTGTAATATGATTGAGGAGTGACATAATTTGGCTTCATTTGCCTGAACATTGTTTGATTATTTTACCAAATTTAAAAAAAAAATGTTTTTACTTTACAAGAATCTAAATTTATACAACTCTTGCCAATTAAAAATGTCTTACATCATTGTACCAAGAGTTACATATGTTTACTCAACCGTGAAATGCATATCATTAAATACTAAACAATAACATGTGTCACCTTTACATTCCTTGATCAGCCTTTCCACAACACAAATGAAGAACTACTGACAGAGGAGCTACAGAGCAACGCAGTTCAGCACTTCTGGCGTGTCAGTGCAACTCATTGTCAAAGTGATGAAAGGTACACAGAATTCTCTCGAAATCATCAGTGCACATGCAATGCCCTCACATTCCTGGCCTACCTTAATGAGGAACACCAGTTCAACACAGCCCGACTTGATAAGGTGCTTGAACAGGGAGATGCACTCTACTGTTGGATTAAAACAAATCTTCAGCAGGAGAGGCGTTATACACAAAATCATCTGACCATAGAGGAACTGCCCAAAAAAGTTCATGCTGACATAAATGTCTACAGTGTGAAAATGGACAACATAAGGTATGGATACCTGAAAGCAGCAGACAAAACTTATCAAAGAAAAGAGTGGTGGTTGCCTCTTGCTAGTCGTCTTGTATGTCTGTCAACAGATGTGAGCTATGCTTTGCTCATGGTCTCACCTCAGTGCATTGCAGTTTTCCGTGACAAATCTGGGAGGTATGGATTATTTGATTCACATTCAAGAAGTGCAGCAGGTTTACCCCAGCCAAATGGAACAGCAGTCATGCTCACTTTCACTCATGTGAATGACCTGATCACCCACCTTCATAACCTTTTTCAAAATCAAGGCAGGTATGCAAGATATGAGTTTGTGCCTGTTTCTTTCAAAAGAGTCAGCACTCACAACGAACAGCCTGCACAGTCAACTCAAGCAACACCAAGAGCAACAGCTACATCACCACAAAATGATGAACCACAAATCACAAATCCCACTGTGCAAGTGCCTCAACCAGAATCAGCCCAAACCTACATGACAATGTTAGAAAGTGCTTTAAACCCGCAACAAGACAAAATGGCTTCAAATCAAATTTGTGAACATCAACTTGAAACATCTGTTGATCCAACAAGCAACATCCAAACAGAACAACAAGAAAATCTTGAACTCAATAATGAAAGAGATAAAGTCATAGATAAACCCCCCCAAAAAACAAGAAATGTGTGCAGATTAAATAAACGACGACGTGGGAAAGCTATTCGTCAAGCTCAAAAAAGTCACAAGCAGCATGTAAAAGCTAAAGAAAAATCTTCATCTGAAGACTTGACAAAGAAGATAAACAAAAGAAGACACGAAAAGGAACGATATGCCTGCTTTCCTGAATTTAGAATGAAAAAATTACAGGCTGTGAAAACTCAATATGCTCAAAACTGTCATCGCCATAAACAAAAACTGTTATCAGCCAAAGATTATTATGCAAATCCTCATATTCAAGAGAAGATAAAAGCCCACAATGTGAAGAGATACCAAAATGATCCTCATTTTCAACAAAAAAAGAGAGACTACATTATCAGAAGATATACCACAGATGCCAGCTTTCGAACCAGACAGAAACAATATGTGTTCCGAAGATACAACACGGATGCTGACTTTCAAAGCAGACAGAAGCAATATCTGGTCCAAAGGTACAACACGGATGCTGACTTTCAAAGCAGACAAAAAAAATACATGAGCCAGAAATACAGAGAGGATGATGTCAGAGAAAGGAAGAGGGCATATATAAGAACAAAATATGCATCGGATCCAAAATACAGGCACAAACAAAAAAAATCAATTCATGCCAGGTATCATAATGACTCACAATTCAGACTGCACCATATACAGCGCTGTGCAGAGTACCAGAGACACAAAATGGCTACCACTGCATCTTTCGCCATTTATAAAAAGTTGTGTGCGCAGAGAATAAAGAAGAAATACAGACGACTAGTAACACAATTCCAGCAGGGTCCACAGTCTGAAGCACAGCCCCAGCTTGTAGTGAATAGTGTGATGCAAGCAGCCACATTAGCTTTCCGTGAAACAATTAAGTTAGGACCCACCCATGTCTGTACAGTGTGCCACAGAACTCTGTTTCCTAATCAAGTAAAACACTGCAAAAGATCAAAGTATGTTAAAAATAGTCACATTGTTGACACCTGCTTGACAGGAAAATTTGTCCATGTTTGTGATAGTGAATGTACAGCTAATTGTACCTTTCCAAAACAAAGAATGCAAGAGTGGATTTGCTACAACTGTGACAGCCACCTACAACGAGGAAAGATCTCTTCCATCGCAGTGGCAAACAATTTAGCACTAGCACCCATCCCAATTGAACTGAGTCAATTAAATGTACTAGAACGACAACTGATTGCTAAAATTCTCCCGTTTGCCAAAATCATTGCATTACCAAAAGGACAACAAAGAGCCGTACATGGGGCTGTTGTTTGTGTACCGTCAGACGTGGAAACCACAGTAAACTGTCTTCCCAGACCTAGCAATGAAGCCCAGCTCCTGCAAGTACAACTGAAAAGACACATCAGATTCAAAGGATACCAACACTTCTACACTGTGAACATGAAGAATGTGTTAGCAGGCTTATCAAAGCTAAAAGAGATGCATTCAGAATACAAAGATGTATCTATTGATGATGACGCAACTTTTGCTGATCCCACAAATAATCAGATAATCGAGACGGAACATGACACTGCTGATACAGATATTCAAGATGCACTGCCCAGAAACTTTGACAACCAAATTGTACCAGAAAGAAGAACCACTGAGGAAACAACAGCTGGAATACTTGAGCCATGTCATGATGTAAACGAACTATTGGAGCCTGAACAGTCAAATGGAGAGCCCTTACAAGATACGGAGAAAGAAAAGGAAGAACTTCGCCCTGGTCTTGTTCTAGACACCTGTATGCAACCACCAGATATAGCACAGGACATTTTATCATATGGTGAAGGAATATTTAGCATTGCACCCGCCCAAGGAAATAGACCTGTTGGTTTCTTCTCTATTCCTAAACTTGAAGCCATGGCCTTTCCTGTGCAGTTCCCAACTGGACAGAACACATTAGATGAAGCCAGACAAGTCAAACTGTCCCCAAGCATGTATTTTAATACACGGCTGTTCTCTGCAGATACACGCTTTGCAACTGACCAAAGCTACCTATTCTTTGCACAGTTTGTAACAGAAACACACATGGCTACAAACAGCATGTCCATCCAATTGCGCAAAGGTAAGGCAATCACAAAGGATGGACGTAGAATTAGTAACAGAATGCTTCAAAATAAAGACGAAGTGGAGAGACTGATAAATAACAAAGATGCAACACGCTTCATGAAACCTCTGAGAGGTACTCCAGCCTATTGGGAAAAGGCACTGAAAGATCTGCATGCTATGGTCAGACAGTTAGGAAAGCCAACTTTTTTCCTGACATTTTCAGCTGCTGAAATGAGATGGCCTGAGGTTGTTGAGGTCATAAAAACTCAACAAGGTGAACAAGTGGATTTTTCACAACTTGACTGGAACACAAAGTGTGAAATTCTCCGAAGCAACCCTGTGACTGTGATGCGATTGTTTGAAAAAAGAGTCGATGCACTAATGACAACACTGATCCTGTCCCCAGCACAGCCCATCGGTGAAGTAGAAGATTACTTTTATCGAGTGGAGTTTCAGGCCAGAGGTAGCCCTCATATCCATTTACTGGTTTGGGTCAAAGATGCACCTAAATTTGGAAGCGACCTTGAAGACCACGTGTACAAATTTATTGACAAGTACATAACATGTAAGATGCCTGACCAAAATGCCGATCCTGAACTTCACAAAATTGTGTCTGAGGTTCAAGTCCACAGCAGAAATCACTCCAGATCCTGCAAAAAAGGTAATGTGTCATGTAGGTTTGGGTTCCCCAAACTACCTGTAGACCAAACAATGATCACTTTCCCAAGCCCAGATGATGACGATGATCACAATGATAAGCAGCATAGCACAAGTAAGGAGAAAGGCACAAATGAAAAACAAAAGCAAAAAAACAGACGAATGGCGCTCGCAAAAAAACAGAAAGAGGCCAAAGAAAAACTCCAGCCATTGAGAGATTTGCTCTGTGACCCAAATTCCTCGTTTGAAGACTTGTCTGAGCTGCTTCACAAATGCAAATTAACTTATGAACAATACTTGGATTGTGTCTTCAATTTAAGCAATGGCCATGTCATCCTCTTAAAGCGTGAACCTAATGACTGCTGGGTGAATGCATACAATGCAGATCTACTGAGAGCCTGGAATGCCAACATGGACATCCAATATGTCATTGATGACTACAGCTGCCTGATGTACATGATGTCTTATGTCTCTAAACCCGAATTTGAGATGACACAATTTCTTAATGGAGTCATCCAGGAGGTAAAAAAGTCCAATGTCAATGAAAGAGATGAAATGAAACAGATAATGCAGGCATATGCTAAACACAGAGAAGTCAGTGCCCAGGAATCCGTGGCAAGGACATGCAGCCTGCCACTAAAAAAGTGTTCACGCAGTGTGGTGTTCATACAGACTGATGATGATGCCCTGAAAATGAGTCTCCCGATGAGCAGGTTGCAAAGCATGGCACCAGATGATGAAAATGTGTGGATGTCTGGATTGCCAGAAAAATATGCAAACAGACCCAGAACACCTGAGTTTGAAAGAATGTGTTTGGCTGAATTTGCTTCAGAGTACAGGATTCTCTACAGCCGTGAAACAGAGTCAAAAAATGCCATCCCTCTTTTGAATAACATGGGTTATATTCAAAAGAGAACAAGAGGGAAACCTGCAATAATCAGATATCCTCGCTTCTCAGAAAAGAAACATCCAGAAAAGTTTTATAGCAGACTACTAAAACTTTATTTTCCACATCGATCAAATGATGACTTTAAAAACACAGAACACTCCACATCCGAACAGTTCTACAAAAGTGGACGAAAACATGGTTTTGCAGTACGGCCAATTGTTACCTTTAACAAAAAGCGTTATGAAAGCCATGGCAAAACAATGGAAAGGGCATTGGAACAGATTGAACAACAAGGCCCACTTATCAATGCATGGAACACCTTTGCACCTGAGGTTGAAGTAGATCGTTTAGAGTGTGTGGCCCAACGACAATCCAGACACGAGACTGACGAAAATGAAATGGACATTGTTCCAGACTACCAAGTCAGTGGTAGCAACAGTGGAACCATGCCAGCAATCATAGCACCTAAGCTGAGCCCAGACTTTGTCAGAAAAATGTACCAAAGTCTAAATGAAACCCAAGCATCCATATTCTACGCAGTGCGTGAGTGGTGTTTCAAACTTGTGTGGGGTCACTGTCCTGAGCAGTTCTTTTATTTTGTCTCTGGAGGAGCTGGCTGTGGAAAATCACATGTTATCAAGTGCATATATGAGGAGGCAACAAAGATTTTGCACCAACTCCCCAGATTCCGTGACCAAGCAGACATGTCCTACCCTGCAGTACTGCTGACTGCATTTACTGGCACTGCAGCTTTTAACATATCTGGGAAAACACTGCACTCTCTGCTAAAGCTGCCAAAATCTTTAAAACCGCCGTATCAGGGATTGGGCAATGCACTGGATGAAGTGAGAGCTTCACTTTCAAATGCAGAGATTCTGGTCATTGATGAGATATCTATGGTTTCTAAAGACCTTTTTGCCTACATCCACTGGAGACTTCAGCAGATCAAAGGAAACAAGAAGCCTTTTGGTGGGATGTCTATCCTTGCAGTAGGAGACTTTTACCAGCTGCCACCCCTTGGAAAAGCCAAACCACTCTGTGTGTACGAGGACAATGTCTTTGATCTCTGGAAAGACTATTTCCACATGGTCAACCTGACAGAAATCATGCGACAGAAAGATGATCATTCTTTTGCTGAAGTTCTGAACAGGATAAGAGTGAAGCAAAAAACAAATTCTCTTGAAGCCAATGATAAAGCCTTGCTCACACAGGCTATCCATGACATAAAAGACTGTCCATCTAATGTATTACACATTTATGCTACAAACAAAGAGGTCGACAAACACAATTCAGCAACTGTAACTGCTCTTCATTCTGATATCATAAATATTCAGGCCGAAGACTACAGAAAAGACCCACGGACGGGTGAGATGGTCCTCCTGGCAGATATGATGAAAGGCAACAAAAGAGATTTACCTGATAACATACAAGCTGCACCTGGAGTGCGTGTTATGATTATTAGAAATTTGGATGTTGAAGATGGGCTTGTTAATGGGACATTTGGAACAATCACGAACATTGTGACAACCACACAGGATGGACCAAAAACTGTGAATCTCATTGGACTTACGCTGGACAATCAAAATTCTGGGCAAAAATTTCGCAGAAAAATACAAGGATCCTCAGACAACCTCGTATATATTGAGAAATGTGAAGAATCTACAAGTAAAAAAGGAGTTCTTCGCAGGCAATTTCCAATGAAGTTGGCCTTTGCATGTACAGCTCACAAAGTACAAGGCATGACAATGGAGTCAGCAGTAGTATGTTTGAAGCGTGTTTTTGAGCCTGGAATGGCCTATGTCGCACTCAGCCGCACAACCTCACTTAAAGGACTGTACATCACAGACTTTGATGAAAGGAAAATCTATGCTGATCCTGCCATCACAGATGCACTCAAAAATATGAGACATGCATCATTTGAGAATGCAAGACCACTGTTGCAATTCTTAAAATCAGTTGTTCCCACAGTCCCCACATTGACAATTATCCATCACAATGCACAAGGTCTCCCAACTCACATGGAGGACATGAGATGCCACCATGAAGTCAGCCTTGCTGATGTTTTATGCATAACAGAAACTCACTTGTCTGGATCATCAGTTTCTCCCCGCTTCCAGCTGGAACAGTACAACATGGCCACACGCAACAGACACGTCTCTTACACAAACCATACAGACATGGCAAAGGTAAATGGCGGTGGAGTTGCAATGTACTACAAAACAGTTCTTATAGCAGAGTCTCGAAAATACCTGCAAAATGTGACTGACCTTGAATTTGTTGTTATCAAGGTTGAATCGCCAGTCACAGCTTTGATAGCAACTGTATACAGGCCACCAAATTACAGCCACGTGAGGTTTTTACCACAAATGCAATGTCTTTTGGACTCATTGGAAATGATGAATTGCCAACCAATTATTGTTTGTGGAGATTTCAATGAGGACCTTATGAGCAGAGGAAAAAAACCCATCCAAGAACTGTTTCAGTCAAGAGGATATGCACAACTTATTACTGCTGCAACTACCGAAAAACACACATTGATTGATCACCTTTACATATCACAGCCATACGCCTGCCTCCAATCAGGTGTTCTAAATACATATCACAGTTATCACAACCCCATTTATTGTGTAATTCACTAACACAAAATGACTGCAAGGTTGTGAGGGATATGGACTTGCCAAGTGATCTTAGTGTCTTTGCAACTGAGCACACTCTACCACCAAAAAGGACAGCTCACCAGTGGGAGCTGATACATAAGACTGCTCTCATCCATTGAAGAGCTGACCAGAAACGTGAACAGAGAGACTGCAACTGCACCTGATGGGATCCCTGCCATAACAGGTAATTGTATTTTTGTTTCTTACTTTATATTCTAACATTTATTGATATTCTTTGAAACAAACTATAATCTCATCCATTCATTAAGTCATCCATCCATTCATAACTCCTCAGATGTGTTCTGTCCAGTAAAGGCAGTGGAGAAGCCCTACACTGATCTTGAAACTGTGCCACGCTAGTAGAGACCGGCTACAAGGATGGGCAGGTATAGTGAAATTAAAATGCACCTTTTGGTTCAACAGGTTTATATATACAGTCAAGTGATCAAAAGACACCAGTATTAAACCCATTTAAACCAACTACATGTTTGGATTGGAACTGTATACAGGCCACCAAATTACAGCCACGTGTGGTTTTTACCTCACATAGCAACTTACCCCATCCAAAGACACCAGTATTAAGCAAATTTCTTTTTTTTACTTCATTTTTAATATAGTTTTGGGTCATTTAGTTCTAGAGTTAGATTTGTTTTTCCAATTATTTTTTAGAACTTCATTACTTGCCATTTCGCTAACTGAAGAGCTGCGCTTTGTGATGTCTCTTGTTTTATTGTTTTAAATTGTGTTTTCCTTTTATCTGTTTCTAGCTGTTTTCGCAAAGTCAGCCAACCACTTGCTTCCAAATGACCCTTATCCAGAAGTATCCGTGAGTGCCTCATAAACAGAAACTAACGTGGAGACCTACCTCTCAGAGAAAAACGCACACATAAGAAAAGCCGACCCACTTCAGTACTGGGAAGAACATCCTAATCTGTTTCCCTCTATGGCTGCTGTTGCGATCCCAGTGTGCCCCCTGTAGCTCTGTGGACAGTTTTGGATTTGTTTACATCTCACCCAACCGGTCCCAGCAGATGGCTGCACCTCTCTAAGCCTGGTTCTGCTGGAGGTTTCTTCCTGTTAAAAGGGAGTTTTTCTGAACACACTCTACCACCAACAAGGACAGCTCACCAGTGGGAACTGATAGATAAGACTGCTGATGTGCTCTCATCCATTGAAGAGCTGACCAGAAACGTGAACAGAAAGACTGCACCTGATGGGATCCCTGCCATAACAGGTCATTTGTATTTTTTTGTTTCTTACTTTATATTCTAACATTTATTGATATTCTTTGAAACAAACTATAATCTCATCCATTCATTAAGTCATCCATCCATTCATAACTCCTCAGATGTGTTCTGTCCAGTAAAGGCAGTGGAGAAGCCCTACACTGATCTTGAAACTGTGCCATGCTAGTAGAGACCGGCTACAAGGATGGGCAGGTATAGTGAAATTAAAATGCACCTTTTGTTCAACAGGTTTATATATACAGTCAAGTGATCAAAAGACACCAGTATTAAACCCATTTAAACCAACTACATGCTTGGATTGGAACTGTATACAGGCCACCAAATTACAGCCACCTGTGGTTTTTACCTCGCATGGCGACTTACCTCATCAGAAGACACCAGTATTAAGCCAATTTCTTTTTTTTACTTCATTTTTAATATAGTTTTGGGTCATTTAGTTCTAAAGTTAGATTTGTTTTTCCAATTATTTTTTAGAACTTCATTACTTGCCAGTTTGCTAACTGAAGAGCTGCACTTTGTGATGTCTCTTGTTTTATTATTTTAAATTGTGTTTTCCTTTTATCTGTTTCTAGCTGTTTTCGCAAAGTCAGCCAACCACTTGCTTCCAAATGACCCTTATCCAGAAGTATACGTGAGTGCCTCATCAACAGAAAATAAAGTGGAGACCTACCTCTCAGAGAAAAACGCACACATAAGAAAAGCCGACCCACTTCAGTACTGGGAAGAACATCCTAATCTGTTTCCCTGTATGGCTGCTGTTGCGATCCCAGTGTGCCCCCTGTAGCTCTGTGGACAGTTTTGGATTTGTTTACATCTCACCCCAACCGGTCGCGGCAGATGGCCGCCCCTCCCTGAGCCTGGTTCTGCCGGAGGTTTCTTCCTGTCAAAAGGGAGTTTTTCCTTCCCACTGTCGCCAAAGTGCTTGCTCATAGGGGGTCATATGATTGTTGGGTTTATCTATATACATTAATGCTTGTATGCTTTTCATTTATACTTTTGCCTTACTTTTCAGTTCATAATATAAAGTTACTTGAATGGTTTCCTTTTCCTTTTTTATTTTATATTGCTTTGCTATTTACCACAATCTAAATATCATGTTTAAATGTCATACATTATTGTAAATGGTATCTGTACAAAATATTGTTTGAATAACATGATACATTTATTAGTCCCACAATGGGAAATTTCATAATTTGCATGTGGTATTTTCCCCTTTGACATTAAAATACCTTTGAAATACAAATTGAATACCGCTTAATGGACATCTTTTTTTTCTACCACTTTAAACGACTCAAAACTGTAAAATCTAAATTGTAACTTCTCTTGAACACCTGACACTAAAGCATAATTTATTTTCTTTTATATCTATTAACTTATTTTGTAATCATGTAACTGGAGCATCTTTCTCTCATCTCTGTATGCCGCATATAACAGAGATCACAATACAGCTTACTTTGCTTTAAGTTGAAAATCAGCTGTATTCCATTTCCCTCCTTCTTGTGGTATAAAAAGCAAACTATGCTCATGTTGCATCTTGCTCCCTCTAGTGTTATAAAAGGCAACCGGCACTAGTTGAACCACATTAAAGGCAAACTACACTCATTGGCAGTAGCATAGGCACACTTAAAATTTCTTCTGAAATTTTCGCTTTCTAGTTATTATTATTATTCTTCAGTTTCCGCCTGAAATTTTGCAGCGAATCTCGCCTCGCAGTTTTGAGACAAGCTTCATATATGTTACCTCATTTTGTGCGGCTGGATCAGGAATGGTGTGCTATGACTTTTGGTGTTTATGACTATTATAGTTTTTTAAATATTAATATTTTAGTGAAAATTTTCCCGCGCTTCTCTGCCAAACAGTTTTGACAATAGGGTTACATATGTTAGATCATTTTGTGCGGCTGGAGCTGGACTAGTATGGTATACACTTTTGGTGTTTATGACTTTTATAGTTTTTTAAATATTAATATTTTAGTGCAAATTTAGAAAGATTCTTCTTTTGGCGCCATAGAAACAGACTTCATTTGTGGTGTGTTGGCTCCATCTTTTGGTCCCACTGATACAAATTTCAAACTTCATTTGTGGTGTGTTGGCTCTCTCTAGTGGTATGCCGGGAGTAGTACGGCCTGTCTACCCTTATTTGGATTACCGTAATGATGACAATATCAACGGTGCGCACAGCGTCGCTGCTTTCAGGAGCCATTGGAATTTTTAAGGTTGCGCAAATCATTCAAAAGTTACGGTAATGCTTGGTGGAAAACTCAATATCCCACAATTCATAGCACGCCTCTGCCGAGTCAAACAATGGCGGCCATCACTTAGTTTTTATTTTCCTCTTAATACTGTTTCTAGGTCACAAAATAAACTTTTAAGATATTTTCAGGCGAGAATATAGGTGTGTAAACTTCAAATATCTGCTCATTTTGTCAAAACATCCCATATTAGCGACAATGTTCTGACGATGTCGTTTCTGCTTGAGGCTAGCTGGCTAGTGTGGCTAGCGCGGCTTTGCTAACAAGCTACAGCCGGCCTGGATGACAGTGAGAGCGGCTTACTCTGGTTTCACACCCGGTCCTTCGTAAAGTCTCGTGGTCACAGCTGGACTTATTTTAAATAAATAAATGATTTATTTATTTATTCATTTTAGTAACGGTATAAACAGTGAAAGGTGGTGGATTGGCCAGATGTAAACTTCAAATATGTGCTCGTGTTACCAAGACATCCCATATTAGCTCTGATGGTTTCGGTGCCTGCAAAGAGCTAGACAGCTAGCTAGCTAACTGGCTGTCTTTTTGACTCAGGGTCATAGCTGGACTTATTTTTCGTTTTTATGAGCCGATGAGGGGTTTTTTTTAGTAACGGTACAAACAGTGAAAGGCGGTGGATTGTCCAGATGCTGGTCGATGTGGAAAAAATAACTGAGTTGTTTGGTGGTCGCTGACGCGGAGCTACAACCGAGGGCAGCTATCCACCGGTGTGTGTCAGACAGAGCATGCAGGGAACGAGGCGGCGAGGCGACCGCCGATCAACCGGTGGTAGATCGTGGATCAGGGAAACCGAAGGCAGGAGAAGCAGGCGGCTGCCGGTCAGAGCGTGAGGTGAACTGAATTTCAGGTAAGAAGTTATGAACTGCACTCTATTTGGGTCAGATATAAACCGAGTTTAGGTGTAGTTTGGTGGAAACCAGGAGATGACCTTACCGAATCATCAGAGCTGAACTGGTGATGGAGAAACAGGTTTACCTTTTTTTTAGGTGACATGAATGAGTTGAAGGGAAGTTATGAACTGTTTCTGAGAGAAATAAACACCAAGCTCCTTTTTTATTTAGCTGACAGCTGGTAACTGTGCAGGGGCGGATCTAGCAAAGCTTTTGCCAGGGGGCCAGGTAGGGCATCTTACAACCAAAGTTTGTATAATAATACACAAGATTGGCTGTAGACCATTGTTAATCATTCAGAACACTGTGTAAAAATAACAAAAAACAAAAAGTGAATGCAAAAGTGCATAAATATTTATTTTACGTGATTGATGTGTGTGGCGGGGCGTGGTCTGCAGTGCCGCTGCAGGGGAGGTGGACCCACCTGAGCGGCATCTGCAATCACGCCTCTCTGGCGTAGTCTGTGCTCTCTCGGCTGTTTTTTGGGTGTGTGTCAGGCTGTGAGTTGAAAAGCTACAGCCGGCTGTGTGGGTACACCAACCATGTGTGAAAAGTGGTCCATAACGTAATGCTTCAAAGCGTGTTCATGCAAACATTGTCGGGTCTGCCGTGGTACAATGGGACTTCTGCTCATGAAACTATGTGCACAGCGTCTGCAAATTGGGGCTGTACAAAGTCACTTCATCTTTACCCAAAATTGTAAGCTGTCATCTGTGAGGTGCGAGCGGTGTTTGTTTTTACCATAGTTCATGGTGGAGAATGGCTGCTCTGCTGAGTTTTGCTCTCTGTAGCTGTATGAATGGCAAACTACACTGTTTACCAGCGGCATAGGCACACTTAAAATTTCTTCTGAAATTTTCGCTTTCTAGTTATTATTATTATTCTTCAGTTTCCGCCTGAAATTTTGCAGCGAATCTCGCCTCGCAGTTTTGAGACAAGCTTCATATATGTTACCTCATTTTGTGCGGCTGGATCAGGAATGGTGTGCTATGACTTTTGGTGTTTATGACTATTATAGTTTTTTAAATATTAATATTTTAGTGAAAATTTTCCCGCGCTTCTCTGCCAAACAGTTTTGACAATAGGGTTACATATGTTAGATCATTTTGTGCGGCTGGAGCTGGACTAGTATGGTATACACTTTTG
Source organism: Pelmatolapia mariae (assembly GCF_036321145.2). Taxonomy (NCBI): domain Eukaryota; kingdom Metazoa; phylum Chordata; class Actinopteri; order Cichliformes; family Cichlidae; genus Pelmatolapia; species Pelmatolapia mariae. The sequence continues at coordinate 24,198,409 of NC_086228.1, forward strand.
GTGTTTATGACTTTTATAGTTTTTTAAATATTAATATTTTAGTGCAAATTTAGAAAGATTCTTCTTTTGGCGCCATAGAAACAGACTTCATTTGTGGTGTGTTGGCTCCATCTTTTGGTCCCACTGATACAAATTTCAAACTTCATTTGTGGTGTGTTGGCTCTCTCTAGTGGTATGCCGGGAGTAGTACGGCCTGTCTACCCTTATTTGGATTACCGTAATGATGACAATATCAACGGTGCGCACAGCGTCGCTGCTTTCAGGAGCCATTGGAATTTTTAAGGTTGCGCAAATCATTCAAAAGTTACGGTAATGCTTGGTGGAAAACTCAATATCCCACAATTCATAGCACGCCTCTGCCGAGTCAAACAATGGCGGCCATCACTTAGTTTTTATTTTCCTCTTAATACTGTTTCTAGGTCACAAAATAAACTTTTAAGATATTTTCAGGCGAGAATATAGGTGTGTAAACTTCAAATATCTGCTCATTTTGTCAAAACATCCCATATTAGCGACAATGTTCTGACGATGTCGTTTCTGCTTGAGGCTAGCTGGCTAGTGTGGCTAGCGCGGCTTTGCTAACAAGCTACAGCCGGCCTGGATGACAGTGAGAGCGGCTTACTCTGGTTTCACACCCGGTCCTTCGTAAAGTCTCGTGGTCACAGCTGGACTTATTTTAAATAAATAAATGATTTATTTATTTATTCATTTTAGTAACGGTATAAACAGTGAAAGGTGGTGGATTGGCCAGATGTAAACTTCAAATATGTGCTCGTGTTACCAAGACATCCCATATTAGCTCTGATGGTTTCGGTGCCTGCAAAGAGCTAGACAGCTAGCTAGCTAACTGGCTGTCTTTTTGACTCAGGGTCATAGCTGGACTTATTTTTCGTTTTTATGAGCCGATGAGGGGTTTTTTTTAGTAACGGTACAAACAGTGAAAGGCGGTGGATTGTCCAGATGCTGGTCGATGTGGAAAAAATAACTGAGTTGTTTGGTGGTCGCTGACGCGGAGCTACAACCGAGGGCAGCTATCCACCGGTGTGTGTCAGACAGAGCATGCAGGGAACGAGGCGGCGAGGCGACCGCCGATCAACCGGTGGTAGATCGTGGATCAGGGAAACCGAAGGCAGGAGAAGCAGGCGGCTGCCGGTCAGAGCGTGAGGTGAACTGAATTTCAGGTAAGAAGTTATGAACTGCACTCTATTTGGGTCAGATATAAACCGAGTTTAGGTGTAGTTTGGTGGAAACCAGGAGATGACCTTACCGAATCATCAGAGCTGAACTGGTGATGGAGAAACAGGTTTACCTTTTTTTTAGGTGACATGAATGAGTTGAAGGGAAGTTACGAACTGTTTCTGAGAGAAATAAACACCAAGCTCCTTTTTTATTTAGCTGACAGCTGGTAACTGTGCAGGGGCGGATCTAGCAAAGCTTTTGCCAGGGGGCCAGGTAGGGCATCTTACAACCAAAGTTTGTATAATAATACACAAGATTGGCTGTAGACCATTGTTAATCATTCAGAACACTGTGTAAAAATAACAAAAAACAAAAAGTGAATGCAAAAGTGCATAAATATTTATTTTACGTGATTGATGTGTGTGGCGGGGCGTGGTCTGCAGTGCCGCTGCAGGGGAGGTGGACCCACCTGAGCGGCATCTGCAATCACGCCTCTCTGGCGTAGTCTGTGCTCTCTCGGCTGTTTTTTGGGTGTGTGTCAGGCTGTGAGTTGAAAAGCTACAGCCGGCTGTGTGGGTACACCAACCATGTGTGAAAAGTGGTCCATAACGTAATGCTTCAAAGCGTGTTCATGCAAACATTGTCGGGTCTGCCGTGGTACAATGGGACTTCTGCTCATGAAACTATGTGCACAGCGTCTGCAAATCGGGGCTGTACAAAGTCACTTCATCTTTACCCAAAATTGTAAGCTGTCATCTGTGAGGTGCGAGCGGTGTTTGTTTTTACCATAGTTCATGGTGGAGAATGGCTGCTCTGCTGAGTTTTGCTCTCTGTAGCTGTATGAATGGCAAACTACACTGTTTACCAGCGGCATAGGCACACTTAAAATTTCTTCTGAAATTTTCGCTTTCTAGTTATTATGTGTGCCTATGCCAAGAGGCACACATATTACTATTCGTCGGATTTATTATTATTATTATGTGTGCCTATGCCAAGAGGCACACATATTACTATTGCTCGGATTTATTATGTGTGCCTATGCCAAGAGGCACACATATTACTATTGCTCGGATTTATTATTCTTATTATTATTATTCTTCAGTTTCCGCCTGAAATTTTGCAGCGAATCTCGCCCCGCAGTTTTGAGACAAGCTTCATATATGTGACCTCATTTTGTGCGGCTGGATCTGGAATGGTGTGCTATGACTTTTGGTGTTTATGAATTTTATAGTTTTTTAAATATTAATATTTTAGTGAAAATTTTCCCGCGCCTCTCTGCCTAACAGTTTTGACATTAGGGTTACATATGTTAGATCATTTTGTGCGGCTGGAGCTGGACTATTATGTCATGACTTTTGGTGTTTATGACTTTTATAGTTTTTGAAATATTTAGATTTTAGTGCAAATTTAGGCCAATTCATCTTTTGGCGCCAAATAAACAGACTTCATTTGTGGTGTGTTGGCGCCATCTTTTGGTCCCATTGAAACAAATTTCAAACTTCATTTGTGGTGTGTTGGCTCTCTCTAGTGGTATGCCGGGAGTGGTACAGCCTGTCTACCCTTATTTGGATACCGTAATGATGACAATATCAATGGCGCGCACAGCCTCGCTGCTTTCAGGAACCATTGGAGGTTTTAAGGTTGCGCGAACCATTGAATAGTTACGGTAAACACAATGGCTTCTATGCTTGGTGGAAAACTCCATATCCCACAATTCATAGCACACCTCTGCCGAGTTACACAATGGCGGCCACCACTTCGTTTTATATGTCTTTTATTAGTGTTTCTAGGTCACAAAATCAACTTTTAAGATATTTTCAGGCGAGAATGTAGGTAGGTAAACTTCAAATATCTGCTTGTTTTATCATATTAGCGACAGTGCTCTGACGACCTTGGTCCTGCCTGACAGCTAGCCGGCTACCTAGCTAGCTGCCGCACTTGGCTGCAAATGCACAGCGAGGGGACTCTCTCTCTCCTTTCACCTCCCCGGTCTCTCGCAAATGCTCGCACAGAATCGGAGTTACAGCTGGATGTGGAAAAAATAACTGAGTTGTTTGGTGGTGCTATAATGCGGAGCTACAACAGTGGGCAGCTATCCACCGGTGTATGACAGAAAGGACATGCCGCGACCGCCGATCGACCGGTGTTTGCTAACGCGGAGGTCAATCGTGGATCAGGGAAAGCGAAGGCAGGAGCGTGAGGTGCACTGAATTTCAGGTAAGAAGTTATGACCTGCACTCTATTTGGGTCAGATATAAACCGAGTTTAGGTGTAGTTTATTTAGCAACATTTCTCTTACGTGTTGCTGATAGCCGGCTAGCTAGCTAGCGCCGCTAGCTTAGCCAGCTAGCGCTGCTAGCGACCCTTCGTGAAAAACCACCCAGGCTTGGCTGATAGTGAGGTGGCTAAAATTTGTTTCATCGCCCGATCGCTCGGCAAGGGTCTGTGTCTTAGCTGGACTTATTTTTCATTTATATGGGCCGATGATGCTGGTCGATGTGGAAAAAATAACTGAGTTGTTTGGTGGTGGAGCTACAACAGAGGGCAGCTATCCACCGGTGTGTGACAGAAAGGACATGCCACGAACGAGACATACAAGGCGGTGAGGCTACCGCCGATCGACCGGTGTTTGCTAACGCGGAGGTCAATCGTGGATCAGGGAAAGCGAAGGCAGGAGCGTGAGGTGAACTGAATTTCAGGTAAGAAGTTATGACCTGCACTCTATTTGGGTCAGATATAAACCGAGTTTAGGTGTAGTTTATTTAGCAACAGTTCTCTTACGTGTTGCTGATAGCCGGCTGGCTAGCTAGCTAGCGCGGCTAGCGACCCTTCGTGAAAAACCACCCAGGCTTGGCTGATAGTGAGGTGGCTAAAATTTGTTTAATCGCCCGATCGCTCGGCAAGGGTCTGTGTCTTAGTTGGACTTATTTTTCGTTTATATGGGCCGATGATGCTGGTCGATGTGGAAAAAATAACTGAGTTGTTTGGTGGTGGAGCTACAACAGAGGGCAGCTATCCACCGGTGTGTGACAGAAAGGACATGCCGCGAACGAGACATACAAGGCGGTGAGGGTACCGCCGATCGACCGGTGTTTGCTAACGCGGAGGTCAATCGTGGATCAGGGAAAGCGAAGGCAGGAGCGTGAGGTGAACTGAATTTCAGGTAAGAAGTTATGACCTGCACTCTATTTGGGTCAGATATAAACCGAGTTTAGGTGTAGTTTATTTTCATTGTGCTGACTTTTTCAATCACTTACAATAACTCGTACTGCGTGCTAGCTAGCACGACGGGGACGGAGTTTGTATACAGCTGTGTGCACGCTAAGTTACCGATGTTACCGATGTTGAACTTTATGACAGCCTCCCCTGTCATTCTCTCGCCTGTTGAAACTTCAGTCATGAAACTGATCAATGATCGGCTTTTCTCTCTTGTTTGTTTATCGCTAAACAACAGCAGCACGTTTAAGCTTGATCAGCTGTTGTTAGAATTCATTTGCTTTTAATTTCTAGTATCAGCTGATGTTTGCTGGAGCCACAGCTGTAAAAACGGCTGTTCCAAACCAGATGTCCTTACTGAATCATCAGAGCTGAACTGGTGATGGAGAAACAGGTTTACCCTTAGGTGACATGAATGAGTTGAAGGGAAATTACGAACTGTTTCTGAGAGAGGAATATACACCAAGCTCCTTTTTTTGTGTAGCTGACAGCTGGTAACTGTGCAGGGGCGGATCTAGCAAAGCTTTTGCCAGGGGGCCAGGTAGGGCATTAACAGAGAAAGGTGGACACAAAGATATACTTTTCTTTCTTACTCTCATATAAAATATTTAGCTTTTATTAAATAGTTATCTGAATCTTACAACCAAAGTTTGTATAATAATACACAAGATTGGCTGTAGACCATTGTTCATCATTCAGAACACTGTGTAAAAATAACAAAAAACAAAAAGTGAATGCAAAAGTGCATAAATATTTATTTTACGTGTTTGATGTGTGTGGCGGGGCGTGGTCTGCAGTGCCGCTGCAGGGGAGGTGGACCCACCTGAGCGGCACCTGCAATCACGCCTCTCGGGCGTAGTCTGTGCTCTCTCGGCTGTTTTTTGGGTGTGTGTTGGGCTGTGAGTTGAAAAGCTACAGCTGGCTGGGTGGGTACACCAACCATGTGTGAAAAGTGGTCCATAACGTACTGGTTCAAAGCGTGTTCGTGCAAACATTGTCGTGTCTGCCGTGGTACAATGGAACTTCTGCTCATGAACCTGTGTGCACAGCGTCTGCAAATCGGGGCTGTACAAAGTCACTTCATCTTTACCCAAAACTGTAAACTGTCATCTGTGAGGCGCGAGCGGTGTTTGTTTTTACCATAATTCATGGTGGAGAATGGCTGCTCTTCTGAGTTTTGCTGTCTGTAGCTGTATGAATGGCAAACTACACTGATTAGCAGCGGCATAGGCACACTTAAAATTTCTTCTGAAATTTTCGCTTTCTAGTTATTCTTATTATTATTATTCTTCAGTTTCCGCCTGAAATTTTGCAGCGAATCTCGCCCCGCAGTTTTGAGACAAGCTTCATATATGTGACCTCATTTTGTGCGGCTGGATCTGGAATGGTGTGCTATGACTTTTGGTGTTTATGAATTTTATATTTTTTTAAATATTAATATTTTAGTGAAAATTTTCCCGCGCCTCTCTGCCTAACAGTTTTGACATTAGGGTTACATATGTTAGATCATTTTGTGCGGCTGGAGCTGGACTATTATGTCATGACTTTTGGTGTTTATGACTTTTATAGTTTTTGAAATATTTAGATTTTAGTGCAAATTTAGGCCAATTCATCTTTTGGCGCCAAATAAACAGACTTCATTTGTGGTGTGTTGGCGCCATCTTTTGGTCCCATTGAAACAAATTTCAAACTTCATTTGTGGTGTGTTGGCTCTCTCTAGTGGTATGCCGGGAGTGGTACAGCCTGTCTACCCTTATTTGGATACCGTAATGATGACAATATCAATGGCGCGCACAGCCTCGCTGCTTTCAGGAACCATTGGAGGTTTTAAGGTTGCGCGAACCATTGAATAGTTACGGTAAACACAATGGCTTCTATGCTTGGTGGAAAACTCCATATCCCACAATTCATAGCACACCTCTGCCGAGTTACACAATGGCGGCCACCACTTCGTTTTATATGTCTTTTATTAGTGTTTCTAGGTCACAAAATCAACTTTTAAGATATTTTCAGGCGAGAATGTAGGTAGGTAAACTTCAAATATCTGCTTGTTTTATCATATTAGCGACAGTGCTCTGACGACCTTGGTCCTGCCTGACAGCTAGCCGGCTACCTAGCTAGCTGCCGCACTTGGCTGCAAATGCACAGCGAGGGGACTCTCTCTCTCCTTTCACCTCCCCGGTCTCTCGCAAATGCTCGCACAGAATCGGAGTTACAGCTGGATGTGGAAAAAATAACTGAGTTGTTTGGTGGTGCTATAATGCGGAGCTACAACAGTGGGCAGCTATCCACCGGTGTATGACAGAAAGGACATGCCGCGACCGCCGATCGACCGGTGTTTGCTAACGCGGAGGTCAATCGTGGATCAGGGAAAGCGAAGGCAGGAGCGTGAGGTGCACTGAATTTCAGGTAAGAAGTTATGACCTGCACTCTATTTGGGTCAGATATAAACCGAGTTTAGGTGTAGTTTATTTAGCAACATTTCTCTTACGTGTTGCTGATAGCCGGCTAGCTAGCTAGCGCCGCTAGCTTAGCCAGCTAGCGCTGCTAGCGACCCTTCGTGAAAAACCACCCAGGCTTGGCTGATAGTGAGGTGGCTAAAATTTGTTTCATCGCCCGATCGCTCGGCAAGGGTCTGTGTCTTAGCTGGACTTATTTTTCATTTATATGGGCCGATGATGCTGGTCGATGTGGAAAAAATAACTGAGTTGTTTGGTGGTGGAGCTACAACAGAGGGCAGCTATCCACCGGTGTGTGACAGAAAGGACATGCCACGAACGAGACATACAAGGCGGTGAGGCTACCGCCGATCGACCGGTGTTTGCTAACGCGGAGGTCAATCGTGGATCAGGGAAAGCGAAGGCAGGAGCGTGAGGTGAACTGAATTTCAGGTAAGAAGTTATGACCTGCACTCTATTTGGGTCAGATATAAACCGAGTTTAGGTGTAGTTTATTTAGCAACAGTTCTCTTACGTGTTGCTGATAGCCGGCTGGCTAGCTAGCTAGCGCGGCTAGCGACCCTTCGTGAAAAACCACCCAGGCTTGGCTGATAGTGAGGTGGCTAAAATTTGTTTAATCGCCCGATCGCTCGGCAAGGGTCTGTGTCTTAGTTGGACTTATTTTTCGTTTATATGGGCCGATGATGCTGGTCGATGTGGAAAAAATAACTGAGTTGTTTGGTGGTGGAGCTACAACAGAGGGCAGCTATCCACCGGTGTGTGACAGAAAGGACATGCCGCGAACGAGACATACAAGGCGGTGAGGGTACCGCCGATCGACCGGTGTTTGCTAACGCGGAGGTCAATCGTGGATCAGGGAAAGCGAAGGCAGGAGCGTGAGGTGAACTGAATTTCAGGTAAGAAGTTATGACCTGCACTCTATTTGGGTCAGATATAAACCGAGTTTAGGTGTAGTTTATTTTCATTGTGCTGACTTTTTCAATCACTTACAATAACTCGTACTGCGTGCTAGCTAGCACGACGGGGACGGAGTTTGTATACAGCTGTGTGCACGCTAAGTTACCGATGTTACCGATGTTGAACTTTATGACAGCCTCCCCTGTCATTCTCTCGCCTGTTGAAACTTCAGTCATGAAACTGATCAATGATCGGCTTTTCTCTCTTGTTTGTTTATCGCTAAACAACAGCAGCACGTTTAAGCTTGATCAGCTGTTGTTAGAATTCATTTGCTTTTAATTTCTAGTATCAGCTGATGTTTGCTGGAGCCACAGCTGTAAAAACGGCTGTTCCAAACCAGATGTCCTTACTGAATCATCAGAGCTGAACTGGTGATGGAGAAACAGGTTTACCCTTAGGTGACATGAATGAGTTGAAGGGAAATTACGAACTGTTTCTGAGAGAGGAATATACACCAAGCTCCTTTTTTTGTGTAGCTGACAGCTGGTAACTGTGCAGGGGCGGATCTAGCAAAGCTTTTGCCAGGGGGCCAGGTAGGGCATTAACAGAGAAAGGTGGACACAAAGATATACTTTTCTTTCTTACTCTCATATAAAATATTTAGCTTTTATTAAATAGTTATCTGAATCTTACAACCAAAGTTTGTATAATAATACACAAGATTGGCTGTAGACCATTGTTCATCATTCAGAACACTGTGTAAAAATAACAAAAAACAAAAAGTGAATGCAAAAGTGCATAAATATTTATTTTACGTGTTTGATGTGTGTGGCGGGGCGTGGTCTGCAGTGCCGCTGCAGGGGAGGTGGACCCACCTGAGCGGCACCTGCAATCACGCCTCTCGGGCGTAGTCTGTGCTCTCTCGGCTGTTTTTTGGGTGTGTGTTGGGCTGTGAGTTGAAAAGCTACAGCTGGCTGGGTGGGTACACCAACCATGTGTGAAAAGTGGTCCATAACGTACTGGTTCAAAGCGTGTTCGTGCAAACATTGTCGTGTCTGCCGTGGTACAATGGAACTTCTGCTCATGAACCTGTGTGCACAGCGTCTGCAAATCGGGGCTGTACAAAGTCACTTCATCTTTACCCAAAACTGTAAACTGTCATCTGTGAGGCGCGAGCGGTGTTTGTTTTTACCATAATTCATGGTGGAGAATGGCTGCTCTTCTGAGTTTTGCTGTCTGTAGCTGTATGAATGGCAAACTACACTGATTAGCAGCGGCATAGGCACACTTAAAATTTCTTCTGAAATTTTCGCTTTCTAGTTATTATTATGTGTGCCTATGCCAAGAGGCACACATATTACTATTGCTCGGATTTATTATTCTTATTATTATTATTCTTCAGTTTCCGCCTGAAATTTTGCAGCAAATCTCGCCCCGCAGTTTTGAGACAAGCTTCATATATGTTACCTCATTTTGTGCGGCTGGATCTGGAATGGTGTGCTATGACTTTTGGTGTTTATGTCTATTATAGTTTTTTAAATATTAATATTTTAGTGAAAATTTTCCCGCGCTCCTCTGCCAAACAGTTTTGACATTAGGGTTACATATGTTACATCATTTTGTGCGGCTGGAGCTGGGCTAGTATGGTATGACTTTTGGTGTTCATGAGTTTTATAGTTTTTGAAATATTTAGATTTTAGTGCAAATTTGGGCCAATTTCTAGGTTCCTGAGAAAGATTCTACTTTTGGCCCCATAGAAACAGACTTCATTTGTGGTGTGTTGGCTCTCTCTAGTGGTATAGCCGTAGTAGTACAGGTGAAAAGATCTATGCTTGGGCGAAAACTCCATATCCCACAATTCATAGCACGCCTCTGCAGAGTAAACAATGGCGGCCACCACTTCGTTTTATATGTCTTTTATTAGTGTTTCTAGGTCACAAAATCAACTTTTAAGATATTTTCAGGCGAGAATGTAGGTGTGTAAACTTCAAATATCTGCTCGTTTTATCAAGACATCCCATATTACAGACAGTGCTCTTACGTGTTGCTGATAGCCGGCTAGCTAGCTAGTGCCGCTAGCACCGCTAGCGTATGACGACACTACGCAATGACGACACCCCTCCTCCGCTTTGAAATTGACCGTAGACATGATTTTCTGAGACAGCGTGGCTATCGCTTCACCGGTAACGCGTCTTTCCCCCCTCCTCTGCTTTGGACTTGAACTTACAGTGATTTTCTGAAGTGTTTACTAAGACACACCGTAAGCTTTTACAAGGTAAGTGTATCTCTCTGTCTCTGGTTTGAAATTTAGCTTTGAAAGTGATTTTTTTTTTTGTGTGTGTTTCTTTATCGATTTCTTTGTTTCGGCACGTTCGGCACGATGCTAAAGCCAGTTAGCGGATAGTCAGCTAAGGCAAGCGTTTCTGTCCCTCTTCCGGTTTTGAAATTGACCTTTAAAAGTGCTTTTCTGTGTCTTGACGCTGATATCTACAAAATGACTGTGATTTTATTCCAGTGGTATCGTTTGTAATTGAAACTTTTAAGATGCGACTCTCAAAAAATTGCTTCATTGTAGTCGGGTTTCACACCTCTCTTTGTCTCGTGGTTTTGTTGCTGGCTAGTTAGCTGATATTAAGCATCTCCCGGTTTGAAATTGATTTTGAAAGTGATTTACTATGACACACCGTAAGCGTATCTCTGTCTCTGGTTTGAAATTTAGCTTTGAAAGTGATTTTTTGTGTGTGTGTTTCTTTATCGATTTCTTTGTTTTGGCACGTTCGGCACGATGCTAAAGCCAGTTAGCGGATAGTCAGCTAAGGCAAGCGTTTCTGTCCCTCTTCCGGTTTTGAAATTGACCTTTAAAAGTGCTTTTCTGTGTCTTGACGCTGATATCTACAAAATGACTGTGATTTTATTCCAGTGGTATCGTTTGTAATTGAAACTTTTAAGATGCGACTCTCAAAAAATGGCTTCATTGTAGTCGGGTTTCACACCTCTCTTTGTCTCGTGGTTTTGTTGCTGGCTAGTTAGCTGATATTAAGCATCTCCCGGTTTGAAATTGATTTTGAAAGTGATTTACTATGACACACCGTAAGCGTATCTCTGTCTCTGGTTTGAAATTTAGCTTTGAAAGTGATTTTTTGTGTGTGTGTTTCTTTATCGATTTCTTTGTTTCGGCACGTTCGGCACGATGCTAAAGCCAGTTAGCGGATAGTCAGCGCTGATATCTACAAAATGACTGTGATTTTATTCCAGTGGTATCGTTTGTAATTGAAACTTTTAAGATGCGACTCTCACCGCGTACGAAACAATAACTGCGTTGTAGTCGCGTTTCACACCTTTCTTTGTCTGTCTTTATAAGGCGTTAACTACAGCACCCTTTAATACCTCAACTCTTGATTCAGCCAAGGTAAGTGCCCCCCCCCCCCCCTTATATTTTCTATGTATGTATTCAGCTGATATTTAGAAAAAAATAGGTGTGTTTAGCGCTGGATGTCATTTTATTCCAGAGCTGTTGTTTGTAATTAAAACTTTTAAGATTAGATGGTACAGTGTTTTTACTCCCTTCCAAACAGTAAAGTTCCTCTTTGTCTCTCAGTAGGAAATTTAAACCAGACAGTACAAGGCTACATTTCAGTGTTACAAGCCAATCAGTTTGCTAATTGTTCTGTGAGGTTTGTTTGCAAAGTTTAAGGTGTTAAGTAGGACTGTGAACATCTGGGTCTGCTTGCTGCTGGCATTCTGCCAGAGCCCCACCAACAAGACCGCCTCCCAGCAACGAGACTGCCTGTCAGCCTTGCAAGGTACCCAATTTTCCAATTACTCTATAAAAAAACTGTTGTGGGCAACAAGACTGTCTCCTAAGTTTGCAAGCCAATCACTTTGCCAAATGTTCTTGTAAGATTTGTTTGAAAAGTTTGAGGTGTTAAGTAGGACTGTGAACATCTGGGTTTGCTTGCTGCTGGCATTCGACCAGCGTCTCAGCAACAACACTGCCTCCCAGCTTTGCAAGGTAATTACTTTCCCAATTACTGTACACCAAAACGAAGTAACTGTCGTGGTCAACAAATCTGCCTCCCAACTTTCAAGGTAATCACTTTCTCAATTACAATATACAAACTGTTATGGAACTTAACAAAGCCTTAACACCGGGTAGTGACACTATCAATATGTCTATTTAAAGAAAAGAGATTTTTTTTTTTTTGTTCTTGTAGTCATCTTGTCTGTCAATGTATCAGAGGGTTAGAATAACAAATTGCTTGAAATGCCAATAATTAATATTCTGTTTTTATGTTGACATTCTACCAGATGCCGAGAAAAAATAAAAGATCCCAGGCACAAAAGAAGCGCTGGAAACCACTTGACCTGGTCGATCCTGCTGTCCCAGTGCTCTCTGGCCACAACCAAGATGAGGCAGTCAGTAGTTTTCCATCTGACCAGGTAATGAGGATATGGTAGTGATCACAGACAGTTGAACAGTTTTCAAAACACGTTTGAGACAGTTAAGAACACTTACCCATGCAGTTTAGGATTTTTTGTTATAATGTCACACAACTGGCATAACAGTGCATGGTATACAGAACATTTAAATGAAATGAATGTGTCAGGTCACTTAATGTCTTCTATACCCTTTTTCCTGGGTTTGCAGATGGCACCAGCCAGGTTATCTTTGGAAACACAGGATAGACTCACCTCCTTATGTTCCCCATGTACCAAGGTAAACATCAAAAAATATTCCTCTATTAACAAATTACAAGGTATGCCCACACATAGGGCTGCTCGATTATGGCAAAAATGATAATCATGATTATTTTCACTGAAATCTAGATCTCCATTATTTGACAATATGTATTTAACAATAACGATGTATTGAATAATGGCTTTAAAGATTGTCATAAAATAGTGTGCAAATACTGATAACAGTGTAAATGTTTGCAATATAAAAAATAAATGAAAAACGTAAACATGTATGTTTAGTGAACTTTGCAGTGTTGCTCCGTGGTGCAGCTACGACATTGTAGCAAAGTTTACACACTATGTCTACTTGATCCACGTCTGACTTCGCGAACCCATAATGTTTCCACCCCACTGAAGTTTTTTTGTTTTTTGTTTTTTACCTCTTTTCAACCAACGGCAGTCACTCTCCTCTCCAAATAACTTCTGCTTAGCTTTCCGAGCTTCCCTCTGTTAGCTCCTCTTAATTGTTGTGACGCGTGTTCAAAACACAGAGAGGTGTGCTCGATTTGCCGCACGGAGCAGCGTGAGAGTACAGCACGAGGGTGGTGCTAATAATCTGCTCAGTCCTTTTTAATTATCGTTGAAAGCTCAGATCGTGATTTCGATTAAAATTTGATTAATTGAGCAGCCCTACCCAGTCTGTATATATCTGATCTTTGGTGTCTATAACCACAGTTGATATGTAGTCTTTCACTTAAAGCATGTTTGCTAACTCAATTTTGTCCAATTTCTATCCAAAACAAAGGAAAATATGACAAAGGGTTTTTTATTTTTATTTTATAGCTCTGAACAGGTAATTCTGATGTGGTAGTGAGCACATACAATATATTTTTATAACACTTACCCATACAGTTGACCATTTCTATCTTATAATGTTACCCAACTGGCATAACAGTTCATGCCATGCATTGCATTGTAAAGTGAAATTAAAGTGTCAGGTCACTTAATGTCTTAACATTATATTCTTTTTTGCCTGGGTTAGCAGACAGCACCAGCCAGCTTGTCCTTGGAAACGGAGAATAGATCCACCTCCTTATGTCCTCCAGGCAGCAAGGTAACTTTAAAACGGTATTCCTCCATTAAGGATTATGGATATGGTTACATGTTGGCCTTATGCAAACAGTAAGAATTTTGTTGTCTCGCTTCTGTTAGTTTTGTTTAAAGTTTTTAAAGTTACACTCACTTTCAAATTTCTTAGTAGTTATGCAAACAGCTGGATTTTTTTTATTGCTTTGTAAGTTTAGTAACCGCTACTGTTTCATGTTTTCTTTAAAGTATCCAGTGTTACACTCTGTTTCAACTCTGTTAGTAGGTTTTCTAATTTTGATTAACTGTATTATCAGAGTTCAGAAACTCGTCCACCAGCAAAACGAGTCTGGGCAACCGATGATTTCCACACGGCATCAAATTCTCCACCTAAAAAGGTAAGCCTAACCCTATGTATAATCACCGGGGTTGATATTTAGTCTTTCACCTTAAGTGTGCTTGCTAACTCGTACTAAATATACTAAAATGTTAGACTAAACATGTACATTTGTCAGTTTCTTTCATCAGACTCCTAAAATGCAGACATCTCAACAGCTGTCTGTCTGTTTAGCTATTTCTATATCTATTATTCTGAATACTTTTATACCATTTTATACTTAAAGCTTCAGATAAATTGACATCCACAGTGAAAAGCAGTGCAAATAAATACAAACATTTTGTGACACTCATCTTTTCTCAAGATGAATGTCAGTGTGTTCTGTTTCAATCACATTTAACCTGTAACTGAATTTTGTGTCATTTCTTTACAAAACGTAACACAACTATGAAACGTGTTTTTTATGGCACATGTACAGAGCCATCTGGTTTAATCTGAAATCAGTGAATGAATTACATCTAATTTAAGAGCATCTGAGATCCTCTTACGAATAATACGTAAACAGGATTTCCTTTCATTTGTATTTAGGCTGCAATTTAGTTGATGTTTGAAGGCCCGCAGCAACCTAAAATAATGTGTTATACTGAAAGAAATTAACTGCTTTGAAAATATGAGGAGCAGAAGGTACAGATATGACCTTTGTAAAAGGTCATTAAAAAAAACACCTCTAAAGCAAATTACAGATATCTAAAATATTTGTCATTTTTACTTCCCACCTCTGCTCTCTCCCACTCTCTCTCACTGTTCCTGTCACTGTCTTTCTGCTTGTCTCTTTCGATTATGCTGTAATATGATTGAGGAGTGACATAATTTGGCTTCATTTGCCTGAACATTGTTTGATTATTTTACCAAATTTAAAAAAAAAATGTTTTTACTTTACAAGAATCTAAATTTATACAACTCTTGCCAATTAAAAATGTCTTACATCATTGTACCAAGAGTTACATATGTTTACTCAACCGTGAAATGCATATCATTAAATACTAAACAATAACATGTGTCACCTTTACATTCCTTGATCAGCCTTTCCACAACACAAATGAAGAACTACTGACAGAGGAGCTACAGAGCAACGCAGTTCAGCACTTCTGGCGTGTCAGTGCAACTCATTGTCAAAGTGATGAAAGGTACACAGAATTCTCTCGAAATCATCAGTGCACATGCAATGCCCTCACATTCCTGGCCTACCTTAATGAGGAACACCAGTTCAACACAGCCCGACTTGATAAGGTGCTTGAACAGGGAGATGCACTCTACTGTTGGATTAAAACAAATCTTCAGCAGGAGAGGCGTTATACACAAAATCATCTGACCATAGAGGAACTGCCCAAAAAAGTTCATGCTGACATAAATGTCTACAGTGTGAAAATGGACAACATAAGGTATGGATACCTGAAAGCAGCAGACAAAACTTATCAAAGAAAAGAGTGGTGGTTGCCTCTTGCTAGTCGTCTTGTATGTCTGTCAACAGATGTGAGCTATGCTTTGCTCATGGTCTCACCTCAGTGCATTGCAGTTTTCCGTGACAAATCTGGGAGGTATGGATTATTTGATTCACATTCAAGAAGTGCAGCAGGTTTACCCCAGCCAAATGGAACAGCAGTCATGCTCACTTTCACTCATGTGAATGACCTGATCACCCACCTTCATAACCTTTTTCAAAATCAAGGCAGGTATGCAAGATATGAGTTTGTGCCTGTTTCTTTCAAAAGAGTCAGCACTCACAACGAACAGCCTGCACAGTCAACTCAAGCAACACCAAGAGCAACAGCTACATCACCACAAAATGATGAACCACAAATCACAAATCCCACTGTGCAAGTGCCTCAACCAGAATCAGCCCAAACCTACATGACAATGTTAGAAAGTGCTTTAAACCCGCAACAAGACAAAATGGCTTCAAATCAAATTTGTGAACATCAACTTGAAACATCTGTTGATCCAACAAGCAACATCCAAACAGAACAACAAGAAAATCTTGAACTCAATAATGAAAGAGATAAAGTCATAGATAAACCCCCCCAAAAAACAAGAAATGTGTGCAGATTAAATAAACGACGACGTGGGAAAGCTATTCGTCAAGCTCAAAAAAGTCACAAGCAGCATGTAAAAGCTAAAGAAAAATCTTCATCTGAAGACTTGACAAAGAAGATAAACAAAAGAAGACACGAAAAGGAACGATATGCCTGCTTTCCTGAATTTAGAATGAAAAAATTACAGGCTGTGAAAACTCAATATGCTCAAAACTGTCATCGCCATAAACAAAAACTGTTATCAGCCAAAGATTATTATGCAAATCCTCATATTCAAGAGAAGATAAAAGCCCACAATGTGAAGAGATACCAAAATGATCCTCATTTTCAACAAAAAAAGAGAGACTACATTATCAGAAGATATACCACAGATGCCAGCTTTCGAACCAGACAGAAACAATATGTGTTCCGAAGATACAACACGGATGCTGACTTTCAAAGCAGACAGAAGCAATATCTGGTCCAAAGGTACAACACGGATGCTGACTTTCAAAGCAGACAGAAGCAATATCTGGTCCAAAGGTACAACACGGATGCTGACTTTCAAAGCAGACAAAAAAAATACATGAGCCAGAAATACAGAGAGGATGATGTCAGAGAAAGGAAGAGGGCATATATAAGAACAAAATATGCATCGGATCCAAAATACAGGCACAAACAAAAAAAATCAATTCATGCCAGGTATCATAATGACTCACAATTCAGACTGCACCATATACAGCGCTGTGCAGAGTACCAGAGACACAAAATGGCTACCACTGCATCTTTCGCCATTTATAAAAAGTTGTGTGCGCAGAGAATAAAGAAGAAATACAGACGACTAGTAACACAATTCCAGCAGGGTCCACAGTCTGAAGCACAGCCCCAGCTTGTAGTGAATAGTGTGATGCAAGCAGCCACATTAGCTTTCCGTGAAACAATTAAGTTAGGACCCACCCATGTCTGTACAGTGTGCCACAGAACTCTGTTTCCTAATCAAGTAAAACACTGCAAAAGATCAAAGTATGTTAAAAATAGTCACATTGTTGACACCTGCTTGACAGGAAAATTTGTCCATGTTTGTGATAGTGAATGTACAGCTAATTGTACCTTTCCAAAACAAAGAATGCAAGAGTGGATTTGCTACAACTGTGACAGCCACCTACAACGAGGAAAGATCTCTTCCATCGCAGTGGCAAACAATTTAGCACTAGCACCCATCCCAATTGAACTGAGTCAATTAAATGTACTAGAACGACAACTGATTGCTAAAATTCTCCCGTTTGCCAAAATCATTGCATTACCAAAAGGACAACAAAGAGCCGTACATGGGGCTGTTGTTTGTGTACCGTCAGACGTGGAAACCACAGTAAACTGTCTTCCCAGACCTAGCAATGAAGCCCAGCTCCTGCAAGTACAACTGAAAAGACACATCAGATTCAAAGGATACCAACACTTCTACACTGTGAACATGAAGAATGTGTTAGCAGGCTTATCAAAGCTAAAAGAGATGCATTCAGAATACAAAGATGTATCTATTGATGATGACGCAACTTTTGCTGATCCCACAAATAATCAGATAATCGAGACGGAACATGACACTGCTGATACAGATATTCAAGATGCACTGCCCAGAAACTTTGACAACCAAATTGTACCAGAAAGAAGAACCACTGAGGAAACAACAGCTGGAATACTTGAGCCATGTCATGATGTAAACGAACTATTGGAGCCTGAACAGTCAAATGGAGAGCCCTTACAAGATACGGAGAAAGAAAAGGAAGAACTTCGCCCTGGTCTTGTTCTAGACACCTGTATGCAACCACCAGATATAGCACAGGACATTTTATCATATGGTGAAGGAATATTTAGCATTGCACCCGCCCAAGGAAATAGACCTGTTGGTTTCTTCTCTATTCCTAAACTTGAAGCCATGGCCTTTCCTGTGCAGTTCCCAACTGGACAGAACACATTAGATGAAGCCAGACAAGTCAAACTGTCCCCAAGCATGTATTTTAATACACGGCTGTTCTCTGCAGATACACGCTTTGCAACTGACCAAAGCTACCTATTCTTTGCACAGTTTGTAACAGAAACACACATGGCTACAAACAGCATGTCCATCCAATTGCGCAAAGGTAAGGCAATCACAAAGGATGGACGTAGAATTAGTAACAGAATGCTTCAAAATAAAGACGAAGTGGAGAGACTGATAAATAACAAAGATGCAACACGCTTCATGAAACCTCTGAGAGGTACTCCAGCCTATTGGGAAAAGGCACTGAAAGATCTGCATGCTATGGTCAGACAGTTAGGAAAGCCAACTTTTTTCCTGACATTTTCAGCTGCTGAAATGAGATGGCCTGAGGTTGTTGAGGTCATAAAAACTCAACAAGGTGAACAAGTGGATTTTTCACAACTTGACTGGAACACAAAGTGTGAAATTCTCCGAAGCAACCCTGTGACTGTGATGCGATTGTTTGAAAAAAGAGTCGATGCACTAATGACAACACTGATCCTGTCCCCAGCACAGCCCATCGGTGAAGTAGAAGATTACTTTTATCGAGTGGAGTTTCAGGCCAGAGGTAGCCCTCATATCCATTTACTGGTTTGGGTCAAAGATGCACCTAAATTTGGAAGCGACCTTGAAGACCACGTGTACAAATTTATTGACAAGTACATAACATGTAAGATGCCTGACCAAAATGCCGATCCTGAACTTCACAAAATTGTGTCTGAGGTTCAAGTCCACAGCAGAAATCACTCCAGATCCTGCAAAAAAGGTAATGTGTCATGTAGGTTTGGGTTCCCCAAACTACCTGTAGACCAAACAATGATCACTTTCCCAAGCCCAGATGATGACGATGATCACAATGATAAGCAGCATAGCACAAGTAAGGAGAAAGGCACAAATGAAAAACAAAAGCAAAAAAACAGACGAATGGCGCTCGCAAAAAAACAGAAAGAGGCCAAAGAAAAACTCCAGCCATTGAGAGATTTGCTCTGTGACCCAAATTCCTCGTTTGAAGACTTGTCTGAGCTGCTTCACAAATGCAAATTAACTTATGAACAATACTTGGATTGTGTCTTCAATTTAAGCAATGGCCATGTCATCCTCTTAAAGCGTGAACCTAATGACTGCTGGGTGAATGCATACAATGCAGATCTACTGAGAGCCTGGAATGCCAACATGGACATCCAATATGTCATTGATGACTACAGCTGCCTGATGTACATGATGTCTTATGTCTCTAAACCCGAATTTGAGATGACACAATTTCTTAATGGAGTCATCCAGGAGGTAAAAAAGTCCAATGTCAATGAAAGAGATGAAATGAAACAGATAATGCAGGCATATGCTAAACACAGAGAAGTCAGTGCCCAGGAATCCGTGGCAAGGACATGCAGCCTGCCACTAAAAAAGTGTTCACGCAGTGTGGTGTTCATACAGACTGATGATGATGCCCTGAAAATGAGTCTCCCGATGAGCAGGTTGCAAAGCATGGCACCAGATGATGAAAATGTGTGGATGTCTGGATTGCCAGAAAAATATGCAAACAGACCCAGAACACCTGAGTTTGAAAGAATGTGTTTGGCTGAATTTGCTTCAGAGTACAGGATTCTCTACAGCCGTGAAACAGAGTCAAAAAATGCCATCCCTCTTTTGAATAACATGGGTTATATTCAAAAGAGAACAAGAGGGAAACCTGCAATAATCAGATATCCTCGCTTCTCAGAAAAGAAACATCCAGAAAAGTTTTATAGCAGACTACTAAAACTTTATTTTCCACATCGATCAAATGATGACTTTAAAAACACAGAACACTCCACATCCGAACAGTTCTACAAAAGTGGACGAAAACATGGTTTTGCAGTACGGCCAATTGTTACCTTTAACAAAAAGCGTTATGAAAGCCATGGCAAAACAATGGAAAGGGCATTGGAACAGATTGAACAACAAGGCCCACTTATCAATGCATGGAACACCTTTGCACCTGAGGTTGAAGTAGATCGTTTAGAGTGTGTGGCCCAACGACAATCCAGACACGAGACTGACGAAAATGAAATGGACATTGTTCCAGACTACCAAGTCAGTGGTAGCAACAGTGGAACCATGCCAGCAATCATAGCACCTAAGCTGAGCCCAGACTTTGTCAGAAAAATGTACCAAAGTCTAAATGAAACCCAAGCATCCATATTCTACGCAGTGCGTGAGTGGTGTTTCAAACTTGTGTGGGGTCACTGTCCTGAGCAGTTCTTTTATTTTGTCTCTGGAGGAGCTGGCTGTGGAAAATCACATGTTATCAAGTGCATATATGAGGAGGCAACAAAGATTTTGCACCAACTCCCCAGATTCCGTGACCAAGCAGACATGTCCTACCCTGCAGTACTGCTGACTGCATTTACTGGCACTGCAGCTTTTAACATATCTGGGAAAACACTGCACTCTCTGCTAAAGCTGCCAAAATCTTTAAAACCGCCGTATCAGGGATTGGGCAATGCACTGGATGAAGTGAGAGCTTCACTTTCAAATGCAGAGATTCTGGTCATTGATGAGATATCTATGGTTTCTAAAGACCTTTTTGCCTACATCCACTGGAGACTTCAGCAGATCAAAGGAAACAAGAAGCCTTTTGGTGGGATGTCTATCCTTGCAGTAGGAGACTTTTACCAGCTGCCACCCCTTGGAAAAGCCAAACCACTCTGTGTGTACGAGGACAATGTCTTTGATCTCTGGAAAGACTATTTCCACATGGTCAACCTGACAGAAATCATGCGACAGAAAGATGATCATTCTTTTGCTGAAGTTCTGAACAGGATAAGAGTGAAGCAAAAAACAAATTCTCTTGAAGCCAATGATAAAGCCTTGCTCACACAGGCTATCCATGACATAAAAGACTGTCCATCTAATGTATTACACATTTATGCTACAAACAAAGAGGTCGACAAACACAATTCAGCAACTGTAACTGCTCTTCATTCTGATATCATAAATATTCAGGCCGAAGACTACAGAAAAGACCCACGGACGGGTGAGATGGTCCTCCTGGCAGATATGATGAAAGGCAACAAAAGAGATTTACCTGATAACATACAAGCTGCACCTGGAGTGCGTGTTATGATTATTAGAAATTTGGATGTTGAAGATGGGCTTGTTAATGGGACATTTGGAACAATCACGAACATTGTGACAACCACACAGGATGGACCAAAAACTGTGAATCTCATTGGACTTACGCTGGACAATCAAAATTCTGGGCAAAAATTTCGCAGAAAAATACAAGGATCCTCAGACAACCTCGTATATATTGAGAAATGTGAAGAATCTACAAGTAAAAAAGGAGTTCTTCGCAGGCAATTTCCAATGAAGTTGGCCTTTGCATGTACAGCTCACAAAGTACAAGGCATGACAATGGAGTCAGCAGTAGTATGTTTGAAGCGTGTTTTTGAGCCTGGAATGGCCTATGTCGCACTCAGCCGCACAACCTCACTTAAAGGACTGTACATCACAGACTTTGATGAAAGGAAAATCTATGCTGATCCTGCCATCACAGATGCACTCAAAAATATGAGACATGCATCATTTGAGAATGCAAGACCACTGTTGCAATTCTTAAAATCAGTTGTTCCCACAGTCCCCACATTGACAATTATCCATCACAATGCACAAGGTCTCCCAACTCACATGGAGGACATGAGATGCCACCATGAAGTCAGCCTTGCTGATGTTTTATGCATAACAGAAACTCACTTGTCTGGATCATCAGTTTCTCCCCGCTTCCAGCTGGAACAGTACAACATGGCCACACGCAACAGACACGTCTCTTACACAAACCATACAGACATGGCAAAGGTAAATGGCGGTGGAGTTGCAATGTACTACAAAACAGTTCTTATAGCAGAGTCTCGAAAATACCTGCAAAATGTGACTGACCTTGAATTTGTTGTTATCAAGGTTGAATCGCCAGTCACAGCTTTGATAGCAACTGTATACAGGCCACCAAATTACAGCCACGTGAGGTTTTTACCACAAATGCAATGTCTTTTGGACTCATTGGAAATGATGAATTGCCAACCAATTATTGTTTGTGGAGATTTCAATGAGGACCTTATGAGCAGAGGAAAAAAACCCATCCAAGAACTGTTTCAGTCAAGAGGATATGCACAACTTATTACTGCTGCAACTACCGAAAAACACACATTGATTGATCACCTTTACATATCACAGCCATACGCCTGCCTCCAATCAGGTGTTCTAAATACATATCACAGTTATCACAACCCCATTTATTGTGTAATTCACTAACACAAAATGACTGCAAGGTTGTGAGGGATATGGACTTGCCAAGTGATCTTAGTGTCTTTGCAACTGAGCACACTCTACCACCAAAAAGGACAGCTCACCAGTGGGAGCTGATACATAAGACTGCTCTCATCCATTGAAGAGCTGACCAGAAACGTGAACAGAGAGACTGCAACTGCACCTGATGGGATCCCTGCCATAACAGGTAATTGTATTTTTGTTTCTTACTTTATATTCTAACATTTATTGATATTCTTTGAAACAAACTATAATCTCATCCATTCATTAAGTCATCCATCCATTCATAACTCCTCAGATGTGTTCTGTCCAGTAAAGGCAGTGGAGAAGCCCTACACTGATCTTGAAACTGTGCCACGCTAGTAGAGACCGGCTACAAGGATGGGCAGGTATAGTGAAATTAAAATGCACCTTTTGGTTCAACAGGTTTATATATACAGTCAAGTGATCAAAAGACACCAGTATTAAACCCATTTAAACCAACTACATGTTTGGATTGGAACTGTATACAGGCCACCAAATTACAGCCACGTGTGGTTTTTACCTCACATAGCAACTTACCCCATCCAAAGACACCAGTATTAAGCAAATTTCTTTTTTTTACTTCATTTTTAATATAGTTTTGGGTCATTTAGTTCTAGAGTTAGATTTGTTTTTCCAATTATTTTTTAGAACTTCATTACTTGCCATTTCGCTAACTGAAGAGCTGCGCTTTGTGATGTCTCTTGTTTTATTGTTTTAAATTGTGTTTTCCTTTTATCTGTTTCTAGCTGTTTTCGCAAAGTCAGCCAACCACTTGCTTCCAAATGACCCTTATCCAGAAGTATCCGTGAGTGCCTCATAAACAGAAACTAACGTGGAGACCTACCTCTCAGAGAAAAACGCACACATAAGAAAAGCCGACCCACTTCAGTACTGGGAAGAACATCCTAATCTGTTTCCCTCTATGGCTGCTGTTGCGATCCCAGTGTGCCCCCTGTAGCTCTGTGGACAGTTTTGGATTTGTTTACATCTCACCCAACCGGTCCCAGCAGATGGCTGCACCTCTCTAAGCCTGGTTCTGCTGGAGGTTTCTTCCTGTTAAAAGGGAGTTTTTCTGAACACACTCTACCACCAACAAGGACAGCTCACCAGTGGGAACTGATAGATAAGACTGCTGATGTGCTCTCATCCATTGAAGAGCTGACCAGAAACGTGAACAGAAAGACTGCACCTGATGGGATCCCTGCCATAACAGGTCATTTGTATTTTTTTGTTTCTTACTTTATATTCTAACATTTATTGATATTCTTTGAAACAAACTATAATCTCATCCATTCATTAAGTCATCCATCCATTCATAACTCCTCAGATGTGTTCTGTCCAGTAAAGGCAGTGGAGAAGCCCTACACTGATCTTGAAACTGTGCCATGCTAGTAGAGACCGGCTACAAGGATGGGCAGGTATAGTGAAATTAAAATGCACCTTTTGTTCAACAGGTTTATATATACAGTCAAGTGATCAAAAGACACCAGTATTAAACCCATTTAAACCAACTACATGCTTGGATTGGAACTGTATACAGGCCACCAAATTACAGCCACCTGTGGTTTTTACCTCGCATGGCGACTTACCTCATCAGAAGACACCAGTATTAAGCCAATTTCTTTTTTTTACTTCATTTTTAATATAGTTTTGGGTCATTTAGTTCTAAAGTTAGATTTGTTTTTCCAATTATTTTTTAGAACTTCATTACTTGCCAGTTTGCTAACTGAAGAGCTGCACTTTGTGATGTCTCTTGTTTTATTATTTTAAATTGTGTTTTCCTTTTATCTGTTTCTAGCTGTTTTCGCAAAGTCAGCCAACCACTTGCTTCCAAATGACCCTTATCCAGAAGTATACGTGAGTGCCTCATCAACAGAAAATAAAGTGGAGACCTACCTCTCAGAGAAAAACGCACACATAAGAAAAGCCGACCCACTTCAGTACTGGGAAGAACATCCTAATCTGTTTCCCTGTATGGCTGCTGTTGCGATCCCAGTGTGCCCCCTGTAGCTCTGTGGACAGTTTTGGATTTGTTTACATCTCACCCCAACCGGTCGCGGCAGATGGCCGCCCCTCCCTGAGCCTGGTTCTGCCGGAGGTTTCTTCCTGTCAAAAGGGAGTTTTTCCTTCCCACTGTCGCCAAAGTGCTTGCTCATAGGGGGTCATATGATTGTTGGGTTTATCTATATACATTAATGCTTGTATGCTTTTCATTTATACTTTTGCCTTACTTTTCAGTTCATAATATAAAGTTACTTGAATGGTTTCCTTTTCCTTTTTTATTTTATATTGCTTTGCTATTTACCACAATCTAAATATCATGTTTAAATGTCATACATTATTGTAAATGGTATCTGTACAAAATATTGTTTGAATAACATGATACATTTATTAGTCCCACAATGGGAAATTTCATAATTTGCATGTGGTATTTTCCCCTTTGACATTAAAATACCTTTGAAATACAAATTGAATACCGCTTAATGGACATCTTTTTTTTCTACCACTTTAAACGACTCAAAACTGTAAAATCTAAATTGTAACTTCTCTTGAACACCTGACACTAAAGCATAATTTATTTTCTTTTATATCTATTAACTTATTTTGTAATCATGTAACTGGAGCATCTTTCTCTCATCTCTGTATGCCGCATATAACAGAGATCACAATACAGCTTACTTTGCTTTAAGTTGAAAATCAGCTGTATTCCATTTCCCTCCTTCTTGTGGTATAAAAAGCAAACTATGCTCATGTTGCATCTTGCTCCCTCTAGTGTTATAAAAGGCAACCGGCACTAGTTGAACCACATTAAAGGCAAACTACACTCATTGGCAGTAGCATAGGCACACTTAAAATTTCTTCTGAAATTTTCGCTTTCTAGTTATTATTATTATTCTTCAGTTTCCGCCTGAAATTTTGCAGCGAATCTCGCCTCGCAGTTTTGAGACAAGCTTCATATATGTTACCTCATTTTGTGCGGCTGGATCAGGAATGGTGTGCTATGACTTTTGGTGTTTATGACTATTATAGTTTTTTAAATATTAATATTTTAGTGAAAATTTTCCCGCGCTTCTCTGCCAAACAGTTTTGACAATAGGGTTACATATGTTAGATCATTTTGTGCGGCTGGAGCTGGACTAGTATGGTATACACTTTTGGTGTTTATGACTTTTATAGTTTTTTAAATATTAATATTTTAGTGCAAATTTAGAAAGATTCTTCTTTTGGCGCCATAGAAACAGACTTCATTTGTGGTGTGTTGGCTCCATCTTTTGGTCCCACTGATACAAATTTCAAACTTCATTTGTGGTGTGTTGGCTCTCTCTAGTGGTATGCCGGGAGTAGTACGGCCTGTCTACCCTTATTTGGATTACCGTAATGATGACAATATCAACGGTGCGCACAGCGTCGCTGCTTTCAGGAGCCATTGGAATTTTTAAGGTTGCGCAAATCATTCAATAGTTACGGTAATGCTTGGTGGAAAACTCAATATCCCACAATTCATAGCACGCCTCTGCCGAGTCAAACAATGGCGGCCATCACTTAGTTTTTATTTTCCTCTTAATACTGTTTCTAGGTCACAAAATAAACTTTTAAGATATTTTCAGGCGAGAATATAGGTGCGTAAACTTCAAATATCTGCTCATTTTGTCAAAACATCCCATATTAGCGACAATGTTCTGACGATGTCGTTTCTGCTTGAGGCTAGCTGGCTAGTGTGGCTAGCGCGGCTTTGCTAACAAGCTACAGCCGGCCTGGATGACAGTGAGAGCGGCTTACTCTGGTTTCACACCCGGTCCTTCGTAAAGTCTCGTGGTCACAGCTGGACTTATTTTAAATAAATAAATGATTTATTTATTTATTCATTTTAGTAACGGTATAAACAGTGAAAGGTGGTGGATTGGCCAGATGTAAACTTCAAATATGTGCTCGTGTTACCAAGACATCCCATATTAGCTCTGATGGTTTCGGTGCCTGCAAAGAGCTAGACAGCTAGCTAGCTAACTGGCTGTCTTTTTGACTCAGGGTCATAGCTGGACTTATTTTTCATTTTTATGAGCCGATGAGGGTTTTTTTTTAGTAACGGTACAAACAGTGAAAGGCGGTGGATTGTCCAGATGCTGGTCGATGTGGAAAAAATAACTGAGTTGTTTGGTGGTCGCTGACGCGGAGCTACAACCGAGGGCAGCTATCCACCGGTGTGTGTCAGACAGAGCATGCAGGGAACGAGGCGGCGAGGCGACCGCCGATCAACCGGTGGTAGATCGTGGATCAGGGAAACCGAAGGCAGGAGAAGCACGCGGCTGCCGGTCAGAGCGTGAGGTGAACTGAATTTCAGGTAAGAAGTTATGAACTGCACTCTATTTGGGTCAGATATAAACCGAGTTTAGGTGTAGTTTGGTGGAAACCAGGAGATGACCTTACCGAATCATCAGAGCTGAACTGGTGATGGAGAAACAGGTTTACCTTTTTTTTAGGTGACATGAATGAGTTGAAGGGAAGTTATGAACTGTTTCTGAGAGAAATAAACACCAAGCTCCTTTTTTATTTAGCTGACAGCTGGTAACTGTGCAGGGGCGGATCTAGCAAAGCTTTTGCCAGGGGGCCAGGTAGGGCATCTTACAACCAAAGTTTGTATAATAATACACAAGATTGGCTGTAGACCATTGTTAATCATTCAGAACACTGTGTAAAAATAACAAAAAACAAAAAGTGAATGCAAAAGTGCATAAATATTTATTTTACGTGATTGATGTGTGTGGCGGGGCGTGGTCTGCAGTGCCGCTGCAGGGGAGGTGGACCCACCTGAGCGGCATCTGCAATCACGCCTCTCTGGCGTAGTCTGTGCTCTCTCGGCTGTTTTTTGGGTGTGTGTCAGGCTGTGAGTTGAAAAGCTACAGCCGGCTGTGTGGGTACACCAACCATGTGTGAAAAGTGGTCCATAACGTAATGCTTCAAAGCGTGTTCATGCAAACATTGTCGGGTCTGCCGTGGTACAATGGGACTTCTGCTCATGAAACTATGTGCACAGCGTCTGCAAATTGGGGCTGTACAAAGTCACTTCATCTTTACCCAAAATTGTAAGCTGTCATCTGTGAGGTGCGAGCGGTGTTTGTTTTTACCATAGTTCATGGTGGAGAATGGCTGCTCTGCTGAGTTTTGCTCTCTGTAGCTGTATGAATGGCAAACTACACTGTTTACCAGCGGCATAGGCACACTTAAAATTTCTTCTGAAATTTTCGCTTTCTAGTTATGTGTGCCTATGCCAAGAGGCACACATATTACTATTCGTCGGATTTATTATTATTATTATTATTATTATTATTATTATTCTTCAGTTTCCGCCTGAAATTTTGCAGCAAATCTCGCCCCGCAGTTTTGAGACAAGCTTCATATATGTTACCTCATTTTGTGCGGCCGGATCTGGAATGGTGTGCTATGACTTTTGGTGTTTATGACTTTTATAGTTTTTTTAATATTAATATTTTAGTGAAAATTTTCCCGCGCTCCTCTGCCGAACAGTTTTGACATTAGGGTTACATATGTTAGATCATTTTGTGCGGCTGGAGCTGGACTATTATGTTATGACTTTTGGTGTTTATGACTTTTATAGTTTTTTAAATATTAATATTTTAGTGCAAATTTAGGCCAATTCATCTTTTGGCGCCAAATAAACAGACTTCATTTGTGGTGTGTTGGCGCCATCTTTTGGTCCCATTGAAACAAATTTCAAACTTTATTTGTGGTGTGTTGGCTCTCTCTAGTGGTATGCCGGGAGTGGTACAGCCTGTCTACCCTTATTTGGATACCGTAATGACGACAATATCAATGGCGCGCACAGCCTCGCTGCTTTCAGGAACCATTGGAGGTTTTAAGGTTGTGCAACCATTGAATAGTTACGGTAAGCACAATGGCTTCTATGCTTGGTGGAAAACTCCATATCCCACAATTCATAGCACACCTCTGCCGAGTTAAACAATGGCGGCCACCACTTCGTTTTATATGTCTTTTATTAGTGTTTCTAGGTCACAAAATCAACTTTTAAGATATTTTCAGGCGAGAATGTAGGTGTGTAAACTTCAAATATCTGCTTGTTTTATCAAGACATCCCATATTAGCGACAGTGCTCTGACCACGTCGGTCCTGCCTGACAGCTAGCCGGCTACCTAGCTAGCTGCCGCACTTGGCTGCAAGTGGACAGCGAGGGGACTCTCTCTCTCGTTTCACCTCCCCGGTCTCTCGCAAATGCTCGCACAGAATCGGAGTTACAGCTGGATGTGGAAAAAATAACTGAGTTGTTTGGTAGTGCTATAATGCGGAGCTACAACAGTGGGCAGCTATCCACCGGTGTATGACAGAAAGGACATGCCGCGAACGAGACATACGAGGCGGGGCAGGCGACCGCCGATCGACCGGTGTTTGCTAACGCAGAGGTCAATCGTGGATCAGGGAAAGCGAAGGCAGGAGCGTGAGGTGAACTGAATTTCAGGTAAGAAGTTATGACCTGCACTCTATTTGGGTCAGATATAAACCGAGTTTAGGGGTAGTTTATTTAGCAACAGTTCTCTTACGTGTTGCTGATAGCCGGCTAGCTAGCTAGCGCCGCTAGCTTAGCTAGCTAGCGCCGCTAGCGACCCTTCGTGAAAAACCACCCAGGCTTGGCTGATAGTGAGGTGGCTAAAATTTGTTTCATCGCCGGATCGCTCGGCAAGGGTCTGTGTCTTAGCTGGACTTATTTTTCGTTTATTTGGGCCGATGATGCTGGTCGATGTGGAAAAAATAACTGAGTTGTTTGGCGGTGGAGCTACAACAGAGGGCAGCTATCCACCGGTGTGTGACAGAAAGGACATGCCGCGAACGAGACATACAAGGCGGTGAGGCTACCGCCGATCGACCGGTGTTTGCTAACGTGGAGGTCAATCGTGGATCAGGGAAAGCGAAGGCAGGAGCGTGAGGTGAACTGAATTTCAGGTAAGAAGTTATGACCTGCACTCTATTTGGGTCAGATATAAACCGAGTTTAGGTGTAGTTTATTTTCGTTGTGCTGACTTTTTCAATCACTTACAATAACTCGTACTGCGTGCTAGCTAGCACGACGGAGTTTGTATACAGCTGTGTGCGCGCTAAGTTACCGATGTTGAACTTTATGAGAGCCTCCCTTGTCATTCTCTCGCCTGTTGAAACTTCAGTCATGAAACTGATCAATGATCGGCTTTTCTCTCTTGTTTGTTTATCGCGCTAAACAACAGCAGCACGTTTAAGCTTGATCAGCTGTTGTTAGAATTCATTTGCTTTTAATTTCTAGTATCAGCTGATGTTTGCTGCAGCCACAGCTGTAAAAACGGCTGTTCCAAACCAGATGTCCTTACTGAATCATCAGAGCTAAACTGGTGATGGAGAAACAGCTTTACCCTTAGGTGACATGAATGAGTTGAAGGGAAGTTATGAACTGTTTCTGAGAGACAAATATACACCAAGCTCCTTTTTTTGTGTAGCTGACAGCTGGTAACTGTGCAGGGGCGGATCTAGCAAAGCTTTTGCCAGGGGGCCAGGTAGGGCATTAACAGAGAAAGGTGGACACAAAGATATACTTTTCTTTCTTACTCTCATATAAAATATTTAGCTTTTATTAAATAGTTATCTGAATCTTACAACCAAAGTTTGTATAATAATACACAAGATTGGCTGTAGACCATTGTTCATCATTCAGAACACTGTGTAAAAAATAACAAAAAACAAAAAGTGAATGCAAAAGTGCATAAATATTTATTTTACGTGTTTGATGTGTGTGGCGGGGCATGGTCTGCAGTGCTGCTGCAGGGGAGGTGGACCCACCTGAGCGGCACCTGCAATCACGCCTCTCGGGCGTAGTCTGTGCTCTCTCGGCTGTTTTTTGGGTGTGTGTCGGGCTGTGAGTTGAAAAGCTACAGCTGTCATCTGTGAAGCGTGAGCGGTGTTTGTTTTTACCATAGTTCATGGTGGAGAATGGGTGCTCTTCTGAGTTTTGCTCTCTGTAGCTGTATGAATGGCAAACTACACTGAATAGCAGCGGCATAGGCACACTTAAAATTTCTTCTGAAATTTTCGCTTTCTAGTTATTATTATTATTCTTCAGTTTCCGCCTGAAATTTTGCAGCGAATCTCGCCTCGCAGTTTTGAGACAAGCTTCATATATGTTACCTCATTTTGTGCGGCTGGATCAGGAATGGTGTGCTATGACTTTTGGTGTTTATGACTATTATAGTTTTTTAAATATTAATATTTTAGTGAAAATTTTCCCGCGCTTCTCTGCCAAACAGTTTTGACAATAGGGTTACATATGTTAGATCATTTTGTGCGGCTGGAGCTGGACTATTATGTTATGACTTTTGGTGTTTATGACTTTTATAGTTTTTTAAATATTAATATTTTAGTGCAAATTTAGGCCAATTCATCTTTTGGCGCCAAATAAACAGACTTCATTTGTGGTGTGTTGGCGCCATCTTTTGGTCCCATTGAAACAAATTTCAAACTTTATTTGTGGTGTGTTGGCTCTCTCTAGTGGTATGCCGGGAGTGGTACAGCCTGTCTACCCTTATTTGGATACCGTAATGACGACAATATCAATGGCGCGCACAGCCTCGCTGCTTTCAGGAACCATTGGAGGTTTTAAGGTTGTGCAACCATTGAATAGTTACGGTAAGCACAATGGCTTCTATGCTTGGTGGAAAACTCCATATCCCACAATTCATAGCACACCTCTGCCGAGTTAAACAATGGCGGCCACCACTTCGTTTTATATGTCTTTTATTAGTGTTTCTAGGTCACAAAATCAACTTTTAAGATATTTTCAGGCGAGAATGTAGGTGTGTAAACTTCAAATATCTGCTTGTTTTATCAAGACATCCCATATTAGCGACAGTGCTCTGACCACGTCGGTCCTGCCTGACAGCTAGCCGGCTACCTAGCTAGCTGCCGCACTTGGCTGCAAGTGGACAGCGAGGGGACTCTCTCTCTCGTTTCACCTCCCCGGTCTCTCGCAAATGCTCGCACAGAATCGGAGTTACAGCTGGATGTGGAAAAAATAACTGAGTTGTTTGGTAGTGCTATAATGCGGAGCTACAACAGTGGGCAGCTATCCACCGGTGTATGACAGAAAGGACATGCCGCGAACGAGACATACGAGGCGGGGCAGGCGACCGCCGATCGACCGGTGTTTGCTAACGCAGAGGTCAATCGTGGATCAGGGAAAGCGAAGGCAGGAGCGTGAGGTGAACTGAATTTCAGGTAAGAAGTTATGACCTGCACTCTATTTGGGTCAGATATAAACCGAGTTTAGGGGTAGTTTATTTAGCAACAGTTCTCTTACGTGTTGCTGATAGCCGGCTAGCTAGCTAGCGCCGCTAGCTTAGCTAGCTAGCGCCGCTAGCGACCCTTCGTGAAAAACCACCCAGGCTTGGCTGATAGTGAGGTGGCTAAAATTTGTTTCATCGCCGGATCGCTCGGCAAGGGTCTGTGTCTTAGCTGGACTTATTTTTCGTTTATTTGGGCCGATGATGCTGGTCGATGTGGAAAAAATAACTGAGTTGTTTGGCGGTGGAGCTATAACAGAGGGCAGCTATCCACCGGTGTGTGACAGAAAGGACATGCCGCGAACGAGACATACAAGGCGGTGAGGCTACCGCCGATCGACCGGTGTTTGCTAACGTGGAGGTCAATCGTGGATCAGGGAAAGCGAAGGCAGGAGCGTGAGGTGAACTGAATTTCAGGTAAGAAGTTATGACCTGCACTCTATTTGGGTCAGATATAAACCGAGTTTAGGTGTAGTTTATTTTCGTTGTGCTGACTTTTTCAATCACTTACAATAACTCGTACTGCGTGCTAGCTAGCACGACGGAGTTTGTATACAGCTGTGTGCGCGCTAAGTTACCGATGTTGAACTTTATGAGAGCCTCCCTTGTCATTCTCTCGCCTGTTGAAACTTCAGTCATGAAACTGATCAATGATCGGCTTTTCTCTCTTGTTTGTTTATCGCGCTAAACAACAGCAGCACGTTTAAGCTTGATCAGCTGTTGTTAGAATTCATTTGCTTTTAATTTCTAGTATCAGCTGATGTTTGCTGCAGCCACAGCTGTAAAAACGGCTGTTCCAAACCAGATGTCCTTACTGAATCATCAGAGCTAAACTGGTGATGGAGAAACAGCTTTACCCTTAGGTGACATGAATGAGTTGAAGGGAAGTTATGAACTGTTTCTGAGAGACAAATATACACCAAGCTCCTTTTTTTGTGTAGCTGACAGCTGGTAACTGTGCAGGGGCGGATCTAGCAAAGCTTTTGCCAGGGGGCCAGGTAGGGCATTAACAGAGAAAGGTGGACACAAAGATATACTTTTCTTTCTTACTCTCATATAAAATATTTAGCTTTTATTAAATAGTTATCTGAATCTTACAACCAAAGTTTGTATAATAATACACAAGATTGGCTGTAGACCATTGTTCATCATTCAGAACACTGTGTAAAAAATAACAAAAAACAAAAAGTGAATGCAAAAGTGCATAAATATTTATTTTACGTGTTTGATGTGTGTGGCGGGGCATGGTCTGCAGTGCTGCTGCAGGGGAGGTGGACCCACCTGAGCGGCACCTGCAATCACGCCTCTCGGGCGTAGTCTGTGCTCTCTCGGCTGTTTTTTGGGTGTGTGTCGGGCTGTGAGTTGAAAAGCTACAGCTGTCATCTGTGAAGCGTGAGCGGTGTTTGTTTTTACCATAGTTCATGGTGGAGAATGGGTGCTCTTCTGAGTTTTGCTCTCTGTAGCTGTATGAATGGCAAACTACACTGAATAGCAGCGGCATAGGCACACTTAAAATTTCTTCTGAAATTTTCGCTTTCTAGTTATTATTATTATTCTTCAGTTTCCGCCTGAAATTTTGCAGCGAATCTCGCCTCGCAGTTTTGAGACAAGCTTCATATATGTTACCTCATTTTGTGCGGCTGGATCAGGAATGGTGTGCTATGACTTTTGGTGTTTATGACTATTATAGTTTTTTAAATATTAATATTTTAGTGAAAATTTTCCCGCGCTTCTCTGCCAAACAGTTTTGACAATAGGGTTACATATGTTAGATCATTTTGTGCGGCTGGAGCTGGACTATTATGTTATGACTTTTGGTGTTTATGACTTTTATAGTTTTTTAAATATTAATATTTTAGTGCAAATTTAGGCCAATTCATCTTTTGGCGCCAAATAAACAGACTTCATTTGTGGTGTGTTGGCGCCATCTTTTGGTCCCATTGAAACAAATTTCAAACTTTATTTGTGGTGTGTTGGCTCTCTCTAGTGGTATGCCGGGAGTGGTACAGCCTGTCTACCCTTATTTGGATACCGTAATGACGACAATATCAATGGCGCGCACAGCCTCGCTGCTTTCAGGAACCATTGGAGGTTTTAAGGTTGTGCAACCATTGAATAGTTACGGTAAGCACAATGGCTTCTATGCTTGGTGGAAAACTCCATATCCCACAATTCATAGCACACCTCTGCCGAGTTAAACAATGGCGGCCACCACTTCGTTTTATATGTCTTTTATTAGTGTTTCTAGGTCACAAAATCAACTTTTAAGATATTTTCAGGCGAGAATGTAGGTGTGTAAACTTCAAATATCTGCTTGTTTTATCAAGACATCCCATATTAGCGACAGTGCTCTGACCACGTCGGTCCTGCCTGACAGCTAGCCGGCTACCTAGCTAGCTGCCGCACTTGGCTGCAAGTGGACAGCGAGGGGACTCTCTCTCTCGTTTCACCTCCCCGGTCTCTCGCAAATGCTCGCACAGAATCGGAGTTACAGCTGGATGTGGAAAAAATAACTGAGTTGTTTGGTAGTGCTATAATGCGGAGCTACAACAGTGGGCAGCTATCCACCGGTGTATGACAGAAAGGACATGCCGCGAACGAGACATACGAGGCGGGGCAGGCGACCGCCGATCGACCGGTGTTTGCTAACGCAGAGGTCAATCGTGGATCAGGGAAAGCGAAGGCAGGAGCGTGAGGTGAACTGAATTTCAGGTAAGAAGTTATGACCTGCACTCTATTTGGGTCAGATATAAACCGAGTTTAGGGGTAGTTTATTTAGCAACAGTTCTCTTACGTGTTGCTGATAGCCGGCTAGCTAGCTAGCGCCGCTAGCTTAGCTAGCTAGCGCCGCTAGCGACCCTTCGTGAAAAACCACCCAGGCTTGGCTGATAGTGAGGTGGCTAAAATTTGTTTCATCGCCGGATCGCTCGGCAAGGGTCTGTGTCTTAGCTGGACTTATTTTTCGTTTATTTGGGCCGATGATGCTGGTCGATGTGGAAAAAATAACTGAGTTGTTTGGCGGTGGAGCTACAACAGAGGGCAGCTATCCACCGGTGTGTGACAGAAAGGACATGCCGCGAACGAGACATACAAGGCGGTGAGGCTACCGCCGATCGACCGGTGTTTGCTAACGTGGAGGTCAATCGTGGATCAGGGAAAGCGAAGGCAGGAGCGTGAGGTGAACTGAATTTCAGGTAAGAAGTTATGACCTGCACTCTATTTGGGTCAGATATAAACCGAGTTTAGGTGTAGTTTATTTTCGTTGTGCTGACTTTTTCAATCACTTACAATAACTCGTACTGCGTGCTAGCTAGCACGACGGAGTTTGTATACAGCTGTGTGCGCGCTAAGTTACCGATGTTGAACTTTATGAGAGCCTCCCTTGTCATTCTCTCGCCTGTTGAAACTTCAGTCATGAAACTGATCAATGATCGGCTTTTCTCTCTTGTTTGTTTATCGCGCTAAACAACAGCAGCACGTTTAAGCTTGATCAGCTGTTGTTAGAATTCATTTGCTTTTAATTTCTAGTATCAGCTGATGTTTGCTGCAGCCACAGCTGTAAAAACGGCTGTTCCAAACCAGATGTCCTTACTGAATCATCAGAGCTAAACTGGTGATGGAGAAACAGCTTTACCCTTAGGTGACATGAATGAGTTGAAGGGAAGTTATGAACTGTTTCTGAGAGACAAATATACACCAAGCTCCTTTTTTTGTGTAGCTGACAGCTGGTAACTGTGCAGGGGCGGATCTAGCAAAGCTTTTGCCAGGGGGCCAGGTAGGGCATTAACAGAGAAAGGTGGACACAAAGATATACTTTTCTTTCTTACTCTCATATAAAATATTTAGCTTTTATTAAATAGTTATCTGAATCTTACAACCAAAGTTTGTATAATAATACACAAGATTGGCTGTAGACCATTGTTCATCATTCAGAACACTGTGTAAAAAATAACAAAAAACAAAAAGTGAATGCAAAAGTGCATAAATATTTATTTTACGTGTTTGATGTGTGTGGCGGGGCATGGTCTGCAGTGCTGCTGCAGGGGAGGTGGACCCACCTGAGCGGCACCTGCAATCACGCCTCTCGGGCGTAGTCTGTGCTCTCTCGGCTGTTTTTTGGGTGTGTGTCGGGCTGTGAGTTGAAAAGCTACAGCTGTCATCTGTGAAGCGTGAGCGGTGTTTGTTTTTACCATAGTTCATGGTGGAGAATGGGTGCTCTTCTGAGTTTTGCTCTCTGTAGCTGTATGAATGGCAAACTACACTGAATAGCAGCGGCATAGGCACACTTAAAATTTCTTCTGAAATTTTCGCTTTCTAGTTATTATTATTATTCTTCAGTTTCCGCCTGAAATTTTGCAGCGAATCTCGCCTCGCAGTTTTGAGACAAGCTTCATATATGTTACCTCATTTTGTGCGGCTGGATCAGGAATGGTGTGCTATGACTTTTGGTGTTTATGACTATTATAGTTTTTTAAATATTAATATTTTAGTGAAAATTTTCCCGCGCTTCTCTGCCAAACAGTTTTGACAATAGGGTTACATATGTTAGATCATTTTGTGCGGCTGGAGCTGGACTAGTATGGTATACACTTTTGGTGTTTATGACTTTTATAGTTTTTTAAATATTAATATTTTAGTGCAAATTTAGAAAGATTCTTCTTTTGGCGCCATAGAAACAGACTTCATTTGTGGTGTGTTGGCTCCATCTTTTGGTCCCACTGATACAAATTTCAAACTTCATTTGTGGTGTGTTGGCTCTCTCTAGTGGTATGCCGGGAGTAGTACGGCCTGTCTACCCTTATTTGGATTACCGTAATGATGACAATATCAACGGTGCGCACAGCGTCGCTGCTTTCAGGAGCCATTGGAATTTTTAAGGTTGCGCAAATCATTCAAAAGTTACGGTAATGCTTGGTGGAAAACTCAATATCCCACAATTCATAGCACGCCTCTGCCGAGTCAAACAATGGCGGCCATCACTTAGTTTTTATTTTCCTCTTAATACTGTTTCTAGGTCACAAAATAAACTTTTAAGATATTTTCAGGCGAGAATATAGGTGTGTAAACTTCAAATATCTGCTCATTTTGTCAAAACATCCCATATTAGCGACAATGTTCTGACGATGTCGTTTCTGCTTGAGGCTAGCTGGCTAGTGTGGCTAGCGCGGCTTTGCTAACAAGCTACAGCCGGCCTGGATGACAGTGAGAGCGGCTTACTCTGGTTTCACACCCGGTCCTTCGTAAAGTCTCGTGGTCACAGCTGGACTTATTTTAAATAAATAAATGATTTATTTATTTATTCATTTTAGTAACGGTATAAACAGTGAAAGGTGGTGGATTGGCCAGATGTAAACTTCAAATATGTGCTCGTGTTACCAAGACATCCCATATTAGCTCTGATGGTTTCGGTGCCTGCAAAGAGCTAGACAGCTAGCTAGCTAACTGGCTGTCTTTTTGACTCAGGGTCATAGCTGGACTTATTTTTCGTTTTTATGAGCCGATGAGGGTTTTTTTTAGTAACGGTACAAACAGTGAAAGGCGGTGGATTGTCCAGATGCTGGTCGATGTGGAAAAAATAACTGAGTTGTTTGGTGGTCGCTGACGCGGAGCTACAACCGAGGGCAGCTATCCACCGGTGTGTGTCAGACAGAGCATGCAGGGAACGAGGCGGCGAGGCGACCGCCGATCAACCGGTGGTAGATCGTGGATCAGGGAAACCGAAGGCAGGAGAAGCAGGCGGCTGCCGGTCAGAGCGTGAGGTGAACTGAATTTCAGGTAAGAAGTTATGAACTGCACTCTATTTGGGTCAGATATAAACCGAGTTTAGGTGTAGTTTGGTGGAAACCAGGAGATGACCTTACCGAATCATCAGAGCTGAACTGGTGATGGAGAAACAGGTTTACCTTTTTTTTAGGTGACATGAATGAGTTGAAGGGAAGTTATGAACTGTTTCTGAGAGAAATAAACACCAAGCTCCTTTTTTATTTAGCTGACAGCTGGTAACTGTGCAGGGGCGGATCTAGCAAAGCTTTTGCCAGGGGGCCAGGTAGGGCATCTTACAACCAAAGTTTGTATAATAATACACAAGATTGGCTGTAGACCATTGTTAATCATTCAGAACACTGTGTAAAAATAACAAAAAACAAAAAGTGAATGCAAAAGTGCATAAATATTTATTTTACGTGATTGATGTGTGTGGCGGGGCGTGGTCTGCAGTGCCGCTGCAGGGGAGGTGGACCCACCTGAGCGGCATCTGCAATCACGCCTCTCTGGCGTAGTCTGTGCTCTCTCGGCTGTTTTTTGAGTGTGTGTCAGGCTGTGAGTTGAAAAGCTACAGCCGGCTGTGTGGGTACACCAACCACGTGTGAAAAGTGGTCCATAACGTAATGCTTCAAAGCGTGTTCATGCAAACATTGTCGGGTCTGCCGTGGTACAATGGGACTTCTGCTCATGAAACTATGTGCACAGCGTCTGCAAATCGGGGCTGTACAAAGTCACTTCATCTTTACCCAAAATTGTAAGCTGTCATCTGTGAGGTGCGAGCGGTGTTTGTTTTTACCATAGTTCATGGTGGAGAATGGCTGCTCTGCTGAGTTTTGCTCTCTGTAGCTGTATGAATGGCAAACTACACTGTTTACCAGCGGCATAGGCACACTTAAAATTTCTTCTGAAATTTTCGCTTTCTAGTTATGTGTGCCTATGCCAAGAGGCACACATATTACTATTGCTCGGATTTATTATTCTTATTATTATTATTCTTCAGTTTGGATTTATTATTCTTATTATTATTATTCTTCAGTTTCCGCCTGAAATTTTGCAGCGAATCTCGCCCCGCAGTTTTGAGACAAGCTTCATATATGTGACCTCATTTTGTGCGGCTGGATCTGGAATGGTGTGCTATGACTTTTGGTGTTTATGAATTTTATAGTTTTTTAAATATTAATATTTTAGTGAAAATTTTCCCGCGCCTCTCTGCCTAACAGTTTTGACATTAGGGTTACATATGTTAGATCATTTTGTGCGGCTGGAGCTGGACTATTATGTCATGACTTTTGGTGTTTATGACTTTTATAGTTTTTGAAATATTTAGATTTTAGTGCAAATTTAGGCCAATTCATCTTTTGGCGCCAAATAAACAGACTTCATTTGTGGTGTGTTGGCGCCATCTTTTGGTCCCATTGAAACAAATTTCAAACTTCATTTGTGGTGTGTTGGCTCTCTCTAGTGGTATGCCGGGAGTGGTACAGCCTGTCTACCCTTATTTGGATACCGTAATGATGACAATATCAATGGCGCGCACAGCCTCGCTGCTTTCAGGAACCATTGGAGGTTTTAAGGTTGCGCGAACCATTGAATAGTTACGGTAAACACAATGGCTTCTATGCTTGGTGGAAAACTCCATATCCCACAATTCATAGCACACCTCTGCCGAGTTACACAATGGCGGCCACCACTTCGTTTTATATGTCTTTTATTAGTGTTTCTAGGTCACAAAATCAACTTTTAAGATATTTTCAGGCGAGAATGTAGGTAGGTAAACTTCAAATATCTGCTTGTTTTATCATATTAGCGACAGTGCTCTGACGACCTTGGTCCTGCCTGACAGCTAGCCGGCTACCTAGCTAGCTGCCGCACTTGGCTGCAAATGCACAGCGAGGGGACTCTCTCTCTCCTTTCACCTCCCCGGTCTCTCGCAAATGCTCGCACAGAATCGGAGTTACAGCTGGATGTGGAAAAAATAACTGAGTTGTTTGGTGGTGCTATAATGCGGAGCTACAACAGTGGGCAGCTATCCACCGGTGTATGACAGAAAGGACATGCCGCGACCGCCGATCGACCGGTGTTTGCTAACGCGGAGGTCAATCGTGGATCAGGGAAAGCGAAGGCAGGAGCGTGAGGTGCACTGAATTTCAGGTAAGAAGTTATGACCTGCACTCTATTTGGGTCAGATATAAACCGAGTTTAGGTGTAGTTTATTTAGCAACATTTCTCTTACGTGTTGCTGATAGCCGGCTAGCTAGCTAGCGCCGCTAGCTTAGCCAGCTAGCGCTGCTAGCGACCCTTCGTGAAAAACCACCCAGGCTTGGCTGATAGTGAGGTGGCTAAAATTTGTTTCATCGCCCGATCGCTCGGCAAGGGTCTGTGTCTTAGCTGGACTTATTTTTCATTTATATGGGCCGATGATGCTGGTCGATGTGGAAAAAATAACTGAGTTGTTTGGTGGTGGAGCTACAACAGAGGGCAGCTATCCACCGGTGTGTGACAGAAAGGACATGCCACGAACGAGACATACAAGGCGGTGAGGCTACCGCCGATCGACCGGTGTTTGCTAACGCGGAGGTCAATCGTGGATCAGGGAAAGCGAAGGCAGGAGCGTGAGGTGAACTGAATTTCAGGTAAGAAGTTATGACCTGCACTCTATTTGGGTCAGATATAAACCGAGTTTAGGTGTAGTTTATTTAGCAACAGTTCTCTTACGTGTTGCTGATAGCCGGCTGGCTAGCTAGCTAGCGCGGCTAGCGACCCTTCGTGAAAAACCACCCAGGCTTGGCTGATAGTGAGGTGGCTAAAATTTGTTTAATCGCCCGATCGCTCGGCAAGGGTCTGTGTCTTAGTTGGACTTATTTTTCGTTTATATGGGCCGATGATGCTGGTCGATGTGGAAAAAATAACTGAGTTGTTTGGTGGTGGAGCTACAACAGAGGGCAGCTATCCACCGGTGTGTGACAGAAAGGACATGCCGCGAACGAGACATACAAGGCGGTGAGGGTACCGCCGATCGACCGGTGTTTGCTAACGCGGAGGTCAATCGTGGATCAGGGAAAGCGAAGGCAGGAGCGTGAGGTGAACTGAATTTCAGGTAAGAAGTTATGACCTGCACTCTATTTGGGTCAGATATAAACCGAGTTTAGGTGTAGTTTATTTTCATTGTGCTGACTTTTTCAATCACTTACAATAACTCGTACTGCGTGCTAGCTAGCACGACGGGGACGGAGTTTGTATACAGCTGTGTGCACGCTAAGTTACCGATGTTACCGATGTTGAACTTTATGACAGCCTCCCCTGTCATTCTCTCGCCTGTTGAAACTTCAGTCATGAAACTGATCAATGATCGGCTTTTCTCTCTTGTTTGTTTATCGCTAAACAACAGCAGCACGTTTAAGCTTGATCAGCTGTTGTTAGAATTCATTTGCTTTTAATTTCTAGTATCAGCTGATGTTTGCTGGAGCCACAGCTGTAAAAACGGCTGTTCCAAACCAGATGTCCTTACTGAATCATCAGAGCTGAACTGGTGATGGAGAAACAGGTTTACCCTTAGGTGACATGAATGAGTTGAAGGGAAATTACGAACTGTTTCTGAGAGAGGAATATACACCAAGCTCCTTTTTTTGTGTAGCTGACAGCTGGTAACTGTGCAGGGGCGGATCTAGCAAAGCTTTTGCCAGGGGGCCAGGTAGGGCATTAACAGAGAAAGGTGGACACAAAGATATACTTTTCTTTCTTACTCTCATATAAAATATTTAGCTTTTATTAAATAGTTATCTGAATCTTACAACCAAAGTTTGTATAATAATACACAAGATTGGCTGTAGACCATTGTTCATCATTCAGAACACTGTGTAAAAATAACAAAAAACAAAAAGTGAATGCAAAAGTGCATAAATATTTATTTTACGTGTTTGATGTGTGTGGCGGGGCGTGGTCTGCAGTGCCGCTGCAGGGGAGGTGGACCCACCTGAGCGGCACCTGCAATCACGCCTCTCGGGCGTAGTCTGTGCTCTCTCGGCTGTTTTTTGGGTGTGTGTTGGGCTGTGAGTTGAAAAGCTACAGCTGGCTGGGTGGGTACACCAACCATGTGTGAAAAGTGGTCCATAACGTACTGGTTCAAAGCGTGTTCGTGCAAACATTGTCGTGTCTGCCGTGGTACAATGGAACTTCTGCTCATGAACCTGTGTGCACAGCGTCTGCAAATCGGGGCTGTACAAAGTCACTTCATCTTTACCCAAAACTGTAAACTGTCATCTGTGAGGCGCGAGCGGTGTTTGTTTTTACCATAATTCATGGTGGAGAATGGCTGCTCTTCTGAGTTTTGCTGTCTGTAGCTGTATGAATGGCAAACTACACTGATTAGCAGCGGCATAGGCACACTTAAAATTTCTTCTGAAATTTTCGCTTTCTAGTTATTATTATTATTCTTCAGTTTCCGCCTGAAATTTTGCAGCAAATCTCGCCCCGCAGTTTTGAGACAAGCTTCATATATGTTACCTCATTTTGTGCGGCCGGATCTGGAATGGTGTGCTATGACTTTTGGTGTTTATGACTTTTATAGTTTTTTTAATATTAATATTTTAGTGAAAATTTTCCCGCGCTCCTCTGCCGAACAGTTTTGACATTAGGGTTACATATGTTAGATCATTTTGTGCGGCTGGAGCTGGACTATTATGTTATGACTTTTGGTGTTTATGACTTTTATAGTTTTTTAAATATTAATATTTTAGTGCAAATTTAGGCCAATTCATCTTTTGGCGCCAAATAAACAGACTTCATTTGTGGTGTGTTGGCGCCATCTTTTGGTCCCATTGAAACAAATTTCAAACTTTATTTGTGGTGTGTTGGCT
Source organism: Pelmatolapia mariae (assembly GCF_036321145.2). Taxonomy (NCBI): domain Eukaryota; kingdom Metazoa; phylum Chordata; class Actinopteri; order Cichliformes; family Cichlidae; genus Pelmatolapia; species Pelmatolapia mariae. The sequence continues at coordinate 24,240,629 of NC_086228.1, forward strand.
CTCTCTAGTGGTATGCCGGGAGTGGTACAGCCTGTCTACCCTTATTTGGATACCGTAATGACGACAATATCAATGGCGCGCACAGCCTCGCTGCTTTCAGGAACCATTGGAGGTTTTAAGGTTGTGCAACCATTGAATAGTTACGGTAAGCACAATGGCTTCTATGCTTGGTGGAAAACTCCATATCCCACAATTCATAGCACACCTCTGCCGAGTTAAACAATGGCGGCCACCACTTCGTTTTATATGTCTTTTATTAGTGTTTCTAGGTCACAAAATCAACTTTTAAGATATTTTCAGGCGAGAATGTAGGTGTGTAAACTTCAAATATCTGCTTGTTTTATCAAGACATCCCATATTAGCGACAGTGCTCTGACCACGTCGGTCCTGCCTGACAGCTAGCCGGCTACCTAGCTAGCTGCCGCACTTGGCTGCAAGTGGACAGCGAGGGGACTCTCTCTCTCGTTTCACCTCCCCGGTCTCTCGCAAATGCTCGCACAGAATCGGAGTTACAGCTGGATGTGGAAAAAATAACTGAGTTGTTTGGTAGTGCTATAATGCGGAGCTACAACAGTGGGCAGCTATCCACCGGTGTATGACAGAAAGGACATGCCGCGAACGAGACATACGAGGCGGGGCAGGCGACCGCCGATCGACCGGTGTTTGCTAACGCAGAGGTCAATCGTGGATCAGGGAAAGCGAAGGCAGGAGCGTGAGGTGAACTGAATTTCAGGTAAGAAGTTATGACCTGCACTCTATTTGGGTCAGATATAAACCGAGTTTAGGGGTAGTTTATTTAGCAACAGTTCTCTTACGTGTTGCTGATAGCCGGCTAGCTAGCTAGCGCCGCTAGCTTAGCTAGCTAGCGCCGCTAGTGACCCTTCGTGAAAAACCACCCAGGCTTGGCTGATAGTGAGGTGGCTAAAATTTGTTTCATCGCCGGATCGCTCGGCAAGGGTCTGTGTCTTAGCTGGACTTATTTTTCGTTTATTTGGGCCGATGATGCTGGTCGATGTGGAAAAAATAACTGAGTTGTTTGGCGGTGGAGCTACAACAGAGGGCAGCTATCCACCGGTGTGTGACAGAAAGGACATGCCGCGAACGAGACATACAAGGCGGTGAGGCTACCGCCGATCGACCGGTGTTTGCTAACGTGGAGGTCAATCGTGGATCAGGGAAAGCGAAGGCAGGAGCGTGAGGTGAACTGAATTTCAGGTAAGAAGTTATGACCTGCACTCTATTTGGGTCAGATATAAACCGAGTTTAGGTGTAGTTTATTTTCGTTGTGCTGACTTTTTCAATCACTTACAATAACTCGTACTGCGTGCTAGCTAGCACGACGGAGTTTGTATACAGCTGTGTGCGCGCTAAGTTACCGATGTTGAACTTTATGAGAGCCTCCCTTGTCATTCTCTCGCCTGTTGAAACTTCAGTCATGAAACTGATCAATGATCGGCTTTTCTCTCTTGTTTGTTTATCGCGCTAAACAACAGCAGCACGTTTAAGCTTGATCAGCTGTTGTTAGAATTCATTTGCTTTTAATTTCTAGTATCAGCTGATGTTTGCTGCAGCCACAGCTGTAAAAACGGCTGTTCCAAACCAGATGTCCTTACTGAATCATCAGAGCTAAACTGGTGATGGAGAAACAGCTTTACCCTTAGGTGACATGAATGAGTTGAAGGGAAGTTATGAACTGTTTCTGAGAGACAAATATACACCAAGCTCCTTTTTTTGTGTAGCTGACAGCTGGTAACTGTGCAGGGGCGGATCTAGCAAAGCTTTTGCCAGGGGGCCAGGTAGGGCATTAACAGAGAAAGGTGGACACAAAGATATACTTTTCTTTCTTACTCTCATATAAAATATTTAGCTTTTATTAAATAGTTATCTGAATCTTACAACCAAAGTTTGTATAATAATACACAAGATTGGCTGTAGACCATTGTTCATCATTCAGAACACTGTGTAAAAAATAACAAAAAACAAAAAGTGAATGCAAAAGTGCATAAATATTTATTTTACGTGTTTGATGTGTGTGGCGGGGCATGGTCTGCAGTGCTGCTGCAGGGGAGGTGGACCCACCTGAGCGGCACCTGCAATCACGCCTCTCGGGCGTAGTCTGTGCTCTCTCGGCTGTTTTTTGGGTGTGTGTCGGGCTGTGAGTTGAAAAGCTACAGCTGTCATCTGTGAAGCGTGAGCGGTGTTTGTTTTTACCATAGTTCATGGTGGAGAATGGGTGCTCTTCTGAGTTTTGCTCTCTGTAGCTGTATGAATGGCAAACTACACTGAATAGCAGCGGCATAGGCACACTTAAAATTTCTTCTGAAATTTTCGCTTTCTAGTTATTATTATTATTCTTCAGTTTCCGCCTGAAATTTTGCAGCGAATCTCGCCTCGCAGTTTTGAGACAAGCTTCATATATGTTACCTCATTTTGTGCGGCTGGATCAGGAATGGTGTGCTATGACTTTTGGTGTTTATGACTATTATAGTTTTTTAAATATTAATATTTTAGTGAAAATTTTCCCGCGCTTCTCTGCCAAACAGTTTTGACAATAGGGTTACATATGTTAGATCATTTTGTGCGGCTGGAGCTGGACTAGTATGGTATACACTTTTGGTGTTTATGACTTTTATAGTTTTTTAAATATTAATATTTTAGTGCAAATTTAGAAAGATTCTTCTTTTGGCGCCATAGAAACAGACTTCATTTGTGGTGTGTTGGCTCCATCTTTTGGTCCCACTGATACAAATTTCAAACTTCATTTGTGGTGTGTTGGCTCTCTCTAGTGGTATGCCGGGAGTAGTACGGCCTGTCTACCCTTATTTGGATTACCGTAATGATGACAATATCAACGGTGCGCACAGCGTCGCTGCTTTCAGGAGCCATTGGAATTTTTAAGGTTGCGCAAATCATTCAAAAGTTACGGTAATGCTTGGTGGAAAACTCAATATCCCACAATTCATAGCACGCCTCTGCCGAGTCAAACAATGGCGGCCATCACTTAGTTTTTATTTTCCTCTTAATACTGTTTCTAGGTCACAAAATAAACTTTTAAGATATTTTCAGGCGAGAATATAGGTGTGTAAACTTCAAATATCTGCTCATTTTGTCAAAACATCCCATATTAGCGACAATGTTCTGACGATGTCGTTTCTGCTTGAGGCTAGCTGGCTAGTGTGGCTAGCGCGGCTTTGCTAACAAGCTACAGCCGGCCTGGATGACAGTGAGAGCGGCTTACTCTGGTTTCACACCCGGTCCTTCGTAAAGTCTCGTGGTCACAGCTGGACTTATTTTAAATAAATAAATGATTTATTTATTTATTCATTTTAGTAACGGTATAAACAGTGAAAGGTGGTGGATTGGCCAGATGTAAACTTCAAATATGTGCTCGTGTTACCAAGACATCCCATATTAGCTCTGATGGTTTCGGTGCCTGCAAAGAGCTAGACAGCTAGCTAGCTAACTGGCTGTCTTTTTGACTCAGGGTCATAGCTGGACTTATTTTTCGTTTTTATGAGCCGATGAGGGTTTTTTTTTAGTAACGGTACAAACAGTGAAAGGCGGTGGATTGTCCAGATGCTGGTCGATGTGGAAAAAATAACTGAGTTGTTTGGTGGTCGCTGACGCGGAGCTACAACCGAGGGCAGCTATCCACCGGTGTGTGTCAGACAGAGCATGCAGGGAACGAGGCGGCGAGGCGACCGCCGATCAACCGGTGGTAGATCGTGGATCAGGGAAACCGAAGGCAGGAGAAGCAGACGGCTGCCGGTCAGAGCGTGAGGTGAACTGAATTTCAGGTAAGAAGTTATGAACTGCACTCTATTTGGGTCAGATATAAACCGAGTTTAGGTGTAGTTTGGTGGAAACCAGGAGATGACCTTACCGAATCATCAGAGCTGAACTGGTGATGGAGAAACAGGTTTACCTTTTTTTTAGGTGACATGAATGAGTTGAAGGGAAGTTATGAACTGTTTCTGAGAGAAATAAACACCAAGCTCCTTTTTTATTTAGCTGACAGCTGGTAACTGTGCAGGGGCGGATCTAGCAAAGCTTTTGCCAGGGGGCCAGGTAGGGCATCTTACAACCAAAGTTTGTATAATAATACACAAGATTGGCTGTAGACCATTGTTAATCATTCAGAACACTGTGTAAAAATAACAAAAAACAAAAAGTGAATGCAAAAGTGCATAAATATTTATTTTACGTGATTGATGTGTGTGGCGGGGCGTGGTCTGCAGTGCCGCTGCAGGGGAGGTGGACCCACCTGAGCGGCATCTGCAATCACGCCTCTCTGGCGTAGTCTGTGCTCTCTCGGCTGTTTTTTGGGTGTGTGTCAGGCTGTGAGTTGAAAAGCTACAGCCGGCTGTGTGGGTACACCAACCACGTGTGAAAAGTGGTCCATAACGTAATGCTTCAAAGCGTGTTCATGCAAACATTGTCGGGTCTGCCGTGGTACAATGGGACTTCTGCTCATGAAACTATGTGCACAGCGTCTGCAAATCGGGGCTGTACAAAGTCACTTCATCTTTACCCAAAATTGTAAGCTGTCATCTGTGAGGTGCGAGCGGTGTTTGTTTTTACCATAGTTCATGGTGGAGAATGGCTGCTCTGCTGAGTTTTGCTCTCTGTAGCTGTATGAATGGCAAACTACACTGTTTACCAGCGGCATAGGCACACTTAAAATTTCTTCTGAAATTTTCGCTTTCTAGTTAATATTATATTATTGTATATATTGTTTGGAGTTTAGTCTCTTACTGTTACTATTTTACCATTTCTTCTTGGAGGAACTGTAACCCACATAATTTCCTTAGGGATTAAGAAAGTATTCTGATTCTTAATGTTTTAGGATACATGACCTGCCATTATCCAATGACACATCTGCTTACCTGTATCTTTTGCTCGTTTCTCCTTGTAGGAGCCATAATTAAATGTATTGAATTTTAATGATCACTGGGTTTTCATTTGTTTGGTTGCTATGGTGATGTGTAACGGGAGTCACGTGGGTGGTAGCGGCGACATTAAGAGGGCGTTGTCAGTCTGTCTTTCACTGGTTTGATTTTGACAGAGAGGAGGGCTGGGTAGCCGTAGTTTTTGTTGACCGCAGCACAACGAGTTTCCTCTTGTTGCATTAGAGCCTGTGATGTTTTAAGAGTTTGAATCGCGAGCCGATCACATTGCTCTGTAAACTTTTCAAGCACTTTAATAAGCAAGCAAGCAATTCCACCTCTCGCATTATTGCGTACAGTTGACAGCGCGTCAGGCAAATAGGCAGGCTCAGTCCCCGGCCTCTAGCGACTGTGGAAGTCGCTACACTCCTCCTCTTCTTTTCTCTTTTTTTTAAACTTTAAAAACGGGTTGTGTGTGAGACTTTAAATAAACAAAATATAAAATATACATTTTAAATTGTTATTGATCCCTTTACCCCTGGTCCTAAAGTGTATATTTATTTTCTTACTCTTCTTATATTTATTGTTTGTTTACTTGCACTGCTGTAACTGGAGCCTCGTCGTCTCGTCTCTCTATATACTGGACTGTATGTAGCGGAGATGACAATAAAGTTTACTTTGACTTCAGCAGCGAGCAGGTGCACCGAGGGCTCTCGCGCTCACTTTTCGCGTATAGAATTTCGAAAAAACATCGGTGCAAATTATAAGTCTGTATCATAATGTCTGGTGTTTTCGTGTTGTTGGTTTGTTTTTATTTTGTTTTATTTTGCAAGTTGGTTATTAGATGCTGCTCCAGCCACCCAGAGAATCCCCCGCCGCCCCGCCCTCTCCTCCCTGTGCCGCAAGCAGCAGGCGCACCTCGCAAACGGAGGGCGCCCTTACTCCCAGCAAATGGGCGATAGAAAACCGATCGGTGCCTATGCCATTCCCAATATGCGCTGGCATGATGTCGGGGCAGCATGAGTACGAGCAATTTTTTTTTTGCCGATGCCCGTGATGCCGCCCCCCACCACGATGCCGCCCCGGGCAACTGCCCGTGTCGCCCGTATCTAAAACCGCTACTGCCGGTGACAACGATAAAGTTTTTCTCGCTCCTGGAGAATTAAAAATGTACAAAAAAACAGAGCGACATTTCTGGGTCCATTTTAAAGTTTTCGCGCTGTGGCGCTAGCGACCGGAAAAACGCGGAAGTAAGGGCGGACTTGAACGAAGACGGCTGTCCAATTTCAGGGGCTGTGTCCCAATTAAGAGACCGCACGCTTGAAGTACGCATTTTGAGTGCGATTACGTCACCGCCACGCGACGACGGCTGTCCCAATTCGAAGTGTACTTCAAATGCGCCGTCGATTTCCCCAAATATCAAGCGTGGTCCGGTGCACGCTTCGTGGTCCCATATATCCCACAATTCATAGCGCGGCGGTGGGTGTGGATAATTTTGCCGCAAAATACGGCAGACGGCAAAAGGGAGCGGCCAAAGAGTGAACTGTCAAAAGTAAGTACTGAATATTATGTCACTTATTTATGTGCGAATGTTTAATAATGAAGAACATTAAAACATTACTGTTGGCCACATGTCGGCAAAGTTATGTGACATTAGCGATGTTTGTACTTTCAGCGGTAATTTGGTTTTAAAGCTTCAAAATATATATATAGTTGACCTTAATCTTACAGAGAATGTGATGATTTTATGGATAATTAAAGTCAGTCATATATCCACAAACACAACAAGCTGAAAGTCAGTGATGCTGCTCGGTTTGCAGTCCTGAATATCACGGCACAAGCAGGATTCACTGCACTGTTAATGTTAGCTATGTTATATTGCTGCCTCTGTTCGGTGGTGTCGAGCCAAACGCACTTTAACGTTTGTTTGAACGAGCTGACGGTTCACTCGTTAAGCTGAAAGAAAGATGCTTTAATCACAGGAGTCACACATGTGTCCACTGTACCATCTGGGAACTCTTCTTGTTTAGCACTCGTAATAACACAAACACTAAATCCTCCTTCTCTTGTGCTGTTTTGTAGCAGTGTATACACCTGAGACTGTCACCTGTCTGTCTGTCCTGCACTCTCTCTCTTTTTCTTTCTCTCTGATTGTGGAATAAAAGTATGAACATGTATTTATAAGTTACACTTGTGTTTGAATCCTGCAGCTTATCACACATTTGATTTCCATGTGTGACAACTGCAAGTGTCCAGAGTGAGGACAGACTGAGGGACCCACTGCTGCACATAATCTGTGAGGCTTTGCACCCCTGATGATCCACCAGGACAAACTCAGCAGTGTGTGAGGAAGAGGAGGAGGAAGAGCCAGCAGCAGCTGACAGATGGAGAGAATAGACAGACTGTTCCCTGTATGTGAAGGACTGCTAGAAAAGTTTAAAATAACTAATTGTCCGTCCTGAATCAGTCTTATTAGGTAATGTTCAAATAATGTTATCATCCCAGTGTTTTCAGTGTGGGAGAAAGTACTCAGGGCCTTCAAGTTAAACACTATGAAAGGCAGCAACAAGTTTAATGTTCAGAAACCTAAAGTATGTATCAGCAGCAGAATGGACCTAAAAATAAATGTTTGTTTCAGTTCTATGAAGCTTTGAGTATTTTGGATTAGTAGCACTGCTGTGTTTGTTGCATCATATTGCTGTAATTGTTTATATGCTTTATATATTCTGAGGTAAGTTGATCTATAGTGTTACATCATATTCTATAAGGATGTTATGTGTTTGTATACTTTCTGCCCAGTTTGACCCATTTAGCAGAAGTCAGCCTGTTTAAGGCTCTGATATCTATTGGATATCAGGAATATTTAATATTCCTGATATTAAATATCAGGAATATTAAATATTCCTGATATAGACTGATATATATCAGTCTATATCAGTAGACTGATATATTTAATATATCAGTCTACTCTTCATTCTATCAGAAACAGTTTTCACAGCTCGTACATTTTGTTTTTACACATATATGTAAGCATTGAGCCAAATGTAATGTAATGCCAACATATTAAACGAACAATATTTGTCTCTTATGTATAATACATCTATATATACACTGTCACAGATACTTGTCTTTGAGTGAAGATTTAAGGTGATAGGAAATATAAAAACTGCAACTTGAATCTTTGACCCAGAGTTCAAGCTCACTGCTGTAATATATATATATCATAATAATCTGACAATACATATAATATTGGCCATATTATATTTACATTACCAAAGTGAGATGATTTTAGTCTCATGAACAACATTAGCTAATTGTTATTTACTAACTAACCTTGAAATGACTGTTCAGTACAGAAATGAAGCCCAACTATCATGTTGGCTAATGCGTACCCAGCCCAATTTTACTCTTTAAGTGTGCGTGTCTGTCTGTGTGTGTGTGTGAGTGGGGGGGGGGATGCGTGTATTCATGATGGTTTATGTTAATGAGAGTGTGGGGAGTGAGTGGGAGGGTGGGGTGGGCTGCTTTTAACCATGTAAAGCACTTTGTGCTACATTTTTTGTATGAAAAGTACTTTATAAATAAAGATTGATTGATTGATTGATGTTTTACAGTCCCGTGGTCTCAGCCTCAGATACTCAAACTAACCAACAAAACATTTTTTCTCCTTCATTTCTGTCAAACAATGCTGTATGAAACGTTTCTCTCGGTTAGTATCATGGTTGCTAGGCAACCTGAACAGCGCGACGAAGGCTAGACCGTCCCATTTCACAAGCCTCTCACTTCCGCACTTCTCGTACTTATAGTACGCACCGTACGTAGTACGCGTAGTGCGCGTACTCCAAGCGTGCGGTCTCTTAATTGGGACACAGCCACAGATGCTCACTTCAGCGGTACCCTGCCTTCGAAGGACCCCCTCTACGTAGACCAGGTAGGTCGGGCCCTTCGAAGCATGCTACCCCTGAATTTGGACACAGTTTTTGGACTCTTTGCTCCACATTTAGTTCCACCCTACTCTCCCGAGGCTGGTTATGTTGAAGAAGATATATAATATAATCATTTTAAAAAATACTGCCAATATTTTAATTATTATTTTTGGATGTTTTACTTTTTATTTATCATTGTTCATCACTCAACTACTCTTTAATCTCGAAAATGATGGTGTTTTTATTTTGAAGGCCCGCGCTCTTATTTTGTAGACTTTAGGTCTAACTGACGTTGGCTCTATGCGCCGCACTTCTGCGATGTTATGAAACTGCGCTCCGCTGGTATGTCACATCTCCTCCTTTAGTCAGCTCTGCTTCTACAACACTCCTTATTTGAAAGTGTGTTTGACTTTTATTTTACGTATTTATTAAAACGCCTCTAGTTATACAGTTTTTAACAAGCTGTCGGTGACGTAGTTCAACAGTTTAGAGCTAACGCCGGCTAGCATTAGCACTTCTCTGATAGCAGAACAAAGTGTTCCTGCTGAATCTCATGATGTGGTTAGTCGGCTTTTCTGCTTCACTGATGTGAACATTACACGTAATAACTGGTGTGCAAAGCCAGATGTCATTGTAGCAGTTGAGTGTAGTTAACGTGAGTGGGTCAAAGTGAAACACAGGTCGTGTTTGACCTTTCAGCTGATTGTGAAAGGTGTCAAATCGCCCCCTGTTTTAGTTGTTTAATCCCTTTGAAAACATGTCATTCACCTCATCCCTTTGTTTTGGTCCTCAGTCACGTGTCCACAGATGAGGGGACAGATGCTGACGTCGACATTTTCAATGGGAAGACAGTGAAAGGTAAAATCAGAGAAAACAGGCAGTTTGCAGCTAAGTTGTAGTTGACTAAAACTAAACCAAGTACCAAAGCTAGTGACTGACTAGTACCACACATTACCTACTAAAGAAAAAATAACTAACGTGCAGGCTAATAAAACTAAACTAAGATTGAATATTTTGCCTGTTGACAGGACCCATGTGAGGTGTTTCAGGCAATTATTTAGAACACCTCCTGGGCACATCCCTTTGGAGGCACACCCAACTGGAAAGAGACCCCAGGGTAGACCTACATCCTGCTAGAGAGATTATATATTTCATCTGTCTGGGAATGGCTTGGGATCTCCCAGGAGGAACTGGGTGTATCTGGAGAGAATGAAGTCTGGAGTACCGGAGTACTCCAGATAAGCAGGAATATTGTTTGGATGAATATTTTTCAACAGTAAAAAATAATAATAATAAAAATTCTATAGTAGTGAAAAAACAGGAGCTTTTCTGTCATTTAAATTTTTATCTATTCATTACTTTAGTGCAGTATGAAGGGCTGTGGGGGGAGGTCTTTGTCAGTAGAATGAGCTGTAAAATTAAAAGAAAAATACTGTTAGTCCAAAATGTATGTCTTCCTTCACATTTTCCTAAGACTTCGTGTGAGCTGTTTTGAAGGTTTCCTGGGCTGATTTATGGTTATGTGGTTGTGTTTGGTCAAGGCCAATAGTTTCCTTAATTAATATCATGGGCAGTTAGCAAAGACATCAGTCTGCAGCTGTTTCTGTTTTCCAACCTTGGTTTTAGGCTTAACATTTATTTCATAGAGACATTCAACATGTGCTCAACATAATCAATTCAGTCCTGTTGTTTGCCCAACGATCTGGTGAGATAAGTGAGTGTAAGCGTCTTTACCAGTAACTAAAATAAGTCTCTGACAATCTCATACAAAAGGAGTCTAAAGATTGAAGGTGAGGCAATGTTTTTGTTAGATCTATTTATTTTTATTAAGTTTATCTATAGATATATATTAAAAAGTATGATGATGAATGTGAAGAATGAATATGAATAAAAATGTTGAAGATAATAAAAAGTAGAGTTTTCTCTGGGGAACAATACAATACAATTTCAAATTTGCTTCCAGTGCTGGGCTACATAATGACTAAAATCTACTTCTCCTTGTTTGTTTTCCTTCTAGTATCACTAGTATCAATGTTTTATTATTGATATATCATATCAGTAATAGCTTCAGAGGCAGTTCCAGGTCAAGATTTATAATAATAAAAAATTGATTCTGTTGCTTCCTGGAAACTGCTGTAGATACACATAACGGTGATACTCTGGATTTGTTTCAGTTATTTATTCACTTTTAATTAATAAAATGCTGATTTTTGGTGTTACTTTTACACAACTGTTAAAACGTTGTCCCTTAGAAGCTTCTTCCCAGCATTATTTCCTTTTGATAATTAGACATTTATAACTTTAACATATTTAAATTTAGTATCTGGAGCCCGCCCACTTAGTACTTAATGGCTTGGCTTTGGTTCTTTGCATTGTTTCATCTGTCCTCTCTGCTCAGGTCCTTGTGTGGAACCGCCAAAAATTTCCATCATGCAGTTGGAGGCTCAGCTACGTCTGTGCCAAAGTTGTTTTTGGTGTTGCAAGAGTGGACTGCGGCTGTTCTCCCAAAGCTATATGCAAAGGTAGACGAAGTGAATGTGTGCCTTTAGGTTTTAGGCAGAGTTGCTGAGAACACCTTGATGATTGTGTTTGTGTGCTCTGTGTTTAAACAGGTCTGAGTGCCTGCTTGGTTTTGAGTTCTTTGCTTTCTCATCGCAGAAAAGCTGCGACCTACTACGACCTCCTGGGAGTCAAATCTGATGCCACGTTGGAGGAAATCAAAAATGCGTTTTTTGACAAATCCAAAAAGGTATCATTCCCATTTGGATTTAAATAAAACATGTGGCCACACGAGGGCAGCCTTGCACAGCACATTTTGTGCTTGCTAACTGTTCCCACAGCGGGCTTCCTCACTGTTTGTTTTCAAGCTATGGCTCCCAGTTTAAATAAGGATGGGTATGTGTGTTTACTTTGTGGCTTTGGCCTCATTAAAGGGTGAGAAAGAAGCTTGGCTCAAAGTGCAAAACAAAAATCTATTTGTCATAAAAAGTAAGAACATTTTTCGGTTGTTAATGGTTGCATATTTGACCTGCACCAGATCTTTTCTTTTTTCATGCTTCATGAGGAGAATTTGCTGCTGACTCTGTCCCCTTTATTGTGCAGCTACATCCAGACAGCGACCCGTCAAACCCGGCACTGCACAGCCAGTTTGTGCAGCTGAACGAGGCCTACAGGGTGCTGAGCAAAGATCTGAGTAGGAAGGAGTACGACTTCAAAATACGACAGCCGTATGGTGGTGCTCAAGTCTTCAGATCTGCCTCCACTGATCCCAGCTATAGAGGCAGGTGAGGATTCACCCACATCCGTTAGTGTGTTCCTGCTTATGAACTTTACATTAACAGAGTGTCATCTTTAAAAGCAGCAAATTTCACACAGGAACCCCAGTGTTTGGAGCTTCGTTGTTTCTAACATGTATAACAGTAAAACGGGAGATTGTCAGCATCAGATGTGTTCAATCAATTCTCTTTCATGGGCTCAACAGCATGTCACACAGACTATACTGAGGAGCATGCAGGGCAAAGACTGTTTAATGTCAGATACAGCTGATACCATCATTGATGTTCTCATGTACAGCTCTGCCGGGCAATGTCTGAAAAGGTTCAAGGTTGAAGTGCACATCTGAAAAATTCACCTTTTTTTATATAATGTCAGGCCAGAGCAGCGGTCATCTTAAAGCACCAAAGGACAGATTTAGAAAAGAAACAGAGAATTTGTGACTGACACTGTTACATATCTATTTCTGGGAGTTCCTTTCTCAAGGCACAAAAAGTGTGGACGACAATGTTTAAAATATATATGCCAACTGATTTAAAACTTTTGCAACATGGAATTGACTTTCAATTGCCCCGATATTTAATGCTATAAAAAAGCATGTCTTACAACTACACTTGTGTTACACTTGAATTACAGACATTTCTATCCACAGTCCCACAGTTTCGGGGGACTGAGGCCTTTTCTCTTGTTATTCAGGGACTAAATAAGCACATAAAAGATCTGCAGTGTTGAGATTACGTTTAGTACCTGGTCACTGGAATTCTCTTTATGAGGTCCAAGGAGACCGTGATGTAAAAAATAAACTTGTGTTGCTATTTAAACGAAATAAACAGCTCAGCAAGAAAGGAAAAACTTTAGCAGTGGCCAAATCAACAATCTGATACATTTATGAAACGAATGAGTCCACTGACCACAGAAGACAAATAAATCGCAGAATTATTTCCATGGTTGAGAAATCATCTTCACAGCATCCAGTATTTTAGACAATGAACTTTGTGTTGTATTCAAGAATTTGAACTTGAGATTGAGCTCATAAACTCATTAGGAAATTGTTTACTGAGGTCAGAGAGTGAGAGATCAGTAGGGTCATTTGCTCATAAACGTCTATACATCTGGACTTTTTGAAGCTAGAGGAGTCCCCTCCTGGTGGACATAAAAAAATAAATCTGCTTTGGATTTACTTTCCAGTCCTGGAGCTTTTGGAAGCGCCATCCTTTATATACAGACTATGACCATAACAAAATACAGTAATGCACACTGCACTTGTCATATTTCATGTTTCTTGAAGTTCAGACACGATTTGTGTAACTGCAAATCAAATGAGAAACCTTAGTTATTACAACAAGTGCTTATTACATTGAGCGTTGTTTCTGATGTCACTAGTCAATCTTCTCATGCCTTTCCCATCAGCATGGACGCTTATGAGAACATCCGTTACTGGGAGCAGGTTCATCACCCTCACACTCCGGAGATGATGGCCGAGGAGAAGCAAAAGAGGAGGAGGAGGAACTTCCGCCTGGTGGCGTATTGTGTCGTTGCTATGATGCTCAGCATAGGAGCCCACGCCGTCCTCTTCAAGTAAAAACCCCACACACGATACCGACTGAGCATTCAGCATTTTGTATTTAAATTTAAACTGTAAATATTAGAAAGAAGTGTGCGTTTGGTAAACTTCCTCTTGCTCACATCCTGTCCTTTGTTGTCCACACTGTGTCCTTTTATTTGCTGCTCATTCACATCCAGATGAATGAGGAATGTTGTGGACGTGTCTCAGTGCCATGTGTGTTGGCACAACCTCCCAACTCGTGGCCTTGAGTTTGCTTTCACACACTGACCTGGTGCCACATGTGTTTGTTGAGATTCACTTCTTTGTGATGTGAGCAGCTCCTCTAACAGCTGTACAAACCCATAAATAAAGAGCGCCTGCTGAGTTCTTAGGTTAAGCTCTCTAAAAGGGAATTGTCTACCTCCCTCTGATGCTTTCAGGAAACTGGAAGAAGTTCACACTAACTTCATGGATGAGAAAGACCGAATCATCATAGAAATTTACAATGAAGCCAAAGAGAGGGCGAGGTGAGTGCACTGAGCTTCAGATTCCTTTTTCCCCCCTGCTTCTCTCTGATGATGCGTTTGTTGTTCTGATGCTGTTTCATTTGCGGTTTTTCAGGGTCAATGGTTTTAAGAAGCAAACAGAAATCCTGCGTCAGAAGCACGCCGAGTTTAAGGAGAAATACAAACGCACTGACGTTGGAGACGACAAGTAGCAGATCCTTCAGTTGTGCTCGGTGATGCTGTTGTGTTAGTTTTAAGATTATAAAGTTTTATTTTCTGACCTTTTTAAACATGTTTCCACGCCTGTTTCTGCCCTCAGATGTGATCCTGAAATCTGCAGGGAGTGGGTGTGGTTTAGGGGGAGGGTTCCTCTGGTCATAGATGCTGACCAGGATAAGCTTTTATATTTTATGGGACTCGTTTGTTCCCAAACCTGTTCACGGTTTGTCCACAGGAGCCGTAATGAGCTCTATCAAACGGCCCCTAATGGAGTCTCAGGAACATGCTGTTTGCTGTTTATTGTTCTCAGCCTCATTTCTGTTACAGCTGTGCAGCATCTGGAACTCACATGTGACGGTGAATAATGCAACATGACAGCTGATGAAGTTGTGAAGAGAAAGACTCTTATTTGCACCAATGTTTCATGTTGTTTTAAAAGAAAATGTCTTTGAGCGCTCAAGTGTGGACGTTGCTGTTTAAATTGGTTCACACCTGATATATATTCACAGGTGTTTGATTTTTAGACTTTCTGCACTTCCTGCCAACAAACATCTATTTCCCACAGAAAATCTGGAGAAAAAAGTGCCACTGAGTAAGTTATTTATTGCAAACTGTTGTAATATTATGGAGAAATGCATTTAAAGGAAAGATCACACACATAAAGTGAGCCAACATTTACCATTTTGGCCTCTCAGTCTTTATATAATATATTGTTTTATGTTTTTGCTGCCTTATCGAGTCCCTCTTGGGACATCTGAGAGAAAGCATTAAAAGATCTCATTAACCATCCTTTCGCTTGCTTTCACTTTGGTTCTACGTGCTCCTTGTTATTTAATGTCTTACTTATTACCGTTTCTTCCCATAGTGTCATTTGTTTCCTGTTACCTTTTAACGAGCAGCAGAGAAGAATCGGTAATGATGCAAATAGATTTTTCTCAGATCTTTGTTTTCCATCACGTCAGTGAAAGTGAATCATACATTTTTAACTGAAACTTAACCTTGAAGACAGCAACGCAGTTATGTTTATTTGCATGTTTGCTTTTACAAACAAGAAAATTTCCAGTGATCATCCAGGAAAGGAGACACCCATTATGAAGTCGAGGCTTGGATTCTTTCCTTCTTTCTTTCTTTCTTTTTATTTTTGAAGGAATTGTGTGGGTGTGTAAAACCCTGCATCTACAGCGTGAAGTTTGTTTTTAAGAAAGGATATCGCCCCTTTTCCCTCTCTGTTTTCTTGTCACCAGCGGCCCCTGCCCTGAGACGTCAGCAGGAGATAACATACTGTGTCCCCGCATAGCTCTCAGACACCCTCACCCTCATGTGGCGTGTGAGTACCCTGTCATAACCCAAACACGCCATAATGACTGAGATCCTCGTGTCAGCATGCCTTCACACACACACTGATAGGAGATGAGGCTCAAGAGTTTTCCTGCTAGAGAAGAAAACAGCTCTGGATGCAGTTTTAATTTACTTTTATCTTTAGTTTAATGAGCTGCGAAGAGAAACTGTGTAGAATCATGCTCTGAAATACAAGCGTGACATGCTCTTTGGAGATTATTTTTTATTGATTAGCTGGATGGGAGGGGCTGAAATGCTTAATTTCCTTCCTTGGGCATTAAAAAGATCTTAAAACTGCTCCCAAACCACAGTGATCCACCTCCTGGAATCAAAATTGTTTTTATGATTTTAACCTCCTAAGACCCGAGCTCTTCCATGGCATATATTTTTAATTTATCTTTGATATTTGGGCATATTGGGACCCAGTGAATGTAAAAACAAAGAATTACCAGATTTTTTTTTTTTTTTTTTTACCTGATTTTTGTTTTTAAGAAAAATGAGAGCCACATATGAGGACATTTGTTTAAAATTTTGATAGAAGAGTGGCAGTATAATGTCCTCGTAAGTGGATATCAGGCCCTTGTAGAGCAAAAATTAGTATTTTGGTCTAGACAACCCAAAATGTGCTGTCCACATATGTGGACGCCAGGTCCTAGGAGGTTAATTATCAGTAAACTCTACTACTGTGCAAAAGTCATGAGGAGCTTTTTTTTTTAATAAATATTTTGCTTCCAAGCAGATAGTTTCTTTCTGAAGGTCTTTCAAAGTTTGTCTTTGGACATTGACTGATTTTTCACTGATTTTCAGTTCAGTCTTTGTGTCTGACTTTTTTCAGAGAAACATTTAGTTTTTTGTTAAGATTCATAACACTGACCTATGAGTCAAGCATAAAGCACCTAACTTGAGGGATGGATCACTGTTGTGTGTACACGTAACAGACAACGACAGAGAAAAGTATTTTTGCACTGACAACGTGATTCCCCAAAAGCTATTAACTCAAAATATGGCAAATCTTGTCATGTTGTGCAGTGTATCCTTAAACAATCTGGGAAAGCTGGAAAAGTGGAGGACTAAAGAAGTTGATCCCTCTGCTGCTCACTGAAAGCTCATCAGAAATGTTCTCGGTGAAAGCGTATCTGTCGGGAAACTATTCTTAAGGAAAGGAAATGGTGATAAAATGTTGAGGTATGAGAAATTACACAGAACTGGACAGAAAATCAGGGGCAACAAGTCTGAAGGAGAGATGAATAAATAGTTTGAAATTTCTGTTTTAATCCAGTCATTGTCAGGATGTATGGAGGAAGTCAGGAGAGAGGTACAGCAGTGATGGCCTACAGCCATCTAGTGAAACACGGTGGAGGCTCTGTCATGGTTCAGGGCCCCATTTCAGTCAGTGGTGTTTGGGATCTTGTCAAAATTAATGGAATTATGAATAGAGAACAATATTGTCCAATTTTGACCCATGATGCAATACCAACTGGAAGGCATCTGATTGGCAGCTGCTTCATTTTTCAGCAGGAAATAATTCCAAACTCACTGCCAGTGCAGTAAAAGCACACCTGGATAGACAAACACTAACTGGAACACTAACAGCCATGGAGCGGCCTCCCCAGATCCCAGACCTCAACATTATTGAAGCAGTGTGGGATCATCTTAACAGAGAACAGAGCAACAGACAGCCAACGTTCAAAGCAGAGCACTGAATATCCTTCAATAAGTCTGGAGAACCGTTCCTGAAGATGACTTAAAGAATTGAGATGAAATGTTGCCTTCAGGTTAAGGCTGCATAAAGGTGGTCAAACCAAATATTGACTTTCAAGCTTGTTAGAATTATACAAACTCTGTTTTTGTCTTATATACTGTATTTCCATGTATGTTTGCAGATGTTTCCATAAATCACTGCACCTTTTTACCATTTCCTCAAAAAAATATAAATAAATGAAGTGTGGCCCAAGACCTTTCCACAGTTTATCAGTTCTACTTGACACTTTGTTTTGGGCTCTTTTTATTTGAAAAATGCCCCTTGTCATTTTCTTCTCACAGTGGATGGACAGCAAATATGTAAATAATAAAGTGAATAATGGCTGACTTTGATTTAGCTGCTTTACTGTCATGACTCAGTGGAATATTTGAAGAAAACAGAACAAATCATTCGTCAGCGTTATTAGTAACACCTGAGCTGCATTCCTACCGCGACATGTCAGTCTGTGTTTACACGCAGGGTCACTGTGCATTACAGCGTTTGGTCATGTTGACTTGTTGAGGAATTCCTTGTAAATAGCTTCTATGTTTAAACTGAAGACAATGTTTATCAATCATCAGCTCTTTGCTCTCAGTATGTGTTGGATTGCAGACAAGTGTGCACCAGCTGAACTCTTAAATCATTGGCATTACTTTGATTAAATACAACATTTCACTAAAGTGTAATTTTAAGGAAGTTGTTCATTGAATAGAAAAGTTATAAAGAATTTAGATATTACTGTGTCACCCTGATCTATTTTCTAGCAAGGACAAGGTGTTCACAAGTCAAAAACACTCTCAGGAATCAAAGTTTGATGATTAAACACTTCTGATTTGGCAAAAAGTAATCTGTTTTAAGTATACTCTTAGGGGTACATGTTATAAGATGGCATCTTTAAATCACAGTCTTTCTCATGGATAAGTAAGAAAGCCAGTGGACAGCTGGTCCCCTTTAAAAGAAAAATGCCTCAACTGATGCGCACAACAATCACCATTTTCTAAAAATGTAATCCCCTTATTGTTTAGCCTCCATATTCACATGTAAATACTAAAATATGTCCCCTGCCACTGACACGACCTTGGTGTCCTCAGTCATGCTCCCCACTTACAAGAGGCCCCTGGAGGCCCCCTGACCCCCCGCTGTGGGACCAATAGACACTCCACCTGTGTGCAGTGCGCCTATTCCGTCTGGAAAAAGTTGGCAGCGCAATGGTTACGCTGCGTGCGTCTCAAGGGCAAAAAGAAGCGAGGAAACCGATCACAGCAACAAATGAAGGTCTACCTTTCCAGACCTGCCTGTATCTCCGCTCTGACTGCTCTGCTGTAGTCACGCTGTCTGCCACAGCAGCCGAGGATGTTATTCTAGGTTTATTTATAAGGGGAGTGGAAAAAAAACGGGAAGATGCGCCTGGAGGGGAAACGTCACATTTTCAGTAGGAGCGACGGTGTGGTGAGACTGTGACCGAGCCGGGGAGAGGAATATGCGGCACATAACCTCCGCGCGTCGGGCCAGGGCGTCGGATCTTTTCCGGATTAACGTCCTATAGCTGGATGATGCGATTTCTTTCTTCAGACACACAGGATTTGATGATCGCACCACGTTTAAGCGGGAATCTGTAGCCTGTGTGATCCCCCAGTAACGCCACCCCGGACCCCCCGGACCGGTTTCATGGGAGCCGAACCAAGAGGCGAACTGTGCTCATAATCACTGCAGGAAAGCATCACTTTAAAGTTCGTTCAAGTTTCTGGAAAAAGGATAAGGATTTGGCTGCTTTGGTGCCACATTTAACATTATAAGAAAGCCACAGTTTGTGCAGGGAGGGTCATTTCAGTCTACAGGGTCTCACTAATAGAGGATTTAACTGTCATAGAGTTCATATAGAGAACTGAGTCCTAAATCATTCGAGCTAAAATGCGACACAATAAAGTTATTGTTACGACCCTGATGATGCCACCCTGGGGGTCCTTTCAGGGAAGGGAGACTGGAGAGTGAAAGCGGGATATCTGCGCCTTTAATCGGACACGGAGGCGACGCAAGGAGGACAAGCCAGCTTCTTTTTTTGGATTGGTCCAAAAAATATTTTTTGCGTGCCCCTTGGACTCCTGCACAATGGGGATTATGCTACAAGTTATTCTAGGAATGTTTCAATTCCTGCTGCTCACCAGAATACCGACTTCTCACGCCAAGGTATGTATGTATGGATCATTTGACCTACTATATATCTATATATCTATATATATTCCTGGTCTGTTGGAGTCTGGTGGGAAGTTGTAACCTTGTGGAAGTTATCCTCTGGGTCAATGACACCTGTCACTTCTGGTCCTGTGGCAGAAAAACACAACGAAACCCTCCAAGATTAAACGTGGCTTTCAGTAATTACTTTAATGTGACATCCGGGTTCACTGTCTCCTCTCACACCATCATAATTCAGTGATACTTTACATAAAGCATGCTTTCTGGTGAGTGTATTGACTGTTTTGCACACTTTGGCCTGTTAAAGCTAGGTCGATTAATTATAAGCCATTCACAAGGACAGTGATTGAGTTGCCAGGTAGTGGAAAATCCTCCTCCAGCAGCGCAGTAGCTTTGTTTCTGTTAGCTTCATTCATCAAATGAAACCCTTTTGCCTTTAGGGAAGAAAAGATGGAGGACATGTGGACCAGAAAAATCAATTTGTGAGCTCATTATTATTAAAGGAGCCGTGCAATGTGTTGAACTATATGTATCTCCAAGCCCATTAGCTTAACATAAAGACTGGGAACAAAGTGAACAGCTAAGTTATCCCTGCCTACCAGTACTACTATACATTCCTAATTAACACATCTGATCTCTTTTTGATCTATAGAAATAAATTATACATGATTTTGGCTGGGAGCAAGAATCTCCTGGATTCATTTATTACCAACTTACAGCAACGAAATAATGAATATTTATAAATATAACAGATGCCGGTTGCTGGAACTGTGGGTGCGTAGGCTGGGTCAGATGACAGACCTGATCCAATCTAGCCTTTCCAGTGGAAGGCCAAGCTAATGAGGTAGCTCCATGCTTACTGTGCTGACCTGAAGGGCATTAGTAATGTTTTCATACATATAGGCCATTAGCATGTGTGTGTGTGTGTGTGTGTGTGTGTGTGTGTGTGTGTGTGTGTGTGAATACTGACCCACTCTTAGTTATTTTATCTGTTTATCAATGGATATCAAGGTTAAAGTAATTGCTATTAAAGCAGAGCCTCTCAGCTTTAATTTAAAGATATATACATCTACATTTTTTTGATTCAGCAACTGCTTTATACCCAGATGGATCCTGTTCTTTTCTTACATCATTTCTTGTATCTGGATCAATTAAGGAAGTAAAAGTTTTGGTATTTGCTTTTTGACACAACATGTGGTCAAAGGACCTCTCAATGCTAGTAAACCAGGCCATCATTAGGCTGCAAAAACAAAACGATTCCTAAAAAGAGACAATGGAAACATCTGGAGTGGCCAAATCAAAAGCTGAAGGAACTTGTGAATTTAAATAAACACACACAAGCCTACAGGAGAAAGCAGTAGTGGATGCTCACAGGATCCTTTCCATTGTAAAGGAAATGCCTTCAGAGCATGTAGAAAAGTGCAGAACAGTGTTCAGAAGGAAGGCATGTCATTATCATCAGTCTACTAAAGACTTCACAAGAGGAAATAAAGAGGACTCATTGCAAACAAGCCAGCGCTTCAACAGCACGTGAGAAGAAGATTTGGAGGTGCTCCAAATGATGTGAAGCATGCAACATCTGTCAAACACAGTGGAGGCAGTGTGATGGCATGAACATGCATTGCTTTCAGTGCCAGTGGATCACTTGTTTTTATAGATGATGTGACAGTACACAGAAGTTGTTGAATGAATTATGAAGTGTTTAGGGAAATACTGTCTGCTCCGATTCAGTCAGATGTTTACAGTGGACATAGAAACACCCAGCAGTATTGAGGCTAAAAAAAAAAAGTGGAGTCAAACACATCAACAGATCCGACCCTGACTGAACATATATTTAACTCGCTGAAGACAAAACTAAAGGCAGAAGGAATTACAAAGAGACAGCTGCAAGAGACAAGGGGAGTCACTTAAGCTAGTCGTAATGAGCACTGAAAATAGATAACTGCTTGTAAACTTTTTATACAACATGTTTGTTCAACCCTTTGACATAGATATTAAAGTCTGCACTTTAATTACATCTTAACTAATAAATATACAGCGGTGGCTTGCAGTGCAAAAATTATAATCTCACTATTATCTGTCAAAGTATTTTTTAAGTCATTAACATAACACCAGTGCATTTCAGATGTCGTCCCAAGTGCTATCTAAAAAAACAAGAATATATTGAAGGGCTTTTTTCAGTCTGAGAGCCTAAAAATGATTAATTATAGTGTGTGTCAAGTAATAAGAGTCAGGGTTGTGAGGGGGCTGGAGCCTATCCCAGCTGTTATGGGGGAAGAGTTAGTATAGAAATCATTCATAAGAAATTCTCACTGATTGCACTGGCTTGTCCCTCGATGTGGCATATGGGCTCATTTTTCCACCTACACATATAGCAGCTCCTGCCCATGCTGGTTTTTTTTTATTTATGTCTGGAGGCTCGTATCAGGAACAGGCAGTGCTCTGAAGTGGATCCAACCCTGACTCTGCGGTGCTGCTCTATACTGCATGTTTTACGTGTTCGTCATCCTAGACACTACATGGCAGACACCAGTGTGCACTTGGAGAGCCTCTTCACCTGCTCACAGCCCATCTTAAAGCCAAGGCTCTCCGCCTTCATGCTGTCTGCCTCCCTGACAGCTTATTTAAAAAGGGGGTCATCCTGCTCCTCCTGCAGTGATGAAGCTCAGTGTGGGAGAGATGGTGTTTAGGTCAAGGGCAGGGCCTTTTTCACACACATACACACACATGGCCCATCTGTACAGTGTGCACAGGGAGTTAGATGTGTTAGACAGACAGGCAGTGCCAGTGCAGATGGCTTTGGGCTGGCACTCAGGAGTGTGTGTGTCAGTGTGTGTGTGTGCTAGCTCTGTGCAGATATGGCTGCCAAAGGGAGTTAATCTTAGACTCCTCTCTAAGAATGATACAGAGAGGACACATTTACTTCAGCTCATAGCGCTCACAAAATGGCCCCAGCATAAATCAACACTGTTCAATCAATGTGGGCCTAACCCATGTGTGTATAAGGGGGTGGATCAGTAAAAGGGGGCCAACTGGACAAAGTCTACAGGCCTTTCAAGTGGCCTTGATACAAGTAGAGTGCCATAAAATGCAGGTTCTTCTCATGTGTGTTTATGAGAGGCACAAAAAAATCCTGTACATTATAATAAAAGTACCTCAAGTGCTTGCTATATTTATTCCTTGTTAAGGTGACAGATAAAATCTGATTAGTCTGTTTTGTCAGCACGATTATGCAAAAACAACCAAGCCGAATTACATAAAACCCAACACAGATGGAGGTGGAGCATGAGCAAAGCAAGAACTCATGAAAATTTGTCTTCTTTTGCTACACTTTCTTCAAAACTGCAAAATAGTGCATGGGGTTTGGTGGTGGATAGGCTCTATCAGTACCCTTCTTGCCAGGACCCTTTTTTGTGTTGAAGCTGCTCAGTCCATTAGTTCCCAATCAGCACCGGGCCCCTTCAAATGCTCATGAGATTAGTCTGAGAGGTCGTGAGATGCATGAATATTTTATCGCTTTGGTCCTCAATCAGGTTTTTGAATGAGTTCATGTGGAACTGATAAAAGTCATGAACATCTGCAGAACCACAATAAGATGCTTATTTATTTATGTCAAACAGGTTGAGAAGCACTGGTTTAATATTTAATAACACTTGATATTTTTAGGATATTAATGGAAATTTGTTAGTACTATAAAATTATAACTGCAAAATGAATGGTTGAGATGAGGAAGAAGTACAATATCTGCCTCTGAAAGTACCAGAGTTAGGCTGCAGGATATAGAGTTCATCAGTCAGATGTTCGAGTGTTTTCACCTCTTGCAAAAATATTTAAATTACATTGCAGTTAAAGCACAGTGTTAAGGTGACAGGTGAGGTCTGAATAGTCTGTTTGTCAGCAACATAACGCAAAAACAAAAAAGTCAAAACCAGAGAGAGAGAGAGAGGGCATGAAAAAGAGGGGAACTTGTGTTATTTTTTGTGCTCCTTTGCATCGGTTTGCTTAAAAGACACAAAATAGCGCATTGGGTTTGATTCAGGACAGGCTCTGAGTGTAATATAGACACATACATTTCCAGGAATGGATATCATGAGGGAATTTGAAGAGAAGTGGGAGAGGACAACAAAGTATTTCATTGATATTTAGATCAATGGGTGTCTCCAAAGCTTTGATCGGGTTTTAGCATCTCCATCATCCAGGTAAAAAATATGCGTGAAATTTGATCATAAACATAAAACTTGCAGCCAAACACACCAAGAGACCTCACCCACACAGAAACTGCTCTCTAACAGAGGAGAGACACAACTCGTACCCTTCAAAGATATCTCTGTATCAAAGTTCAGCGGTTTCGCTTTCTTCCTGTTATTTCCCTACACGCTTTATTGAGCTCGTCACGCTCAAACTCCAGGTGTGAAATATTGTGGTGTTCATTAACGGGAAATACTTTGATCTGTTGATCTGCACCAGCACCCTTTTACAACAGTGTCAAGCAAGAAGTTGCAGATAATAGCTGGAGAGTCAAATAAATGCTGTTTAGTTGATCAGTAACAGCCAATATGTGTTTTTTATCTTGGCGGCCAAATTTGGGAGATAAATTTCACATTAAGTCTGATGTAATAGATAAAATGTGAACTTGAGCAGTCCATGAACTTGTTTTTAAGGCTGACATAATTACATATAGCTCAGATTCACCCTATAGATTAAAGGTTATAAGTAGATATTTTGGTATTTTATCCTACCAACTGTATACAAATGAGTTAATTTAGTGTCTTTAAAATGATTACTTTTCTATTTTATTTAAAACTGAAATGAAACCACTCATTGTATGACTGAGATTGTTGCTACCTCTCTCCAGCTTGCTCACTGGCGCCCTGCCGACTCCCCCAAATCCAGAGAAGGTCGAGAAGGTATGTTTATGTTTCTACATAAACTCACGCGTCACAGAGGTGAAAGGGTAGAACAAATAAAACACACTGTTTGTCCTTGTCTCTCCACAAGTGCGACGGTGGTTGGAGGTGTACTCGCGGAGCGGCTGCGAGCCTCGAGACACTCTGGTGGAGGTTTGGCGGGAGTTTCCAGGTGAGACCCACAGCCTCTTCATCCCATCTTGTGTGTCGGTGAGGCGATGTGGCGGCTGCTGTGCTGACGAGGCTTTCGAGTGTGTACCCACGCTCACACACACAGTTACCATGGAGGTACACACGCACACGCACACGCACATACAGGAAGTCTGCTCAGATGATAAATACGCACTTACTTTCTTCTGACCTGTGTGCAGCTGATGAGGACGTCCTTTATGAAGCACGAGCTCACTGAGCTGCCCTTCATCGAGCACAGCCAATGTGATTGCAGGTAATAAAAACCCACCCATCTGAGGTTCAGGCGCATACTGGATAATGCTGCTCCACTGACCTTTCATACACTTTTACAATGGCAATTTTTAAATCTGTGTGCAGGTTAAAGGAACACCTCCAGCCAACACCTACATCAAGGTAAAGAACTCCAATCTTTATCTCTGTGTTTCTGGATTTATTCTGAGCTCTTCTGCTCGTGATAACATCAAACCTGGTCTTTCAGCCATGTCCAGACTCTGCACTGATGATATACTTAAAATTCTGCTGATTATCTTAATAATGAGTAGCTGGTAGTCGGACTGGTATTTCAATTACAAGAAAAGGACTTCTTGATTAAATCCAAGTAGCTACAGGCTACTGAACAGTCTTTTAAAAAAGTGCTCAGTTCTTTACATGAAAGCTTCTACTTGCTACAAAACTCCAAAATCGCAGAAAAATATCTCGCCTGTGCTACGCAACAAATGTCCTTATTCACCTCATTAATGTCCTCGAAACAGCAGTGTTTGCTTTCAAAGTAACAGTTATAAATGGCGAAGAATGAACATGTTGCTCAAGAATTCAAAGAGCACGTCACATGAGACCCCGGACTGGGTTAATCCAGTTTAAGAGCACTGACATAGTCGCTCACACCTATAGCTGCTGGAAGCACCCTGACCGGGCTACATTAACTCATTAACTCCAGATTTTTGGGCCTCACTTCACCATTGTGTCCAGAGGCATGCTGGTCAGGAAGGCTCATTTGTCTCCCACTAAGCAGGGGACATCCATGACTGATGTTTTTTAGGATGAATGCGGTCAAGCACAATCATTTAAAAAAAAAAAAAAAAAGCATTCCTTTATGCCTAAATTTGGTTGAATAGTGAAAGATGAAATGTGTTTTTAGGCTCCTACAAAGACTGGAATTTAACCCCATTTCAATCATGAACTCATGTTTATCCACTGAGCAATTTTCCACAGAATAGTGGTCTTAAAAAGCTGTCTGAATGGAACATTGCCATCAAGGCTGAAATTGAATTAAAATGTGATTTGTGTCTGTTTTTGTTTTGTTTTGTTTGTTTTTTAAATTCAAAAGTTCACTGGTTTTTGTTTTGGTGGTGAAATGTTGTGCTGTAATGCCCATGCAACATGCACTCCAGAAATGAGTGATAAAAAAGTTACTTTTAAAGCATTACTAAGGACTTAAAAGGCATAATACATGCAATAAAAATAATTTAAAGCTAAAAATGTTAACTGTTCATTAAATTAATTTGAAAAATGAATGTAATTTAAGTTAAACATGATTGATGAATTAACTTTTTTAAAGTTAATTAGAATAATTGTTCATGAATTTTAAAAACAATTTGTGTATCAGTTTAGAGGTAAGTTTTACAGTGACACCATAATAAAAAAGAAGAAGAAAATCAAAGTAAGATGAAAATGTAATAGGTATAAACTCTATACTTTTAGAAAGAATAAATAAACCTCTTACAGTTATTTGGAAGGTCAAATCAAATCAAATCAAATCACTTTTATTGTCACATCACATGTGCAGGTACACTGGTACAGTACATGTGAGTGAAATTCTTGTGTGCGAGCTTCACAACAATCAAGAAAAAAATGTAGTTAATATAAACATTATTTTTTTTTTAAAAATCTGTGACTTTGTTTTTGTATGGGCAGTTCCCACATGCTGGGAATCATGGTGGTGCAGTGGTAAGCAATGTCATCTCAGAGAGATTAAGGCCTGCTGCGGGTCTTCTGTGTGGATGTTCTCCCTGTGCCTGCAGTGACTTCCTCCCACAGTCCAAAGACATGCCCGTCAGTTTAATTAATGATTCTAAACTGGTATAGATGTGTTTCTTTAAGCATCTCTGTGATAAGACTGCAGGCGCGTCCAGGGTGGAACCAGCTGGGATGCTAATGTGGATAAGCAGTTGGGAAAACAGGAATGGATGGACGGATGGAGCTGAATCAGTCATGCCTTGCATGTATCAGCTCGTTGCAGCATATCATCGCTAATTATCAGCAGCTGTAGTAAAGTGAAATGTTGTGACACCTTGGATAGTACAAGTCTTCTGCATGTAAATGTGGGTGCACTGACTTTGTTCCATTAATGCAATGATTTTCTGCTGCTGCAGAGTGCCTTTAATACACCAGGCAGGACATATCGTACTTCAGGAAAATGGGGGGGGGGATCAATCCAGGGACATTGTGATTACATGGTATGGGTTTGTAATTTATTACCCAACCCCTGTCCTTGTTTTCTTACAGAACAGGGTCATGTGACAGGGTTGGGAAGGACATGTGGTGACTAACAAGACCCAGTCAGCCAGTGAATGTGGGTGTCATTATTTCTAAAAGTCTGCTTTTCCTCTCCGTGCAGACTACTAAGTAATCCCGGAGCTTTCAAAGCCAAACAGCGTCTTCAACAGTCTCTCTTTTAGAAGTCCTAAAATCAGTAAGAGTACTGTGGACACTAGGTTTGAAGCAAAAACACATTAGTGCAATAATGATCCTGTATCTGCTTGGTGATTGGAGAAAATTGCTCTTTATGTTAATGACAAAAATAAAGACGCCTTTCTGTCCAGCACGTAGGGCCAATGTCAGCTGCGGCTGACAGCTGGATGCTGTGAAAGGAGCATTTCTGCTCGATCTCTGCTTCTTGTTTGTGTGCAGGTCCAACCACACAGTCATATGATTGCATCTTTAATGTTTATGTCCTGCTGCTTCCTGTTAGGATGTGAACATAAATAAAGAATTCCAATGTATGTGTGTGTGTGTGTGTGTGTGTGTGTGTGCGTGCGTGCGTGCGTGCGTGCGTGCGTGCGTGCGTGCGTGCGTGCGTGCGTGTGTGTGTGTGTGTGTGTGTGTGTGGGTGGGTGCATACAGTTTTCTATGCCTTTAAAGTTACAGGTTATGTGCCTGTTTGACTCTGTGTGTTTTTGTGAAATATTATATGTTCTGTGCTTTGTGTTAATACATACGAGTTCTTTCATGTGATGTTGAAAGAGTTAGCATCTGTGTGACTCTCTCCCAGCATCCCCTGGGATGGCTGGCATCCTGTTGTCACCGTAGCGATGATTTTATCTCCCCTGCCATGTGGTCTCTCACAGGCTGACGGAGGACAGTCACGCATCCCTAATAGTAAATTAGAACTCCAAAAACAACAACAGCAGCAGCAGAGGCAACAGAGTCTGTTAATAATGTCAGGGCTAAGCTGGTAAACATGGTACAGTGCCCATAATTGGATATGGTTTAATATAACAGATGGGACTGGAACAGAGATGAGTTGAAGTTGAAAAAACTCTACAGAGCTGTAGATGCACTTTATTGAAGCCACCAGTCCACATTAAAGTGGATTAGATTGCGCTCAGTACATGCTGGACACTCAAAATGATAAAAACTGGTTATCAGTTGACAGTAGAGTGACAGTGACATTTTCTCACCCTGCACTGAGAGTCTGAACTAATTAATTGTTTTGTTTATGTCATGAAGTGTAGGGAGAGTAAACAGTGATTACTGGATTTTTCCATTTACTGATCTGTTTCTTTGTAAACCAGTTATGCTTTCAAAACACTGCTAAGATACCACCAGCACCGTATTGGTACAGTGACAGTTTACAAAAGAAGAGGACCCAGATACAGGACAGTCATGTATAAGTCATACAGTTAGCGAGGCAAAAGTATGCTCATGTTTGAAGATATGCTAAATGTCCAATTCTGCAAGACCAGAGAGTGTCTCAGAAGGTTCCTGGATTTAGATCTGGATCAGGTGACTTCATACACACTAATTAGACATTTTATTAAGTATACCTTTCAGATTCAGATTCACTACCTTAACTGTTTGTGGCATGACAGCATCACACAGTTGGTGCAGAGTTGTCTGCTGCACATCCATGATGCGAACCTCACGTTCCATCACGTCTAAAGGTGCCCTATTGGATTGAGATCAGGTGACTCTCCAGGCCATTTGAGTACAGTGAAGTCACTGTTCAAAAGGATCATTTGAAATGATTGTTACATAGTGTGTTATCCTACTGGAAGTGGATATTAGCAGATAGGTGCTATGTGTTCATAAAGGATGGACATGGTGAGCAACAATCGTCAGGTAGGCTGTGGTCTTTAAACAACGTTTAACTGGTGCTAGAGGGTCTAAAGTGTGCCAAGAAAATATCCTGCACACCATTAAACCACCAGCAGTCTGAACTGTTGATAGAAGGATCCATGATGCTTATACCAGATCATCTGAATGTGGCAGCATAAGTCAAAACTCATCAGACCTCATACCTTTGGTCATGATAAGTGGTTAATTGACTTGCTGTTGCCTTCTGCTTGAAGCGGTTTGGCCGTTCTCCTCTGACCTCTGTCATCAACAATGCATTTTCACCCAGAGAATTGGATTTTTTTCTCTGGAAATATTCTCTTTTTTGGGCTGTTCTCTAGAGATAATTTTGTGGTAAAATCCCAGTACATCAACAGTTTCTGAAATACTCAGACCCGTCCATCTGCCACCAATAATCGTGCCATATTCAGATTGACTTAAATCATCTTGCTTCTACATTTTGTTTCAGTTTAAATGCATTGGGTTACAGCCATCAGATTGGCCGATTAGATATTTTCTGGAGAGTGTATAATCCTTTCTTTATCCAGGTAAAAGTCTTTCCAACAAGTGATTGCCTTGTACAAATCTGTATGAACAAATCTGTTCATACGTTTTTGACTAATAAAAAAAAAGAAACAAACTGAAACAATAGCAAAACCTCCTTAGTATCTAATAACATCAGATCAACCTCAGCAGAAGTTTTGAAGACCTTTTAACTCAGGCTGTCAGATAGCCTGTTGAGTTTTAAAATGATTAACTCTGAATTATAGTGTATTAACAGAAATCCATAAAGGTTCTTAGAATTGCAAAATGTTGCAGTTTGAAATAATTATTTACCACCTGCAGGCTCTTTGAAAAGCATTGGCCGATGTTAAACTGCAGTTCATATTAAACATATTAAAGTGGAGCTATTATCCATTTCTCTCTCTCTCTCTCTTGTTAACAGCACATTTGATCTTCGGACTGCTGTAAACTCCCTGTTTCAGACTTTTTTTTTAAGTCCTGGGTCTATGTGATGTCACTATGTGATGGAATATTAGGGCCACATTAAGAAAAAGTATTGTTGATCATTTTGAAAAAAAAAAGTCCATTTTTGTTTCAGGACAAACTGTCCCGCCTGCTGTACTCTCTACAAAATGACGTGTTTAGATGAGTTAGTTAAACAAATTGATGAGCCGTCTTGTGATACGTACATCCTCTTTATTGCACGAGGGTGTAACCATCAATACACCCTGGATCTGTCCATTACAACCATTGCAAGCCATTTTAGAGTATCTTGGAAGTACAACTGTAACATCCACAGTTTGACTTTTTTCTTGAAATACAGCTTTGATGTTTTTATCAAAATAGAATTACGACTTTAATCTTGAAATTTTGACTTTATTCTCAAAATAGTTGATAAAATATATATATATTTTTTTCTTCCTATGTCATAGAGAGGAGATATCTTTAATTCTGTAATGTTGGGCAGGCAGCTCTGGCTTTGAGCACAGTAGCTCCACCCACCCGCTGTTCAAACCTTGTGTTTGTGAGAAGCAGCCAATCAGAAGAAAGTTGGGCTTAACAGAAAGGCACTAACATGTCTCTTTTGATAAATGCTAAATAAATAAGGACTGTTTGGAAAGTTGTTGTAAAGTAAAGTTAAGGAGTTTGGTTTCAATGTCATATTTATCTATCTAGTGACACTGAGTGTTATTTTTTTATTTTTTCTCATGGAAAACCTTTGACCTTTGATGGTCTTATGTTTTGGTAAAGTTCTAGGCTCAAAATGTTTCCATCTCTTTTTCCTTCTTGTCTTTCTGTTGCTGCCTGTTCCCCAGTCTCTATTACCATGTTTTCTTTTATGTCTTGTATCCTCTACACCTAATTATCTTGACCTTTGTTAATTAGTTTCACTTGTGTGACATTTCCCAGCTGTTTCCTGTCTCTGGTTAGTCTTTTGTTCATATAAATTTATATATCCATTTAGTCTAGTTTACTTTTATGTTATTTTAGATGCTTTTCACACATTTTGTGCAGTTCTTCCTTTGTAGCATCGCACATTTAGGTCCTCTCTCCTGAAACACAACAGTGTAATGAGAATCTGAACATCACATCCCTTAATACTTAAACCGAATGCACTTCACTAAATAATTTGGGAAATGAAAAGGACAATACCACAAATGTTTTTTGATAATATAACAATTATGTAAAGAATGATCAATATCAATAAAATATTAATTAAAATGACCCACATTGTAAATGGGTATCTTCATATCCCAGACTGTCAGATAAAGGAACAGATCAACATTATAAAAAGTTATCAAACATTCAAAGAGGCATGCAGTTCATTTAAGGACACGTTCAGGATGTTCACTCATTAGTTATAGGATGACTTATTTTAGTGCTTGTTCTTCCAAAAGATTCCAAAACCGAAAACCGTTCGTTTGACATTAACTCCTGTCCGTGTGTGACATTTTGTCTGTTTGGTGCTCCCAGGGCCTTTCTGAAGCCAGCAAGAAAAGGCAAGAAAAAGGAGAGAGGGAGGAAGTCCCAACAGAAGACAACTGGAGCCACCAGAGCTGCGTATGTTTACTATTCAGTACTCGCTTTTTTTAAACTCAAATTTACTATGGTTAACTTGTTTTTGTTCAAAATGCAAGGTTTAAGCAGGCGTTACTTGTGTCTGTCGGTGTGTATTCCGGATACTCTCAGTCTCACTGTGAATGTTTGGATTAGAGGAAAACTGGGTTATCTGGTCTACATTATTTCTGAAGAACAATTTGTTTTACAGCTGTGTAGTCAAGGTCTCTCACACACACTGGTGAACACCACAACTGCCATAATCAAAACAGTATTTAGCCAGTATTTATTAATAAATAAATAAAGAACCACAAGTAGGTTGGCTTCCATAAATGAAGGATAAAAGAGTTGTTAATGTTTTCCTCTCGACTCTTTTTCATCTCCTTCCCCTTCACTTTGCTGTCAGTCATTTCCGGCCTCTGGGGGCCAGAGGTGGCTCAGCTTTGGTGTGATGTCTCTCTGCACCCATCCATCATTCAAAACAGGCTTTGTTCAAACTTTGGCAGGGGTGAAATCTGTGTAATTTGCTTGCAAATCCTACCTCCTCTGTCCCTGCCAGCGACAGGCGTGGTCACCGGGACGGGAACAAAGATGAGCCCTCTCTGCCTCATTAAGTAACTTCATTAAGGCCGCCAGCCTCCCGGGAAAACAGAGGCAGAAGCAGCGGCTGTTAATGGACCAAGTGATGCAGGCAACTTTCTCAAAATGAGATTTCAGAGAGGGAAAGTTCAGGGCGTCTAGAGGAGTTAACTGAAGGCCTCCTATACGAACAAAGCCATGGTAACGGGCAGATGAACAGAAAGAGGAGAAAGTTTGTCGGCAGCTTAGGAAACTTTATCCCACATTAGTCACACACCTCCCACACACTGCATTGTGTGGGTTAGTTTCAGACTGGCAATGTGCATGTTCAAACAAGCCTGAGATATTTCAGTCTGGACAGCTTTGGTCTGGACTGAAATATCTCTGTCATGAAATTTTGTGCAGACATTTATGGCCTTCAGAGGATGTTGTTTGATGATCGCTTGATGTTTGCACAACGAGGGGGACTTCTCATGATTTTTAAACATGACTAAATGCCTCTAATGTCTCTAATTTATCATCCAAAACTGCCATTAGGAATATTTTTAATCAGTCCAAGCTTTTAATGGGGAAAACTGAACAAAACTAAAAAAAATTCCCTTGGTGTTTAGTGGTAATGAGCAAACATGGAAAACATTTTAGTCTGCCACGTGTTAGCTGGCTTTCCTTAAACAGTGAATTAATCAATTCAGGATCTAACCATGCTTTTCCTAAATCCCTCTTCCATGCAGAACCCATGCTCCTCCAGCTCCTTCTGCCACATCTTCTCCTCCACCACCATCACTGCCTCCCACCAATATGTCTCCCTCCACCATTTCCTTCCCATCCCCCTCTCCTTCTTCTCCTTCTCCTTCTTCTTCTCTTTCCCCCTCTCCCACGACCCATTGTCGCCCATGCCGAAGGAGGAAGTGGGCCTTGGATGCAACGACATGCCAGTGCCGCTGCACCGTCACAGCTGAAACCTGCAGCCAAAAAGGCCGAAAGCTCAACCCTCGTCGCTGCAAGTTGGTCCCTTTTTTTTTTTAAACAAAACACCTAACAAGAAAAGTTTTCCTTATCATACATGATTGCAATTTAGACACAATATGTGGATAATACACAGAAGATACATGGGATGTGCATTGCTCCAAAGAAGCAGCCCTTTAGAAATTTAGAATTTCGGGTCATATTGAATAGTTATGGAGAAATATATAGTTTGTGGAAAAGGCTCCAATCCCTATAAAATAGCATTCATTGCCGTATCAAAGCTTATCTCAGAGCAGCTGAAATTTGAGTGCATACAGATGTTTAAATGACTTTGAAAAAGACTCTTAATCCCAGATAGCTCCTTATGTGGGTATATTTGACAGAGAAGTTGTTTTAAACAAACAAAATATAAAAAAAATGTACATGCTGCCTTTATAACCACACTCAAATGTCAAACTGAATCCTGTCAGGAAAGTTTTTGCGCTGAAACCTTCCTCTTTTAATTGTTTACTGCTCTAGGTGTGAAGCCATGAGGACTTGATGTGTCCGCCCACATTCTTTTCGCCTCCATCTCTCCACTAAATCCCTGTCGATTCATCGCCCACCCTCAGCATCAGTGCCATAGACCATACAGACACTTGGAAAGGCGGCGTCTCAAACTGAGGGGAAGCACACAGAAGAACCTGTAGCAGAGCTCCAGTAAAGCAACAAGTTCATCATCACTGCATACATCTGCTGTGTGCAAACATCTTTCCGCCTCCGTGCTTCTGTGGGAAAGATTCTATCAGTCTGCATGTACATTGCGTGTGCTGACATGTAGCGTCGCAAAACACATCCAATCAGTGGAGGATGAAAGTGGCAACTTTGAGAGGCATGGGAATAGACAGAGAAAATCTTTCTCGGTGTACACAAGCCTGCAGGGGAACGCGCTGTGCTGTTATTTCGGAGGCTGGACTCCGGGAAGTTCCTTTCACCTGCAATTAAACTTGTAAACACAAGAGAACAGTGGAAACAAGAGCTATTATACTCCATGAGAACAACGCAGATGCAGAGGAGGAGTCTTACACAGGTGTCCTCGCAAGGAAACTGCACATGACGGATTCCAGGGTTAAGTCGAGGCCAGTATTTTGCAGAGGATTAAGGAAACAACAGCAACAGATTACTGATGGACACATACACACATACAACAGACATACAAGAGTGACATAGGACATGCACATGAACTGGCACCCCAGTGTGCGTGGACCTATAGTTTAGCTGAATGCTGGGATGAAGTATATCTGTGTGGTCTCCCCAGTGAAAGACCCAGATGGGTTAACCGTGCAGCCGCTCTCCCTTTTATTCAAAGCTGGCTCTCCAAGCCGCTTTCCAGCATTTGTTTAATTTCGGCCTTTTGTCTCCGTCTTTCCTCGGTTCCTCGATTGAAAGGAGCCGCATCGCCTCGCTTTGCCTCTCTTTGAGGCAGTGAGGAGAATGACAATAATGAGGCCTGGCGGCTGTCCACTGCTTCACACACACACAGATTCACACTTATAATACCAGGAACACAGATGACACACACACACACTCACATACAGACACAGTTTCAGCACACACACACACACACGCAATGTGAATTGAATGCAGGTAGCCATAAGCTTTTGTTTGTGCAACACCAAGTGTGCACATATATGTGAGTTGTTTATTTGCAATTTACTGCAAAGTCTTCACTGAGTATTGTATTACTTGCCTCTGTTTTATATGTGTTTATAATTCTGTTGAGTTGATTTGAAAGATATTCTATATTGCAGAAGTTTTCTTTGTTTTTTGTTTTTTTGTTGTTGTTTTTTTTCCCTTGTTCATCTTTAATCCGCATCTGCCACACTGGGTGGCCAGCTAATACCCAAATGTATTGAATTGAAACAGAGACGACTCACACGGGCCACAAATGTGTGAGTCTCACACACACAAAACTCACACGGAAGAGATGGGTGCAGAGACGATACATCATAATGTGTAATTCAAACAGTCAGTGGGGCAATGTTGTCGGCAACACAGAGAAACCAAGCAAATAACCGTCCCCAGTGCAGTGAAAGAAAAACACGGCTGTTGTTGTTGCGTGTTAGAGCCAGGATGGAAAGAGTGTTATTCAGCTGGAACATAACTTGTTTATATTCTGACTGACTCTCTCGGTCTAACTCCATGTTGGTTCATTGCTGCTGGGTGGGAACAGGGATTTGAACCATGCCTGCTTCAGAAAGGACGAGGTCTTGAGCAGCTTGTCAGTCATTGTGAAGAGCTAAAGCCCTGAGCTCTGATGGCCTAAAGTGGCAGGTCATTGAGTTTAAAACCCTGTTTGACACCCATTCACAGCCTGTGTGCTGTGTTAAATTCAACTGAGAGCTAGTGACGTCTTAGCGCCATGGGAAACGGTAGCTTTGAAACTCCTCGATTCATGTCTTTACTCTGCCCCATGATTCATACAATCCTGCCAGTTGAGGAATAGTCACCCTAAAACAGCGTACAGCCCAGAGTGTGAATTATTTATGTGTCAGCCTTGAAGCAACTTGCATCAGTGGCTGCTGTGATAAGCTTTGTATTTATACTCTCCTTGGATGAGATTACTTTTTTTTTTGCGCTCGAGTTCATTGTTCAGTGTTTATTACTGTCAATCAATGCTTAAATCACTACCTCTATATCATAACATATTAATGACCAAGTATTAGAGCATTATTGTTACTTTCTCTGTGATATTTCAGACCTCGTCTTAAGATGATGATAGTTTTAGCAATAAGCATTGTCTCAGCTGTAGAGACTTGGAGCTGCAGCAGATCTGCAGTGGTCATCACTGGTTTAGAGGGACCTATAGGAGTTTTTATGAAAGGAGAGCTGAACTGGTCCTTTGAGTGCAGACCAGACACTGTGTGATGATGTGCAAACAGGAAATGGTTTCCCAAAGCTTTTGTTACCTCAAACTGCTACTGAAATTATAGGAATAGTTTGACATTTTGGGAAATACACGAGTTGGATGAGACGATTGTTCCTGCTCTCTGTGC
Source organism: Pelmatolapia mariae (assembly GCF_036321145.2). NCBI lineage: Eukaryota > Metazoa > Chordata > Actinopteri > Cichliformes > Cichlidae > Pelmatolapia > Pelmatolapia mariae. Next base: position 24,276,833 of record NC_086228.1, read on the forward strand.
AATCAAAATAAATACAGAGGGGAATAGCCTGTGTCCAGAGGTAAATCGACCTCACTATGGTCTTTGTACAGTTTTACTACACAACATGCTTGAAAGGGTCCACACTACTAAATTATTTTTTACTTCTGGACCTGTTCAAACCATCTGTTTATGTCACTTTTTAATCTTTAATCGAAACTACTTTGTTTTTGCTATTGGATAGAGATGGTGAAATATCTTATTATCTCCATGTAGACAAAAAAGCACAATTTTTTTTTAAAAAAAAAGGTCATTCCCAACAAGACACTTCCACAGGGGCTTGGGGTATGTGGATTGATAAGCTTAAGTAATCTGGAAATAAACGAGCAAATGTAACAGTAATTTTAATTTAATTTAATAAAACCACGAGTGAACCATGACTGAAGTTACCAGTTAACCTAAAAGTAATGGATGAGCAGTAGAAAGAGAATTCATAACATATTAAAAGAGATAAGTTACTTGTTAAAACATGAAAACATGGTTGGAAAAAGTGACGTAAAATTGTAAGGTGATAGTGTGGAGAAATGTGAAATATTAAATTGGACATTAGCTAAATAAAAATATGGTTACCCATTAAAACGTGAGCTACTGGTATAGATTAACATAACACAAATATCTAATCAGCCAATCACATGGCAGCAGATCGAAGCTTTTAGGCATGCATTTGAAGTTAACACTGGAAATCATTCTTCTTTTTAATAATGGTGTGAAAAAAAAGAAAATATCCAGTGAGCTGCAGTTCTCTGTGTGAAAATGCCGTGTTGATGACAGTGTCAGAGAAGAATGACCAAACCGGTTCTAGCAGAAGGTAACAGCAACTTAATTAACCACTAATTATGACCAAAGTTATGCAGAAGAGCATCTCGGTAGCAGAAGACCACAGGATGCCATTTCTGCCAACTAAAACAGGAAGCTAAGGCTTTACTTTGAACAAGTTTAGTGAAATCAAGCAATAGAAGACTGGAAAAATGTTGCCTGGACTGATGAGTCTTGATTTCTCCTGCCACATTCTAATGGGAGGGTCAGAATTTGGTGTAAACAACATGAAACCTTAGATCCTGCCTACCTTGTATCATGACTCAGGCTGATGGTAGTGATTTAATTGTGTGGGCGTTATTTTCTTGGCAAACTCTGGGTCCTTTATTCCCAACTGAGTATTATTTAAGCCTTATTATTCAGCCTGCCTGAGTATTATTGCTGACTATGTCCATCCCTTTGTGACCACAGTGTACCCATCTGCTAATAGCTGCTTCCAGCAGGAAAACATGCCATTTCACAAAGCTCAGATCACCTCAGCCTGGTATCCTGAAGCAGGCAATGAGTTCACTGGACTCAAATGGCTTCCGTTCATCAGATCTCAATCCAATAGAGCACCTTTGGGATGTGCATCCAATTCTATCATGTCAATATGGAGCAAAATCTCTGAGAAATGTTTCCAGCATATTTTTGATTCTGTGCTATGAAGACAATTCTGAAGGCAAAAGGGAGTCAAATTCAGTACTAGTGAGTTGAGTGCCAGTGAATGTTACTAGTAGCTAAAAGTAGTGGTTGAAATAAACTAATACTGCATATACTAGCAAGTAACCACAAAAGATAAATCATGAGGTGAATGTAATTCCTCAGATGTAGTCCATATCCAGTTTATTACAGAAGTGCTTACAGTGTTGGGGAGTAACGGAATACATGTACCGCCGTTACGTATTTAAAATACAAAATATGAGTAACTGTATTCCGTTACAGTTACCGTTTAAAAAGGTGGTATTTAGAATACAGTTACTTTGTTGAAATAAATGGATTACACGGCGGTATTTTCCTGTTTCATATTGTGGCGGGTCAGGACTGTTTGGGTTTTGTTTGACAGCTACGCTCTGTTGTTCCAGGCGGCAGCGTTACGGTTGCCATGGTTACGGGGTGACGCTCTCTCTCTGCGTGTTTCCTGGGTGAGAGAGCGCCTTTTTGTTGTTGCTACAGCTCTAAAGAATGTAGCATCATGGGCAGTGTAGTCCGTGCTGCAGGGAGAATGGACTGCCATACTCGTTATGTGTCTGTGAGCGCCAGGAGGGAGAAAAAGGCGAGTGGAAAAGTACGAGTTGTCATCGAGCAGAAACGGGAGCTGGAAGCATGTAAATATAATAATAACCACTGCAGCCAAGAAGAGTGCCTGACGAGCCCAGTTGTAAGTACGCTATTAAGACTCGACTGTACGTTGTGTTCGTGTTTTCCTCCGAAACAATAAGTTCCGTTGGAGCAGCCTTTCAACGCCTCTCTTTGTCTCTTGCAAGCAAAGTTGACCCAGACAACAAAGTAAAGCTAGTTTTCGGCTACGAGCCGTATTAGCCAGAGGTCCCTTTACTACGGTTCGGAGCCGCGGACCTTCAGTAACAGTAATAAATCACAGCAATAGTACATTCACGTAGTTGTAAAAAGCATGATAATGTATTAAGTAATCCAAAGTATTCAGAATACGTTACTCTCATTGAGTAACGTAACGGAATACGTTACAGAATACATTTTGGTGCATGTATTCTGTAATCTGTAATGGAATACATTTTAAATGTAACCTTCCCAACACTGAGTGCTTAATACAGGAGATACAGTAAAGGTTCGGAAGCAGTGTTTCAAACTATTCCTCTAAACTTATCTGTGGCTATTTCTGTCCATCCATTTTTTATTTGCAAGCACTGATACTTCTTTTCCAGTCTTCATTTATTAATAATAGGGAACAAAATGTGCCTGGTGACTGAGGAGACAAATGTTTTGGGAAACCTAAGAGTCCATGCCTCAGTACTGATTACATATACTGTAGATTAGTCCAGTGGTGAAAACAATGAGCAAATGGACTCCAATCATGCAGACATGTGTGACTATTTAACATCATTCCACCCAAGGGAGTTGTGGTGCTGAGATATCTTTTTGGGTGCCACTCAGGCTCCAAATGTTATTTCTTGTGACCAGATTTTCCTATGTCAAAATATTAATTCTGAACAACAAAAGCAACAACAACTTCCGCATGTACTTGCTGCTGTTATTTCAGCATTACAACTCTTTAACCTGTAACACCTGGAAATATTAATATCGTGTTCAGATGTCCTGTGTGAGCATTAAACATCAGTGTGCTTTGTATCTGCACAGTCTACATCGTACTGTTAGCCCTGTTCTAGCCTCCGGTGTCTTAGTGGCCTATAGATACCCCCTACTAACTATGTAACTTTTATAATCTCTAATATCCTGCCATGACTATGTGTATGACGTAGTGCATACTCTAGAAATGTATTTGTTACTTCATTTGTATTGCATTACCTTGCAACGAATCTCTTCTCTGCAAATACATTGTAATACTGTAGCCTACGTATAGAAAATGAAACTACACTCTTTTTTTTGCTGCTACACCATTTGTGCCCTTTTAATATGTCTTTGTAGAAAACAATGCAGTTTTATGTTTCATGTATTAGCATATAAATGCCAATTAATCGATTTTAATGTCCACATTAAAGTGTATACTACATCATCAAATATATTCAACATGATACCAGGATACAGCCGTGATGTTACAGATGTGATTAAAGGAAATGTCTTATTTTTCATAAAAACCTCCGCTTTCCTTGTCTAACTGATGTCCCCGCGCTTTGACCTCATCCCCCGCTGCCTCTCCTCTCCTCCAACCCCCCCATCCACCCCCACCCGCCCCATGTTATTCTTTTGTTTTAATCCCTCGGTTGACCGTAATGAAAGATAAACAGGCATTTTTCATTACAGTGCCACCCTGGGAGTTGGGTGCAAAGACAAAACTGCGTATGTGATGTGACGCGGTGTTGTGAGACATAATATTGTTCTCTCACCTCCTCTCATCTGTGCTGCTGAGTCAGAAGCTGGGGAAGTACAAAGGTGTGCACAGTCCCACACTGTCTGAGTGGAAAATTACACAGGAGGTACTTGCACCTACTTGAGCAGTTTGATTTTATGATGTTTTACTGATTTGTCAGTGAGTCTGTTTACTTGTGGCCCCAGCAAAGATACTCCAGGAGTTTGTGCTTGCAAGTGTGTAAGAGGCTCTGAGGGGAGATTTTGTGTGTGCATTCTGTGCACATACCTGTCTGCAGCCCTGCTGGCGGGTACTGTACCTTTCGCCCCCTGGCATTTGTGATAAAGATGATGAAATATGCTGGGAATGTTATGTTCAGTGCCTCATTAGAATATTTCATCATACAGAGCAGACTTCAGACCTGAGGCTGGGGATGATGTTAATATAGCTCATCTGTATCTCATTCTGTACATTTATAGTCACGTCTAAGAGACTTAGTTGTGTTGATTGATGCAGTATGTGTGTTAAACTTTCGCATCTCTTTGTGAACTGCAGCTGGATCTTGCAGGATCTGCTTTGAGGAGGAGGGAAGGAAAGGAGAGGAAAGACTGGAGAAGAGATGAGCTACGTGCTGCTGCCAACCTATCTGTCGAAGGGCATAATGCCAAGACTAAATATAGCAGCAAGATTAGTGAGACGGAGAGGGAAAGAGAAAAAGGATAGAGTGAGTCATGAATTTCGATGCACAAAATCCTCAACAGCGTTTTTTAAAAAGCCACTTGCTCATCAAAACCTGCAAAAACGTTATGAAATGTGCAGTGAGAGGCTAAAACATGTTCTCGGGTAATGTGCATGTACATTTTATATATTAACTTGACTTCTTGCCTGTTTTCAGCCAGTAGCTACGTGTCTCTCGCTCCATCACTCTGCAGCCGTCACTTTGTCCCTGCCAGTCTTTTCTCCTGTATCAGGCCTTCCTGTATTTTTCCACCTTGCTTTTCTCTGCATTTGGCGTCATTGTTTTTCTAATAACACCAGCCATGGTTTCCTCCCTGCTTTTGTAGCAGCAGCTGTGTTCAAGCAGGTACTGGACGCTATCTGGCCTGTGAGTATTGTGTGTGTTGTTAGATGGTATCAGTTCTCCTGTGTATGTGAGAGAAACATAGATCAAAAAAAAAAGAGTGAGATTTAACTCAGTATGTGCAGCGTAAAGAAGATTCCTGTGTGCTTCTGTCGCTCTGATGATCTGACAGGAAAGTGAGTGCTTTTTTTAAAGTCTCTTGTGAACACAAAGAACTTTTTTCATTTTACAGAATAAACAAACTCTGTTATCTTCAACAGAAACATGGATCCACAGACCTTGTCTTTCTCACTCCAGTGAAGGACATCATCCTTGATAAAAGATTTACGGCTCTTGTAACTACATGGGAAACAGTTTGCATGCAGCTAGGCTGGGAATGTAGCAGAAGGATGGTTGTGTTATGAGGAAGTTTAAGTCCTCTTGACTTTGAAAATATACTTTGGTCTCCCTGTGACCAAAGTAATGTGTTAACATGCTAACATGTCCCAGTTACCACTAAAAACTATGTGTAGCAAAAGCTGATGGGAATGTTTTTAGCTTAAGTACTGGACAAATAAATATAGATTAATGAGTTATTGCAAATAAACTTAAGAGGAATGACAGGATTTCACCACAGAAATTGAAAGACTGTTTGCATGTTCATTCAGGACCATAAAAAAGTATAAAGGTTTTTAAAAATACAAACAATATAACAAAATGTATGATACAATTAAATGTAGCTTAGCAGTGAATGCAATACATACAAAAAAGAAAATGAAATCACAAAGAGAAGGGAGTGTTTTTTCAGGAGAAACTGTTCTGTCCTGATAAGGGGCCGCTCCCTCCGTCAAAGGAGATTAAAACACATAATACAGTCATATTTCAAAGTGGGAGGAAGCAATCCAGTTGGTGATTAAAACCGAGGTATAAAAGGTGAACGAGGTCTTGCTGTAGTAGCTGGAGGGTCGCAGGTTGGGGTTTGCGGTTGGGGGTCTAACAGGTAAATGGGAGAGGACATAGTTGTGGTCTGGGCATGCTTGATCCCGTCAGGCGGAGGATGCGGGTACCAGTAGGCATGAGAGGAGATCAGAGAGCCTGCTGGATGTTATCTCGTTTTTTCCATACCATACCTGCAGGCCGGTCGAATCACCTGAGGCAGCAGCCAATCATCTTCTGTGTCTCTCTGTCTGCTCTGTCAATCTCCACTTGCAGAAACTTCAGGATTTAATTTTTCCTTCAGCATTTAAGCGTAACCGCGCCATGTCTTCTTTGACTCTCAAGTTAAAGAAAATCATTGTGTCTCTATAATTGTGTGAATTTGTCTCAGGACCTCTTGAAAAATCATCTGGTTGTTAACACGTCTAAAATTTAGGTAAACACAACCTCAAATGAACAACAGAAGTAACGTATTACACTGTGTACAGAATAAGTGCATGAAAAAATAAATCAAGGGTGTGCTGCTAATCATATGACCTTGGTTAAAGTGTCATCAGTTCTGGAGCATTCAGGTGTTTGTTAGCACAACACAATAAGGACAGGCATCAGCAATTGGCTTAAAGAAGCATTTGCTGCCAGTAAAAGGCCATTTCCAAACAATTTGAAGTCCAAAATTCTCCAGCAAGAAAAATTTTTCATCCACAAGTGAAAAAAAAAATCAAAACGGCTGCAAGTCTTCTCAGGAGTGGACATCCCAGCGAACTCGCCCCAAGGTCAGACTGTGCAATACTCAGAAACTGCGAAAAAGCCAAGGGCTACATCTGAGATTCTACAGGCCCCAGTTAGCAAGTTTAATGTTAAAGTTCATGACAGCACAATTAGAAAAAGGCTGAATAAATGTGGCTTGTTTGGAAGGCTTGCCAACAGAAAGGCTTTTGCTTTGAAAAGAACATGGCAGCACAGCTTAACTATAAAAGAAAGTTGGCTTAAAGTGGGAGGAGCTAAAACAGCTAGTTTCAGACAGAAGAGGAACTGGGAAGCTGCACAAAGGCCCAGTAGAAGATAAATAAGGATTACTTGGAACGCTGACTCATGTAAGGTTATTCTAGTCCAAGAATAAAACTACCATCATTTATATGATGTTTTTTTGTTTGTTTGTTTGTTTGTTTGTTTTTTAAACCTTTATTTATACAGGTAGTCCCACTGGGGCTCAATGTCTCATTTACAAGAGAGACCTGTTTCAGAAAACCATATTAAAATATATAATGCTTTCTGGACCCAAAAGCAGTCACTGAAAGAAACAGGAACAAAATGGGAAATATTTATTCTGACTGATATGAGCCAATAAGTAAAACTACCAAAGAACCCACAAGGAACAGGCAGGGAACTCCAGTAAAAAACAGAAATAATATCAGACAAAAAAGAAACACAAGCAGACTGAGGGCTTAAAAAGACGCGTGAGGTAATTAAGGAGTGAGAATACAGCTGGGGAAACAATGCACAGGTGAATAGAATCAATATAACGAGACAAGGGGGTAAGTAAAAAAATAAATACAGAGCTCAACAGACAAAAGATCAGTAGTAAAAAACAAAAATTGATGAATGGTGGATCTGTACAACAGTACAAGTGACAGTGCATTTGCTGCAGTAAGGTATTACTATTGTAGTTGTAATATTTCAGTTTCTGAGGGATCAGTATCAGTGCTATTGATAGTAGGAATACTTAAAACAAGATTCCTCATAGTGTTTATTTGGTTAACAATTCGCCCACCCTCTTTTTTTTTTTTTTTTTCTTTTTTTACTTTGAGTGCCACAATCAGGTAAATCTCCATTTACAGTTTTACAACTTTCTTTTGCAAATTAAAAAAAAAAAAAAGTTGTGACTAAAGGGATACAGGACTGACATTGGAGGGTTTTCATTGTGAATGTAAACTCTCTGGCCAATGCATTTGGTACGCCTGTTTAACTGCTTGTTAACAAAAGTATCTAATCAGAAAATGACATGGCAGCAGCTGCTTTTATGCAGACATGGTCAAGAAGAGCTGCTGAAGTTCAAACTGAGCATCACAGTGAGGAAGAAAGATGATTTAAGTGACTTTGAACTTGGCATGGTAATTGCTGTCAGACATGCTGGTCTGAATATTCCAGAAACTGCTATCCAGGGTTTTCAGAGAATGCTTCAAAAAGAAAAAATCTAAAAATAGCCAAACTATTTGGAGCTGATAAGAAGGCAATGGTAATTCAAATAATTACTTGTTACAACTAAGGTATGCAGGAAAACATCTCTGAACGCACAATATGTTGAACTCCTCAGCAGCTGGGATACAGCAGCGGAAGACCACGCCTGGTGCCACTCCTGTCAGCTAAAAACAGGAAACTGCAGCTTCTTGATGTACACTCACACACCACGTCATTAATTACTCTGTACTAGTACTGGGTTAGATTGTTTCTAGCTAAATCAGTTGTTTTATTTCTATTCGGGATTACTTTTTAGTTGTATAAATCATTTTAATAATAATAAGTATTTCAGTGGAACAAAAATAGTTTGGGAAAAGGTATAACAATACAAACACAAAATGTATTGAAAACGGAAGATTCAGACATGTAGACATTATATTCTAAACATCATATGATCGGATTTACATCAATACCTGGTGTGACCAAGTTTTAAAAGCAGTGTCCTTTTTATTTATATTCTTTTTTTTTTTTTTAATTTGAGTTGATTTTGTAAGTGGATAATATTACTTTAGTTGCCTTAGTCTAGTTTTAATATTATTTTACTTTAGCTTTAGTTTTAATTTGGATTCTAAATAATAGCTTTGTTTGTCATTTGCTGACTTCATTTTCAACTAAATGCCCGCATTTCTTTCTGAACTGAAGCGTCGATTCCTTTGTGCCGCTCACATCAGTAGATTTGTCGACCCCTGGTGGTAGTAACTCGGTACTGCAGACATTTTTCCATGCTCGGTAAAGTAGACGTGGCAATGACGTCAGTGCCGGAAATGACCCGGATCGGAACTTTAACTCCTGGTTATACTAGTCTTCACCAGAAACATCGAGGGGTCTGATAATATGTTGCGATACCGATTCAGGTGAGTTGAAACCCATCTAGCTTTGTTTATTAAATAAGTTTAAAACTCACACCGTCAATTTAAGTTGGTTTTCACCGAGGTGAGATTGGAAGGACCGTTTGAAAACTCCCGTTAGCTCTCTGGAGCTAACGTTAGCCCGCGGTTAGCCGGTCAGGCCATGATCAGCTGTGTGTCGTGATGGGCGGCCTTCACACAAACAGACCCAGTCCAGGCTCCAAATAATCATCGTTACCTAATGATATATATATATTTAGCTTGCCTGTTTATTTATATGTGCTTTAGCACAGTTATTTGGGCTTTATTTCCACGCTGTCGCGGTCTTTGTGACTAGCTTTTGGCTACCGAATCTCCTAAATTTGTGTTTTATCTGTTGAATTTGAAGCTGTCGGCCCGGGAAGCTAACAAGTGACTTTTTTTTTTAAAATTCCAGACATGAATGATAACCACCTTTCGATGTGAATTTGTCCGTACACCGCGAGGTCTTAGTATTTATCAATCAGACAGAACTCAGGAGGAGGAACCGGCTGCCCAGGTGGTGTTTGATCTACAGCGGGCAGGTGACTCATTATCAGTGGCAACATGACGTGCCGTGACCGGACACTCGAGTTCCAGTCAGCGTGTAAATCTCTCCAGGGCAGACAGGTATGTTGTCTTTAAAAAATAAAAAACACCCACGTCCTCACACTCAGATTTATTCTAATTAATTTTTTTGTAGTTATTGGGTTTTTGTTTCAGTTCAATCTATTTACATAGTGGTTTTGCTCGTTTTTGCTTAGTTTTTATTATATTCCATGATAGGTTTACGTCTTTAGGGTGTCTGCGACAGGTATTACAGTACAAATACAACACTCTCAGTCTCAATAAACATGCAACACCAAATTCCCCTGATGTTTGTTGTGCATATTTTACTACAATGATGAAAACTAATATGAAGTTGTGCACGATTTGATAAGAGTTACCACAATCTTTTTTTAACACATACAGCTAAAATACAGTGATGCAGATCGGTTTTGGCAGCACCTTATAATTTTGGCCTTGGCTTTTAGTTTTGCTTTTTGTTCCTTGTTTACTCCTCTCGGTAAATCCCCCAAATAACAGTGTCAAAATGTTTTTTACTTTCTTTAAAAAAAAGAAGAAGAAGAAGAAGAAGGTAAATAACTATCAGTCAGTGTGTCTGGTAATGCAAACATAATTATGGCAGTGTTTATGTGAGATGATGCAAAAACACATTTGGAAGTAATTTTAGAAAGAGTTTTGTTTACTGAGAGGTAGAGCTTTTTTCTCTACCTCTCAGTAGTTTTTCCTCTCTCAGAATGGGCCTTTTAGGTGTGACTTCTCAAACTTTGGCTACTTAATAAAGAAACATCTATCCCAAAAATACATTTTAAGTGTGTTTTCACATTTAACTTGTGCTGGTTACTAGTTAGAAATATTTCTGTCACAGTCCTGATTATTTTCCTTTGGAGGAAGGTTGATGATTTAAAAAAAAAACAAAAAAAAAAAAACATGCCAAATTCAAATTATCATGTGTACCTTATATTTTTAAGTGACCACATTCTTTTTTTATTATATTAACACTCCAAATATTATGCCATTAGACATTTTACTTTTAGGCATGTTTAAGTTTTTATAAAAAAAAAAAGTCAGAACAGACTGGATTATTATTATTTTATCATAACAAATTTTTGATTCTTGATTCATTTAAAATAATTTCTCAAAGTTCTCCTTATCATAAGTTATACGCCTTACCCCCCTTTAAAAAAATAAATCAATAAATAATGTTTCTGGCCATCTCATCTGCTTCTTTGTACCTCCTGTAGCAGAATGGAGTCCAGCCCAGTAAACCGGCGCTCAGTGCCCTCAGGCAGCGCAGTGACTTTACAGTTATGGCCAAGTAAGTTCCCCAAAGTCTGTTTTCGCATATGTTTCCTCATTTTATGCTTATTTGCTGTTCCTTTATTTTCATATTCACTGTTGAATTAGCTATAATATTCATATAATTAATAAAATTCAGCATATAAATGGTTTAATACCTGTTTCTCTTACCTTTAGTTAAAGAGTTGTACTAAAGAGATTTGAAGCAAATATAATTATTTGTTCTGTGATTAGTAGAGAAGGTTTAACCTCTGTTTTTGTCTCCTTGTAGGAGAATTGGGAAAGACTTGAGCAATACATTTGCCAAACTGGAAAAGCTCACAATTTGTAAGTGTTACTTTTAACGTAATTTCAGCTTCATTTCAAATTTCTGAGTGTGATATCATCCAAAGTGCTGAATCTAGATGATGTTATTTTCATGTTTTAGTGGCAAAAAGAAAATCTCTGTTTGATGACAAGGCAGTAGAAATCGAGGAGCTGACATACATCATTAAGCAGGTGAGTTGAGCTGTCACTCTTCAGTAAAGCATGTCAGTCCTTTTTTTTTTTTTTATATCTAATGAAACTTGATATTATAACTTTCCCTCCTTTTATTTATCTTTTAGGACATTAACAGTCTAAACAAACAGATAGCACAGCTGCAGGACTTGGTAAGGTCCCGTGGAGCTCCAGGTGGCCGACACATTCAGACCCACTCAAACACTATAGTGGTGTCATTACAGGTATATCCACATTTTTGTACTGTATTTGTGCAAATCCTGCTGTTTTTTGTTGTTGTTGTTTTGTTTTTGCTTATTTGGATCAGAATGAGTGCAACATGACAGCAGATGAGAGCTCTACCTATATTTTGCACCCTGTCCCCTTCCTGGTCATAACCTTTAGATATGACTTAATTTCTCAGTATCTCATCTCTCATATCTGTAGGTAGTTGGTATATATTCCTAAATATTTGTATATATTATATACACTGTATATAGCATATATTCTGTTTTTTTAAATTTCTGTTTTTTGGGTTTTTTTGGTTTTTGTTTTGTTTTTTTGCATCAAGACCCCAAGATAAATTAATAATTGTTTAAAAAAATTGACAAAAATTGTAATTCTGATTCTGAAGTTGATCTAAAAAGAAACAACTTTGAACCTTTCTGTAAAACCTTTGTGTACAATTTTAAAATCAAGAAAAGATGTAGTTATTGAATGAGAGAATGCAAATTTTCTGTAGTTTTGTGTTTCTTTTCTTTTTTTTTTTTTTAAAAAATGGTAACAAAAGTGAATTTGCACCTCCTTTAACTCTGTCATTCTTTGTCTGTAGTCCAAGCTGGCATCGATGTCCAATGACTTCAAATCAGTCCTAGAAGTCAGAACAGAGGTGAGAGCTACGTCAGCACACAAAAGCAAACAATGCTAATACCTAAAGCTCTGGATAAGGTGAAGGTTTCTTCTCTCTTTGACTCTTGTTCTTTAGAACCTGAAGCAGCAGCGCAGCAGGAGAGAGCAGTTCTCCCAGCCTCCGGCGTCGTCTTCTCCTCTCATGGCCAACAACTTCAGTAAGTCTCTCCACATCTCAGCTTCACGCTTCAAGTTGCTCATTCAGATTTTTAACAAGGGTCTCATATGAAAGTAAATGGCTACAGCAGGTTAACAAAGCATGTTTTGTAGTTTAATTAAGGCGTGTTCACTCTATCCTGAATATTGTTTGTGTGAAAAGTTCTGTCTTAATCGTTTTGTGGACCTTTAATGTTGCACATGGTTAAACTGATGTGCAGCACTAGTAATACAGACAAGGGTAAAAGAGGACCGTAAACATGGCTGGCTTCACACTGCCTGCTGTAATGTCACATTTATATCACCTGTATTCTCTAAAAGGGTGAACTTCCCACTAGTAATGAGAATAATCATTACTCAAAGCATACAAAGTGTGTATTAGAGTGAACACACCGTGAGTGTTTCTTTGTTGTGTCGTGGAGGAAAATACTCGACGTCTGGCTCCTGCTCAGTTCATCATTCTGCTAAAGTGAATGATTAAACGTTTTGCCGAGCAGGCTTCTTAACAGAGACCCTTTAATGAATGCACCGAGCTCCAGTGCTTCCTGTACGTGCATTTACACAGTTGGTAAAATGTTCATAAATTCACTTTATTTTAGCATTTTTGACCAAATATCAAGCAAAATGCTCATTGTAAATGCCTAGAGATTTTACAAAGAAAAAAGATGGATATTAAGACTATTTTAAAAATATAATTGGCTCAATTCTGATCTCTGAAATGATGCACTCAGCATTTATTTATCTTGATGGATGATGGTATAAATATTTACTCTTCCCTACTTGTTTGTGTTATTACCTGCTAAAAGGTACTTGGGTATAAACCCTACGGTAGAAAACCATATGCATAATAAATCACATATTAACAGAATATATAGTTTTTCTGTGCTTGTGCACACATTCCCTTATTTCTGTTTTTGGCGTACTTGCACTGAGCATGTTGTTTGAGGGTTAGGTGTTTTGTTTTGTTTGTTCCTTCTTTTTCAAAAACGGCACTGGTTGTGGATAAGTTTTAAATACCAGTGTACTTTTCAAAACAGCAGCTGTTGTGATAGGGAACTGCTGGCAGTCCTTGTGAATGATTATTACTGTATTTGGTCATCTGTAATGCAAGAATTAAAAAATATTTTAGGGAGCCGCAAAAAAGGGGCCCAGGAGCCGCATGCAGCTCGTGAGCCGCGCAATGACTACCAGGGCTATACAACCGCAAATTACAAAGGTATTTCCCGGGAACGTCTCGACTCTCCAAGCGGGTATAACTAGCTACTGTATGTGCCCGCTGTTCTTTCTGCTTTCCGCCCGTACCATAGAGGATTTCTGTGATCACGTGTGCGTGTTTTTTGTGTCTCTGCAGATGGCTCGGTCCTGATGCAGGAAGAGTCCCGGAGCCGGGGGGATGTGGCTATCGATATGGACTCTCCAACAAATCCTTTGCAGCTTCAGCTTATTGATGAGCAGGTAGGGTGTTGGTGTTTGTTTGCTGAAGTCAGACAGGTGGCACAAAAAAATTGAGTCTGTTGTCAGACTGACTGACTTTTATCCAAGATTAGCTAAATATTAGACTAAAATGCTGTGTTGTGGCTACAGGACTCATACATCCAGAGCCGTGCAGATACCATGCAAAACATTGAGAGCACCATCGTGGAACTGGGTTCCATATTTCAGCAGTTGGCGCACATGGTCAAGGAGCAAGAGGAGACCATCCAGAGGTGAGCAAGAGATGGAGACAGATGAGGTTCAGCAGGATGAAAGAACGTGTTACACAACTGAAAGAAAGGACTGGAAAAACAATCTTGCTTTTAGAGGGGGTTGGAGAAGAAATGAGAAATGATAGTAAGATGAGAGTAAAATGATAAGAATAAAAGAACAGGAATTTCATTGAAAACAAGTAGTTTGGGTTGAGATGACAGAACAAAGCGTTTTTAAGTGAGTGAGAAGTCGAGGAAGAGCAAATAGTTAAAGGTAACTTATGGAAGTAAGAGGGAGCCTGAAACATAAAAGCGCTTTTTTTTTTCTTTCTTTTTTTTGGTCCTGTGTTGGGATAAAATTATATAACAAATGTATTCTTGGAACAATTCAGCAAGTAAAACCGATCAGCACATATTGACTACAAGTCTTCATCAGGGTCTGACAAATACGCATCAGTCAGGATTCATTAATAGCCCTGGAAGGCAATCAACCTACACCAATTTTAATTTTGGTTTTTTTTGCAGTAATGGTATAAGTATTGGTGTAATTTCTTAGTCTTTGAAATAAAACAAGACTGATTAGAGATAAAAACTCTCTTCTCACTGCTCCGTTTCCTTCTCACAGGATTGATGCTAACGTGGAGGACACCCAGCTGAACGTGGAGGCTGCCCACACAGAGATCCTCAAATACTTCCAGTCGGTCTCCTCCAACCGCTGGCTGATGATCAAGATTTTTCTGGTCCTCGTGGTCTTCTTCATCATCTTTGTCGTCTTCTTTGCTTAAAGGAATGAGGAGCGGGGAAACGGTATCGAATGAGGAAGAATAAAATTAAAGCTAGACTAAGAGGATGTATTTCGAGACTCTTCTATCACGGTTTCATGGAGGCTTTTGGGATCCACTCGAATACGGACCTGTCGTTTTGTCCCAAGCTACAAACTTTTCAGTCTTAATTTGACTCTTCAGTGGAGAATGAAGATGTTGAACTCTCGAATAAAACAAATAAATGATCTTTGAATCCCCACTTTAAGAGCAGAAAGCTGCTCTGTATTCTACATTGACCAACTATTCATAAGCATTTAATCAAAATGGCTCTAATTTAATGGTTTGATTCTGCAAACTGTCTTATGGTTGTTTTGTTTATCCTCTTTTACCACACGTCATCCTTTATATTAAGTATTACAAAGCCAAACTTTAGAACTGGACTTGCTCCTCAGATTATGTTGCTTCATAGTTTACCTGCTTTTTACTGGAACCACATGACTGTCTCTCATTTATCAGCAATTCCTAACCTTCTACCATCCAAAACTGATGTGGATTTTTTTTAAAATCTTTATTTGCTGTTTTGTTTCATTTGCCAAATTAGTACTGTTGTTGAACTGTGACGCAATACAAGGAAACTCGCTGTGGCACAAGTAGGCAGTCATAGCCAGATGAAGGGAGGTTTGCAGTGTAACTGAAGGGTGAGATGTGAGAAATGTTATATAACGACACTGTTTTAAATGAAGCTGTGTGGTGAGCGGCCTTTGCAGAGGTTTAATGGAAGAAAAGGTTTAAACCTCACTCGCTGAGTGCTGCAGGAGGATCAGTGCGTATGAAGGGGTAAACGCTGGTTGTAAAGTCACACGATCGGCCACGTTCCCTGGAAGTGTCTGGTTGGATGCCTATGCGCATCCATTATCTACCTAATGTACAGGATGTTATTTAAATGACCACAGCTTTTTAAAAGAAACATATTTTTTTTCCTTCTTTTTTTCTTTTGCTTTCTTTTTCTTTTCTTTTTTTTTTTTTTTTCTTTTTTTTTTTTTTTTTTTAGCCAAATGCCTTGACTTCAGTGTATAAAGTTCAAATAGTTATGAAGATGTATTGATAAAGTGTGCATTAATAAAACAGTAATGGGGTGCTGGCATTCACGTGTGAGATTTTCTTGGGATAAGAGGATTAGTCAGCAGAGCTTTAATTAGCTGTAACAAACGCTGCAGTTTATATTTGGCCTTTTATTCTTTTCATTTAAAACAATGCAGACATATGCATTTAAACATTAGCCTCAAATGTTAGCTAAACCTCTATTTAAAACAAAAAAAGAAGACATTTTTGTGTAAAAGAAGTGTTTTAATTGCACAGAAAAGATCAGAAAATTGTTTATTTATTACCTTAAGTACATGTATTACAATAAAATCATACGTGAGTCTAATTATTTTCTGCTTGCAAGGCTTTACTTGACGGGAGAGCATCTGTTAACTGAGTTGGTGATCTGGAGCCAAACTGTGGCTGCTGAGTCTGCAGAAGATAGCTGTCCTGTCTGTTATGTAACAGGTTTTCGTTCATGTGATGGGTTTATGATTCATCAGAGAGCCCTTACAGTATGGGTTTGAGTTTATAGATGCCATAAGCTTGAGCAAAGTTTAACTCAACATACTAAATAGGCTGGCATGGACATATCCTTATTTTCTTAGGTTACTTGTACAGTACAGTTATACTGGTTGATGCTCAGACATGGTCTGAGTTTCAAAATATTAAGTTGGTAGCCAGCAATTCAGGATTCAGACTGCTTTAAATGTTCTTTTTTCCACTTCCATATTCTTTAGTCTGTTTCATGTCAACCCAGCCTGTGGTGGTGTACAACCCGGTGTACTCCTAATGCCAGTCCCAAGTCCAGATAAATGGGAAAGTTTCATCAGGAAGAGAAGGAAGGGTAGGGGTGTAGAGGTGGTAGTCAAGGGAGTGATAGTGGATATATCAAAAAGGTGTTGAAGATGGAGCTGCCAGGTAGGAGGAAGAGAGGAAGACCACAGAGATGGTCTCTGTGGTCATGAAGAAGGGCATGCAGAGTGTGACAGAGGAGCATGGTAGGGATAGGATGAGATGGAGGTAGATGATCTGCTGTGGCAAGGGTCCCGTCAAAAGAAGGAGGATCTGTATTTACCATTTCAGATACAGAAACCTCACCCATCCGTTACAGACAAAAGTGGTTTTAAAGGGAGATGAGCTAACATAAAAACTGGTCCCAGGCCCAGAATGAGACAAAGCAGGATTATTTTGAAATGGAAATCAGGAAAAGTTACTTGAAATATGGAAATGAGCATAACAGGTCGCGTCAGATTTGGAACAGCTATTTATTCCCTTTAGTGTTTTTGGTCTTATGTAGATAAAACAGTATCAGCAGTTTCAAATTTACCCACCAGGACCACAAAAGGCTGCTGACATCTTAAAGCCAGAACCATAATTCTTTTAGATTTGCCTAAAGCTGCCAGTGAGCAAATCTACTTAAGTCCTTTCTCTTGAATTTTTTCTTCATCTTTTGAAATAAGGAAGAAAATTTTTTTTTTTTAAGTTTTCCTGATTTTTATTTGACCCATTTTTAATGGCAGCTCCCTCCACTCCTCCCTTTCTTCCTCATTAATGCTTGTCTTGTACACTCTGGGCTCACCTAGTCTTCTCTGTGACTCTCCTAGATTCTCCTCCACTCCCTTGCACATGTCCCTCTGCTTTATTTCTCCCCTGACTCTCCCCACTTCTCTCACCCCTGAGCACTCTGCTCTATAGGGGTGATCTCTGGCATGCTCTTACTCCTTCCCTTCCTCGCCCTGGCTTTGATTGCTTCCTCCTCCCCTTCTCCATCCTCCTCCTCATCAGACCATTCCACTTGCTGCTGCAGGTTCCCCCTGGAGCCTCTCAAGTTGCTGCCCTTTGGGAAATGCCCCTTGCGGAATTTTGTGCGGAAAGTGACAAAGGAGAGGCTTTTGCTGCGCTGCTGCTTCTCAAACACCACTTCCTGGGTTGGAACCTCATCGTTTCCGTTCGCCTCATCCACACAGTCACGCAGCACTGAGCGAAAGAGCCGAGGAACCTCGTGAACCTCGGGCTCCATCTGTGACACCAACCTCCTGAACCTGCAGCAGGAGGGATAGAGTAAGTGTAATATGAGCTGACTTTGATTCACACCTCTTTACAGCCAAGGCAAAACAAAAAGGACACAGCCAACAAAGAGTGTAAGGGTGGAGACAATGAAGAATACATTGGAATGTCACTGTAAGAAAAACACTGGTGGTGTTTGAGGGTGGATAGCCTGTATGAAACTTTTTTTTTCTAACAGAGGACGTGTTTGCAGAAGTGACTATTAATGATGGAGTCTCATTGATGACTCTTGCTTTTTTGTCAACTTGTTCATATTTTTGAATCCCACAGATTAATAAAACTGAATATTAGATTTTAAAGCCCTTATATTTACTTGGTCGCTTTGTCTAAACAACTCTGTTCAGTGATAACACCAGAAAAAAGTCACATTTGCTTTTTTTAGTGAAAATTCATTCATCATTATGAAGGACCTCTGTTGAATTAATTATGGGCATTTACCAGTAAGGGGTAGGGTTAGTGCTGGGTCACATTTACACCACATCAAAGCAAGCATAGTCGCAGAAACTAGAAAATTGTACATGCATCTTGACCCTCCAGTTTTTCTATTCTCAGATTTACATAAGGGGTTAATATGAACCTCACACAGACATTTAAAAGTCAACTTTTATAAGTATGGCTCTAACAGTATCAGCGAGTTATTGCTTAGTGTGTAAAATGGATTAGACTGAAACCCTGCAGCTCTCTGCTATTTGAAAATGATCTGTAAGGTCTTTTAGTTATAGTAACAGTTTCACCGTTATCCTGCCAGTTCTCTAGCTCTGTCTCTACCTCTGCCTGTCTTTCTTACCTGACAATCACAGGCCCACACTGTGCAGGAGGGATTTTGGCACAGAGGTCTTGCAGCTCCAGCAGGTCATTGGGAGTGAGCTCATAGGGCTGTGGGGTCGGGGTGGTTGCCAGCCAGCTGTAGTCTGCTGTAGAGGAAGAGCTGCGACGGCGGCGACGACCCTCCGTCGCCCTCTCCAAGCGGATGCGTTCAGTGCGCTTCACCATGGCCCCCAGCTCCAGCATCAGGGTGTTGGTTACCAGCTCCTCAGTTGTTCGCTGGCCGGGCACTTTAGGCTCAAGGGAGAAAACAGCGGACCAAGGAAACATCTGGAAAAGACACAAAGAGTTGGTAAAGAAGAGGCTGAAAAGTATCTGTCATACGATGATATGACCTTCACCATGTTTGAAGCCATAGTATTTAAAGCAAAAGCATTAAAATCACCTCAGCACACAGTCTGTAGAGCTGTTTTACACTGGAGTTATCTAAAATCCTCTAAAATCTTAATTGTCTATTTAAGTAAAATGTGGTGCATATGTGAATGCAAACACATTGCATACTGTTCTAACGTCTCTCCTTGTTATCAGATATATATAAATCTTTTCTTACCTTCATGAAACAAGGGTTACAAAGCTGTAGTATCTTCTCTTCTGGTGAATATCCAACACTTGTCTGGTAAAACCTCTGTCAGCAGTAAAGTGAGCAGCGGGCCTGCACAGGCTCGCGACATTCAAAGTGGATGAAACTCCTGAGACTCCAGCTGGTGGCTCACAGATACCTGACTGCTTTGCTACCGGTGAAGGTCCCCAGCAGACAGTGCGTGTATTTCTGTGAGGGGTGCGTATTGTGTGTGTGCGAGTTTGGGATTGAGAATACAAGTAATCCTGTATTAATAATGAGTGAGTGACGAGAGGAGCTTACCTCATGACATGAGTGTACACCTGGGAGAGCCGTGTGCGTTTGTGCTTCTGTGTGTGATGGCCAGAATTCAGGTGGGGTATTTATATAACAGCATGGGGACTTAAATTTGTTTTGCCACCTTTCTTTTGCATGTTTTTCATGATTTTATCTCTTATCTGCCGTTAAAGATGTGGTGAAAGTTGCAGGTCACAAACACCTTTCTCTAAGATATTTCAAACCACTTTCAGAGTCTGACAGACTAATTTCTGGACAGTCATGAAACTTAAACCAGCAGAATTTCTGGTTTCAGGATGATAGGCATACTATTATACCCAGCACAGTCTTTAAAATAGCATACTGGTAGTCTGAAAAATACCCTTCCAGTGGACAGACAATAATCTTTCAAACACACCTGCAATTACCAGACTGCTGTTGGGCTAATGTTACATAACAACCAACCTAATCTCACTTTCTCACACACTCAGGTGTTAGCAGTCTGTCCCATCGACTTGTACATGGCATTGTATTGGTAACATAAGGTAACTACAGTCTAGTGCCTGGGTTTCCACACCACTCAGCAATGAGCCACCAAATCCCAGATTACATTCAAATCCATAGCCTACCTGGAAGAATGAGTAGTTGTAATAGCTGTCATAATCTAATTACAGCTGCTACACTCAGTGATGCGGCTATAACTGAAGGGAAAACAGTTCTTACTGTTATCAACGAGTGTTGCTTGTTTCAATTTATCTAATGCCTGGAAATGCTGCAGCTACACACAAGATGAGAGCCTAAAGGGTTACATACATTGTCCTGCCTAACATCTGATAAACAAAGTAAAACCATAACACCAGTCAAACACACATTCAGACAGCAGTGGTGGAGGCTGGCAATTTTCATAGGAGTGGCCAAGCTGGGGCCATTACTTACACTGGGCAGGGAAAGAAACTGACATGTCCCTTTTTTTCTTCTTTTTGTTTTTTGGTTGCTGCGTGGCATGTTGCTGAGGGCTAAATACTCTGCTAAAACATTAAGGCCACATCAGCTGCTTTGGTGCAAATAAAGGTGACAACAGGTCCACTGGAGAGGCAACAACAGGACAACCCTCCAACCCTTTAATAACTGAGTGTGAGCAGTAGTAGACTTTTTGACTTCTCACTGGTTTCATTTGCATACTGAGGCCTGGCCGCCATGTAGAATTATTCCATGTAGACTCATACATTAATATCCTTTTTGTTGCTGTGTTTATATATCCCCACCCAAATGATAGGCAAACACTCAAGTTTTATTCTCTTTTAATTGTTTAGTACAATTTCAATGGTTCGTTGGACTGGTACATAAATTGAACAACAGCAGCAAAGAAATATTTCAGCTCAAAGAAATAAAGAAAGAAAGGGATGAAAGTCTGTGCATATCCTGTTAACTTGAGTTGGGTGGAGTGGCCAAACTTCAGGGGTGGATCCTTGCTTTGCTCCTGCCAGACAGTGGCAGTATGAGAAGATAAGATTTTAAGCTTTCACTCTAAAGAAACCTTTATCATTGGGCTATTTTGCTTATTTACTTGTAAGCATCCCAAAATGTATCCACCAAATATTTTTCTATCAATACCACTTTAATCTCTTAAAGTACATATTGTACAACTGTTCAACAATTATACTTAAGGATGTTGTATATTCTTTCATAAATCAGGCAAACTTTGCACTTTATTCACCTACATTTATAATATTCCTTTGCTAATACCATATTTTCTAATGGTGATTTTGTTTGTGGTTGCTTTTTGGTTGGTCAGTGAATATGTGTGTCTGTGCGTGTGCGCGTCTGTGTATGCGCGCGCGCGCGCGTGTGTGTTTGGGGGGGGGGGGGGCAATGAACAAAGCTACAGGATAAACAGATTCTGTTTCTTTCTGCTGCGGTTTAATATTGAAAGTATTATATACCTAATTCCTAATTCATTTACTACAGTTTCAAATATTATTATATAGGCTAACATATTTTGTTATTATTTATTATAATAGTCATGTAATAAATATTATTATTATTATACACAGTTAAACTAAATTTCTATCTTTATGAGATAAGCAAACACTACCTTGTGGAAAAAGGTCACTTGATCATCATTTAAATAGACATTAAGAAGAAAAGATGCCCTGAAACACAACCACAAGGAAACCCACACTCAATAGCTCTTTATTAATCTTCTGTTAACATGAAACAAAAATAATTTAAAACCTGCAGATTGTTTTTTAGATTCTATGTATAGTTCAGGTGTGGTGGGTACGTTCCTTGGGCTGAAAACTAACTTAAACAATATTGTGCAATCAACAACTTGTTGGAGGTGAAGGGAGGAAGACAGGACAGAAAAAAAAAACTGTCCTAATATAGCATAAGATAAATAATTTTTACTAGTTTTATTTATTTATCATATTAGTATTAAACAATATATTTTTATACATTTGTTATAATAAATATATAAGACATCGTCAAACATAAAAATAAAATATATAAAGAATGTATAAAATTAAAATACAGAGCAGTCTGTTAGCAACAGTTAAATTAGCAGCATCATGTTTCCACTGGCACTGGACGTCGCTAGGGGTCATCAGAGGTTCACACCCCCGCGAGGACTTTTCCCAAAACATTCCGCTGCTACGTCACCAGCTCCCGCCCCGCTCCGCCTCGTGCCACAACGACTCCGGCTTGTCAGCTGCACGAGACGTGCGGCATCTCGTCTCAACCTATGAGAACTGTCAGTAAACGCTAGCGCCTAGCTCCGCTCGCTTTAAACTTAAACTTAAACTTATCTTCGCCGAACAGTGAAGAGCCGGAGCCTGGTTCTAACAGCGGGAACAGAGCCCTGCCACGCCTGCGTGTGTGAGAGTGTGTGCGCCTCCCCGGCGGCTGGCGCCCTTTGTAACTGAAGTAGTGAATGGTAAGTAGCTTTACTGCGTGGCTAGCTGGTAGCATCATCGCTACAGTTGTGTGTCATTCAGCGCTCACCAAACACTAATAGGCGGTAGAAAAGTTACTTTCGGCTGGTCTCACTGCGGCTGTTACTCACTCTCTACCTCCGTGGCTGTTAAAGTGAGATTTAGTTTGAAGTTGTCATTTGTCTCGAGTTGAGTTTTGAACCTCGTGATCAGGCCGGGGTCCAACTTCTGGCTCCCTGCCACCACCACCTCCTCCTCCTCATCATCATCATCATCATTATTATCGTTGTTGTGCTACATCTGCACATGTCCACCTCATTAAGAGACTGCCTGAGACGACGTGCTTTTGTCCCTAATTAGAAATTAATGGTTATATTTCCAAAGTGTGTGTGGATAACATTCATCTTTGTGATTTTTGTTTTATCCTACCTTGATGGGGCTGTTTTGTTTTTGTAATCGTGTTTCTATTGTATTTTATTTGAGGTATTCTGTTGTAGGTTGTGTTTACGATAAGATCTACGTTATTCCAAAAGCTTGACGTTTTTAGCTGCTATAACGTTGAATTTTCCAAACGCCTACTTATAAACTTAAATAAGTATGGTGTGACTCGGTGAAATAAAACAGAATACAATATGACAAACGAAATATTCCCGTTATGTACAGATTAAAGTCAGATAAGTATAAACATAGAAGAAAAATAAAACAGAAATAAAATTGCTTTTTAAATGTAGTGCAAAGATAACAAATATCAGATGACATTATAATGGATCAGTACAACTGAATGTAGTATTCATATTTTATCTGCTGTAATGTACTAATTGTATATCTCATCTCCTTTTTGTGTACTGACATTCAGTACTTTATTTATTAAGGTGTCGTGAGCAATAGCATAAAATGATCACATTCTTAAACATTACATGTTTGATCATGGTCTTTTAATCTTTTAATCCCCTGATGTTTGTTTTTTAAAGAATTGCTTTCTTTTATCATGCCATTACTTTTTGTATAAGGCCTTCTGTTTTCTCTGCCTGTTTTAAAGTGGAAAGAAAAAAAAATTTGTTGTATTAATTATTAGTTTGAAGTTGGTGCCTGTTTTCTAACTTGTGGTAGATGAAATATTGAATGGCTTTCTCCATCTTGAAAGAAGAGGAAATAGATATGAGCAGGGGAAAGACAACATATGATGTTTTACTATCACGTGAAAAAGAAAGTACGGTGGTACATAAAGTCCTATGACAATTTTGTCACAGGACTGTATGTGCCTGAGACCACTTGTCCACTATTGACTTTAGGTGGTCTGTGGAACAAAAACACTAAAAAGTTCTGTAATTTCACCCTGACAGTCATGTGCTGTATTGTGAAACAAGCACTGCATGAAAAACCAGATTTTCAACCTCAAGATCACCTGCAGATCTAACCCAATCCTGGCAGTTAACAACTGGTCATGGTCTTTGATTAGAACCTGTAATTAGTAATATGAATGATGTTGAACTATCAAACAGAAAAGTTGCCAAACCCTCCCAGGTCGAGGCTTCTCAAACTCGTTTATGTTATATTTTTATCGATTAGAAATGTTAATTTAGTTTTATGGGGACACTTACACTCTGACTAATTTAAAATATTAGCCATAGCTTAATAGTGATTAATCAGATGAATCCTTACTTAAAGTAATTGATAGTTGCTGCCTTTAACACTAATCAGCTTGTGCACCAGTATACTGTTTTGAATAATGCTCAGATTGGCGTGTCATCCTAATGAAACTGAAAAGACACTTAAGTCCCCTGTACAAAAGTGTTATTGTCCAGTCTTTGTAGTCACTCTGGGTGTTATGTGACTGGCTCCTCTCAGTCATAGTCGGGTATTTCTGCCAGGAAGCAGGTAAATAGTGATGTGACACGTATGCTATGACAGAAACTATGTGAGTTTGGTGTTGACAGCCTTGAGGCTGTAATGCAAGTCCAAACTGAGCTTTTAATAAACCTCTGTGAGTTTGTTTCAGGCCATTTCAGTCAGGCTTTTCTTCATTCCAATGCTCTCACCTTTAATTCTGCTTATCCGTGTCCAGGTGATGTTGTTGTTGTTTGTCTGTATTAACAAAGTGCTTGCAAATGCAATGTTTTGAACAAGAGACTTTAAAACAGCCATCAGATGTGGCATTGTCTGAGGAAGAACCTTGACGTAAACTTGAAATTTGAGAGAGATTATATTTACTTTCAGCTTTCAGTGATGCATGAACGTAGCAAGAAGGCTGTGTTGGGAAACACTGAGTCACAGCTGCCCAACAGTGACAACCAGTTTCTCCCTGAGGGTTCAAAGCCTTAGCAACATTCAACACAGGACGGAGTCAAAGGCAGACATGATTTGTTCTTGTTTAGATATACATGCTATCAACTGAATCCTCTGTACCAACACATGCATACGCCTTCAAGTTACTACATTTATTTTAGCAGCAGAGTGGATTTAGGTATGACTCATAATAAATTATACTGTAGTACTATTTGCATTTGATTTACCTACATTGTTTTGTTTATATATGAAAGATAGTCTAAAAACATTGAAACTTAATCATGCATGGATTTCACAACCTTCCTTTATTCTTGCCACACTAATAGGCCAGTTCATGTTAAATAAAAAATATGAAAAATTGTAGAAGTAGATTGACAAAGTAGTGGTAGGAAGCATTTTTTATGACTAATTATAACACAGTTCACATATAAGTATATGGCTGGGATTATAAATGGCCTATACTTCCTCTTTGTTCTGGTAAATCCCATGGCTTTAGAAGCTGTCTTATTCTGGATCAGCCAACTATGAATAGGAAAGGTTAGGTAGCACCATGCCTTGTGAAGCCATGCACAGTCTGTCACCCCGAGTGCTTAGAAACCAAGTGACCTTTAAGTTTAAAAAGGAAATGTTTTTTCTGAGGGAATTAAATAAAAATGAACTTTGATTCAAGCTCTTGATATAATTTTCCCAACCTTTCAGGCCCAGGCAGAAAGAAATGAGCTGGGCTGAGGAGGACTGGACAGTAGGGCTGTCTGGACGGGTTCTGCAAAAGGTGAAGGAGCTGCAAATCCATCATGAACGGCTGTCCAGGGAAAACAAGCAGAAACAGCTGCAGCTGGACAACATCCATGCAAGCCTTGAGAAGCAAACTGTGAAAGTATGAACACTTATACTGTTCCTCGCACAATTTACATGACAAATAACTGAAACACAAGTATTAGTAACTTTGTGATTTGGTACTGTTGACTTTGAAAGTTTAGTTAAGGCTGTAAGAAATCATCTAACTTTGTCCTGCTTCTGAACTGGACTGGATTTTTGGAGTCAGCCAGCAGGTTCAACCCAAGAACCTTGCTGCTGTGAGACAGCAGTACTAACTGCTGCTCTACCATGGTACCTATTATGGTTGATGTAATGCTGCCTTTTCCAAAAACAATATGCTAAATCTAGATTAACATTAGAAAATCTTCTTATTGGAAGCTCAATTTGGAAGTTATCTAAAATTTAAGAAGTAGCCCTGTATCTCTGTGATCAGTGAGAGCTCAGTCTGTCACTGACTGCTGACCATGGATCCACTGGCACTGGCTCAGGAAGCTGCTCCTGCCACCTGCTGTGGCATTGAGCGCTTAGGCAGACCACAGAAAAATTACATAATCTGTAGGAAATAGTATTTTTTTATGAGTGCTTCTTTAAATGCACACTTTTTCATCTGAATTACACAAAAGAATAAAATCATACATTAGCTTTTCAAGAAATTTTATATATGAATGTAGAGAAAAGGTTGACCTACATGTTGCTCTTCAAGGAAATACAGTTCCTGTAATTTTAATCTTCTCTAAATAACATTGTGCAAATATTGTCATGAAGGGTGAGTCATCTGTAGCAGGATTTCCTTAAATAATCATTAAATATATACTTCTCTCTCTCTCTCTCCTTTTTCCTCCTTTTTTCTGCCAAGTATGAGGAGGTACGTGTGGAGCTGCAGTCGGTGCAGCGAGAGCTCCAAAACGTTCGGGATGAGGCCACGACAGCAGTGACGAGCAGGGACCGCCTTACGCAGGAGCTTCAGACTAAGCAGGCCCAAGTTTGCTCTTTGGAGGGCCAGCTAGATGCTACTCGTACCCTCAACAACAAACTCACCCAGGAAATCAAAAGGTCAGCATGAGCTAAAAACCACAGAGGCAAGAAGCTTCTCTCAATTTTAATTTCATCTGGTTTTGGTCTTTATGTATTGTTTTCACTGAATGTTTGAAATATAGTGACGTTTGGTATTCTTAGGATAACTTAGTTTGAATTAAACTTGATAGTTAAATACAATCTGTCTTTAAGGGGGGGGGGGGGGTAAAAGGGGGGGATTTGTGAGGTAAAACTAAAACTGATTGTTGGAACTACATGCAGCACTAAAAATCAGACAATAGACATTACATTTTGATAGTATAGGAAGCTGCCTTAAATGGAGCTGTCCCAGTCAGCTTTTTGGATGTTGATTGGATACAGTCCCTATATTATTCAATCTGATACTTACATTAGCCAAAGTAATTGTTAGATATGTTTTCTTCTGCTCTGTTCCAGTAATTTGCATACAAGTGGCTTTATTAATTAATTAATTGGTGTATTGTACACTAACTGTTAATGGTTACCATACCACTTTGTTTATAATTCATTTTTGAAAAACAACAACAGGTCTGACCAAAGGGCTGTACAATAAAACTAAACATAAAAGATGAACAGAGGCCAGAGGGTCAAAAAAACCTGACACGAATAAGGCCTGTAGAAGTTAAACAATAAAGGAATACATAAAAGCAACTTAAAAACACAGTAAGCATATCACACTGGGTCAAAGGCCAGGGATTAAAAGTATGTAAACAAGATTTTAAAACGACAAGTTAAGGAGCCTGCTTGGCATGCGGTGGCATATTGTTCCACAGTCTTCGCGCTGCAACTGTGAAAGCTCTATCCCCTCTGATTTTTCATTATATTATCAGGTTATTGTATGAAACAGAAAAAGTACTATTGATTACCATGTACATGTAAATAAAAACAGAATGCAATGATTTGATCTCATAAGCCCATTTTTATTGACAGTAGAACATAGAAAACATGTCATGTTTTTAAACTTTAACATTTTACTATTTAGCTTATATTAGCTTATATTGAATTTGATGATCAAAAAGGTTAAGAAGGGTTGTTCTAAATAGGAACAGCTGGAGGAACATTTTGAACTAATTAGATGAATTGACAGTTTCTCGGAAGTAAAAATGGGCAGAGGTTCACCAGTCAGTAAAAAACTGCATATATGTTTCTCAACCTAAAATTCTGAAGGCTGTCTCGTCATCTACAGTACATGATGAATTATGTTAATGTTTTTTTTTTTTTAAATGATTGTTGGATGGCACATATTGCTATGAATTGTGGGAGGGCATACTTTTCTTTCATAAGTGATAGCTCAGTGTAACCTTGACTAAAAGAGTTAAACTACATTTTGAAGGAACGGCTTTTCTCAGTTTGTAGAGAATTCGGCCAGCTGTTATCATTGTTTTTGCATATACTACTGGATCTCGTCCTTCAGCTAGGATGTTTTCTAAGCAAATCTGACTTTTTGACCTCAGCCCTCATTTCCTGTAAGAAATATCTCCATTTCTCTTCCCACTCTAAACTCTTTCACTCTGCGTCTCCTTTCTGTGGCAGGCTGGAAGCCGAGCTAGAGAAGCTGCAGAACAGCATCAGGTCACCAGATACCTCTCTGTTTTCTACTCCCTGCTGGAATACAGCCTCGCCCTGGGAACACAATGGTACAGTTTTCTAAACTGTAAAATTATTAATTGGTTTAATCTCTATGGCAGTTTATTTCTCATCTTTTATTAAAACTCTTTACAGTTAAGAAAATTAAATAGTTAAACCACCAGAGTCCCAAATGAGCAGTGGATATAAATAAACCCCCTTGAGCTACATTGCTTTCCCAGCCCTCTACTCTCTAAGGACAGTTTGTTTGTCTTTCCTCTCGTCACTAAACCACTTGGTAATTTACAGCTGTTGTTCCTGTTCAGTTTTTGTGATCGGTTGTAGGTACTAAGTTCATTCCATATGCTTTGTTTTTGCCCTGTAGGGAGCCGACAGGAAGAGAAACAGGGGCACAGAGATGAAGGGCAGAGCCGGGCTCCTCACATCCGAGTAAGTCTGAACATGTTCTCACACTGAGCTATGTGTAGGCTAATCCAAGACTGCTGTGGATTGTAGCTGAAAGCTGATGTTCTCTACTTGGAGGATTTAACTGTCTTATTAGCAAAGCATAACATCCCTCCTTATTTGATTAGTTTTTCTTTTAGTCTTAAGTAATTAAGTCTTTCCAAATAAGTGGCCCAGATGGCTGTAACTGTTTCTTAAATGTGAGCTACTACAGCACGTGGTGCATTTAAAAAAAACAGATGAAACAACGTTATACTTAATTTCTCTATCTTTAAACATGACAGTGTAGTTAAGAGTTTTTATAGTAGGTTAAAGAGCATCAGTGTCTGTTATCAGGGTGTTATTGTATTTTTCAAATCTCATTCTGGCCTTGTGATAAGGACACGAAGAATTCGTATTTTAAAGTTGTTCTGTCCTTATAATGGAGTTTTTTTCTGGTTAAATTTAGATGTTAAAAACAACACCATGGCACACAGCTCTTTGTTTAACAGCAAGGTTCTTTTTTCTAGCAGTCAGCTGAAAGGATAAGATTGGCAGTATTATCAAAAATTTTAAAGAATGACCAAATCTAACTTTATATACACATTTTTAACTGAAGACCGAAAACTTTAAAAAGGTGAGAAATTTATAAGTTTATTCCTAAAAAATGAGATCAGTAGACTTTATTTATGGGTTTAACACAAATTACGTTGTCCCAGGTTCATCAATAATAATATGTAATTCAGTGCTCCTTCTGTGGAATGTTTTTTTAACTTTGTACAGAGGAATATGCTGTTACAGGCTTTCACTACTCAGACGATCTGCTAAGTTATTGCTGGTTTGAGTCTTTTGGTAAAATGTCTTTTTAACAGCAATAGAAATGTAAAATATGCCCTGCTTCACCTGCTTCTATTATTTCCTAACATTGATCATAGTGTGCTGCTGCATTTGTTTGTTCAGGTCTGGCAGGCAAAAGAAAAGGTTTAGGAAAATGTAACAGCAAGTCTGTGCTCTTACATCTGAACATTGACTTTTCTTTCACAATCTCTCATCCTGAAGCAGCATTTGAAATATACTAAAGGTGCTGTGCACACTGAAGCAATTTCTCTTGAGTTATGAATAAAACAGCAGTTAGTAATTCTTAGTTGCATTAGTCTGATTGTAAAACCTTGAGTCCTTGAGCCTTGTTTTTGTCGAGCCTCTTCCTGCTCATGCTGCTCCTCTTTTTTTTTTTGTCTTTGATTAAACCCTCTCTCATCCTTTCAGCAGCGGCTTCAGTTCTCTGAGACACCCACACCTTCATTGCCACAACAACAACACAAGAGCACACGCCACAGCCACTCACCCGTCCAATCGGACACCTTCTCCACTCCCCTGGGTGTGTTTCCATGGGAACGGGATGACACAAAACCAGCAGCAAGGAGGCGACCTCTGCCCTCTCCCTCTTTGATGCCCTCCTCTGATGTCACAAATCAAGGCCTGTCAGAGCAGGGGGTTTATGGGAAGGACCGCAGGACAGAGACAGACAGTGAGTGGGGATGGAATTACTCTGTGTTAGCCATTTGCAAATTACAAATATATACGCACGCAACTCAGGCCAGCAGCATTTATCCTAAAACAAGATTAAAAACCTAGCTGGATTACCATAACAACAGGAGCCAGTATGGATATGCTATTATCTACTTAACTCCGTACCCCTGCTGTGAAACCACCCTCTGATTTCAAAGTTTAGATTTTCATTTGGATGTTTTGCAGTCTTCAGCAACAAAGTGCACACAGCAACTTAATAAGGAGCAGATTTGACTTAAAAAAACAACCAAAAAACAAAACATTACCCAGGCTTTTTTACATTAGCAAAATTAACAAAATCTAAAACCACAATCAGAGATGGTGGGCTCAGAGTTGGCTTTGGTAATCACAATTTTTCCTTTCCCAATAAAGGCAAAAACTTGGTTACCTTGTTTTACAGAAACCTATGCATTGTCCTGTTATGTCTATAAATTCAATTTAAAAAATGTCTTTTATGCTTAAGTGAATGAAGTCTCAGTTAACATAACTGTTTAGTTATGAGATTTTATTATGGCTTTAAAACCTACTTGGAGAGTGCTAAAAATGTATGTATTCATATAATCCCCTCTACGATAACAGTGGTTATCAAATGTCTTTGTTAATCCAGGCTTTGTTCCTTAGGCTTCGTTCGTGCTCACATAAAAGGGGACAGTTGACGCTTTAATTTTTTTTCTTTTTTTCTTTCTTTTTCTTTCTTTTTTTTTTACAGCTGCACATTAGAGCTCTTAAATTTAAACCCTGGTCTGGTCATTCCATGATGAGCGTTGCATAGAAATCACTTTGATTTTTGATTCAATCAAAGAAATGTAAAATGACTGCAACAAATCAGGATCCATGTAGGTAACACAACACATCTAGATTGCACTACTAGACTGCATGGCTTTCTTTGGTGGTAACACTAAAGCAAGTCTCAACAGGTTGCCTGCTTTCAGCTGAGAATATATATCACAGTTAGAGCAAATTGCGAGTGACTCTTGTGTCCAGTTTTAATCTAAAGTCTTTCCAGTCTCAACTGCGTGCAACAGTTGAAACTAGTAATGGGTAGAAACTCTATGTAATGCATAAAAGGTTTATGTTCTGTATGTTATTTGTTAAACTGTGTCACCCTTATAAAATATATTTAAAGTAAAATAAAATCATCTTAACCTACCGTACATTAAGGCATGTTATGCTGATATAGCCACTGTGATGTCACACTGTTTAAATCACTCAAACGGAATATTTTCACTTTCCCTATCTTGGATGCGAACTCTTGCGTTATGTTACTCTTACATTATTGATAAGTGGTCAGTCAATGCGCAAACTGGATAATACTAATAATACTAGTACATGTCCATGCAGCAATATTGTTTGGTCTGTTTGTTTTTACAAACTTATATACTTAGTCACAATGAGTCAAGTAAAAGAAATAGGGGTGTTGATTCTTACTTGTAAATAACTAAATTGAAGATAAAAAAAATTCTGAGTAGGAAAAATTCCTTGTGTGTGTGCGTGCGTGCACATGCGCGCACGCCAGGGTGTTCCTGTGCCATATTTAGGTTCTGCTCTACTTTATTAATGTCATTTTAGCCTGTTGTTTTGAGGTTTCTCGACAACATCATGACCTGATCCTATCCATGATCCTATATAGATAAGATTCTTCAGAGGCCTGAAATGTACCTTGTCTGTCAAGTTTGGTTGCTCCACTCCTATCTTGTAGGAGGAGTTCATGGATTTTATGTCTTATAGTAAGATGATCTGAAACAAGTTGCTGAGCCTGTAAAGTCATCAGGAAAGTGTTTACTGAAGTCACCCAAAGGAGTCACCCTCCTGCTGGACATTAGAAAAATGCAGCTTTAAGGCACCACTGCATTTGCTTCATTTTTCACTGATGTGCATGCTGCATGCATTATTTGATGTTATCTATGATTATCCAGAATATGTTACCACGGTGATCTTTTCATACTTTGTTATATTCAAAACTCCTTTCTAATGGCCAGTCTACCCTTATTATACCATTATTCTCTCTTCATAGTACAACCTCTGGTGCTGACATTGCTAACCAACCTTGTGTCTATAGACAGGCTGTTCCAGGGCCTGGGTTTATTACAGCAAACACTTATAGCTTGTGGTCAGTTTATACTGAGGGTTTTAATTCTAAGCCAAATAAAGATTTAAATAAAGCACAGATGTACAGCAAACTGAGGTCAGATGAACTCTTATTGTTTAATTTACATAATAACAACAATAGATAAAATTGCTGGCAGGTGCCATAATTAACACTGCGAGGTCTCTCTGTTTAAAATGTGTTGCCCACTTCACTCAAAATATTATTATAAGCTTTGTCCAAATGACGAAATTCTGTCAGTTTTGGTTTACCTCAGAGTGACAGCAACATCAGTATAAGTGAACAGTGTTGTCATCATGAATCTCATGCACATGTGTAACCTCAGCTGCACTCGTTACATAAGAGGTTGTGTAGAAATGACTGGCCAGAGATTCCTCTGCCTGCTCCCAGGCCGGCTTCATGATGTAGAGTGACTCTTACTGCAGTTTGTAGTTGTGATGTAACACTGTTGCTCTCACCGGGTGTTTTTGTGTTTGTTCAGGGGAGGAAGGAGACAGGTCAATATGAAACAATAAAAGCTGCTGGGACACTGGCGTGAGGGGTGGGGGGTGGGGTTATAATGTTTACTTTAGGTGTGCCTATTTGCAGCCATGTTTCTCCTGATAACAGAACATACAGTTTAGGATTCATTCTGGCTACTGGGTAGGATTTATACTTGGGGTTGTATGTAGCAAAAAAACATTGTTCCTTTTTAGATTAGCAATGGAAAAAAATGTGATTATATTTATGTCTTTGGTAGGTAAATATATGCCTGGAGAGATTTTAAAATGGGACAGTTAAAATATTGACAATGCATTACAAGCACACAATTGATTTTTATCCTTATCATCAGTCTCCTCCCCAGGCTGGATCTAAGTGCATCATATAGAGTTATAACTTTGATTCATTGCACCAGTGTGTATAGATTGACCCTAAGTGTTGTTGACACTAAGCCATCAGTTTTGTTTTGTTTGTTTTTTTTTTAAATCAGAAATCAAGATATTCTTAATGGTAATGGAAATGGATTTGTTTGTTTTTGCAATTATTCATTCACCTATATTCTCTTGCTCACTCTCCACTCACTCAGCCACCGTTCTGGCATTTTATGATCCCAGCTCACTGTTTGTGAGCACTGTTTTTTAATTAAAGGCGCTCTTTAAATTCTGAAAAAAAAAAGTATAAATATTAGTTAACAAATACTTAATTTTCTCCTATCTCTATGAGATTAACACAGAATTTATAAACATTCTCTGGTAACAGGACTTCCTTTTTAAAAAAAAAAAAAAAAAGAATTGTTTTATACCCAAATCAAATATTCTCTGCTTAGGCTGCTGTCCCCACAGCCCAGCCCCAGATGAGTGGAAGAAAATGGATGGTTGAAATTATTAACCATACTTCTTTCTGTCCATCTGTCAGTGTCTCCTCAAATTCAAAGTCGTATGTCTTATCTGGAAGAGGAGCTGCTGGTGAAGGACAGGACGTTGAAGTCCATGCAGAACGAAATGGCGCAAACCAAGAAGGAGCTCGCCGCCAACGAGCTCAGCCTGCAGAAAGTCTCCAGTGAGCTTAGCCTGGCACAGACACGTATGGCCCAGGACAGTGAACGGGTAAACACATGCACATATACTACTGCTACAGGTAGTGGTGCTTCTAGTACTACTGCTGAAAACAAACATATCATTTTAGTGATAATGTTCCATATTTTCCTGACGCTCTGGTGTTTTTTGACATGGCAGAGGTGTTGATCTTATTTAACAAAACATTTGTCTTCCCTGAAATATTAACGTGCTCTTTGAAAAAACTGGAAAAAATGGTGGGCCTTTTTCCTGTTGTGCTGTAAAGCAGCCTAAAACCATCTGGTATGAATAAGTTGTGCGGTTGTGCTTCCCTGGTTTAATTAATACCATCTCAGTGTGAGGTCGTTCTGAATCACAGTTGAAAGACTGAAATAAACTAAGCAAGTCAACCAAAGAAAAATAATGTAACCGATAAATGCAAGCCTGGAAGTGACTCATAATTATGTTTTACAAAATGTAAACACAAACATTTGGCCATTTAAACAGTTTAGTTACTGTGTGACTGCAGTATCTTTCACAAGCATACACATTCAAAACCCACAAAGTTATCTTGCTGCTACAGTGTTGTGATTTGGGAGGAGTTCTTTTGTAGGCTTTGTTTTCACAAGGAAAAACCTCAGTAATTTTTCCATTAACCAGTGCTAAATGATTAGAGCTGTTCTCACAAATGAATAATAGCAGTAATAATGTTTATTTGTATAGCAAAACCAGCATTATGAAGTGTTTTATGCCCTCCATCTATTCATCCATCCAGCTTCTTTAGTGCTTCTCAATTTCAAGGTAGTGGGTGGCTTGAGTCTATCAATGTATGTGTTAAAACAAAGTTGGAACTTTGGTTTGCATTAGGACAAAATTCTCTGAGATTTAATCATCACAAGTCATAAGCAAATTAAATGCAAAAGATTTGGTTTGGTGATAAGAAGTCAAACATCAGTTTTCACTGACATTTAACAGTATGTACCTGATGTTAAGTAATATCAGATCTATCATATAGAGCAAAACTCAGGTAAAGAGCTGCATTTGTTTTTCCATGACAGGCATCAGGAGCTGAGCAAAGACTGAAGCAACTACAAGAGGAGCTTAAGTGTCAGAGGCAAAATGCAGAAAGCAGCAGACTGCAACACCAACAGCGTACCAAAGAGCTGGAGAAACAACATCAGAGGGTGAGATGAACATCAAAGCAAAGGAAAAGCATTTTTTATTTGATTTCCTTTTTTCCATAGATTGATAGATTCTATTGTTTGTTTTTGTGTGTTTCTAGGATTTGACAGAGCTTCAGAAGGAGAGGCAGTGTCTGGAGAAGCAGCATCAACAGGACGTGAATAAGCTCAACCAGGAGCTTCAACAGGCTAGAACGCTCCACAATGCCCTGCAGGCCCAGGCTGACAAGGTACATGCGCGCACATGTACAAGTATACTCTCAAAATATTACACATTAACCAGACCAACAAGTCCTCTAACATGCATACAAATTCATTTATCAAGATAAAGTTGCTATCAGCACTGGAAACCAAGGACCAAAAAGATATGACATACTGTTTCTGTTTATACTATTATTTATAATTATACTATTATAATTATACCTTTCCTGTTTTTAGTATTTCCTTTCTCTGTCCTTCTCCCATCTTACCTTTCGCGTGTCCTGGGACTGTTTTTATTATATGGACCCAAGGTCAATGAATTTATCTCACTTTTTCTCCCACACTTTCTGCGTGCCTGTGATGTTTTCTCTCTCTCTCTCTCTCTCTCTCTCTCTCTCTTTTTCACTGTCTTCGACTCTGTGTTTCTGATTTCTCTCCCCTCCACCTGCTCTCCTCTCCGCTTCGTCCTCCTCTCCTCTTGGTTTCTCCCCCAGTGGAAAGGTTGAGCAGAGAAGGTAATGACAGTGTGACCGCTCAGTTTTTCTTTGTTTATGGAAGCTTGAACCACTCGGAAACTTGGAACTTGTGTGTGAGAAATGGAGTGCTCAGCAAAAGAAGGCGTGAAACAGTGGCTGTGGGATGAGGGTGAAAGATTTGTATGAAGTGTTTTAAGGCATGTTGCATGAATGCAGAGTGCAAATTTTGTTTGTGGTTAAAAACCTTTTTTAAAAATTATACTTTGGAAGTCTTTAACATAAAGGAATGATGTGGCACTAATTCTTTATTAGATTAAAAAAATCTCTCAGAAAAAAAATTTAGTCCATAACCTTCTGTGTATATATAAATACTGTCTTAACAATAGCTATTCAGTTTTACTAGTGTCCTTTAAACGTTACTGTAAGCTCTTTGTGAACCACACAGGTGTTATCTTGTATCTGATAAAGCTACACTGTGTAAATTAACAATAGAAGCACAGTTTCACATATAAAGTCAGCAACATTTAGCTGCAGGTAATGAGCACTTTATACAGGCCTTTGTGGAATTTGCGTCTTACTATTTGTTTTTTTTGTGCATGCATGAAGTTTCAGTTATGAGAATCCAATCTTTTTACATTTATTGAAATTCACTAAGTGAGCTGATAAAATCAGTATCAGATGTTTTCAGAGGAAGAAACATTTGTGTAAATGCTTTAAATTGGTCAGTGACCTGCTGATTTGATTGGTTGTTAAACTACATGTGACATTTCATTGAGTGAGAATTACTGGGTCACTCAATATTGTAACAAAACCAAGTGACTAATTAGTGACCAATACAAAAAAGTTTGTCTTTAAAGAGCTACACTGAAGTTAAAAATAATTAATTAGCAAATAATTTACTCAGTACTTCACAATATTGCTACATATATACAGTTATATGAGTATAATGTGTAGAATTTTTAGATGAGAACTGGTGGGAAGCTAATCTACTTGAGTCTTTGCTGATAACCCTGAGAGAGGCAGAGGATATGTTAAACACATCAATATCTGTCCTGCTTCCTGTTCCCTTCACTGGCTGTGATTCCTGCACCTGAAACAAGGCAAACAAGTCATTCCTTTTTTTTTTCAGTTCTCCTATTGTTTTTGCTTTTTCTTCCCCCTACTTTAATTTCTTTTTTTAAATACCTTCTCTGTTGTGTTGTTTGGATTCATTCTCACTATTTCACTATTCCCTCTATCAGCTTTCTCTACAGAAGCAGGCGCTGGAGAAAGAGTTGGAGACTCTGAAAGAGAAACTGAAATGGACGGAGGGACAGCTGAAGGAGAGCCAGAAGAAAGAAGCACAGACACAAGCCAAACTGACGGTAACACATAGTGATCATCACTGATACATGCAGACGTTGTTAGGAGTCAGGGCCTGCATTAATTATTCATTAGATGAGCAGTGGGTAATGACCATCCTTATGTGCCATATGTTAGTCAATAAGTGTGGATCCAGCTCCATCATTATGTTTTATTAAAGATATCGGATTAGCGTTATCCTCACTGTTATTTAGTTGTGCCTTGTAATACTTGTAATACTACACACATCAACACTGACACAAATACAAGAAAACGGCCTTTGAATGGCTGTCTGTTGTAGTGTCCACTATGCGTGAAAGGGTTAATGTGAAAGAAAGACAGCTGCATGCAAGGGAAAACAATTCTCAGTGAAGGGCCGCTTCAGTGTGTTTCTTTACAGATGAACTTATAGCTGTGATTTGTGGAAACATTGTTACTGGACCAAATGGGGAAGCAGCTGGCCTACTGACTTACCTTGGCCAACAGGCCCTGGAATGAACTTTACATGATTAAAAGTTTTAGTAAAGCCTTTCTGATGCGCAAAGACATTTGCTATTGTTGTGCAAGTTCCAAATCAACATTCACTATTGTATTGCACCCTGCTAAGCTGAGAGTGCAGAAGATGTAAAATGCCCACATTTTTAGAATTTGTAGCAGTTTATTACATGGTCATAAGCTTGCAACAGAGTTGGTACTAATACTGCCTTCATCTGTAGCTTGTTTGTGGTTTCTAGCTGTTGAGACACTGTGTTTGGGATGCTCTTAATCCATTTATATTACACCCAGTATGTCCTCATCTGGCAGTCTTCTTGCACAATTGATAACATTTGAAGTGCAAATATCACAAGGTCAAAAATATAGACTGAAAATTTATTAATGGCTTAATTTTAGTGTTATCTTGGGAGATTAAAGATGTCATGGCAGACATATTTTGGAAATCAATCAGATTTTCTGACAGATATTTGAAAAAGAAACCTTAAAAATCCATCGTTGGTCATGAAGATTCCCTTCAGCTAAGCTGAACACTTAAAAATCAGTAAGTTTGATTTGACTGGATTCATCCCACCTCATTTGACTATTTTTGCTCTTTGCATTAGGAAGCTGTGCGTGAGGCAGAGGGCGTGGCTGTGACTCTGGAGCAGAGCAGGAAGCGAGAGCGAGCTCTGGAAGAGGAGGGGAGGAGACTTGCAGATGAGCGAGCTGACACCCTGCGTCTCCTGAAAGAACTACAGGGTGAGGCATACACTGTGGGGACAAAGCCAAATCTGTTTATTAGTCATGAGAGATTGGAGTTTCTTGTCTTTCCTCCCTCCACAAGAGTCAGGATTTTGGAGTCTCACATGGCCACATGCTTAACATGAGCTTGTTGTACTGGTGTCCTTTAGTGGGCTTATTGTGATAATGCTGCCCTGTAGTAATTTATTATTTTGAACAGCAAAAAGGGAGATTGATTACTGAAGAGGGTGAGTCCTAGATGACAGTTATATACTCAATGTCATGTAAATTACTCTTTCACGCATAAGATTTATCCCAGTGCTGCTCCCTGCTGGTTAGTGATAGATGAATGTTATCCTTTCAAAAATACACTTAACGTTTCCACTAATGCACATGTTTATTAAGTTTTTTTGTTTATACATATTAAAAATGTTTTTCCTTTTAATTCTAGAGCAAAAGTCAGCACCTCCACCACAGCCTGTACAGTTTTGCCCTGTTGGACAGAGTTTTTCATCTCAGTCTTCCTCTTCTCATTATCCTCGACCGTCAGCCCAAACCAAGAGGCCTTCTTCAAACCGAGCTGAGCAGAGGAGGGAAGAAGAGGATGCACAGGAGAGAAGGACAGATATCAGAGCATCTTATCCTTCTGATAGAGAACCAGGAGAAGGAATTGACTCAGAACACATCAGTGCCCTAATCTCCCCAGACTCCTCAGAGTGTTTAAAGAGAGCAGGAGACAAAGGGAAAATTAATGAAGAGGAGAACAAAGTTATAAATGAGGCAATAGAATGTGACGTCTCTCATACGCCCATCAACAACTCTAACGCTAAAGATCTTGATAGAATGATCAGTCTTGAGCACTCACCTAAGACACAAAATTTGACCCTTTCTGCAGAAAAGACACCTACTCTCAAGTCTGAGCAGACCGTTCCCTCTGAAGACCTCAAAAAGGAGAATGCAATGCTCCGTTCAGAGCTCCAAGATGTAAGAGAAGAACTGCAGAAACGACTAGAGGACCTGGAAGCCCAACGAAGAGCTGAGACAGAAGCCAGGACCCGCCTTAAACAGCTTAGCCGCAAACACACCAGCCAGGCTGCA
Source organism: Pelmatolapia mariae (assembly GCF_036321145.2). Lineage (NCBI taxonomy): Eukaryota > Metazoa > Chordata > Actinopteri > Cichliformes > Cichlidae > Pelmatolapia > Pelmatolapia mariae. Next base: position 24,316,244 of record NC_086228.1, read on the forward strand.
GAGAAAGAGGAGAAAGAAAAGGAATGGAAGACACAACTGGAGACTGAAAGAGCTGAGACAGAGAGGCTGAGGAGGGCGATGACTGCTTTGGAGGCAGACATAAAGTGTGTAAAGGAGAGGGGAAGCGAGCAGGAGGAAGAGAAAAACAAAGAACAACAAGATAGGGAGAGTGAAATGGTAGAGCTTAATATTCAGCTTAAAAAACAGCTGGCGGAGGTGAAAGCTCAGCTGGCTTTAGAGCGAGAGGAAAAAAAGAGAGAGGAAGAGGAGAGAAGCCAAATAATAAACACAGACGCTAATGTAAAGGAACAGCTGAGCATGAAGGTGGCAGAACTTAAAGCTCAAGTGGAAGAACTGAAGCAAAAAAGAAAACCCACACAAGAAGAGAAGCACACAGATGCAAACACTCCCCTGACGTATTTGACTCTTCGTGATGACGAGCTCAACTCCAACATCAATAGCTGTGGCAACACACTCCTGCCTTCACCAGAGCAGCACCTCCTTTTCTGCCAGTCCACCAACCAACACAACATGCTTGTTTCTCAGACAGCAGCAGACATCATCCAAGAAAAGAGCAATGTGATAGATGCCGAGCGCTCTCCTCTGTCAGATGATGTTCAGATAGGCCGAATAGCCTCAGACCCCCAGAAGGCTGAGCCTACAGCCTCTAATTTGGTGAAAGAGGTGGAGCGACTGAAGAATGAGAATGCAAAGGAGACAGAGCGCGCTAACCAGTGTCAGATTAAACTGGAGGCCCTGCAGAGCCAGGTAAATGATGCTGGATATATAGATTAGTGCACAGAATTTCTCAAACCTAAGTATTTCTGTATTAAACAGTCACTCTCGAATGTTCTGCACTTCTGAACAGCTTAATTCATGTGTCATCACTGTACTTTCGTTTATTGCTAAATCTTGAATTCATACTACTCAAAAACATTATGGGACACTTTGAAAACACATCAGTTGGAACACTGTAGGTCATTTTGTAGCACTCTAACAGTGCACATGCTCTTCCTCATTGCACAAAGGAGCAGATTCTGGTCGTGCTGATGGGTTACAACCTTCTATGGCTCTGTCCAGCACTCCTAGCGTAACTGCATGTCTCCCTCTCTGCTACTTAACTGACCAAATTAATAGTCCTGAAGTTTAATCACATTGAAGCTAAAAAGAAAAGAATAAAGTGTTCCTTTATTTTTTGAGCAGTGTATGAATCGTGTTATTGTAAAGCACAATATTAAAATTAGGATATCATTATATAGATATCACTGATCTCATTGAAGTAAAAAAAAATCAAACATGTTACTTTCCTTCTGTAAGTTATTTAAGAAATAAGATGGCCACTAAAGATTACGAAAGAGTTAATTAAGATTTGCCAGTCAAAGACAAACAAAAAGCAGGCAGTAAAAAAGAAAAAGGAAATACAGAAAAGTATAGGAGTCAATAAAACAGTTGCAAACTGTTTAAATGCAACCCGAGCAGATAGATAAGAAGACTTCGGGTATCAGGTCAGTGCTAATCTGAGAAGGTAAACATCAGTCCTGATAGAAGCAAAGTAAACTCTGCATATCCAGTAAGGTGACCTGACTCTCTGTGTGGCCCTGATTTACAAGTGGTCATAATGATTTAAATTTACAACAGCAAATTCACTGCATTTATACACATTTTTCCTCGAGGAAGTAAGATTCGTTAAGAAAAAGGCCTTTGATTTGCTTTTTTAAAATGTGTTTTGTGCTGTGAGCTGTGACCAGTGAAGTGCAGACCCCAGTGGTATTTTTACTTTCTCTAGTTGTCATTTCTTCTATTTTTTCTTTCAACCTTCTCTTCTTGTCAGGTGACACGTCAGACGCAGCAGCTAACCATGGCCTTTGAGAAGCAGAGTCAGCACATTGCAGGCCTTCTAACTGAGCTACAAGAGAAGGAGAGCGCCCTCCAAAGCCAAAAACAGGAACTACTACAATGCAAGCAAGAGCTGGATGAACTAAAGAATGATAAAAAGGATGAGGTGAAGATGATGGTCAAAGAGGTGGAGGAACAGATACAAAGTGAAGAACAGGGAGATGAGAAGCCGGTGGAGAATTCAGAGCTCTCACTAAAACAGGAAAAGGAGAGTAGGGTCACCTGTCAAATTGCAGAGTCACTGCCTGAGAGTGACTTGAAAGCACAGTGTGATGCAAGTCAGCCAGAGACATGTGATACTCAAACGGCAACACCTGATAGCAGTGAAGAAGCTAATAAAACAGGGGACCAGCATCCTGAATCTATAGACTCGAACAAAACTCAGAGTAACCCTGACTCTGCTTGTCTGATGGTAGAGACTGAGTGCGTTCAAAGCGGAAAAGAAGCAGATATCCTTACTGAACTGCTCACTCTCAGACGGGAGAATAAGCTGTTGAAACAAAGAATTGAGGGCCTGACCATCTCTGACACACAAAACCCAACATTACAGACTGACGCTGAAAATCAAGACGATCCAACACAAAGCCAAAACACACCAAACGCTGCACTGTCCTGCTTGGCAGAAGACGGGACACTGAGTCTGCTGAATGACGTCATGACTGAGGGATTGGAGTCAAATATGAATGAGGAAGAAGATGAAGGACAAGATTTAAAAAAGGAAGACCAAAGAAACACAAGAGCTGAAGAAGACCTGGAGGAAATGTCTGAGGTGCACGTAACTCAACTACAACAACAGGTAATGGCAGTGATTTTTCTCCTTCATTTATATGAAAAGATGAAAAGTGGCAAAAATATAATGGGTTAGTTGTATAGGACTTAAAATTATACAGGTGGGTTAATGGAGAATGAGATGCTAGATGGTAGTCTTAACTAGTGGAAATATTTGGGTAATGGCACGATTTCCATCATTTTGCCTCTGTATGCTGCCAGAGTAGATTTTATATGAAGCAGTTAAAATCCAGTTGAAGTAGAGTCTTTCTACTCAAGGGCTTAAACAAAAATATAATTTAGAAATTGCAAATATTTATAGATACCCTCCCCTATTTTTAGGGGCTTAAATTGTAATTGGACAAATTAATACGACTCTTTCGCAGTACTGAGTATCAAATGATTTATGACATTAAAATATTCAATAAGATCTGTATTGCTGAATATAGAATTACTTTTTTAATAATATTGTGGATTTTATTTGTTTTATATTTAAGTTTTATGTCCAATTGATTCAGTCTATATTCAGTCTACTGTCATTCTCCTTCTGTCCAGGTGGAGGCACTGCAGATAAGGGTACGAGCTCTCTCTGAGGAGACCCAGCAGCAGGCAGAGGAGCTTGCTGTGTGGAGACTGGCCTCCCAAACAGCACCAACATTTGAGGAATGTGAAACCCATGAACTGACTTCTGCTGTCACACAGTCCCAGTCAAACCAGGAGCAAACAGATGAGATGACCCAGTGCTCACCTCAAACTCTACCTGTTCAGGATCCGGTTCAGACACCCACACTGGATAGACAGAAAAGCCAGGAAACCATCACAGTCATCAGAGAAGACGAGTTACTCGTTTCCTGCTCCTCCAACAGACTGCAGGGCCGCATGCTGTTCTCCAGGTAACACACAACACTCTGCAATCACAGAGATAACTTGTAACTGATCACACCTCGGTGTCTGTGTGTGTTAAACGCATATATTAAGTATATTTGTACAGTGTACAGGTAACAGCTGGAATTAACTTTTGCTTGTTTTACCACAAGACTCCAGAACAGCAACCTTGCTGAACCAAAGAGCCTCCATCCCTTTAAAACTACTGAAATGCTTCAAGAATACAGTCAGGACACTGCCAAGGCTGACCAGGTGATTTTTATAAATTGTCACTCACTTATGTACCAGACGGCTAATTGTCATTATGTAATTTTGTGTAAATTACAATGAAAAAAGAGTCCTTTAAATTAAATAATTCCAGATAATTGCTAGTGAAATCTAGGAAGTCTTTTAGCCAGTGCACATAAAGGCATTCCTGTAGAGAAGTAAGCCTACATATTTGGAGAAATTAATTTTTAATAATAAATGGGCCAGAACTGAGCGGCTCCTGTTGTAAATAGAAATTCTTATCATATTAGAGACATTTAAAATAGATGTTTTGTTTACCTATAAAATAAAGCATTTGTACTTTTACACCTGGACTTAAAACACCTGTCTGCCCTCAGTATTGAATAAAATGCAATGGTTTTCAGTTTTATCCTAGGTATATGCGTTTATTTGCCTACTAGATTAAATATTAATTCTTAAATCACTTTCTTTTGTCTCTTGACTCAGGAATCTGAAAAAGAAAACCAGGAGATTAACGTCACACAATGGTCAGATAGTTGTCCAAAAGTAAGAAGAGACAGTCAACTCATCCAAATGACATTGGAGAAAATGGCTCAACATCACTCAGGCGAAGTCTGTGAGCCAGATTCCACCAAAACAGAAGCCAAACTAAACACAACGACTAATTCCTCAGACAGAGTTGTCAAGATAGAAATGAAAAGTGTCAGCAGTCAGACAGAGGAGAGTTTGAATCCTCGTGGCGTTTCAACAGTATGTGTTAACACTCAGACTGAGGAGGAGGAAGAACAAGGTTCAGTGGATTCCCCTCCTGTGTCTCCTGTCCAGTTATCTGGGGAGGCGGCGTCAGGAGACAAAATCTTGTTTTCTGGTTCCTTCCCCATCCCGGCTGACCCGGCACGTCTGGCTGAAAGAATTCGCCGCAACAGGACGCAGCTGTCAGCTGCCTTTGACGACACAGAATACGAACCCTACGGCCTGCCGGAAGTCGTCATGAAAGGTAACTTTATTGTTTGCGGGCCTGTAGAGTGAAAAATGGAAAAGTAATTAAAGTTATTTTGGAGGGAGTTGCGTAAAACTTTTTGACCAATTAGTACAAAATTCTTCTCACAGCCGAGTCACCAGCTGATTCCAGCTTGCAAGCTGAAACGTTACATGGTAAAAATAGTGAAGCAGTTAACTGCTAGTGAGCCAAATATTCCTTTGAGCACTTTGTAGAGACTAAACTAAGAGATGACTTTGAGTCAGTGATTATATTACCCCCCAAGCTGTAGCACCATTTGGCAATAGGTTTGGTATAACAAATAAAATGGTGACAGCCGCACAACCCCCGAAAACAAGACAAGAGTGTCCTGTTCTTTGTCCCCAAACAGCTTCACTTACACGGCAGCTCAACTTTTAGCTTCTGCTTGCTTGCGTCTGGATATTTAACACATTTTCTAAGATAGTGACAAGTAAATAAATACCGTAAGTAAGCAATTTGGCAATTTTCAGTTTGTGTTCCCGGGTACTGTGTGACCAGATTAAAGTTCAAAATATAGATTGGATTCAAAATTTGTTTAATTTATTAACAGTATTCATAAGTACATACAGTCTCTGAGTCTTTGTGATTCCCTGTGGGTTTCCTGTTTATGTGTTCCTTATCTCTGTTCTTTCCCACTCTGATCTATTTTCTACTAACTCTTTTATTTAACCCTCCGTCTTTTTCCCCTCTCCATCCTTTAGGTTTTGCTGACATTCCCAGTGGTGCTGCATGTCCCTATATTGTGAGAAGAGGTTTGTTGGGCACCGCTGTGGTACCTGTCTCCCAGAAAGACGCAGAAAAGGAGGAGACGGATTAAAACACAGCAAGAGGTAAACTCCAGACACTATCAAAAAAACATTTTAAAATAGATTTAACATCATAAGATATTAACAAAAAATAAAATAAAAATTAGGTAGTAAAAATATACCTCCAAGTCCCTGGATCAAGGATATCCAGGTCCAGATTACTTTGAGATACTAGAACAGAATAGAAGTAGATCCAAATCCAGATCAACTCTAAAGGTTAATTGGTTCTAACTTCGGTCAGGACCCATGTCTGGTCCATAATTGCATATTTTAGTCTCTCTCATTCACTTTATAGGGGAAGATGAAAATCTATCATGATAAGTTGGGCAAATGTGATGACTCCCTGTCTCCAGCAGAGGGATCTCACTTACTTTAAGGACAAAGCTGTTAATACTTTTATTGTCACTACTTTTTGTTTATTGTGCTTTGTTTTTTCAGGTTTGAAGCTAATTTGTTTTACTTAGTGCAAACACACAGGCACCAATATTTTAGAATTTATGTTAAATACAGAAATCAGAAACAAATGTTGATGCTTATCTGGTTGCTTTTAATTTAACAAGATCACCATGTGAGTCATGCGTCTTTTTGGTGGTTCACCCCTTTTTTAAAATATGCTTCTTATTCTAAACAGGGGAAAAAAATCATCACAGCCTTTAATATTTATCATAACAAAGGAAAATCAGGAGGTATTCAACATAGGAGCTGATTGTTAGTGGTAATGTGATTACTTATATAGCATGATTCCATATAACTCTTTGAATCGGTTGAAAGGGATGTGGATTTGATCCAGGACTAAAATACTGCCTTACATGTTCTTGTTTTTGCATACAGGTTTTTTGCAGACCTGTTGGAAACACCTGACTCACCCTGGCTTTACCATGAACCTGAATAATGGACAACAGCCGCTGCACAAGAGACTCAAAGCAATTAAAACCTTGAAACAAACACAGGAGCAGTTTAAAAAGCTGCAATCAGCTGTGGACTTCTTTACGTGTGTGTGCAGGTAACTAGGCCTGCACTGGCAGAATAAACACCTCCACTGTGCATCCAAAAATGTTTTAATGGCCTCTAGTTTATCCACAAATTACCACATGGAGACTTTGCTGTCCATCACAATGGTGTCACTTTACACCCACCTGTATATTTAGGTACTGAGGTGGTGGTTTAGTGATGCTTGTTGATGTTTCTTGAACCACTTTTCCGAAGGGATTGTTTAGCTTTTCGTAACTCAGAATTAAGTTATGGGCCTAGCCCGCTCTTACTTTGCATGAAACGGTGCCTAGTTGGTGTTTTTCTAAACAAGCACTTGTCAAGATAAGTTTGTTTTTCAAAAGGGTCAAGCCAAGGAAGGCCTGTTGTGGCAAATATGTTTGAATCTTTAAACCATTTCAGTTGGCTTATTTTTGGACACTTGAGTGTGTTTTTGTAGAGGGGAGGTGTTAGGAAAAAAAATGTGTGAAAACATAGTGTGAGTGTGTGAATTATTAGCTGTGAATTTGCACCTTTGTGTCCCTATCTTGGTGTTTCTGTTTGTCTCTGTGTGTGTGTGTGTGTGTGTGTGTGTGTGTGTGTGTGGGGGGGGGGGGGGGGGGGGGATAGAGAGAGACTGGGATAAGCATGTCTATGACTCAGTGTAACCTGGATTGGTTTCCGCTCCATGTATGGTGATACACACTGCATTCCCACTCACCTCCCTCTCCTGCTCTGCTTCTGTGTCTTACACTAAAGCACTCTCAGTAGTTACACAAAACAAAATTCCCATAAACTAAACATGTGAAGCTTTACTTTGTTAGAATTAAATGAACTAAGCTGGTGTTTTATAATGAATAGCTTTTAATTTATTTACTTTTTCCTCTTGCACATTTGTAGACAACATGTAAATGGTTTTGTAGTTGAGTTGGGAGAAATGTCAAGTTTGTTATGTACCCTAAAACAGCAGATTTTCACCATTGTGTTTACAGGATTTAATCTGGTAAAGGATAGGTTCTTAATTCTACTTAAAGTTATACTCACAGGCCATCATGTACATTGAAGGAGTTGCATGTTGTAGTTAAGTTTGGTAAGGTTGGTACCGAAGGTTGGTATGACCCTTGAACAGACTCTGCCTCTGTGGAATATTTACTCTAGACACTTGCAGCCATATTTCCAGAACTAATTCATAAAATTTTCTTTGTGTTGCGATAGCTACTTGCGTGCCAGCTGGCTGTGTGGATGCCAGTCAGTCAGAACAGTTCCTGGAGAGTTTCTGTTTTCTCTCTGCTCTTCTGTTTACCCCCTTGACATTTGGCTTAACAGACAAAATTACACCAACACCCATGCTAACTAGCATATTAGTATATCTTACTTGGCTATGCCACTGTAAACAGTTCAGCCACAATAAGGTTCCCTTCTTGCCTTCAACAAAGCTCTCAGCATAGACACTGGACCTCTGGGGTGTCCATGGTGTTTGGCATCAGGATGTTGACAGCAGATTATTTGAGTGGGGCTTCCATGGATCTGGATTTTTCTTGCATGTCCTGCAGCTTCTTAATTGGATTTAGATGTGGGAAATTTGGAAACTTTGCCATGCTCCTTGAGCTGTTAGAGAAGTTTTCTCAATGTAATAGGGATGGGCAACCATGTTAATGTGTCAAAGTAACACTCACGTGGCTGACAGGACCCAAAGTTTCCCTGGATAGCATTATAATCAGATAGTCAGGTTTATTCTCTTACCTTAGTTTAGACCAACACTTTTTTTTTCTTAAGATATATTCGCACCATTGACTCTCTCTTTGTTTCAACTTTTAAGGAAGTTAGATAAAAGTGAATAATGCAACTTTGATAATAAATGATGATTGTGCCCTCCGTTATAAAATTTGTGGGTCAGAATGTTTGGGCCAAAAATGGACCAAAAATAAAGAAAATGCAGAATTATTATGTTGCAAGTACAGCACTTGCTGCAATCTACTAGAATGAATACATGAATTTTTACATCCTGGTGTGACCCACCACATGAACATCCTCCAAAGTTCATGTTTATAGGTTAGAAAAATGTCCAGAGAAAGGTGAGCTTAAATCAAAAAGAAACAAAAAGAGGGAATTTCATTTACAAGTCCAGCTTCCAAATTTTAATTTCAGCTTAGCCATTTATGAAATGCTTTGGAGCTGTTAAGGACAGGAGGAAGTGGCCATTTATTTGTTTATATAGATAACAAGACATTAGTATAATTTTAAAGTAAACTATATTAAAAACAGTGAATCTCTCCTTTAATCCTGGCTGTGCTTTCCTCCAGTGATTTTTTTTTTTTTTAGTTTGCGTCACATTTGTTTAAAATGGAGTGATTTTTGTTTTTATGTTTACATTTTATTTAGTGGTAGAGTACTTTTTGTTTGTAAAGTTGTCACACACACACGCAAACACCTCACCTCACTCTCAGCCGCCTTCATAACTCTGGGATCTGTAGTCTTTTGGCGCCGAGGTCTGACCCTGAGTGGGGAAACTTAAATTGTATTTGTTGCCTTGTTTTGGACACTTTTATGTGAATGTATCTGTGTTGTGTTTGCGATTAGAATAAAAGGTTTGCTTTTATTAAACCGCTGTCTCTCTGAGCGCTATGTTGGGCTGTGTGCTTTGTATTTCAAGGTCTGTTTAGTTAGCTGTGTGAGAGAATATTTTTGTTTTTACTGCTTGCCTACAATTAAGTCTAAATGAGTGCCACGGTCCAATGAAGAGAGCCTCAAAGTGTTTTTTAAGTGGAATATCTTGGTTAAATCACATAAGTATTTCCGCAATTACCAAAGTCCTCTCCCTTTGCCTTTCGGTCACAAATGTGTTGTTGACAAGGTGCTGAAAGCATACAAGAAGCAGACTTGAATCAAACACTTGAACTGAAGAGTTATTCTTTTCCAACTTTAGAGCCTGTGTTATTTAATGATGCAATTCTACCCCAAGTGAATGAAAAACTGTGTCTGCAGTAACTGACTGTGAAGAAACAAGTGTCTCTTTGCTTCTTAAAAAGACGGAGAATGGCGAGATGAAGGAATCAGAGAGCCGACCCCCCCCCCACCCACCCCCCACCCAGATCCAGCTCAGGAAACTCCGGGCCCTCTGCTCTTCCTCTGCACTGACGGCACTTAATCACACTCGTAGCACTGTAATAGACTCCTCATCCACTCTCACGCCTCGCCCCTTTATCTTCCCCTTCTCCTCCTCCTCCTCATACAATCTGCTGTCCTCTGTCAGAGTGATGTAGAGTCACGAGAATGGGGAAACACCTTCCAAGGAGAAAACACACATGCACAAGTGCCTTCTCACAACACACACACATACACACACACATGCACACAGAGCTCCTTCAGTGTTGAATGGTGAAACAACTTGTGCTGCATGAACTTGGACAGCAACATTTCTCCAAACTGAAGGTAAGATGTGCAGCAGTGTCTTTCAGGGGATGAACTGTGAGCTATAATGTTAGTGCTTTTTGAGGAGAGACTGGTCTGCTGATTTCACGTTTGTCATTTAGTGTGTGGTTTTTAAAGTCTGTTTAGATGTATAGACAGTCACACTGATTTTAAAAAGAGATGATCAATCCTCCTGCTCCAGCTTATGTGGTCTAAACGCTGACACTACAGACAAAATAGTAATTTAACAGCAAAAGTCACTCTTGAGATTTATGCGTCAGTGTTTCTACATGTGCGTTTACTCTGTTTGATAAGCATTTCATTGGAAATATTCTTTCTTAGATTTGTTGCCTCAAAGCAATATGTCAGGCAGTTTGTCTTTTTTTTTTTTTTTAATGCTGCTTCTCTAGCCCCAAACAGTCCTGTCATTATTTCTGTGGATCATTTTTTCCCAGAGCATGAAACCAGAGATCCAGAGTCGTACCCTGTGATCTCCTTCTGACGTCAGTGTTGGCTCACTTTAAAAAAGGGAAATTCTTTAGGGGGGTAATTACATCTAAAGGAGCTTTATTTTCTCCTCACACTGTAAATTCTTTAGCAGATACTACAGTCTTACCCACAGACAATCCTATTCATCTCTGGAGACTGATTCAGGTTTATGGGTGAGAAAACATCTTTGTTTCTCCAGCTGTGGCAGATACTTGTGTTGATAGATTGTCCTTTTTTGTGTTAATTTCATGCAGTACAAACAATACAGTCACCAAAGCCCCAGTGTCTTTTATAGCATCATCTTTGCTGTGTCCTTTTTTAGGGTTTTACAGACTCCGCTGCTGTAGTTATTTTAATACAACCCAGTGATCACAGAATCTGGATTTTTTTCCTTATATATATATATTTTCTTAACGAAAGCTTTCCAAAGTGGCAACTCTTCTGTGTGACACAAACTAAAGCAGTGATAGCATCAGTGAATAAACACTCATATTTTACATTAAACAAACTATGAATAAACACCCTGAAGTCTTTCAAACAAAGAAATGGACGGCATGTTTTTGTACAGTGTGATGTTATTAATATTTTGGATCGGTTAAACCCTTAGAAGATATAACTACTGACCCTGACAAACTGTTATGAATTCTTATAAAACTCCAGTAACAGAAAACCAAATAGACTTATTTTAGGACTATTAATGCTTAGTCTCAGAGACTCCAGAAAGAGGTTTCTTTATGAACTACTTGATGATGAGAATTTATACTTGAATATTTTAATGATGCAAAGTGTTTTTCATTTTATAGTGTGACAGAAGTCTCCAGCTTCACTAAGAGTTTCTAGTTTACATCTTGGATTTGTACGTTGCATACTGCACCCTAGTTTTCTAAACTCTCAAAATCCTTGCTATGTGTACATGTGTTAAGCTGAGATTCAGGTGGAGCACACAGAAAAAGATGCACAGATTATCCTGCAAACTGGAGCTCAAACCTCCAAAGTTAACTAAATGTGTTTGAGTAGAGACCGATATAAAGGGAGATTTTGTAGCTGTAAAAAGAGGATCTGCAGGACAAAGCCGAAGTCATGACCGATCACATTCTGTAGTGCCGTGTTTCTTAAGCTGTGAGCCTGTGGGCTCAGTAGTGGGCAAGGTCATGCTATTAACAGCATTTTTAAATTGGAAGTATTTGGATTATTTTTATTGTTGGTGAGAGACAACATTTTTGAGTAGAGTTTGAGGACCAGTACTTTAGTTTAACCCTGTTTGGTTAGACTAGGGGTGTCAAACATAATGTCAAATAAATCAACCTGGCAAAGACTCCAATACTGGACAGCTTAGAAAATGTGGAGTGCATGGATTTTGAACTTTTTAACTATATTTTCATAAGTTTTACAGCTTTTCCTATTGCTTAAGACCTCCCATTGCCATCCATACAACACCAAAGTACAAGGAAATGAATTCATGAAAACCAGCAGCAATGAAGTACTAAAACCTTATCTATAACTTTACATGTTTACCATGTAGTTTAAGTGGTTCAACCCACTTCACATCAAAGTGAGCTGTATGTGGCCAATGATGTGAAGTAAGTTTGACATCCCTGGGTTGGATTTCTTTTATACACCTGCCTTACATGCAAACCAAAGAACAGCATGTACACATCTTGTTCCAGCTTTGTGCCTCTTTCCAAACAGCTCTGTGTATGATTTATTACCCCACCTGCAGCATTGTTTAACTTGGGATTAGATCACAGTCTGTCAGACACATGCCGTCTCTCTCTACGTCCCCCTCACTTCACATCTTAGCAAAATATAAAAATATGCCTGTGTAGGTTTAGACTGTGATAACTAATAATCTGCCAGTGTTGACGCCAGGGACAGAGATTTAGACTGTCCACACAAACCAAAGCCAGCAGTCCATTAGCGCAGAATGCTAACAGTTGGCCAAACTCTGGGAAATCTCAGAACACTGTCAAGGTCCACGTGGAGACGACCGGGGCCAGTCGACCCAAAGCATGAAGCTCCTAAATCCCAGTCCTGTTTTTCTGGGTATCTGACTCAAAGGTAAACACGGTTCAAAGTAGCCAAATGAAGATAAGACCTAACCATGTTTTCGATTAATGTCAAGATGTATGTTTGGAGTTCTGGCAAAGTGTAATCATTTGTGCACCCACTGGCAGGGTGGCCTGGTGTGTGTCAGTTTTTTCCAGATATTATGACAAACACCCTGCAATGAGAACATTTATTTAATGCCACCCATACCCTGCTGAAAAAGAAGCGAGGAGATACGCCAGTTTGGAACTACTCTGATAGATTTACACTTTAGATACTTGATTGTTTTTGACCTGACCTAGTCTGTACTTCTGTGCACCTGAAAGTGTTCAAATGGCTTGAAGGGGAAGGAAATGGACACGCAATCATCCGTGCCTGAACCCTGACGTTGGAGGCATCGCAGAGCGAGCAGAAGAGGAAGAAAAAGAAGGAGTCTCGATATTTCCCTATCAGCTGATTTCTAGAGTTTTAACATGGGATGAGCTCCTGACTCCAGTGAGTTAAGGTACTGTCTTCGTTATTTTCTCAGTTATAAAACATTCATTATCATGGAGACTACAGAAAGCATTTTGAATAGCTCCTTTCAATAGGACAGTATCGCTGTTGCTGTATTAGACTATGATCACGCTGGATGCATTTCTTAAAGCACAGCACCTTTTTTCCATTTCAAAGAACCACATCTCAATTTGGTTTTAAGATATGGTTTGTTTTTAGGAGTGTCTCTTGTCACACTCCAAGTTAAACAAGTCCCAACGTCAGTAACATCTCACACTGCGTCAGTGGAAATTATCTTTGTCTAAGCAAAGTTGTCAGTCTACTGATTTTACCTGCCATCTTTCCTCAGTGTAAGCTGAGGAAACAGCTGGACAGGCTTCTCTGTGACTTGAAATTAGGGCTCATATTTATATTTATCTCATTTACATTTTACATGTATGCTGAAAAAAAAAAATCCAGAATCAATTGGCAAGTAAACGTTGGTCTATGGTGTGTCATTTTCATCAGCTGGCCTTGTAACAGATTGCATGCTATTTCTCAAAGTGCAACATCATGAATGCTCTTTTGTGCCTCACCTCTTAATCTTACCTGAGGGCTTGAGAAACGAGGGCAAAATTTTAAAAAAATCCAGTCTGTTTCATGCAGAAAGCTTTTAAAGAACAATCTTGTAATAAAATCTTGTATAATGTTGGGAAGTACCCACCGACACGAACATCTGAAGTCTTATAACACTGTAAACTTGAAAGAGGACTTGTTGTCACGTATTCCTCCTCTTACAATAGCTATCGCATCAGTGACAGCTCTGCTTTTGGACAATCTGGACTAGTTGAATGTTAATTAAAAGACCAGCGAGTCGCTCAGTGTACACGCAGTGTGGCTTAAGGACCCACCTTTAATACAGAAAATGTTTCGTGCAACAGCTCTGAAACATCCACACTGTGTGCCAACTATAAGAGTAAATACAACCTGGATTCACTCAATCATCTGTCTAATAACAGTCATACTAATTAAGCCATGAAAGTCTCACTAAATTAAAGTGCTTATCATTATTTTCCACCATGTTAGTAGTTTGTCACCTTTTGTGTCAATGACTCTCAGGTTTGGGCCTGATGCACAGATGTCTTCCAAGAACACTTGTGGTGCTTTTTTTTTTTTTTTTTTTTTTAGATATGCTTTCACATGTAGCACCTCTCTAAAGGAAATTCCTCTTTATGGCCAGTTGTATCCTGACTGAATTCCCGACCAGATCTGGACCTGTGAGCTGGGACCCTTTAACCCTGGAGGGGCAGGGAGAAAGACGGGGAGAAAATGCGGTGCACTACCCTCACCACCCTGCTGGTGGGAGTCATGTTGTACCTGGTGATGGGAGCGTTTGTTTTTGTCACCCTGGAAAAGCCCAAAGAGACCTCGGCACATAAAAACCTGCTTCAAACCAAGAAAGAATTCCTCGATAATAACTCCTGTGTCACCGAGTCGGACTTTCACAAGCTTGTAAAGGTATCCGTGAACACAGTACGGTCACTATTATCCCACTCACACTCTGAAGCAGCTTTAAAATATGCTTTATTTACGGTGGCCCTGAGAGGCCAAACGGACTGCAACTTAAGTAAACACCAGCAATAAGAAAAAAAAGCTGCAAAAGCACACAAAACACAACGGAAATAGGAAAAAACAAAGCAGAAATATCTGGAGTCATATCACCTGTGTGGGATAGGTGGTCAAAGTAAGTAGCACTGAAGTATTTATATTTTTTAGGCTTACTCGATTTGTTTCCATGTAAATGAAGTTATGTCAGCACAGTCAAAGGAGTTTGCAAAGAAAAGCTTCTGGACTTCTTTACGCTTTTCTTTGCAAACTCCTTTGACTACGATGACCTGGATGACTGAGAACCTTCACAGACTTATGTCAGCACAGTTGAGCTGTTTTAAAGTGCACACTGTATAACATTAGTGAGTAAATATTTAGAAGTGTGCCATCAGAAGGCCAAAGCTTCCAGTCTGTATTAGATTAACAGCAAATTAAACATGCTGAATGTAAATGTAAATAACCAAATTGCTGTAGTAACATTATCGCTCAAACCAGATGGGCTTTTGTAACTTGAATGTTTTAATTTGAAATTGAGCTTCACAAAGTCTGAATTCGAGTGGAACATAATTCCTCCAGACTACATGGATTTTTTCTTAATCTCACATTAAACAAGCTGTTGAAACACGTCCTTTTAACCATCTTTTTTCTGATTGGCTGTCCCTTGGACAGAAGGGAAACAGAAGGTTTGAACAGCAGGTGGATGGGCTTCTGTGACTTTATATATGTGTATATATATATATATATATATATATATATATATATATTATAAAAAGCTTTAGATCATATATACCTCTCAGGCTGGGGTATTCAGTAGCACAGAGATATTCTCTTTAAGTTCCTACTGTTTACCACATGCTGCTTTTATTTTCCAGATTTTACTTAATATCATTCTTTATGTACGCTACGAGGTCCATGCATTACAAATACACCCATAATGTGAGCAAATAAAATGAACAAATAGATAAAACTTAAAAAAAAAAAATTAATTAAAAATTAAATTCCTTCCACGCCTGCAGGGTTTGATGTCTGCAGTCGAGGCAGGCCTGGATGTGAGCAGCCTTCCTGCCAACTTGACCACCCGCTGGGACATCGCGTCTGCCTGCTTCTTCTGTGGCACCATCATCACCACCATAGGTAAGTGACAGAGCTCACCTGCAGGGGAAACGTTGCCCTCTGAGTGACAAAATGATCTACCTGATGCACTGTTGAGATTCTCTTTTCTGAGAAAGTGTTACCTGCATTATTTTCACTGAAGCATTTAAATGTAGTTTGGTATCATCTAAATTTGCAAGGATTTAGCCTGCAGAGGTTTTTATGGCTTGAAAAACGTCACACTAGAGCTTATTTATGTCCTTGTTTCAAAGACACACTACTTAAAATGTGATCAAACTGTAGCTTATTTTTCTGGTCAACAAAGTATTCATGAATTGTAGAGTCACAGCTGATGAATATTTTCTAATACGCCCTACTAATTAAAATAATTACACAAGGTCCCTCTTTAAATTGTTTGTGCATGTCAGCTTTTATAACTAGCGTCATGTCTTTTTGATTAATGCTTCAAACAGGCTTTGGGAACCTCTCACCTCGGACGTTGTATGGTCAGTTGTTCTGCGTGTGCTACGCTTTGGTGGGCATCCCCATGTTTGGCATACTTCTCGCTGGAGTGGGCGACCACATGGGCACGATGCTGCGGAGAGCTGTGGCCAAGATTGAGACCCTCTTCCTGGTGAGAATGGTCTGTCCTGCCCATCAGCCAAAACTTAGGAGTAAACAGCTTTAAACCTACGAGGCGCAGACTTCTTATCAGTGCTCTACGCAGTAAACAGTTTGGTTCTCTCTAAGTTGCAGGTTAGAACCATGCAAGAACCAAATGTCTGGGCTCAGCCTTACAGATAAAATGAAGAGCTTGGTCACTTGGTAGAAGCTCAGAATAGAGTCCTCAACATCAAAAGGAGCCAGTTTGGGCATCTGATTTTGGCAGCTCCTAAATGAGCTGTTTTGTACATGTCCGACTAGGCGGGGAACCCGGGGCAGAGATTATGTTTGTCGGTTGACCTGGGAATGCTGCAGAGTCCTACCAGAAAAGCTGGAGGAGGCAGATGGGGGGGAGAAACATCTGGATGTCTCAGCTTAGACCTCTGCCCCTGTAACCCAGCAGAAAATAGATAGTAGATGGATTCATTCTGATTCTCTAAGTGGATAAATAACATAAAACTGCTAAATAAAGCTGTTCTTGGAACCTTATTTCTCCACAAAAAATAAAATCAAATCACAAAAACTGTCTTTGTAAGTGAATTTTCATATAAAACCCGCATTAGAGTCAGATCAGCTGAATCAGCACTTTAGCCACAGCTTAGAGCAACCCGACAGCAGCCTTATTCAAGGATATCATGGTCACCATAGTCAAGTCATGTTGTACTTGTTTATTCTTTCAGGACTTGTCAAACAGATGGGTATTAAAGCTGCCCCGCTGTTACATCTTCAGTCCATGACTTTAATATAAAGAAAAAAAATAATCCTGAGATGCAGACGTGTGATGAAGATGCCAGTGTGGACCAGTAAAAAGCTGACAAATCTCAACATTCAGCCTGAATCCAGACAATTCTTTTTCCTTTTTTGTTTAATCTAGTTTAATTCTTGCACTTTTTTTTGTTACATGTGTAGCTGTGTTGATCTTGATTTATTCTGCATCTGTATTGGCTTCTATCTCTCTCTCTGATAGAAACGCAAGGTCAGGCCCACGACTGTGCGGGTGACCTCAGCGGTTCTCTCCATCCTAATTGGCTGTCTGATCTTCCTCGCTGTGCCAACGGTCGTGTTTCAGAAAGTGGAAGAGTGGTCGTTCTTGGAGTCGCTCTATTTTGTGGTCATCACGCTCACCACTGTTGGCTTTGGAGACTATGTACCAGGTACAGACCAAACACACACACATTTTAATCAATATGGACAACAAGATCCCAAATTGATGGTTGTTCGTTTTTTACCTGGTGAAGTTATAGCAACATACGCTGAACATATAACCTGGTCTAGAGCAGATTATGTTCAGTGTTTCCGTTTAATGGTGGTGTTATGGGCATTTTCACAGATCCTTTTCCAAATGACAGTCTGTAAGTGTGATCCTCTGCTGAGGGAGTGCTTTTTAGCCCTCAGCCTTGAAAGTCTGATGGGGTGTTGTCGTCACCTGGGCAGGTGGGCGGTGTGGACACCCAAGTTTGTGAATGCGATACCTCAAGTGAGGTGATGTAGGCTTTTCAAATTGATATCATAGTTGTATTGACTGAACAAATTTGAATAACAGGTCAAGTTTTCTTCAGAAACTTCAGAACGCCGTGACCCAGGCACCTCCGTGCCCTTTTATATGAAACCTCTAATTAACGCAAATATGAATTGTTTTTCTGCTCTTTTCTTCGTCATTCTCATGTCAAACTGAATATATTTGGGTTGTGGTCTGTTTCTGTCAGAGAGGCCAAACAGCCTGAACATATCACTCCTGGGAATGTGATGTCATTAATATGATTTATATGACATTTATATACAAATAACCCAAAAAACGAGGTTTATCTATCCACCCACAAAGTTACAGCTGTAGTCTCCCCCCGCTGAGGTTTAATTAATGATGAATGGTCAGCCAACTTTGTACAGGACTGCCTCTTTCTGTTATTTCTGTTCTGTGAGGTTCACTGGAACATCACATTAAAAATTAAATCAACTTTCTCTGCATGGAGTTGGAGGTATTGAAGACGACAGCTTCTTCAAGCTTCTGGTGTTGTTGTGGATCGTGTTTGGTCTTGCCTACTTTGCCTCCATCCTCACCATGATAGGCAACTGGCTGAGGGTGCTGTCTAAAAGGACTCGTGCTGAGGTGGGAGACTCCAGAAATGTTATCTGAGAGACACCTAAACTTGTGTCAGTTCTTCTGTGTTGTAAAGCTAATGTTAACCTGTGTCCCTGTCAGATGGAGGAGCTGAGGGCCCACGCAACAGACTGGACGCAGAGCATGTCCAAGGATTTCCGCATCCCAAATCCTCTGGAATTTAATGACCCCTTCCTCCTGCAGCGGCGGCGCTGGAAACGCAGTGAGCGCCGACGCATCCGCCGGGGAGCCCAGGGTACACTGGGATACTGGGTGCGAGGGGGACCTGAGAATGGACATCTGCCAAGTCACTGGGCTGGCCTGTCGAGCTCCATGAGTGAGCTGCAGGACAATTCGTCCGGGGAGAGGGCGAGGGGAACTAACTCAAAGGCACAGGTGAGTGCGACTGGAGGGGGAACAGTCCCCATAGCAGCAGCAGGGTACAGGGCTGACCCTGCTGGGGGTCTGCAAGGGCAGGGCAGGTCATTTCCTCACCACCTGTCCCGCTCATTCTCCCTCCCCGTAACCCGCTCCGGTTCACAGCTGGATGTTGTAGGGGCACGTATGCAGGAAGGGTCACTCTCTGGATCAGAGTCTGCATTCGACTCCAGGTCAGATGGCTCCTCACTCTCCTTCTCCTACATGGCACCCCACAAGTTCCAGCCATGCCAAACCATCGGCAGCATGGAGGAGGGATCAGTAAGACTCGCACATATGGACACATCAGAGAGGAAAGATGAACTGATTCCAGCAGAGAACTATGAATCTGCACCAAACAATAGCCACAATCAGGCACCTGACCCTAGTCCTTCTTCTCGCTCCTCCCCTGTGCCCACATCCCTACCCGAAGTCCTCCTTCCCTCCCCTGACATCACCACAGCCCCCTCACCAAGCTGCCAGCTGCTCGACTTCTTCGGCGAAAACTTGGCGTACATTGACGAGTCCTCAGACACCCTGAGCGACCGCCCCCAGTCCACGAGCGAGGAGAAGAGGAGACGGCCCCGAAAGCCTAAGAAGAAGAGCATAAGGAGACAGCTATCACACAGGTGGAGCTCGCTGCAGGTGAGGAGGCCCAGCAGTGACATGCAGCCACCATCCCATCCTCCAACACCACCTCCAGCATCCTCTCTTTCAGACCTGTCTCTACCTGAGAACCAGACAGATGCAGCTCCTGCACTCTGACAAAAACCAGATGTGACAGCCTACATCACAGCTGTGGTTCTACACTGCTGCTAGCTAGAAGAAACACGCCTCATGAATGCAGCTGTTGTTCTGGGGTTTTTTTCTTTTTTTCTTTTTGGTGTTTATAGTTAGCCTCACAAAACCACCTCACCAATATTGCTTTGTTACTTTAGTGTGACTAAAACTATATAAGCTGGGTTTGAGTTTCCAGGACGCTCTGACAAAGACATAAATCTGCCTTTCAGTGAGGCTAATCGTGCAACTTTAAGTGGACCGCTCCTCTTGTAAACAAGGTTCAGGACTGAGTGAGTCACATCATTACCAAGATGTCATTAAACATAATTATCTGCTTTGTTTTGAGCTGCTGAGCTCAGTCAATTCTCGGCACTGACTTGACACTAAATCTGAGATTTAATCTGGCTTTGTGAGGCTAACTTTTGAGGAGTGACTATAAGCTTTAAATTCAGTGCAGGGTTTACACACAGCAATTTACAGAAGCTGTCGGCTGCCTCGCCTGAAAAAAGACCACTTCCGTTAACATAAGAAAAAAATCTTTTTATGAAATGCAACCTTAAAAGGGAAAGACATCCGGGGATGTGTTTTGAACAGTAAACGACATGTATTTAAAGTGTGTGAGGTTGTCATGTGCTAACTAAATTGATCAAAAGACAAGATGCGTCAGGATCTGGGTGGCTTACCACCGCGACTTGAAAAAAATTCCCGGGTGAAAACCCTGCCGTGGGTGGAAAACCAAAACCACAACAACAGCACATCCGATTCAGAGCACGGCAGGGCCATTATTCTTCATCAGAACAGCACCATTGCACCATGGTGTGCTGTCATTCAGGTCCTTAAGTTGTCAGTCGTTTTAGGGATGACGGAAAGTGACTACTAAAGGATCTCCTGACTATTTTGTGTTTAAAAAGGGTTATAAAAGAAAATCAGATGATTAAACCTGATACAGTCACACCAAAGTTATTTAAGTTAAGTTTGTGCTGCGTACCAACTTTGCAATCAAGTGTCCTTAAATCACTGTTGGTAATATTCTGCTTGTGTCCACTTTTCCACTTGACAGCTACAGTTTTTTGTTTTGTTTTTAGGTTTAATTATTTTTCTGAACAATAACAAGTTTTATATCTTGTGTAATAACCTTTCATGTCCCCTTTTTTTGCCAGTTGATATCTCAGATGTATCTTAAAGTGACGCATTAAAGAGACCTTTATTACACACTGTTACCAGACATTAAATCTTTATCCTGTAACTGTGGAGTTTTCTTTCACTTTTAATGTCACTAAACTTTTTACACTTGGGTCTTCTACTTTATTAATCAAAAATATGCAAATTAGAACATTTATTAATAAAACACTTAGTTGTTTAACACTAAAAGCCTCACAGGGACCCAGAGTGTGTTTTGGTGTCTGAAAGCGAAAGAGATAAACTCTGCAGGGTGCCTTTACATTATGCAGTGCCTACATTGCTCATGCAGTGATATATACCCAGTTTTTAATTCTTATTATCACCGTGGATATTATAAGTAAACTTTTTCCATCCTGGCTTTTTTAGGTAGTGACAGGATGGTGAGATGATACGCAGCACATGGCTCTAGGCAGAATCACCACCCAGGCTACAGCAGTGAGGACATAGCCTCTGTACATATGTCAGGCAGGTGATCTATGGGCGTGCCGTAAAGTAGAAGTGCAGAAAACAAAAGATCCATATTTTTATTCTTGGAATCTGTTAGAACAGCTTCATATAATTCACAGATTAAAATTATCTTTATCGATTTTAAACTGTGCTTTGGTGCAGAACCCTCAGTTCATCCACTGTCTGAAACAAATCAGTTTTAGTTCATCTTCCTTTAAGACGACTTTCTTCTGATTGACCGCAGCTCACAAACAAAAGGTTTGAATATCGGGTGGGTGGGGCTTCCGTGTTCACACCCAGAGCTGTGTGCCTGAGATGCTCTCAATGATGTCATACAAAACAGAGAGCAGAAGAAAACTGAGAATGAGGTTTTACAGAATTAGTTCTACAGTAAATACACTGACCTCATTATTTTAAACTTTGGTCATGATTAATATGAGCGTCCAATTTAATTTATGAAGGACTGTATTTTTTAAACACTGCATCGTATTGCATTACATATGGACTGCGCTCTCATTTGCTTACATAATATATGTTCATTTCTTGTCTGTAAACCTCTAAAGGTTCATTATATTCAGCTCACATTGCAGACAGAATAAAACAGGCACACAGTTGGCGCACTGTGCAGCAGCAGATGTGAAATGACCTGACCTGAAAGTCCTGAATGAACTCAGCTTTGGGTGAATGTGGGATGAATTGCCTCTTCCTGCTTACTCAGAAGCAGGAACTACTACACGAGGCTATCGTGGCATTTTGCCCTCCACCAGTGCCAAAATAAGTAACGGACAGAGTCTACACTCAAATTCAGGCTCCCACATATTCTGTCACTTGTTGACAGAAAGCTGGAAGTAGATGGCTCATAGTGGTGTGCTGACTATGACCCATCAGCAGTAATGTCATTATGAGTCCTGAGTGATGACGGATGCTTTTTTAAAATTATTTATTACTTTTTCTTTTTGTACAATAAAATGAAGGTGGACAGCAAGGATATTATTGGGTTTTATGCTAAATATGTACATAACTAAACATTAATTATGCACAGCATTGTGCAAAAGCCTTGAACTATCCCTTGTTTCTTTATATTTTGCTTCCAAGGGCCTGACCATTTTCAGAGAATAATTGTTTTTAAGGTACTTGGTGTTTTTTCTGACAGGCTGCTATTAACATACTTTCTTCCCATACCTCCAGCTGAGTTTATTAGAAATGCCAAAGATAACACAATATGACAGGCATAAGATGGGATTGTTACACCAGCAAGGTGATTCCAAAATATATCTCAGCAGTTTATCTTTGAGGAAAGAAAAAAAGATAGTTATTCTATCTACAGCCAATAAACAGTATCTGAACGCCATATTCTTAAGAAACAAAAACAAACAAACAAAACAACTGGCACAGGACAGGCAAGGTGCAGCTGGACCTTCCGTTGATCCATCTACTGTTCAATGAAGCCTCATCAGAAATGATATCAGTGGAAGGATGGGCATCACATCTTCAAACATCTTTTTTAAAAACAAAATCAAAACCCACAGGAAAGATAACACTATATTTTTTTAAAGATCAACTTTTGCATATAAATACTTGAAAAATACATTT
This sequence comes from Pelmatolapia mariae, assembly GCF_036321145.2. Classification (NCBI taxonomy): domain Eukaryota; kingdom Metazoa; phylum Chordata; class Actinopteri; order Cichliformes; family Cichlidae; genus Pelmatolapia; species Pelmatolapia mariae. Next base: position 24,339,117 of record NC_086228.1, read on the forward strand.
CAACTAAATTTTTTATTAAAAAAAAAACAGCTAAAAGCCTGTTAAAGGTTGTATTTTCGTATGTATTTAACCCTGTTTTTAAAAATCAGTCTTAGCCTAAGCCTAGTTTTAGACTAAATACTTTTTAATTGTAAGTCTTTGTATTAGTTGAGGATTTGGTTTAATCCAAGTGTGATAAAGTGTTGTCAAAGCTGTAGATTTAGTGATCACTTACAAGGGAAAAAATAGCTACTAAATCTCACTTTAAATGGGACTGTTTTTCTTCTGTTTTATAAAATGTGGCCCACTTCACAAAAAACTCCTGTTGTAATAAATATGACTCCCACAGTCAACACCAGACAGACTGAAAGTCAAACTGAGACACCCTGCTGTGCAGTTATTGAAAGAAAGCACAGAAACGACGCCCTCGTCTGTTAAAAACCAGAACAGCCAGGCCTCTGTGGGTTTGGCCTTACAGCTATTTTGTCCCAGCAGGGCCTCAAGTACAGCTCTGCTCTCCAAGTTTGACTGCTCGACGAATATGGCTTCAATAACGCCGAGGCCACAGATCGGTATCTTCTGTTTACTCCCGTGTCTCGTTGCCGCTCTGCTGCTTGTATAACTCTATATTTTGTGTTTATGGTGCCCTGTTGCCCCGAGAGCTGCGTTTTAATTTAACTGGCAGGAATAAATAGGAATGACTTCAATCTAAAGTCTCGTCCAGACCTGTCATGTGAGTTCAGACCATAAGGTGCTTGTGTGAATGAATTACTTTTTTAACAGGCTCTCTTACTTTTTGGTCAGCACGGGGAGGGTGAGCGAGCGTTTCCAGAGCCAGAACCATTAATCATGGCATATTTTGCAGCATGGAGGCAAAAATAGCAGAATATATGAATGTAGGGGTGTGCTGCACTCACACTCTTTTTCTGTAGGTCAAAGGCAGGGTGTGTGTGTGTGTGTGTGTGTGTGTGCGTGCATGTCTGTGCGTGTGTGTGGGCAGGGGTCGACATCCACAACAGACGTCCTTCTCAAGGACAGAGGGACTCAATGTGAGACGGAGCAAGGCGCTCTACCATGGGATAAGTACAGGTTGGATTTAGCAAGGGGTAGTTAAGTGGAAAAGACTAACAGATGCTGGGGCTAGTTTACTCAGGGGGGAGGGAGGCTCACCACAGCTCGAGGACTGACACCCCAACATACACACAGAGTGAAGCTGTTTCTCACTGCTGCTCAGAAAAACAATTTTATTGTAATGCCTCTAGAACAGTTTGTATCTCTTTAAGCTACTTTCACAGCTGGGATTTAAACCACACTGCATTAAAGGACATTAAAGGGTCAGTACACCAAAAACATCGTCTCCGTGCAGCAGCATCCAGCCATGCAGGCAGATTTGGGTTTTAGATGCTTGTTTTTGAGAAACTGGATGAATCAAGGGCCTTTGACTGTGCGATAATTTATTTCTTACACTATATATCTATATTTATAAAGTGTAAATAAAAAAGCTGACTTCAGTTGGTTATTTTTTTTTTAATTCCGATTAAACAGAGTGCCAGCCTCTAGATAAATAAACAGCCTACTGAGCCAGAGAGTTATGTGTGTGAGTAATGACACAAATTATAAATATAGCCTATATGTAGGCTAATAAACACATGGATGAATACACAGATTAAAGGAAAAAGCATTAGTGCTGTCAATGCTATTAATGCCTAACATTTAAACACATACATTAAACAAAGAAAATGAGAAAAACAGACTTTTTAATTCATTTTTGCTCAAAAATATATTCTAATAAATTCTAATAAGAATGATTTCATTTTATTTTTCTTTATACTGTGAAGAGAGCAAATTAGCAAATCCTTACAAGGACTGCTGCTGGGGAATTAATTATTAGGAAACTCTTTATTGAATTCTTCACCTTCACCATTTTTTAGTTTTTTTTTCATTGTGGCTTTGATCCTCTTACTTTTAACCCTGTAACACCAAGTATGTCATATTTGATGAGATTTAGTAAGTTTTTGAGACGTCTATATCATCAGTGTTATTTCCCCCCCCCGAACAGAAACAAATTAAATAGCACAATAAATCTTTAATTACACAAAAAGTAGCAAATATGATACAAATGATATATATGCAAATTAATATTTAATTTTTAATCAGACAGTTCAAAAATGAGAATTTTCTGGCAATTATTTCACAGGTCAGGCTTTAGAGGGTTATCGCTCCCACCCAGATGTCATAAAGATGGCTTCTGATGACCTCCTCTGTACTCTTAATGGTGCGTACAAATATACCTCACTATATATCAATAAAGATGTGGTTAGCGACCATTAGAACAAGCTCTGGGTTTTTCCAGTGGTAGTCTCACTAACTTTTGATGCACACCTAGTTGTTTTGTTCTGGAAACGGCCTGAAATATGACAGAAACCGTTCGGTTAGCCCGGGTGTTTTAGGGTTAAAATGTCTCAGTGATTCTTCTGCTGAGTGTTGATCTTGTGGTCAGAGCAGGGTTATAAGTCATGTCTGGTAATATTTCTGGGAATTTAAAGTAGATTTCATGTTATGCAAAACGGTCACATTCATACTCTTGATGTGCGATGCCACTGATTTCCTTTCCAAACCGATACCAAGTAAAATTCATTGTGGCATCGACGATACTGATCTGATACTTTGTACAAAAAGTTAAAGTTAAAAAGTTAATTATAACTTCAAAATGATTACAGGACATCAGACTACTTGTTCTTATTGTTTAATTATGAAGAATTATCATATAGAAATAAAAAACCTGACGTTGTGTGTTAATTGACGCTATTTAAACACATATATCTTGACATTTAACATGTATATACTTGCCTGGACATTTCAACCAAAACATTCAACATTCACACTTCCCCTCATTCACAGTAGTCCTGTGCCACATTACAAATTTTGGTATCAATCCAATACCAAATAAATACAGGGCCAGTATTGCCGATATCAGTATCAATAATTTTAAGTTATTCAGGCAGTTTATTGGGGGAGAGTAGTGTACCAGGACTTATGAGATGAATTCTCAATTTGCAAATTCTGAACACATTTTAATCAGCGCTATATCACTGTGATCGTTACGTTCCACAATAATTAGTTAACACAACACAACACACCAGCTTTTCATGTGTTTTGAAACTGAGTTTTTGGAGACCTGGAATGCAAATTTTTCTGTCTCTAAAGCACACAAAAAGGTTCGGACATTTTTCATAGTGCATGCTTGAGGTTTATTTTTTCCAAAGAAATAATTAACACAGTTCAGCGGGCTACATACTAAACTTGGAAGAAGCAAAGTATCGTTACAATCATGCTAGTATCGTTCCAATACCAATACCAGTGTTGGTATCGATACTACCGATATTTGGATCGATCCACCCACCTCTAATTCTTACAGTTCACTCAAAATAGAAAACAGCTCACTTTGCTGTTTTAAGAAAATTTAAGGGGACCTGTTATGCTTATACTCCTTATATCTCCTTATTATTTGTCATTTACACTGTTAAAGTGCTGGATGCTCACATCCAGAGTTTAAAACAGTGAGGTCAGAGTAGACTATATGAATAAAAATAGTGGGCCACAACTCTTAATCTTTGAATTTACGTGTACAAAATCCAGCACATAGACTCGCAGTCTGCCTTTATTAACATTCAGGAAAAAATGGGTCGCTCTAAAGAGGTCACTGAATTCCAGCATGGTGCTGTAATTGGATGCCACCTCTAAAACGAGTCAAGTTTGTGAAATTTCTTCCCTCCAGCATTTTCCATGATCAACCGTAAGCGGTGTTACTGCAAACTGGAAACGTTTTGAAACCACAGCAGTTCAGCTATGAAGTTACAGACCACGCAAAGATCCAGAGCGGGGTCAGCAAATGCTCAACCACCAACGTTTTGCTGACTCAATAACTGCAGAGCTCCAAACCTCCTCTGACATTATCATTGGCACAAAAAATTGTGCACCGGAAGTTTCTTGGCATTGATTTCCACGGCCGAGCAGCTCGTGTAGGTGTAAATGTCGGTGGCTCAGTGCTTCTGTCCATATATCTATGTGCAAGTAATCCCTGTGAGCCAAAAGCCCAGCTTCACACTGCGCTAAACACCAAGTTCCAGACATTTTTTTTCTCATTTTGACTCTGCATGATGTCACTGTGATAGAAGGGACATTTCACGCCCTCAGCTCTGGCTGTAGGCACAGAAGCCCCACCCCTTTCCTGTTTAAATCCTCTATTCATGAGGGACAGTCAATCAGAAGACAGCTGTCTTAAAACAGCTTGTTTCATGCAAAATAAAGTTAGACCCAGTGTCAGATAAATAAGGATTATTTTTAACTGAGACTTATGCAAAGCTACTCTAGTAAAAGTGTAAAGCTGGGAATGAGCACAATGTGTAAACTTTGAAGTAAAAAAATGGAAAGCGTCGAAGGAAAACCAGTTATGCCAACCTGGGGAGAGAAAAGTTTCATTTAATCCACCTGAAGTGAAACATTCAGATATCTATAAGCTTATCTATAAGATCTATCATGTGCACTTTTTTTCTTTTTCTTTCTTTCTTTTTTTTTTTTTACAACAGCACATCCTTAAAGTGTTGACCAGAATATTGTTTGAAGTATCCAGTTACACGATTTTATTGCAGGCGATGTTTCCTGTGGCGTAACACCAGTGAGAGTATAAAAACCACTGGCCCGCTTAATACTTCTATAACTGATGTTGTTGTCACAGCCTCGTACTTACTGGGACTGGACCGCTTCCTATTCAGCTAAAACTTTATTGTCAAGCAGGTTTTCAAAACACATGCACGCATACATTTAAGAAAAGTCACAGAGAGAACATCTGCTGCAGATGGGGTTTTTTTGTTGTTGTTTTCAGACACAATCACAATAAAATTCACAATAAAACCTCAGGAATGACTTCTGTGCTATCACGCATGACCTCACTAGCTACATTCACACACACACACACACACAGTGCAGACGTGCACACACACACGCACCCAGTCGCTGTCTGTCTCGCTCTCACACACAAACCACTGGCATACCAGAGAGTCTATATTTAAAATGAGCCCTGGGGATGTTTTGGTTTTTTTTAATTTTATTTTCAGCTTTTAGACATTCTATCAAAAGTGGTCAATGTGAATACTCGGCTGTAGAGAGAGAGAGTGAGAGACTCTGAGCGATGATAAACATAGGTATGACAAAATACAACCTCAGCAATGAGTCAACAGCTTTTTACATAAAGATAATGAAGGCACATTCAGCAGAGGAGCATGAGAGTGCGATTATGAAATGTTTGAGCCAGACCCGAATAGTTACAAATTTGCTAAGGCTGCAAAATACCACCTTCCAAACTTGCAGCTTTTCCAAATACAGCCCTATCATCCCACGTCTCATTTTCAAAGCCTCTCTTTTCTCCCTCTCTCCTCCCACCACAAATCCCAGAACTTTGAGCACCAGAGAGAGAGGGAGAGAGAGAGCGCGACAGCGGAGATGAGGGGAGCGTTTAAATCTGGCGTTCCGTGAGTGGTCGGGTCGGTGTCTGGAAATCTTTCACATCCTGTTTACGGCAGGCAGATTTCAGCCCGGGACCGCAGAGAGCTGGCGGGGGCCTCTGCCTGGACACAGCTCCTCTCTCTCTTTTCTATCTGTTCCCGGCCTCCTTCGCCTAAAGATCTCAGTCAGCCTGCAAACCTTTCCACACCGCCTCCCTCCCATCAACACCTTCAAACCTAAAGCAAACACGTCAGCTTTGCCCCCGCTGCCCACGGCCGCAGGAGAACGACGGAGGGGGAATCAAACTCCTGATAAAAAGAATCCTTTTCATGCAGCAGGCGCACAGCAACCCCCGTTTCATTTTAATATCCAAGTACAGGTTTAATAGAGCTGAGTTGCCGTATTTACAGTGTTCCAGTCAAACAGAAAGTTCCAGAGCATGAAGAGCAGAAGTTGGGAAGCAAAATCCTGATACTGGAGTCATGTAGCATTAAAAAAATAACATCTCATGAATCTGAGGTGCGAAGCTTAATGAACAGAGGATCAGTGTGTCCCCCCCTGAGAGAAGCAGTTTGTAGCTTTGGTCCTGAAATTAGTCCGTCTGCCTCCCTCAGCGGCACTTGCAGGATTTCACAACCATGTTGGAGAGCTGCTCAACACGCGGTGTGCGGCCTATGAAGTACATGATAGTGAGGGGCTCCAGGTCCTGAGGAACGCAGCAGGGTGTGGCGGAGGCCTCGGGGTTCAGCTTGTTGTAGAGGGGCAGAATCTGACCCAGGAACAGAAATGAGCAGATGTTAGAGCGATTTATCCAAAGTTTAGTGCTGTGAGTGATGAATGAACATGCTGAACAGTGTGAAGTTCAGCCCAAGTTTAAGCAGGGCTGAAAAATGAAGCCAATGTGGTAAGTGCCAGAAACGGCAGTCCATCTAATGGCCACAAACGAGCCAATCCCCACAGACTCCCATGTTTAAAAAGCTGTTTAGGTCTCTTTAAATAATTTACCTTTTGTAACATCTCCGCGGACATGATTTTTTTTTTCATAACTCACCTGTTTCATTGTATTAAGGATTGCAGTTACAGGTCTGAGTGACCAGTTAGTGGCTACTTGGCCTTACCTCTGCTAACTTGAGTTGGTGTTTGAGGTGTTGGTGCCTTTTGGACCATTTTTAATGCAAATAACTGACAAATAATATGAGTCTAATAAGACTAATAAGTTTGTGCTCCAGTTTTAGGGAGTAAAATTCTACAACACTATTATTTTTTTTAGTGCTAATTAGCATCTCTCTAGTATCTGTGTCTGAGTGCACCCATACAGTCTTTGAAAGCACTTAAATGACGTTTGCTGGCATAAGCGACTAACACTCGGGTTAAAGATTGTGGTGGCCATAATGCTAAACTCGAAGCTTCAAATGTCCCAGTGGCTACCTCAATCTTTTAAATACAGTCTATGGTCATTTTGCATGATTATTTTGGTACTTTTTTAAAATGTGTTGGCAACTCTTAAATGTTAATTTGACATTTTGGGAAATTGGCTTATTTAGAGTAAGATGAGAGGTTCAAAAGCACTCCTAATATCAGCATCTGGTTAGTTTAGCTAAACATAACAAAAGGTTGACTGATTCTGCTTACTGGTAAAAACCAGATAAACAGCACATATAAAGCTAACTCAAGAAGATTCATAACTTCCTGTTTTATTCCAGTTTAAAAATAACTTTTAATGGTGGTTTTCCAGAGTCTCTACATTTCCCTCACTTATCCAACTTTTCAAGTTTAATTCCTACCAGGTCTGTTTTTTAGCTTTAAATCTTCATATTCAGACGTTAAAATGTAGCTTTCTGTGCATTTTATGTGGGGGAGCTCTAAGTAAATCTATACCAATCAAATCAACTTTGACTTCTTTAAGTACATCCTGTCAGTTTCTCCAAAATACATGCACAGCAAAAGCAGCCAAACTGCCTTAAACTAAAGCCACATTTTGACAGCAGCAAAATGTGTAATTGCTGCAAACTTAAGTTGAAAATAAATGTGAAATTCTACACATCTATATTAAAGTGAAGTACAAGAAAGGTGAGAGTCAGTGAGGCTACAGGCCAAGCCCTTCGCTGAGTGAGACGGGCCAGCTGGGTTGCATAAACCTATGTGCTCTTTAACAGGCTTCTGTGAGGTGTCAGCCCATTTATGATGCTGGGGTTAACCAGTGGTGTTTAGCTGCCGCAAACAGTGCGCTCAGGGCTCACTTACGGGAAAATGTCGCCTGCATTTCAGACTTTCTGTACGTTAACATCAAGCCGAGCGTTGATTGGAGTTCAGTCCAAACCAGAGTGTTTTAGCAGACGGGCTGAGGAGGAGCTGCTCAGATTTTTCTGACAATCACAGATGTTTTCTGTTTATATAATTTGGCCGTGTCTCAGCACCGAGAAGTCTGTCACTGTTTCCATTCAAAATATTCAGCACTAAAGGTCATGAATCTCTAAATTGGAAAGAAATATAAGTTGGAAAAAAAGAACACATTTGTCCTACTGGAGAAGGTAATCTAAGTTATTAGTCTGAACTAGGATCTCATGAGATATGGGAAGCTGCTAATATCGAGGTATCCACACATCGACTCGGCTAATTAGTAACAAGCCCAAAAACTGCCTTTACGAATTCTGTTCTATTAAGGGCACAGATTAAGTTTAATTCCAGCTACTATGCACTAGTGTAGCTTTGCATGATTCCCACTTCAATATAATCCTTATTTACCTGATGCTGGGCCTCGGTGCAGCCGCTTCCAGCTGTTTTTGCTGTTCTCCCTTTAAGCCAGTTCTCAAACTTTTCCTGGCATGCGCCTCTTTAACTTCACTCCACACACCCACATTGATTTTTATTAATCATTAACAATAAATAAAAATGCGAGTTGAAAATAACAATCCCACCTGCAGTGGCTCTGTGCCCCACGGGTGTGGCCTGTCCCACAGTTTGAGAACCACCACTTTAACCCAGCTATCTTCTGATTGGCTGTCCCTTGCAAACAGACGCTTTAAACTGCAGGTGGGTGGGGCTTCTGTGCTTACATCCATAGCTGTATATTAGGAGTATCCCCTATATTTTGGTTCACAGAGATTACCTGCACATATACTGATCTTATTATCCAATTATTATCCATAATTTAATGGACATAAAGACAGTTTTTCTCAGCAAAAGCAAAACATGTCAAATGTCAGCTGTTAACTAACCACAATTCCTATTTTGTTAAAAAAATATTGATTATTAAAAGTCTTTATGGCAAAATTTCTAAGAAAGAACAACAAAGATTAAACAGATTGGGTTAGTAGCCAGGTGACCTTTTGACCCCTGAGACTCACCATGTTGTAGTGGTTGTTGGCGCTCCAGAGGTAAGGACAGTTGCCGGCACAGAAGTTGGCTTTGTAACCTTTTGGCTCGTGGATCCACTTCCAGTTGAGGTCACGCCTGAAGTCGATGTAGAGCGAGCGCAGGCAGCAGCCCTGGTCCGAGCCACTGAGACACACACACACACACACAATATGTAGTTCAGCTCCCACCCTTCTCTTCAGTGTCATGGGAAAATTACCACAGGTCACCATCGAAGAACCAACCATCACATGGTAATAACTATGCAGGGCTGCCAGAGTTTTCCCCTGCAGCGTGAGGTAGTCTAAATAAAACGCTGCATGCCCGCTGGCCTGCAGTCTAAACACAGGGTCAGCCCTGTTAGTTTTGCCGCGCAATTGTCTGCAAAGTGGGTCACGAGGAGAAAAACAAAATGAAACCGAGTGCTCCCCACAACTAGATTTCAGAATTACAAAACTACAAATCTTGGAGGAGTGTCAGCGGTGTCAGTCAGTCACACTAAACCACCACACGAGCGGCTGGTCGGCGGCCTACCGGGAGCAGGTTGAGGTGTCGATGGCGGCCGCCCTCTTCTTGCGGTTCTTCCTGGCCGGGTTATCCACTCTGTCACTGGGCAGCAGGGTGAGGATGAGGTGCGGCGTCTTGGTGCTGAAGTCTGCCTGTCCTTTCACCTGACCAGGCTTCCTCATCTGACGGAGCCGCTCATCATCCACGCCTACAGAAGGGGGAATTTTTTTTTTTTTAGGATGAAAAACTAAAACTTTCTGTCTTCCACCAGAGTCTGTGGGCGGATGTTGCTTTGTTTCAAAGCTAATGTGATTTAATTCCTATGGTTTGTGCAATACTCTAATCTTATTTTCATTTCCCATGCTTTCATTTTGCAGCGGCGACTGCTGCTCCTCCCAAAACTCCACGCTGTCTTTCTGCCAGGCCGAGGCATTTAGTTCACACTTTTTTTAAGCATATTTTTTCAATCCAAATATATTTAAATTCCAAGTAAATGCACTGTTAAAAGGGCAGAAAATTGCGTGCATGATGTTTTTAAAGTTAGTCAGCCAGCTCCGGTGTGAGTGCCAGAAAAAGTGTTTTTTCATACGCAGCAATAACTACTGAATCTGTCCGTGAAAGGCGCCGTCACCTCTTTGATTCTTACCCTCTAAAGACTCTGTTTTTCTAAGAAGGCAGCAGAAGTAATGTTCTTGTACACATTTTGAATGTCATTGAACAAATATGACAGAAGTAATATGTAAACCAGATGTTTCCTACAGCAGAAACGATGGTCTGACTCTTTGTCTGACTTCATGGATCTTTTTTTTGCTTCACTCTTTCTGAGCTACAGGAGCCAGAGCGCTCAAAACAAGCCCCTGCTTGTCTTACATCAGTATCACAAGTTGAATTTCTTTTCCCCCACGTGTGCAAAAACCTGACTTGGCTCAGTTGAGAGTAAGTCCTGAGGAAAGTGCCATAATTTGGGGGCCTAAATGAAGCAACACAGACAGTCTGGTATTCAGTAGTATCACTGTGTGGAGGAACAGTTTTTCCATTATTCCTGTACGATAGTGTGTGAGTGATTCATAAATCATTTTTGTTATTTATGTTCACTTTTTTGTGACCTGCTGGATTTTTTTAAATCTTATTTTTTTGCTGCGCTCATAAATCTTCAACTCTTCCAAATCTATGAACTTTGCATTTCGCAACTCAAAAGACCGCCAAGACACAACTGAAGTTTCTTAAGTCTTGCTGGCACGCTGGCTGTCTTGCTTAGTTGTTCTTGTGAAAAACAATCTCACATAGCTGCAGTACAACTAACGATGAATCCCAAACAGCAATCTAAAAACAAGCATCTGCGCAAAGAGGCTGATTGTGCTGATTTTAAGGACATAATCAGTAACAAAATGAAGCAAACAAATGAAACAAGCCATTTTGGCTCTTCTCCTCCTCCTGATTCGCTGCCCCTCAGAAACAGTTGAACAGCGGGTGGGTGGGGCTTCTGTGTGGCTCGGAGGACCATTATCAGGGGCAGCATGCCTCACTGACGTCACTCAGAGGCATAAGTAGCAAAACTGAAACATTTAAATTAGTCTGAAGCCTGAAATGTAGTCTCACATGGATTACGTCTGCATCTACCTTTTTAACAATTTATATGAAAGAATAAGGAGCATCATCATCATCACTGGGTCCCTTTAATCTCAGTTTCCTGGACTAGAGTGCTTTTAGCGGCATCTGCAGTGCACATAAATGCATGATTATAAAGTCTTTCTATCATAAAAGACTGAAACAGACCAGCAAACAGGGCCTCCAGCTCCTCGCTCTTGTTGGGAACGATGTTGTTGGTGGATGGGACGAAGGTGCAGCAGGGACAATGGACGCCCAGCTTCAGGCCAAGATTATTCTCTATGGGAGGGAAGAAGGGAAAGAGATGTGCAAACACTGATGTATGGATCGCAGTGCAAGCTGGTAACGACTCGCTGGTGCTGAAGCTCACCTGGATCTGACACCCAGTCCTTTACAGTCTCTGTGACCTCCATAGAGATCCAGGCTCCTTTGACTTTTGGCTGGACGGTGCGCGAGTCGATGTAACGCTGAGTGGATGTGCTGTCTTCATCTGGCTTTAGCAGCTGAGACAACAAACACACAGAAGGAGCTAGATCCCCATCTCATCGATACATAAGAGATGTTTCTGTGTTGGGTTGAATTATAAATAACAATCTTCGGACTTTAAGATCAAATCAGACTGTTGCTCACTGAGAATAATGGATATACCTGATAGAGCTCCACTCTCTGCTCCGAGGCCCGGGCCTGTGGGTTGGGGGCTCTGAAGATCCTGAACTCAGCCTTGACCAGAGTGCTGTTAGTCAGGTCGACTCCGCTGACGTCAAAGTGGACGACTCTGTAGTGGGGGCTGGGTGCTGTTGGCTGCACCGCATCTTGAGGGAGCAAAACAAAGCACTGTGGATGACTAATGCTCCAACAACATCTCGTGCCTTCACACAATGCTGTATTTATACTATGGGTTAAAACTGCACTGTGGGACTGATTGTCTCGGACGTAATTACTGCTGATGAGCGTCTTGAACCCAAATTATAGGTTTTGGTAAAGAGTCTAAATGTGTCGGGGCTTATGTTTAATATATGGCTGATTGTTGTGCTCATGGGTTTCCTGTGTGAAACATCCCCAAACACCTAGACAGTTATACAATTATGCACCATGTAATATCAGCAGCACCATTAATCTTCAAATCTTCCAAATAAGATCCATCAACACACCGAGTTTTGTTTCCACAGCTGGTGGATCGACTCCATGAAAGTGCTCTGATGGGGCAGGAAAGCAGAGTGCATTACTGAGGGGCACATCTGGGGTAGTTTTTAGTTTTTAGAAGATGGGATGTGCAGTAGTACAGTGTCTCACAGCAGTAGCTACAATTTAAAACAGCCAGAAACTTCTTACTGACTACTACTACTAATGCTTCTCCTTTTTGGTCCCCCTATTAAGCATGTGGTTTACAGCAGACTACAGTGTAGTTATTCTGTTATATTTATCAAGAACTATAAATGCAGGTGTGAATGCCAATAAACTGTTAAACCGACACTATCATAATTACACAAAATGTCTTGAATGTACTTTACAAATGTGTTGATCCACCCCTCATTTCTTTATATGTACTTCCAAGGAGCCAGACTTTATGTATTTTTTTTACAGTGGTCTTTTCTGGAGGTCTTTTTTTGGACACTTTTTTTTCTCATTTCCAGTCCTTGTGCCTGACTGTTTTCAGAGAAATGGTTTTTTTAATATGTTGAGCCATTTAACACTGGCCTATGAATCATTCTAGTGTAAAAAAGGGACTTTAGTTAAGGGATGAACCAGTGCTGTGTCTACACATAACAGAGGACTTAGCGAACAGACATTTTTAATTGGTATTTTTAGGCACTTTGTTACTACCAGCCTGACACAAAAACACATCGTTTAATCACATTTATTTTGCTAAATTTATAAAACATAACACAGTTTAACAGGCATAAAATAGTATTTTCGCAACAACAAGATGCTTTTCCAAAGAGCTATTAGTTGCCCTATCTTAGCAAGCTGTGCAGCGTGTCCTTGAAAAACTGAGGAAATTGGACAAGTGGAAGACAAAAGACAGCAGGTCTACAATCTGTCTGCACAGGAAAAAATCCAGCCTGACATAGGACCTGAGAGATGGACCTGGACCTTCAGTTGATCCATCTGGTGTTCACTGTAGACTGATCAGAAATAGTCTCAGTGGAAGGGTGGCTGTCAGGAAGTCATTTAAAGGAAGGGAAACATGGAAAAAAGGCTGAGTTGTACAAAATTATGAAAGAACTGGACTGAAATTCAGTGGCAACAGGTCTCATGGAGTGATGGATCCAAATCAGACCTCAGCATAATTGAAGCAGCGTGGGATCATCCCAACAGACAACGGAGCAAAAGACAGCCAACATCCAAACAAGATCTTCGAATGTCTTTCAAGGAGCCCTGAGAAGCTTACCTGAAGACTGCTTAAAGAAATAAAAAGAAAGCTTGACGAAAAGAGTTAAGAATAAAGTAGTCATACCAAATATTGATTTTCAAGCACATTAGAATAAATACTTTTTTTCCCCAAGTAAAATATAAGGAACTCAAGGGTGGCTCAGGACTTTTGCACAGTCCTATAAGTTACAGTAGTTGGCAAAATATATAAATTAATTAAAAATGTCACACTTGCTGCTTTCAGCTCTTTTTGTGTTAGAATTTATTACAAATATTTATATCAACTGATAATAAATGGTGCACAGAGAACCTGCGATATATGTAGTTAAAGTTGATAAAAGCAGGTAGTTCATAAAGCTTAGTTAGGAGACTGAACTACCAAACCAAACAGGTTAATCAAAGACAGACTCCCAAAATCAGATACAATATTCAAGAAATACTAATCCATCAGCAGTCAGAAAATCGTTTTGTTTTTTAACTTAAATAATTATCAGTCACTGCTGCTATGATATGGGTGGAGGGACTGTTCAGTCTGTTCAGGATGCAGGACCTGAGGAGGTTCAAATAAATCTCTCATGAGGGGAAAACACACACCTGATTTGCTGTTTAAGAGTTAAAAAAATGAAAATAAAACATGACAACATTGTTACTTTTTCACTGTAATTCACTGAGATTCAGTTACATAATCAACGCTCAACAACAGCGAATAGAGGCCTCTGTGTTTGTTTTACCCGGATGGGATTGGATATTCAGACGTTTCAAACTAGTACATACTTTAATTCTTCTAAAGTGACCACTGGGGACCCCGGGCCACACATTGAGAACCCCTGTCAGGACTCACTTGTGTCGGTGCGGGGGGACAGCATGTCGATCCTCTGCACCTCTTTGGCGTAGTAGTCCTCCTCGCTGCTTTCGCGCTCGCACGCGGACTCGGCCTGGCGCGCGCGCTCCTTCAGCAGCTCCCGCGTGCTGTTGTACAGCAGCATGACCTCCGGGGGCACCGAGCTCGGTAGTGGCTCGTCGTCGTCATCTGGAGGGCTGCGGATGCGGAGCTTGCTGAGGATCTGACCGCGCACCGCCTCGATGCGTCGAGACTTCTGCGCGTCCAGGTTGATGGACTGGCAGGTGTTGAAGCCCTCCACCAGGAATACACCGGAGAACCGGAGCAGCAGCAGCAGCGCGAGGCGGGGAAGCCACATTGTCCGGGGAGGTGCGAGGACGAAGATAATTCAGCGCCGTGGGCTCTGACTAACAAGCTGCGTCTCCAAACCAAGCGCGCAGAAACGTGTGCGTAAAATGATTTTAACTGCGAGACTGAGGGTGAAACCAGAGCCTTCCTAACTTAGATCAATAAACTATTTTAAAAAATCCAGCTCTAATGTGTTATTTTGGTCAAAACCGCGTCATGTAAAAAAGGAAAACCGCATCTGCTGACTTCACACTTCTGATTTTGTAGTATTATAACATTTTCATAGATGCGCCAAGCACCAAACACACAAGGACGCATTATTTATTCTTTAAAATCTACATTTAACTTACTGCATCTAAGAAAAAACGGCTGTTTTAATTTAAAAAGAAAAATATAAAACTGCAACAAAACACTGTAAAAATGTAAAAATGAAGTGATTGGAAATTTCTCGTGACTCTTCAGGTCCAGTCTGGTGCGCTCGGAGAGCTCTGGTGTCCCTTGCCGGCGTGCGCGCGCTCTCTTCGTGTAAAGGTGGCGTTTTTTAACGACAGTCTGTCCGGAAAGTTAAAACGTTATCTCCGTTTTCCGCCGTCCATCCTCGGATACGCGAACAGCTTTCAGGAGAACAGAGTTGTCACAAGAGCTCAGCCCATGTCGCAAATCCTTCAAACAACAACCTGAGCGGCGCACTTTACCGAAAGCAACACAGCTCCCGTGCCTTCACCCCCGAAACACCCATGTGTGGAGCAAAAGACTGTCCCATATCCGCTTCCAGAGAATCTAGCTACAACTTGAAAAACCTAGTGAGGTCCTCCCATTCCCCGTTATAGGTAAACAGTGAGCGGGCTGTACTGAAACGTAGAAAAAAAATGTGATTTATGTTGGAAAAAACACGGTGGGCCTGTTAAACCCCTCATATAAACATCTAAACACGGAAAAAGTCAGACGACGTAAAAAGACATGACGCAGAAAACATAAGAAAGAAGTCCTTGTGCTGTGAGTTAAAAAAAAAAAGAGAGGAAACTTTACAGTGACCTGCAGATCCCAAATTAAATGAGCTCCAGCCTGGTGAACGCTGGGCTGAACGCTGAGCTGAAAGCTCTGCTGAAGACACAGAGACCTGCTGCAGGATGTGACTCCATTATTCTGCAGATCCTCTGTGAGAAACTCTGAGACTGAGACAGAGAGAGAAGGAGGCTGGAAGGGAGGGAGGGATGGTGGTGGTGGTGATGGTGGGGCGGGATGCCACCAGAGTGAATGCAGTGTATTATTATGTAGGTAAAAACCATCTTCCTCCCTCCAGAAGAGGCACACACACATAGCTGCACATTTTGCAATTATTTTCTCCACAAAAATTCACCACCCTCTCCCCGCAACTAAACCGCTCCAGAGGAGTAGCTCGGCATTTGAGGAACTAAATCTTTACATTACCTTTGCTTAATATGTGTAAAATAGCCAAATTATACATGTTTATAGTGTACACCTGCCACTTTGTTAGATACACGGTGTTAGTACCATGCTAGACCACCTTTTGTCTGCAGAGCTGCCTTAATTCTTCGGGGCAAAGATTCAACAAGGTGCTGGAAACCTTATTCAGAGATTTTGGTCCATGTTGACGTGACAGCATCACACAGTTGCTGCAGATTTGTCAGTTGCACATCCATAATATGAATCCTGTTCCAGGACATCCCAAAAATGCTGTGTTGGATTGAGATCTGGTGACCGGGGAGGGAATTTGAGTACAGAGAAGTCATCAAGAAAACAGTTTGTGATCCTTCTGGAAGCAGCCATCAGAAGATGGGTTGTAAACAGATGGACATGGTCAGAAACAATACTCAGGTATGCTGTAATGTCTATATAACATTCAAAGTGCCCAAAGTGTGCCAAGAGAATACCCTCAACACCATTACACCACCAGCAGCAGCCTAAACTGTTGATACACAGCAGGATGGATCCATGCTTTCACATCGTCTCCAACAAATTCTGACCCTTTCATCCAAACGTTGCAGCAGAAATGAGACCTATCAGAGCAAACGTTTTTCTCCGTCTTCCATTGTCCAATTTTTGTGAACTCATTTTATTCATAGTCTCATTTTCTCTGTTTATAGATGCTCCCTTGCATACCTGGGTTGTAATGAGTAGTTATTTGGGTTATTGTTGCCTTTCTGTCAGCTCGAAGGAGTATGGCTATATTCTTCTGACATCAACAAGGTGTTCTCACCCACAAAACTACTGCTCATTGGATATTTTCTCTTTTTAAGATCATTCTGTGTAAACTCTGGAGATGGTTGTTTGTTTGGGGAAAATCTGGGCTCTGACGCCTTCAATCAATTATTCCTAAAAACCTGAGAAAATGCAGTAAAGTTAAGAAGCCCTGCATACAGCAGTATCAAAAATACTAAAAGGGAAATGCAAAGTTTAGATTAGAAAAGCGGTGATCCACCACTTCAGTATTCTCAAGCTACGTCTCCAGAAACCCACAGATCCTGACAATCAATAATTCAACAATAAAAACTGTAAGTTTATGAGTTTCAGCGCTCCTGTTGATGGCCATTTGTCACCTGCCAGTAGAGCCAGATGAGAGTGGTATCGATTTCTGCTAAAAGGCCCATTTCCCAAAATGTGAAACCTCTTTTAAATATTTATGCAACATAAAAATGCTGATTTCAAAATGCAGCTTTAGGCTGGGTGTGATTTCAGGCTTTGACTTGTTCATGCAGAGACTTTAAAGGCTTACTCCGAATTTTATTAAATCACTCCAAAGGCAGTCGATCCCCCGCTTTAAAAAAAATCTTTATCTCTTTAAGCTTTCAATCTAGCGCCTTACTTTTCTCTCTGTTCCTCTTCGGTCTCATTGTTAATTACAGCTCCTAACTCAGAGAGGACTATTAATCTGTCAGGGGTGGCTTTTATTGCTGCTCTGCTGCCATCCCATTATACCGTTATTATAGTTGCGGGCGGAGGCCTGTAATTGCTGTAAGTAGAAGGGAAAGGTAGGAGAGACTCAGGCTGCCTTTAGGCTTCTGGTCAGGGCAACCTCCCCCTTCGTCGTCTGTCCTGGCAGTGTTTCTAAAAATGATAACAGCGCCTTCGAACAAACAGGCTCCTGCTCCAACTTGACTGCTTGCCGCTTCACATCAGAAAGAAGACGATGAAAGACGCCTAATTAGTCAACATGGCGCTCAAATCCTCCTGTCAGCAATCTTACAAAGATCAGACATATCACGGACCATCTCAGATCAGAGGAGCATGCCCAGGTGGGGTGTTTTCTCTGTCTGTGTCTGACTCTGTGTGTGTGTGCGTGCATGAGAGCTGTAATATGTGGCTTCAAGGACAAAAAAAAAAAAAAAATAGAAAGACTTCCTCAAAAACAACCTCCAGCCTGCCTGCCTGCCGTTTCTGCCTCTTTTTCCTCAAAGCCAAATATAGACAAGCCACTGCCACGTCATCTAGCCCTTAGCAGAAGGCAGGATAGGGTTCAGAGCCAGCCTCTCAGGGTTATATTTTAGCATATAACTGAATCCATATTTCCCACTAATGACTCTGGCTGTCATGAAAATCTGGACAGTTTTATTGAAAAAGGAAAAGAAAAAAGAAAAGACAAGAAAAAACAAGAAAGGAGTCAAAACAGTTACAAAAATAAATACAAATAAAAGCACTGGGGGTTACTCTCAGGGAACGTTTCCATCTGTTAATCGTCAAATCTTCTCCACTGGCGGCATCGGCTGTTCAGATGCCACAACTACAATCAAACCAGTGGCCCGTTTTCCACCTCTGGCCAGAGTCCAGCCTGTCTCTGAATGCACGCAGTCCAGAGTCAGAAACACAGTTTAGGGGTGAGGAGGTGAATGGGAACCGCGGCGGTGCCATCTACACCTCGTCTTCATTCAGCAGCATGTTGGGGATTCCTTTGGAGATCGGGAACTCCCGTCCTGATTCAGGGCACTGCAGACAGCCCTCTATCACCTCCACCTACAACGCAACAGACAAGAAGTCACCACTAGGTGGCACCATAGTGCAAAATCCGCACACATTATCACGCTCTTAAAAATTGAAAATTGGCATCTTGGAGCCATTTACCTCTAACAGCACTCGGTGCACTTTCTTCAGGAAGTCTTCGTTTTTCTCGTAGTCCTGCACCAGCTCGCCTGGCAGGTCCTGCCGATGACCCAGCTGCAGAGAGAAAAAGGATTGCATCGGGTGTTTACGTTACAACATGCACCCCAGTGAGAGGATCAAGTTTACTGTGGAGCATTTTTTATAAACACAAAGTCCTGTGACGCTTTATGAATCAATTAGATTGATGCAGTATCGCCAGGAAGGCGTAGCGGGACAACAACCTCATACATAAAAGCCAGAGTCATAAAAAAATAACCTCATTCAGCCTGTGGTCACATGAAGAGGGAGAAGAAATCCACACACACTCAAATCAACCTCCCTTATTATTCATCTTAAGAAGCAAGCGTGCCGAGCACTTTCAAGGCAAAGGGTGCTCACCGAATATTAGTTCTCTTTTTCTTTTTATGCCGCTTTGAATCATTTTCTTAACCACTCATCCAGCTCAGGTTCACTGGAGCCCATCCCAACAAACAGAGTGAGGGGCAGGACACAACCTGAACAGGTGGCCAGTCCATTAAACATTCATTCATTCACACTCACACCCCATTACAGCCAGTTTAGCATCAACAATGAAAGTCGGTGATGTCTGACTCACCTCCTCCGCTGCCTGGACCAGAGCGCCCCACTCCAGTTTGGGGATCATCCGGCTGACAAACTGAGGGTTAAACTCCACCTCATTCACCTTCACCTCAGTGGCCTGCACAACAGAGAACGCACGAGTTTAAAATGTTCAGTATTAACACTCATTCAAAACACGCAGGCATGATATCACACAAGACCAGATGTGCATATTTGCCTATTGTCAGCATGTTACTGCTGGTAATAGGCAAGGGTTTAAATGCAACCCATCAATCATTATAGATGAGAAACATTTTAATGTTTGCCGAAATTATATACTTGTTTTCAATGAAATATTACACAGCTGATGTACAATGTGACCATCTTCAACATTCCCCTGATTTAATATCCAAATTTCTGCTGTGCTTTTTTACATTTATATGAAAAGAAATAAATAAAAATAAAAGATGTTTATGGGGTAAACAGCAGCAGTAACTATCAACCACTCTGTCGTGTGTAACAGGAAAAGAATATTTTTAATTAATTGTGACTACTTCTTAAAATCTTACACCGGATTTCACAAGAATAAAATTAGAATTAAGCTTTATTGTCACTGAAGCAGAGGTTACAGTGACATTAGGAGTGCTGCCCTGCCATCTGGTGCATAAAAATGTAGATACAGTCACACACAATTCACACAAGCAGAAATCAGACAACATGATAAAATGCTCAGTGTAAAGTGCATTTCAGTGATTCTGCAACTGTTACAGCGTGTAATGGCAATTTTATTTGTACAGCACATTTCATTTTATATATAAAGATAAAAACATAAAACCTGCGTAGGCTTACAAAGGCTTAATGCCAATTAAGTGTGAACCCGTGTGAACAAAATAAATTTGTGTATGTATTTAAGTGTAACTGATCTCAGATCAGCTGATGTAAAAGTATGAAGGCTCTGCAAAAGAAACTCCTTGAGTCAATGTGTGGTGATAAAGCTGCAGTATCAACTATAAAAACTTAAATAACAGACTTCATTTCTTGCCAATACTTCTGACTGTGAAGACCCAGTAGTGATCTTATAGTGCCACTTCATCCCATGCGAGCACCTGGCTCTCAGAGCGCAGGCTGACTTCTGGTTCCTGGAGTTTGCAGAAGAAAAAACGGCAGAGCCTTCAGCACTATACTGACTACCTTTATGATTAGGGCTTCAAACCTCTCATCATCATGAAGATTATAGCTGGAGCTGGATCAGGTTATGCCTGAATAGGCTCAGATTATTTCCACTCTACACACATTTTATCCCACTAATTGATGTCATTAAGTTTTGTTTTCTCTCTCTCTGATAGTGTGGGTTTTGTCCTCATCTCTCTGTACTCTCCCTTTATTACTCTTCTCTTACTCCTGACCCTGCCAACTCTTCCTGGATTCGTGTTGGTATTTAAACTGTTCTTAATTACTTTTTGACCTATAACAATATCAAGCCTTACCAAGCCTATCAAGTTACTTTTCCATATTCTTATCGAGGTAAAAGCGCTCCCTGGCATTAAAAATTTCTTTTTTAATAAGACATTTCATTTATATATGACCCCTTCATAAATCATGTTGATTAGAGCCTATTTACCAAAATAGCAAAGATATGAGCCATAAAAACCGCAGAGAAACAAAACAGATGGCTTCCCTTCCCTGAGCCTGGATCTCCCGAAGGTCTCTTCCTACTAAAAGGGAGTTCTTCCTTCCCACTGTTGCCAAATGCAGCTCAGAGGGAAACATCTGATTGTTTGGGTTTCTCTCTAATCCTTCAGGTCTTAGCCTTACAGTATAAAGCGAACTGTTGGCTGCTGCTGCTGCATAAATCAAACCTAAACACTAGAACTCGGCGTTAGCAGAAACGTGTGTCGCGATAAGCTCGGTGAGCTCTGGTGTTTTAGAATTAGCTGCTGTCCAGGTGTTCGCCGTTACCTTGATGAGCAGTGGGTATCCCTTGGTGACCCCTTTCACGTGAGACGTCAACATGTTGTGCGTGAGGAGCTTCATGTTTACAAACAGGCGCTAAAAAGCCAGAAAACTGCAAACAATCTGACAGCTACACGTAAACCACGCTGCGGCGTTTACATGTGCACCGGAAGTGACGGCGGTACGTCGCGTAAAAGATTCCCAAAGCTTCCGTTGATTCCTAGTGGCTTTTAATTTATTATTAGGGGCAATTTTTTAAATAAAGGCACATTTTCTGTACCACAAAAATACTAAAACAAATATTTGTCGTATAAATTACACAAAAATGTTTCCAAAATATGTAATATATAAAGTAGCTTCTGAACACCCCTCTTTTTTGTTTTTTTCTCGTTCCTACTTCTGCAGTATCAAACTGCAGGTCAAATTACAAAGTAAGTTATAAATCCACCTTTTTTTTTTCCTTTTTTCTACATGTTTGTTATAATGATCCAACCAGTTTAAATGTGTTTAAATAATATTAACGTATTTTAATATATATATATATTTTTTATATATATTTTGCATAACAGTAATTTTGCACTGCAAGTTTCTGGAAAATCCGTTTTTGGCAGCGAAATTTATATATCTTTTATTTTGTAGATTTCGGTAACACCCATTTAGCCTGGAACAGGAGGAGACAAAGCAGAGAGATGACCAAGAGGAAGTGACATGAACACCATGGGTAGACCAAAGGTCAGTCCTCTTTGACATATTTTGTATGTTACCAGTCTTCACCGTGTCACTGTAACCAAAGACACATGAATTTTAAAGTTTCCACTTCCACATAAAGTTTCAAACCGTTTGTGTGTTTGTTTTTCTTAAACACATAATAGAAAATTACAAAGTTTCTCTGTCTTTTGTAATTTTTGAAGTCTAAATTTTCCTCCAAATATAGAATCACCCATTATTATATATTTAGTGTAAAAATTAAAAAGTGTGATTTTTTTTGTAATAGCCGTTTCCTCACGCAACATGCACAACAATTATCAGAGAAAGAAGTAATGAAAGAGATTAAAAAGTTAAAAAATATATGCAAATACACTATTCTCAGTATATTTTATAAAAATATTATCAATACTCAGGATTTGCAATATAATTATTGATGCACCAGTATATACTTACAGGTTTAATTACTGCACCAGCTCAAGATTGAATTACTTTGAGTCTTAACTTTTTTTTAAACAAGTGAAGATACAATACCGGCCATCATTTTGGATGCAAGTAATTACAAGTAAGTTCCTGAAATGCCACAGTATACAAACTGTACAGCAACAACACTGCTTAAATTACCAATACATACAATAAATAAATAAATAATAATAACAATAATAAGAACCATAATAATAAAAATACAATAAATAAAGGCAGACAGCTGTTCGGTTTTTATACTCAAATTTTTTTAATTTTTCTATTAATTTTGTATAATCCTCATCTTTGTATTATACAGGTCATTCATACAGTTTATGATATAGTAAATAGTAATTACACGCAAGAGGTGTAACAAGCATCAACCTGTCACCTTCACAGACGTGCATCATGTGCGCACACAAACACATTTTCTCATCCTCACACATTCACAGACAGACAGACACACACAGAGACAGGGACATGCGTCCCTCACACTGATTAAAAACAAACAAAAAAAAGAAAATGTAAAACATTTTTAACCCTAATTTTTCCATCCTCCATTTTCACCAGATTCACATACCTCTTTACTCTTACTCTGAAAACAAACATGACAATACTTATGCTTTAACAAAATAATAATATTTAAAAAAACTAAGAAGAAGAGACAATTACAAAATCAATGCAGAAAGGCAACTAAAGATGTGGGCAGAGGACTTCTGAGGACATAGGGGGCTAATTGAGATCCCAGGATCTGACATTTAACAGGAGAGTTGCAGTGACATCAGCTTGGAAAAACGGTCATCTTCGTGAAGCTCGAGCAGAATCCAATATGCTACAAAATTTAGAGACTTCATGTGACCCGTTGTTTCTGTTCAGTCAGCTATGCCACTGTATGTGCTGAGCTTTGAGTAGGGGATGAGGTACAGATCCGAGGAAGGCAACACAAACTAGTTAAAAAGGACACTGTAAGGTTTATGGCACGAATAACAGCACTGAGGGTAGCGGGTGCATAGTGGGAGTCACAGCTAAACCAATCACACAGCTTTGTACCATCTGCAAGGGTGTTAAGCAAAGGACACTTGATCAAAAATATTTTCAGTTTCCATTATGAGCACAAAGAGAGCAAAACTAACACATGGCAACCCCCCTCCAAAGACAGGTACCCCCCACTCATCTGCAGAAAGCTCATTAAAGTGAAGCTGCTCTCAGTTATAAACATCCCTTCTCCGTGCAACTCGTGCTTGAAATCACTGCTTCAAATTACAAACAGCTTCAAGCATCACAGTTCAGAGCACACAAATGAGTGAGGAAACACAGAGCGTGATAATCTTACCTGCCCCCTCTGCCCGGGTCAGACTGAAAATGAAGCCAGCAGAAAGTGACGGCGATATGTTTGCACTGACGTTAAGAAGAAAAACACTAGTGTGTTACAGAGAGAAAACGAGCGAATGCCGAACAGAAAAATGAAGTCTCGCACGTCTATGTATGTGGGAGCAACATTAAACACTGTGCGTCAGGAACTGCAGCAGTAGTTAGTCCTTTTTTCTTTTTTTTAATTTCTTCTTCTTTCCTTTTCTCTTTTTTGCATTGGAGCACACGCTGACTCTTTTTAGACACAACACACATGCAGCTACTCATACAACCCCTGGATTCCCACAGAATAGACTTTCCCAAATCATAATCTCATACTCTCGTATACACGTACGCACACACACTTTCCCTCACACACAGACACAAAAAGCTGTCCTCATTCTTGGGCGTCCTCTGTGCGCCACTTGAGGAAATCTTCTTTCCGGGCGTCCGGTTTGATCTGGTTTCTCATGCCACCCAGCAGATTGGAGGTGGCTTCAGAGGCCACTATTAAAGGTCGGACTACAGTGGGCGGGATCTGCCGCAGGACGCCGCCCACGGCTCCGGGGAGACCTTTCTGTTCGTGGCCGCGGGATGCTACATCGCACAACTGTTGGGCCGTGTCAATCACTCCCTGGAGAGCAAAGAGAGCAGACAGTTTAGTCTAAAAATTTAGGGTTTCAGCCCCCTTTGCATTCATGCATGCAGAAGTTTCTACAAGGCCTTGTAACATATAGTTAACCTCTTCTACCAACATAGATGTAGCTGCAGATACTTTCTTTTCATCCTCAGCCCTGGTTAACCCTGGCCTCTAACCCACGAACTCTTTCTACATTTTATTTGGGCACGTACCTCTCTGACGGTGTCGTAGGCCTTGGCCACTCCTTCCCTAAGGTCTGCAGGCTGCGCGACTCTTCGAGGTCGACTAGAGGTAGCCCGGCCCTCGGTGATGGCGTAGCGATTCAGAGGAGGCGTTGGAGACAAGATGTCGTACACGGTCTCTGCTGTAGCCTGTCACAGAGGTACACAGACACCAGAAGAGTTATTGGCATATTAGGAATGTGTGTGCGCTTTACCTTCAGGCTTTTAACATCTGTGTAACTAAGAGTCATGATCTGCACTCAGAGTACCTGGATAGCCTGCACCAGCCTGTTGCTAAGCTCCAGAGCAGCGGATGCTGTGGAAGTACCAAAGGACGCTGCCCCCCTCTGGAGACCTCGAATGATGCGTCCATCCTTCCTGTACTGCTCTATAGGCAGCCAGAACAAATCCCTCACTCCGTGGACTGGATAGGATGAAGGAGAGAGGAAGTATGAACCACAATCCAAGCAATAATGGAAAGCAGCTGTAAAAATGTTTGCAGAAAACAAAAGCAACTTACACAGCTGGACGACTGAGTGCATGGGTCCAACACCTCCCAGGATGCCGGGCAGCTGATTCTTCCTGATATCCGTCAGCCACTCTGTGACGGCGTACTGAATCACTTTGTCGACCCCGAGGAGACTGGAACATGCAGAAAGTCTCAGAAAGTCAAACTACTAACAGCAAATTTAGGGCAAATTACTGAAAAATAACTGAAATGTTTGCTTGTTGGTTTGTTTGTTTTTACCCGTGTCTGCAGCAGAGCCTCTTCAGTTTCAGCTCGGAGCAGTTTAATTGGGCCAGACCGATCAGAATCCCTGCAAACGTCCCCTGAGGAACAACAAGTGTGAAAACACATCATTTAAACCCTTCAGCTTGTTTGAATCAGTAGACAGGATCTCTGAATGACCACTCACTTGTTCAATGACGACATGCTTGCCATGATAGTCGAGCCAAATAGGCACTTCAGATGTGAAACGAAACTCCCTGAAAAGGATGGAGACAAGAAGCGGGAAACTTTATCAATCATTTAAACTTTTAGTCTTTGAGTTACTCTACTTTATTTAAGCTAATTTGTTAGAGGTGATTTTTCTTTTTTGGCTTCTGTAACATAGGAATTTCCTAGCTAGTAACTTACATCATCTTTACAGTATTCTCTGCTCTTTCTTTTTTATTCTCTTTCTCTGGATTTCTCACTCTCTTTTCAGTCACTACATACCGGAAGTAGATTGGCTGGTCAGAGGAGGCGCTGGAGCCGGCAGAAGAGGAACTCTGCTCACTGTAGGTAGTTTCCACAGAAGCTGTGAGGTCAGGTCCAAGACTACCAGCAGCAGCAGCCATCTCTAGATCCTCAGTCCCCTTCTGGGAGAAATCTGCCTTCACTGAAAACAGAGAAATTACAACAGGTCACAAATCTAGCATGCTAAACCTCACCTCAGTCATCATTTAAATGTACTCTGTAGCTAATTAAAATTCATCGTGCCACAACGATGAACAAGAAAAAGACTACAACTCCATTAAAAATCAGTTTGGTAGATCTGACATCAAAGAACTGAATGATAAAAGAAGACCTGACAGAGCTCACCTTCAGCTGCAGGATCCACAGGCAGGTAAGGATTAACAGAGGAAGCTAGATTACTAAAAAAGTCTTTCAGGAAAAACAGTGCGTCCTACACAAGAAACAGAAAAAAATAAGAAAAGATGTGAAGATTTTATGGGAGCAGTACAAACAGCAGAATGAATGGTACTGAATTAATTTTGAGCTACAAAGAAACATCTGTGGAGTGTGAAACGGCTCATTTATGACGATCAAACAGATTTAATACATCTGTACTCAAAATAATTTCTGCAGTAAGAGTTGTTTTTTTTGTGCCACCACCTCATGGACGAGGTTCAAGAGCAGCTCTCAGTATTCAGTCCCAAAAGTTACCTGGTCGATGTTGAGTCTCAGCGGCAGCAGGCTGACCCGGAGACAGCACTCTGGCCCCCCGAGGCCAGACTCAGGACACACCTGCAGGGCCTTCACAGTCAACTACAAAAATGACACACACCACATGAGTACTATCATTCAAAGTCTGTTCAGCATGTTCCTAACTGCATTAAAGCTAAGCTAAATAGAAAGTGCACAAAGTAAGTAAAGATTTACAACATCAGGATGGTTTGACTCCAAGTCAGATGCTGTGCACAACAGAAAATTCAGTTTCTAATCAAAGACCCTCCGTCTCTCTGTCTCACCATGTTGGAGTGGGCTCGGCGGGGCATGCTCTCACTAGTGTAGAGGTAGAGGAATTTGTTGATTTGTGAGGAGGCCAGTCGGTCTCGAACTTCCAGCTCCTGGACGATGAACACCTGCCTGGAGAGCGGCTGCTCACCACCGGGACCGACCCCGACCACAGGTGCTGCTGACCCCTCCCCATCCTGCCCCGCTACTGCCACTGGGTAGGACTCATGCTGGAACGACACCTGGAGGACAAAACAGGAGACACATGTTGAGACAGAGGTACAGTGATATATGGCTGTATGCCAATATGTATTTAAAAAAACTTACATTTTCAAACCAGTGATATCAATGCATTAGTGTACCTTGGTGAGCTGTATCTCCATCAGCAGGCTGTGCTGACGGCCGATGCCTCCAGCTGAGCGCCAAGAGTTCTGCGGTCGAGAGGAGGGGGCGGAGCGAGAAGGTGACCCACGGACGCCAGCGGGCACTGAACGACCTCTGCAGAGAGGTGCACCCACACACACAGGAGAACAAAAACACAAAAAACAAACTATAAATCTGACAAACTATGTACACAAAAGTTTCAAAAACCTTGTATGGACTGGACCAATCAGCGTGCTAATGTTTCAGTTATTTAATATTTATATAATTAATTATATGATAACCATGGGTGTCTGTGCATGAAAGAATTCATGTGCATTGTTACCTGTTCACGTTCTGAGCATGCAGAGACATAGGCCTGCCTCCAAAGTCCTTTCCCCCGTAAAGGTGCCAGACCACAGAGATCTCCCGTAAAACTACCCTACTCTGAGGCACCGGGAAGCGACTCGGGGCTCGGAGCAGGTCTGAGCTGCCACGTGGCCGGGAAAAATGGCTGTCCTTCACTCTAATGGGCCCCTCGCACAGCACTGTTACCGTGGGCTCTCCATCCCGGGGCTGTAATAAACACACACGTAGACATTTTGTGAGTGAGCGCAGAGTCTGAAATGGGTTCATGAATGAGAGGTGACAGGGAAGTGAAAGCTAAGAGGGGACCCTCACAGGGATGCCCATGCCGGGAGCCTCCAGGATACAGAAGTCGTCATTGTCGGTGGAGCCCTCGGAGCCTTCCTCTGACATCATATCTGCCTGCGCCTCTGTTGCTGTGGCAACCAGCCCGTCAAGCTCCCCCTGAAGGACAGAGGGGCCGTGCTTTGAGGCTTCATCGGGGAACAGGTAGACGGAGACGGGGGAGCTTCTCGGCATTGAAGGTGAACCTGGATGAAAGCAGAAAGAATGAGATGTAAATATTTAGCAAACTGGTACTCTATACAGACCATAATACCTCCTGTTATACAAAGAATGCCACTGTTCCCACTACAGAATTTTTGGGGTTTTCAGACACTCAAACGATATCATAAAAAAAAAAAAAAAAAAGGAACTGAAGTAAGTTTTTAATCTACATTTTCATAATACTGGGCTGACTTCTACAAATGTCTGTAGAGAAATCTCCTGTGTGTAAAGTGAAGCATGTCTACACACATGAGAACAGGATAATTTTACCTAACTATAGTCTGTCAGGATGATCCCAGGGGTTATAAACAGAGCAACTCCGCAGTACCTGGTTCTAAACTTTCTTCTCTGTGGCTCTTCTCCGTGTCGATTAAGGCGTCAGCCAGGTCGTACTGGTTGATCTCGGCGGTTTCAGCGGGAGGACAGGGCAGCATAGACGCTGGACTTTCTGACAGCTAATAAAACAAAACAACATTGGTATGTTGGACCATTTTATCACATCTTTAAAGTAAACATCATACACTCCACATTTCACCAGCCTTACTGGTAATTTCTGTCCAGCGATTTCAGTGGGTGAGGTGTGCCGTGGCGGCGGGTGCAGGTCGCCCTGAGAGACCAGGTACTGCAGCAGATTGACGAGGGCAGCACAGGAATCTGCACAGGTGTGCAGATGGACCACATTGTTGGAACAACGGAGCTCAAAGAGCGGCTGGGACTGTCGAATAAAGAGAGGACAATGGCAGTGGGGACACAGGAGGGAAGATCATAAGAGAGATGAGAGAACCTTAAAGCTGCGACATTTCCACCAAAAAGATAAAACATTTGTCAAAAATGTTAACAAAATGTGTAATGGTACAGAAATAAAGAGTTTTATTGTGGGCTGAGTTTATTCAGAAACTTCATTAAATCAAATCTTCTTCTCATTTAATCTTTTAATCCTTAAAATGTATATTTTTTTTTATTTACGTGTCTTCTTTAAACTTAATTTTTCCATTGTGAAACAATCTATACATAAAAGAGAAAAAAATCACAACTTTTAAAAGTCATGTTTATAGAAATACTATAAAGGGGAAAAGCATAGGTGGGGTATAAGAAATGCATAGATTTGTATGCATTAGAAATAGTTTGGGTTTTTATCCCACATTTATAACCAGATATCTACTGTTTTTGTGTATCTCATTTTAAATTTATAGTAAATTAATACAAGAAAGAAAATAAAAGAGATTAATTTTCATGACATATTTTCTACTTTACATTTTCTCAAATACATCATCCATATCCCCATCCTTCATTTTATTTTCTGGGTGTTTTCCTATAAATGTATCTACTAATTCTATTATTTACATCAGAGGGATTTAGGTTTTTTTTTTCTCTACCGTTTGATATGTTCTTCAGTGAGTCAATAATTCTCAATTAAGACTGATGGGAGTTTTCTTCTCCAATATAATTCATTGTGCCTTTAAATATTCTACAAACTTAAAAACCTCTAGCCAAAAGTCTATTTAAAAATGTATACTGCATGCAATTTCTCCAGCACAGAAAACCTGAGCTTGGCATAATCAAGAACATGGACGGGTACTTGTATATACAGCTTTTCTATTCTAACTGAGCACTCAATGCACTCGCTTACTACCAGCCTCATTCACACACACACGCTTTTTAAACCGATCATTCACACACTCACACTCCTGGACGCCCGAGGACGCTTCACGGAGACTAAAGAAAACCGAAGATCAAGCCACCGACCTTCTGATTGGTAGACGACCTGGTCTACCCTCCTGAGCCACAGCCGCTGCTGATGAGGTTGTTTGTTTATTATGGCTGCATTATTATACTTTGTTGATGCCTTGTTTATCTGAATATTTAACTTACTTGTAATGACTCTTATCCATCTTTTTTTTTTTTCTTGTTCTTTCTTTCGTTTGTTTGTCTGTATTGCCTGGGGATCTAAATTGTTTTTGTCTTATTACAGCCCATAAAAACTTTAAAACCTTAATAAAAAGGAAAACAATAATTAAAAAACAGCAAACAGAGCAAATACACCCAAATAAAGACTGAAAATAGACATTTAAAGGATTTTTTAATTGATTTTAAACAGACATTTTTCATATTATACCCTGAATGTGTCCTCACTGACCTGGTTATAGGACAGCTGCATCGATGAGGAGGGACGCCCTGTTTACTGTAGCTGGTTTTGGTTTCCTGCCCAGCTGAAAGGGATTCTAGTCCTAAATTGCTACCTGGGGCTTTTTATCGTATTTAAACTTCATTATAACAAACAAAATATTTATAAACACGTAGCCTGTGCTTGTTAGTGGTTTGTGAAGATAATTGCGCTAAATTGTAATGTTTTATTTATGCTCACATATTTTGCTGGCAGCAGTAATCTTTTTCTTTTTTTTTTTTCTTGCTGTGGTTCACGGCTGCTGAGGGTGAAGGAGACAAAGGTAAGTAAACACACGGTGGGCACTCACCAGCTTTCCCGTATCACTGCCTTTCCATGTGGTGATGGCGAGCTCCAGCAGGTCAATGTCCAGGACACACACGTAGTCTGTGTGACACAAACACGCGGTGGTTTTATTAGGAAACTGCTTATTTTGCAGTCATTTCAACACATTTTTTGTTTATTTTACTAACAATAACTGCGGGACAGGCCCTTGAACTGGCAAACCAGTTTTCAGAATGCCTTGGAAAAAGTACATATTAAGTGACCTTTCTATTTGCCATTCAGCTTCCCAATATTATTATAGCTGTTCTTTTCAGCACAAAGATGACCTTTTAGGCCCAGTTCCAGCCATATTTTTATTTTCTATTCTTGGACTCTACTGGAGCATAATTAACAGTTCAAAATCTTGAACTTTATCTTAAACGGAGCTTCAATAAAGAAACAAACCATTTTAGTCCCCTTTTCCACCCTTCAAGATGACTTTCTTCTGATTGGCTGAGGGTATTACCTCCCTTTAACATCATACAGAGCTCACATACTTTTTTGTGATCCACCACTTTAAAGGCTAAAACAATTCAGAGGGTGGTAAATTACTCTTAAACAGCTCTAATATCAGTCTCACAGGCCTCATGTTAAAAATACTAGACCGCCAAACTTGGGATAACCATTTTCACTGTTCAGTCATGTGTCATTCTTAGCAGCATGGCCAATGATTCGGTCCCCTGTTAGTTTCTGATATCACAAGACACTGATTAGTTTAATGCATGCAAGATAAGAAAAGAAAATGCTACTTCTCATCTAAGCTTCACTGGAGTTCCTCAGCACACAGTCCTGAATAACTCTAACAGATAAAATCCAAAAAGGAAACCCAAACCAAACCCCTGTTTTTACACAGCTCCAAAAGGCATCTGAAGTACCTTACCTCTCCTCAAGTCCACTGTTTCAGTCTCACATTTGTCAGAGAGGTAGAGAGCAGAATCATCCAGGATGAATCTGACCACAACATAACAAAAATGAACAAAGGTCTCCCAACGATTCATACACTGTGACAAAAACTGACAGCAACGTTTTTGATTATCGTTTTAATGGACAATCTTTATGTCGAGTACCTGAGGTGGAAGGTGGCAGTGTCAACAATGATATTACTGGACAGAGAGAAGGACTCCGCTGTGAATAACACTCGCAGGGGCAGATACAGGGGTCTGAGAAGCAAGATATGAAACAAGGGTGTAAAACGAGAAAAAAACAAACAAAATCCATGTCCACATTATTTTACAAAACCTCTCTTTTGGGTGTATACCTATAGTCAACAGCACAGGTAGCGAGGTGCGTGTGGAGGACAGTGATGACGGCCGGCGAGGTGTATCCCAGAATAGGATCGTCGATGACATCCAGGAAGTCGACCAGCTGGAAGAGTTTGCAGGTCATGAAGTAAATTTAGACTTTATCCACTTTATTTGACTTCTTTGTGTAGAGTGCGCTTTTTATTTTTCTCTTCAGTCCAAATGGTTTAACTACCGGTTTAATTACCACATTTACACGTTCTGCAGGATAGAGCTCATTATAGTTATGTAATTTTCCATCTTAAATCATATTTTTTTCTGTCTACGGTGTAACAACATATACTTATTTATTATTTCTGGGAGCAAGAAGTTGTTTTTGGCAGAGCCAGTAATAGACTAATAGCAGCTGCCAGCACACTCGCAGCCGTTTTCAGCTGTCTGGATTTTTTATTCATTTCCTGTACAGAAACATTTTCAGTGCAATTAATCTGACCTGTATAATCAATCTGTGAGGTCCAAGTTTTTTTTCTTCTTCCCCCCACACAGCTCCTCTAAACCACATCTACATCAGTGATTACAGCACTTTCTAAATCGCCTGCAACCTCCCTGATGCAGCAATTTAAATGTTTTTTCTTAATGTATAATCGTGAATTGTATGTTGACTGCACAAGATAGTGGCTATAAAATAATAACAGCATCAGTGTTTAGACTGATGGTGCAGAAAATGAAGAAAATGAGGGCTTAATTGTGCTTCCAAAACTAGAGTAAGACAGAGCCTGTGTTTTCCTGGTAGCTATTTTCAGCCATTTTCACACAGATTAGAGAAATGCTGGATGCTGGAAGAACCAGAGTAACTGTGGAAACTCAACACAGCAAAAGAAGCGTCCTGTTGTTGTAAGAGCCAATAAAAGCAAAGAGGGAGAGTGATAGAAGAATAAAACTCTTTCACGATGGAAGGAGCTCTGGGACTATAGCGGGGTCTAAACCGACATTTAGCTGGCATTATTTCTACTCAAGAAAGAAAAACTTGCAGTCTGAGTAGGGGATGTTTTTAGAACTGAAAGCAGTCATTTCTTTATGATAGTGTCCCAGAGGGGAGGGCAGGAGAAAAGGTGTTTACTCCAAGTACTTGGAAAAATGGCTCACTAAAAAAATAAATACAATAATAATGTGTTAGTCTAGTTTCTATTCAGTCCTTTTTAACCAGTTCAAAAAAAAAAGAAAAAAGAAATCTGTGCAGATTTCTTTTTGTAGAATGCAGAATGCCAAAAAACAGCAGTCTGGGAAGAAAAAGATATTTCCTGAATCGCAAAACAGCAAGTCTGACATTTTTCTCTATGACAGCTTAAATTTCTAATCCAAATACTTCAAAATTGAATAGCAAAAACATCCATTCATTTTCTTAATGAAATTTCCAATTCAGGATTCAGGGTTGCAGCAGTGCTGGAGCCTATCCTGCTGTCAAAGGGGTGAGATGCAGGTAGACCCTGGTCAGGTCACCAGTACATGGCAGGGCTAACCCAGAGAACAAGAAGACAAATTCATGCTCATTTTCACACCTGTTGCCATTTTAGAATCACCAATTAGCCTCACATGCATGTCTTTGGACTGCAAAAGGAAGCTGCACGACCTGGAGAGAACTTATTAAGGCATGCGGAGAGCATGGAAACTCCACACAAAAAGCCTACAGAAGCTTGTTTCCCCCCACAGAAAAATATATATTTTTTGCCATCCACAAGTCAAAATTCTGACTTCCTCAGAAGTTTTTATTTAAACATTTTTGTTTGATTTAGACAGAAAAAGACAGAAAGGAAAGAGACTGGGAGAAGTAACAACACATAACAAAGAGCCACAGCAAAGGCTGCTGCATTTCAGCCATATGGGATATGGTCGCCTTCTTAACCAGTGAGCTAGCTCTCTAGATTTCGAATTCAGCAAAATGCTATTTTGTTTTCAGTGGCTTCCATATCAGCTAGCTGGTGGATTCAGACTGAGGACCTTTTTGCTGTTAGGAGACCGTACAAACCATTGCACCGCTGTGCCTCTTTAGCGTGATTCATTCAGCTTCTTACCTGCTCGTGCCAACTGTGGTTGGTCTGCGTCATGTAATGTCGCATGGTGGCACCTTGAAGGCGAAGGGCAACGAGGAACTCCTGTGAAGAGAACAAGAAATAAAAAACCAAAACAACAACAATAACAATCATCATCATCACTATCAGGTATATGAGGACATGCCTTGACATTTCTCTGAGGGTCCAGTGTGATTTTGATGGCTGTGGATAACATCTGCACCTCTCCCTCCCTGCCGCTCACACTGCTCACTCCCACCTCTGTGGGGTAGATGGTGAGGTCCAGGTGCTTTGGGGGCATGAAGCTGGGCATTTCCAACCGCTGCGGGATGGGGGTGTCCTTCAAGACAGCTGTGTTTGTGTGGCATATGAAAAAGTTAACTGCATACTTAGTGCATAACACACACCATGCTGAAACTAAATGTCTTTAAATAACACAACAATGCGCACCTCGATGGTAGAGCTCCACTCGTCTGCTCTCCAGACACAGGAAACTGAGATTGGGGTCATTTTGGTGCTGCGCTACACTGAATATCTTCCCCCCTTCCAGATCAAGCACGAGCTCTCCGTGACTCTGGTCCTCCTGAATCAATGGCATCAGTGTCAGCAGAACAATACATGATGAATACACAGTTAACAATGGAAAAGCATTTTACACATCTTCATGATGATAGTAACTATGAATAGATTTCGATAAATACATTCATTAACATGTGGTTGGATATCTGATTGCAACTACTTTATAGTCATTAAATCTTCATCTCCTGACTTGAAAGGCTAAAAATAAGAAGTTCCAACATATTGTAGTTTAAGATAAACAATCTTGGAAGGTTTTAATAATTAGTATCTGATGCAGTTAAAATCCACAAAATTCACTGTCTTTTGGCTACCTTCTTGTCTGTCCTGGCTTGGAGGCGACCCTTCCCGATAATCACAGTGAGGGAGAGAAGGCTCAGATTGTGGTTGGGACGAGGAGCCATTGGATGCGACTTTCCAGATGATTCACTGGCCAAGTAGTACTGACACTCGTCCTCTTCTGAGTCAGAGTCTACAGCAGAGAGAGAGCATGAGAGAAGACGAAGGAAAAAACATTTTGTCTGTTTAATTTTAGTCATCAGTGAAGGAAAAATTCTCCAAACATATTAAATACTTAATATAAGATGACCTGAGAGGTTATTATGTCTAATAAATCTACAATATGCTCAAGTTTTTCCATCAAATGAGCCAAACTCACCCAGTCTAAAGGCCGACTTGCAGAGCTGGAACTCATCCTGGTGATGGCGGCTGTGGTCGGGGCTGTGGGCTGAGGGGGGAGGAGGCGGGGGAGGCTCCCACATCAACAGATCATTATTGATCCTTGTGGACAGAGGGACGGGTGAGGGGAAATTACTGTTAGTTCTGAGGCAGGATTTAAGACCAAAATAAGGATGAAAATAGGAACAAAGCTGGAAGAGGTATTAATATAACAAGCAAAGCCAGTTTGACACGAGCACCTCAAAGACGGAGAATTGCGTTAACAGTACAGCTCCGAGACACTCAGAGGGAAATGAAGGAGCTCGTTCTGGGTTATGTGGTGGAAGAAATGCTACCAGTATGAACTCGCTACACAATCAGCTAAAGTCAGTACACTCGGGCTGGACTCCCTCTGCACATATAACCAGCGCTCATGAGCTAACTGTAGGAGCAAGTTTATCTCTGGTGATGCAAAACTTTAATGAGTTACTTTCATCTATAAGTAATGATGCAACATAACTTTTTATTAGCAGTAACATGTTATGTATTAAGTTACTTTTAAATGTATCCAGCATTGAACACTATTAACATCTAAAGCCAGCAAAATCTTTTGTGTGTCAAGGCAGGTAGAGTGCATCTGTAAGACTTTATAAGAGTCGTTTGTATAGTCGTTTTGAATATTAAACTTAAGAGTTTAAAAAAAGTAGAGTCCATATTTTTTAAGGACACCTGGATTATTCTAAGCTGGGAGGGCAAACAATGGTCTTGCGATACTTTTTACATACCTGTTATAGATGCTCTGGAAGGCCTGTTTGCTGGGGAGCAGGATATAAGCCAGTGGCATGCTGATGTCCACAGCACACTGACACTGAGCGACACACTGCTCCTGAAACTGACGCATCTCCTCTGGGTCGGCTGGAATCACCATCTAAAACACATAGGGAGGAGAGGTGAGGCGAGGAGGAACATGGATGGCTGAGATGGTTTATAAACTGGGATGTGTCATGTTTTTTTGTGTGTCAGCACACCTCCTCAGTCTCAAACATGGTGCGGTTGGAGGAAAAAGGAGAGCTCGTTTTGTCGTTGAATTCACAGTGACTTTCAAAGAAGGCGGCACCAAGGTCCCTGATGAGGCCCGGGTTCATGCCACTCAGACCAGCTGCTGGGCCCTGAGCCTCACCTCCACGCACACGCACTGATATCCTGTTCACAAAGACATGAGGAAAGCTGACTGAGTGATGAGAAAGAATAATGAAGAAAATCAGCTTTGCCCTCAGTTGTCTCACGAGTGTTGCCACTCCTTAGTCTCTTTGAGATTAATATAAATGGTACTGAAAGAACCAGACTCCTGAACAGTGAAGTTAAAATTAAAACATGTAGTTCAGCATCTCAAATTTCGTGAATTACACATATTGTCTTTTGGCTTCTGTATATGAAAAAAAAAAAAAAAAAAGGCTGGTGAATATTTGAAGAGAAGACAATTTGGTCACAGCCTCAAAAGGGGGAAATGCTAATTCAGTTTATTAAAGATCTTGACATTTTTATTATATTTTATAATCTTCCCATAGCTGAAAACACATTTACTGTGTTCTTCTGATGGTCTTCATGAGCATCATAAGATGGAGTCTGTGACTCCTTTTATGAATCACTGATCCACTGATGATCAGAAGGACTAACCTGGGCAGAGTGTCCCGGTTCTTCCTCACTCTGATACAAGGGAAAGAGCCTCCCTCCCAGCCCTCATATGACCCTGGTGAGACACAAGACATTGGGAAATTAAACTGAGCTCTAAATATCAGACTAAAGGAATTATTAACTAAACTATAATCTTAGAAACCAAGCCGGTAAAAACACAACTTGGATGGGTACATCAATATAAAACGCCAGATATGAAAATGTCTGCATTCATTATAAAAGACACTTGTATATAACATAACTTTATGTACAGAAAGACACAGGTCTCTTTTTTTTTTAAATACAGCGCTAATTTAAGATTAAAGTTATAGTTTATTGTTTCCAGAAGTCCCTAATAACTAGAAATTTAACACTAAAAGTACATTGGACTGTCTTTGCTAAACAGTGGTCAGTACTCTGGTCATCTAGCTTTGGTTCCTCCTGTCATGAATCTTCACTGAGAAGCAACAACTACTTGTGTGTGTTCTCACCGTGCAGGTCAGTGAAGGAGGCCTCCAGCAGCTGGGTGAGGCAGGGGGCCCACGGATGTCCCGGTGTAGTCTGCTCACTTTGCAGGTCTGGGGCCTCCTGGTGCTTCAGCTCAAACTCTGTCATCTCCAACACCAAGGTCTCCTGCCGCACCGCCCTCTGGGTTGGAGGCCGACGCTTTGGGAGGGGCTGCAGATCAGGTATGGGGAAACGAAGTCTGAGGACGGCGTGAGGCGACAGGAGGGTGAAGGAGGAGCTGAGCTCGGTGCTGTGAGTCTGAGAGGAAAGTAGGAGGAAAAGGTTGAGCCTCAGTGGCTTGTATTACCAACATATTACTATAATTATAAACTCTACAGCCTTTAATGATGTCAAGATTAAGTATCCCCTCAGATCCAGTAACTGTGAGGGATTTTTTTTAAACAGCAGGTCTCTCTGTATGGTCTGGACCTAAGACACGATACACAGTTCATACTCTCTGGGTGACCTCATTTATTGTTTTCACAGAATAAATCTATTCCACTGACCTGTACGAGTCCTGGTCCAGGCGTCTGATTGGGACAGTAGCTGAAGGCTTTGCTGAGGCTCCTCAGGCGGCTGAGGATGTCCAAATCCAGTTCGGCACTAAGCTCAGCCAGCTCCACTCGCACAACGCTGCTCCGCCGCAACACCTGCTGCTTGCCCTGCAGAAACACATGAACACACAACAGGTTAAAGAAAAAAGAAATTGTTGTTATTCTCACATCAGTTTTTGACATAATGTTTGGTTGATTACGCATGTTTGAATAGCTAAAGTAAACTGTAAGGCTTTTAGTGGTCAATCCTTCCGAAGAGCTTCACAAAAATCTACATATATAAATACTGGAAATGTTACAGTACAGATTTTTCAGGATACAGCTATTAAATATAAAAAAAATGACTTGAACTTTTGAATATTTTAAGATATAAAAAGTTAAAGGGTAAAGTTTTGTTTTGTCACAAATATCTAATTTTATTTAATATGACATGGAAAAAAAGAGGGAAAGTCTTTCTTAATAAAACTGTAAGAAACACATACTTAATGCTTTTCTTTTTAAACTATCAAAAAGTCCTTCCTGGAGTTCACATTTTCATGCAACTGCTTCTTGTCCCGTGTATGATCTCCATTGCAAACACTAATTTTGGCTATGACTCTGAGTCAAACCTATACTGTTTTAACCTCAGCTGGCACTGGGAAAAATACATAGAAATCATTTTGGTGCCAATCTCTAACCATAAATATAACTTATATTTGTTTACAGTAAAACTCATTATGGAACCATTAAACCATTTCTGAAAATATTTCTGAGCACACTGTGGTTTGGTGATTAAAAGGTAAATTGCACTTTATTATCAGAAGATATACTTTTAACCTTTACTTTACCTGATACACTCCTTTTAAAATGTATATTTTGTAAACGATGATGGGTGAACAGAACAGGAAGTCTTGAACTAAATAACCACTATCAGGGTATCCTGGCTCCAATGTAAACCCAGAATAATTTGCAATTTGAGAGGCTAAGTCAGCGGACTAGTCGATGGCTAAAAAGATTGGGCCGTGTGTTTAGAAATGCTTACCTTACGCAGGCGTTTTTCAGTGAGGCTGTAGTGTAACTGGGCACACGGTCTGGCTGCAGCTCCAACTGTAAACAGACCAGCTTTCTGGAACTGAAGCAACTGAAAAGAGAAACCCAAAGGAGAGTTGAGACTGGATTTGTAGTTTTTCCCTTGGGGTGGTAAAGAAGCAATGAATATACCACTTCCAGACAATAGGGAAAGGTCATCTTAAATGTGAAATTCTTATCTGACATTTTCAACTCTAATTTAAGTCACTTTTCCTTTATTTTACAATAACTTTAGTCTGAACAGCCATTTCTCAAAACCTTAAATATTGATGTTTGTTAAGTATTTGGATGCTCTTATGAAATAACTTACTCTGGACTGTGCAAACACTGACTTTCATGTGAATGCTTCACAAAATTAAATTCTTAGCACAGAGACAAGCTTTCACCTTTACAGTGTGAACACTGCCTGTTCTTGTTTAAAAGCTCGACAGACTGACAGAGAGATGATCTACCTCACAGTACTCCGGCCGGCCGTCCTCCCAGAGGCACTCTAACAGCTCCAGTCTGCTGAAGGAAAGGTCAGAGGTCACAGCCTTGTTTTGGCGTCTCCCACTCCGCATCTCACAGGTGACCTGCACTGCTGCTCCTGTTAATCTGCAGTGAGAACGATAAAGAGAAACAAACTCTTGGTCTCAATGGGAAAACTTGACCAAATGTCTGTGAATGCAATTTGAGAGAGAGGACGGAAGCAGGACCAACAAAAAGTTGGAAAGAAGGAGAAAACCCCCCCCCAAAACATCTGCATCCTCCTCAATACCTACAGACTAACTTCATTAATGTTTGTAGTACTTAAGAAACATATAACTACCATCCAATGATCAATCACAAGCACCTGATTATGAAAGTGTATTTTTCTATCTCCTTCCATACAAAACCACAATAAAGACGATGTGTGCATTTTTTAACCTGAGATTTGAATGTGGGCAGGCTTTGGCGAATCCGCCTCTCAGTTGATGGAAGTCTCTTTCACTGAACATGCTGTCCTTGAAGGCGGTCAGCTCCTTGAAAAACACCTTAGACACCTGAGCCAATGACGAGGCTCTGTCAGCACTGGAGGGTTGTGGATCCTCCTGCAGAAGGGTTAGAGTGAGTCCGCCAAGGGTCAGTCGCAGCAACGTGTCAGGCTTCAGCTGCTCTGCCTGGCCGCTGTGTGATCGTCCTGGAAAGATGAGAGTCCAGCATAGAGACAAAGCATGGGCAGGCTTTCTTGCTTAATATAAAGATATAAGTAAATTTAATTTGCTTTACATTTAGGTGTCATAGTATTAAGACACTGCTTCTATTACAAAGTGCAATCATGACACTTGTTATATTAGACCTCCTGATTCTTCTATAGGCACAACTGCCAGGACTCCCTTATTTTAACACCATCTTCTGGCACCCTTCTCTTTTGCTGTTTCTCCCAGAAAAGTCCAGCAACTTTCTTGAAAATCTAACTTATATATATATATATATATATACATACATACATACACACATATACATATATCAGACATGCAAGCTTTTTGTGGTCATCTAAAGTTGCAAGACTGCCCATTAAACACAGCCTACATGCAAACCTGGCAACCTAATTCAGGGTGTATGTCTGCAGGTAGACCAATTAGATGCTCCCTGACTTAGTTATTTTTACTTCACCACTTCAGCTCCTTTTATAGCAAAGGCAAAATGAAGAGTAAGACTTGAAAATACTGAAAAATCAATAACTTTGTGGCTTTTGTGAAGCTGGAAAGATTCAAGCTTCCTGAATCAATAGCAGCACATTTTTCCTGAAGTATTCAGGTAGAGCGTGAGCTTAAACCAAACTGTTCAGTCCTCTGGCAGCTCTGGCATCTCTGTGCTGTGCTAGGAAAATGTACAACTGTGTACTTTCACCAAAATCATTTTACACATATCCCACCTGTCCCTCTTCCCAACATAAACCCATTACTTAGCACTCCACATTACCTCTACTGCGGCCGCTGGCCTGGGGTAGACTAGATACACAGCCAGCAACAGGATATCTCCTGGGACAATTCATGACGCCCTGGCAGGAAAAGTCAAAGTGAGAACAAGAAGATTTACAAATTCCTGTTTAATGCATGCTATTCTTGAACATACATAACTTTGTGCTTGCAGTTGGTGCTAAAACACATTTTCACATTTGTTAACAAATGTGAAATGCCCAAAATAAAATAAATGAAATAACTGTTTAAAAAAAAAAAAATCATATTAGATATTTTTAATACTTTTCATGGCATGAGCACACAATACAAATACAGATCAACCAGAAATTTATTCTGACAGTTTTTGGACCTTAGAACATTCAGGTATCTGTTAGAAATTTAAACATGCGCATGCGCACACACGCACACACACACTGTGTACCTGTGCAGACAGCGGTCCCGGCTGTGTGAAGCTGGCTAGACTGTGTGTGGAAGACTCCATGTCGCTGTCTGACAGCTCACTGCTGGAGCGGACAGATGTCACACTGCTCGTCATCCCAGCAGGACCCATAGAGTAAAACATTTCTGCAGGAAAACACATACAGACGCACTGAGTGATTAATTACTGAAATGTAAACAAACACTTCTTCACGTCATGTTCCTGTAAGAAAAGGAGCAGCAGTTTTACACACCTTCAGGAATAGGACATAAAATTAAAATACCAGACTACTCTCTGCGGCTCACACAATCAAACACCAGACTGGTGTCCTGTATCTTTTTTAAATGACACTATCAAAGGAAACTGTGTATTAATTGCGAGCTAAGATATTGGGAACAAACACCATTTACTATCCAAAAAAAAGAAAAATCAACTCATGCTTCACAATTTACTTGGCTTTTTTTTTTAATTAAATATGCAGATTCTTAACAGTCCTGCTGATGTTAGGATGCATTTGAAGCAGACACAGTATAAGAGGTCTTGTACTGATCCGTGTACCTCCATTCTCCATGCCGGTGACAAACGACTCGAGGTCAGGCTCAGTTTCCCACTCATCGTCTCTGGGACTGGAGCCGAGCTGCTTACCGAGGTCTTCCTCAATCATTCGCAGGTCATCTGAGTCTAACGGACGACTGTGCACTCTGCCGCACTTGGTCTCTGGCTCTGGGTAATAGAGGAGCGAATATCTGATTAAAATGGTTCAAAGGAAAACAGACCATGTGTATAACCTCACATTTAGGAGGCGTATAAAAATATCTGTGACATTACTGTTTAGCTCCAGGCTGCAGCGGGAGAAGCCAGACTAGTGTAGGTGTTTAAGGACAGAGACGTTATCACATTATGGGGCTGTACAATGTACTGCTTGAATTTGTGAGCCCGTACTACTTTATGGTTCAGAGAATCATACATTTCAGGTACAATATTATGAGCGAGGGCAATACTTTTTAACCTACATGACCATAAAGCGGAAACAGAGAAATCTTTAATTTTAAAATCATTTATTCATGTTACTAAACCCCCAATTACCTAACTATGCTTCAACCAGTCTCCTGCTTTCACCTAGAGTCAGCTGACAAAAATGCCATTCTTTAACTTATATAGGTAAAGACTATTTTAGGTCATGGCATAATCATAATCATAAAACTGGCCATGAATTAGTTTATATCACACTGCCTGTTGTTCTGTACCAGTGTCTATACAGAGGGCTGCCAGCAGGTCTGTCAGATGGGTTATTTGATCAGGAGACAGCAGCATGTGGACACAGCCCACTTTCCCATCCAACTCCAGCTAAGAATCGGAGAGAAAGAAAAGAGAAAGAAGTCAGCCTGAGACAGTAGTTGTGTTTTTGCATTTCTTGGTGTGCATGAGAGAGCTGCGTGCACCTTTGGTCCGGGCAGCATGTCGTTCTGTTTGATCTTAACGGTGGTCTCAATGAAACCGGAGCAGCTTCCTATGAGGAGCGGCTGAGATAGAGGGGCAACTTGTGGCTTGGCCTTCTCCCCTTCCTCCTCCTCCTTATCATCGTCGCCTTCACCTTCCTCTCCCTCACTAGCCATGGCTGAATCTGTGTGTTCCTCCTCAGGAGGACCCTGTCAAATGAAGACAAATGAAGACAGAGATGAAAGTCAGGAACATTTTCTTCTTCACACAATGCCACTTGTAAATTATAATTCAGTTCTAAAGAAAAAGCAGATCCACACCACTTTGTCCTCCATAGGTGTCACATACCATTATTATGGAAGTTGTAATTTAATACGTTATTTTCTGACAACACTTCACATAAGAAAAGATAAATCATCCTGTTTGTAAAGCTGTAACCTAAAAAGTATCCTTCTGAAGTCAGACATTTTTTAAAAAGCTGCAGACTTTCTCCAGTCAGATTGTCTGAACTGATCTTATAGTCTCAGTTTAAACATCAGCAGATCATGTCTGTGTTATATCTGCAACGTGTCGCCACAGCTCTCCACATTTGTTAGTCTGATTACTTGTATTTCAAATGAAAACTAAAAGCAATTTTGCAAAAAAAATCAAAAGGTAAAAGAAATAAAGAAAATAAAATAGAAAAGATACAGAAATCTGAGGAAGTGGGCTCCATCACCTGTACTATGCCATTGCTATCATAGAACAGCTGAACAGCGCTCAGCTGGAGGATCTTGTGCAGGAAGGCGGGTGGCTGGTGGATGTCGACAGGCACGGCAGTCTGGCTGGCTGGATCTCGCACTGCCTCGTCGAAATACTCCAGCCTTGAAAAACATGGCAAAATCAGAAACGTACACCATTTACTGCTAACGGCAAATCTAAATTCAGTAAATTTAAGTGAGAATAAAAAACGGTGGAAACAGAGGAAGACATTATACCTGCAAACTGGTTTCAATGTGACAAAACATCAGTCGTGTAATTAATGGTATGCTGATAACCAACGTAATATTCTGACCAGAAATACACACTTACACGTTCAGTGCCTTCAGCACCAGGACAGCTGAAGCAGAAGCTCCTGTTTAACAAACACTGCATGTGTAACATGCCTCACTTGACCTGAATCAGTTCTGCCCTTGTGGTCTCTGATCACAGATCAGCAAAGCTCAACCTGTGCAGCTTTGTCAACATGCCAGGAAAACAGAGAGTCATCAGTCTCACAGCAAAATGCCAATAACGTCATGACATATGAGGGACACAAAAAGGACGTAGGTTTAGAGTCAGAAGTGTGCAGGGCATTGAAGTTTAAAAAATGACCATACTGTAATGCAAGTCTATTTAAAGTAATCTTTACCTTCCTTTTCAGATAATAACTTGCGATTGTCAAAAAATATTGGCAACTATAGTTTAAATAATTTAAAAAGTACTGTGATTTATCCCATTTAAAGTCCAGCCAGCCTGAAAGTAGCCTGAGAGCTAAAAGCACTTTCTTGATTATGACAATTTACATCCTCTCCTGTTTTCTTAGGCTTGGATTAAGGAATTTTTTTTAAAGTTATAAGATCTATCTGAAAATATAAAATTGGGGGTCATTTGTAGCTACCTTGTAATAATA
The DNA here is from genome assembly GCF_036321145.2 of Pelmatolapia mariae. NCBI lineage: Eukaryota > Metazoa > Chordata > Actinopteri > Cichliformes > Cichlidae > Pelmatolapia > Pelmatolapia mariae. Next base: position 24,383,419 of record NC_086228.1, read on the forward strand.
AAACAGAAAGAGTATTTTATGCTTTAAATTAGGTTTAGTGCATTTTATTTAACCCTGCTTGACTACTGCAGTTGGAAATGGTTCCAATGTTATGTCAACAATGTAGCACGAATACATCAAACCATTAGGAACAGCTCTCTCTATATATAATTCTGGTGTTTCATACGCAGCATCAGTGACTCATCAGTGTCCAGTCATCAATGAATGTCACGGTCACAGACACTCTATTATTGACAACACCTCAAGCATAGGCCGCAGTTATCTGTAGCCACTGTTCAGCAGAATACTGGTAATGTTTCAAATGTGCTTCACACTGAGGCCACGGAGTGCAAGCTCATAAACAGAACAGGCCTCTCGTGCTTAGCAGCTGATGATTAGAGAAGACCTGGCCTCCATTTTGGTAATCACAGAAAAATGTGAGCATGCTGTGCTTCACTTTGAGTTTCTGTTTGAGTTTCTATCCACCAAGGAGTGTGTGCTGAGAGCATTTATACCTTTATGTCAATGGCTCATATTATAGCGCTACAGCCCAAAAGATACATCTGCTAGCTGATATTATTAGCCCACACACAGGCCACCTGACACAATTTCCACCTGCAATGACTGCACATCACTTTTGGCGACTTTTTCAAACTAAATGTAAAATATTTTACATTTCTGAAATGCAAAGCTAATAAGTAAAACCAACACCAGAACATTTTAAACATCCAGCCCTGAAAACCAAAATCAGTGACTATTCAAGACATCACTTGACAACTTCTGCACACATTTTAGTGTAATGCAAAACACATGCAGCCACATTTTAAATGCAAGAGAAAGGACATTTGATTTTACTAAGCGATGCATTTCAGTAACAGTTAGATAGAAGGTTAAAATATGACACTATTGGTGAACACATTTGGAGCTTTCTGAAAGCTGCAGATTACGATTATAGGGCCTGATTTCTGACTTCTGTGGGGAATCTTTGTAGAACCTACGACGTAACTCTGGAAGCGGCCAACACTGTTGCCACCACTTATCCTTGTGCTGGTGCACTATGTGTTAATAACCTTGTGGTTGTGTCCCAGTCTTTCATGTGCCTGGGCATACGCTCTTTGTTGTGGTCAGTTTTGTCCCTCTAGTTTTGCTTGTTCATTCCTCCACATCCATTCTGATCGTTTCAGCTATCACCTTCTGTGAAATTGCTGACATTTGTGAGTCCTTAAACTGGTGCTATGATTATTATTCTGTCACTGATAAATGCAAATCTAGGGAAGAAAAAGTCGCCAGAAGTGTACAGGAGGTACCAACAGTACTGAACAGACCAATCACACCGGCTGTGTTGTACCGATACATATCAAAGTGCACCCCAGGTTACAACATAGGGTTTCAGAGGGGTTTGCAGCTACAACATAGCTACGGTGTAATTTCCCACTTAAGCATCCATTCCAAGTAAGCCTAGTATCATTTCATTTGCAAATTTCATGAATTTCTAGTGAACGTAAATGTAGAAAAATAAACACACATACACATATTGCTCCCTTTGATACACTGAATGAAGACAATGTGACCCTAAAAGGCAAGTAAAGTTACTGTCAAATGAACTACTGAAGCACAAGTTATACATTTATGTGTTTAAAAGTGTTTCCATTACTACTGGAAATGTTGTTACTACTCTAACTGTAGTATCAATGAGGCTGTAACTGTAAGTATGTAAAATAACCTTCAGTGAAAACCAAGTCTAGTTTTTCCTGTTTGCAGCTCATATTCCACCAGGGAAAAGGAAGCAGGAACTCACCTTTTAATGTGCACTTCTAAGGCGACGCCTGTTTCCAGGTCCAAGGGCTGGTGCTCGATGCGGACGATAGTGTCTAGAAAGGTGACTTTAATGCGACGAAGGACTGCAAAAACAGACGACAAAACAGATATGCAAAGGTTCATTAGCACCGATCTCTTACATGAGTTCTGCTCTGCTCTGATCAATCAATCAAGCTGATTGAAGGTAAATTCTGACTTGTCAAAGTCAGAGCTAACCGTTGTAAACAAGAGGCTCTAATTCACCTCCCTTTAAAACAGTGGATATCAAACTATGGTGGAGGGCCCAGTGGTGGGGAATAAAGCATGAACAACCATGGAAAAATGTGAAGTGAAACAAAGTTGAACTGACATGTTTTCTTGTGAGGAAATTAAAAGTTTTGGAAGCAAAAGATCTGAATAGCAGCTTGGTGGAATTACAGAACTGTGTTCCCAAGATGACAATATTAAGGATATGACCTCTCATTGGCATCAAAGCCAAGAGCCAAGAGCCAAGTACGGAACAGAAAGTACTGCCTGAAACTGATCAAACAGAGAAAGAATTACCTGTGCAAACAACAGCCTCCTTATCTGAAACATCAATCATATTTAATATGAGCAGTCACCATTGTAACAGTAAAGTACATTATGGAAAAGAAGTAGAAGTATAATGGGGGCACTGTAAAGTTATTGGGAAATGAAAAAAAATATATCCATGACCAAACATTAATGCTGTTTGATAGCACATTATAAATGTCGAACAACTCACTTGTACTGTGTAACACTATATGTATATATATGTATGAAGTGTTGTTCAATTATATAAAAATAAATTAAAAAACACAGAGTAATGGTCTTGAGCCACCTTTAATGTCTCTATGCTTCCAAGGAGCCAGAATTTCCTCTAATTATTAAAGTGGTCTTGAGCAATAGTTCTCCAGGCCTTCTAAACGCTTGTTACTAGCAGCCTGTTTCAAGAGCACATCATTTTCTTCCCCTTTCTTTAGTTGACTCTATGAATGCCAGACAACACAGTTTGACTCACATAAAATGATACTTTTGCACCAACAAGGTGATTCCCAAATCCCCTGAAAAGTTGGCATATCACACCATGTTGTGCAGTGTGTCTTAAAAAATAAATAAATATGGAAACGATAAGTAGTGGATAAAAGAAGTAACAGGGCTAAAAATAATCTACAGCAGATGAACAGTATCTCAAAGTTGTGTCTTTAAGAAATTAGGCCAAAATCTAGCAAAGTGCTTACAGAGGAGCGGAGAGATACATCTGGACCTTCAGTTGATTCCATCTATTGTTTAACAAAGCCTCATCAGAAATGGTCTCAGTGGAAGGATGGTTGTTAAGAAGCCATTGTTATAGAAGGAAAACACAAGAACCTCACTGTCACTAGAATCAGTAACGAATCTTACAGAGTGTCAGTATGTCCGGAAGAGATCAGGAGAGAGGTACTAATGTAAATGTTTACAGCAGGGGTGGGGAACTCCAGGCCTCAAGGGCCGGTGTCGTTATTACCCTGGGTAAAGACAGCTGAATCAAATGACTAGTTCATTACCAGGCCTCTGGAGAACTTCAAGATATGCTGAAGAGGTAATTTAGCCATTTAAATCAGCTGTGTTGGATCAAGGACACATCTAAAACCTGCAGGACTCCAGCCCTTGAGGGCTGGAGTTCCCCACCCATGGTTTATAGCCATCACAGTTGAGAGTCATGGTTTGGGGTGCATTTGAGCTGGTGGTGTTGGAGATCTTTTCAGAATTGATGAAATTTTGAATTCAGAAAAGTACTGTGAGATTTTGATTCACCATGCAATACTATCTGGAACGCATCTGATTGGCAACAGCTTGATTTTTCATCATGCCAGTGATGCCAAACATACTGACCATGTAGTAACTGCATACCTGGATTGAACCCCCCCACAAACATAATCAATTATAATCCCTAGAGCAAGGGTCTTGAACTCCAGGCCTCGAGGGCCGGTGTCCTGTAGGGTTTAGATATATCCTTGATCCAACACAGCTGATTTAAATGGCTAAATGACCTCCTCAACATGTCTTTAAGTTCTCCAGAGGCCTGGAAATTAACTAATCATTTGATTCAGGTGTGTTGACCCAGGGTGCTATCCAAAACCTGCAGGACACCAGCCCTTGAGGCCTGGAGTTCGAGACCCCTGCCCTAGAGCATCGACCTCAACATTATTGAAGCAGTGTGGGGTCGTCTTAAGAGAGAACAGAGCAAAAAGCCAGCCAAAGAATCACTTTGAATGTCCTTTAAGAACCCTAGACAACTATTCCTGAAGATTACTTAAAGAAATTATCAGAAAGCTTGCCTGAGAGAGTTCAGGGTGTGATGAAGAAGGTGTTCACACCCAACATTAACTTTCAAACTAATTAGAAATGTATTTTTCAACTGTGAGCAGATCATAGGTCAGGAGTGGGCAACTCCAGGTCTCGAGGGCTGGTGTCTTGCAGGTTTTAGATCTCACCCTGGGTCAGCACACCTGAATCAAATTATTAGTTCATTACCAGGCCTCTGGAGAACCTCAAGACATGTTGAGGAGGTAATTTAGCCATTTAAATCAGCTGTGTTGGATCAAGGACACATCTAAAACCTGCAGGACACCGGCCCTCGAGGCCTGGAGTTGCCCACCCCTGTCATAGGTCTTTAAATCTGTTCCATTTCAAATTTACCTAATATATTTTTTTTCTCATTAGTTACACCAACCTATAAGCATGCTGGATGTAAATGAACAGATTCCCCATCTCTCACAATAATATAATCTCCTGAGTAAATCCAGTCTGCAGGAAGCCAGAGAACGTCACTTAGCAGGGATGGGCCGCCCAGAATAGATAGAACAAATGTGCAGTGAAACTGTTGACCTGTAGCATGCCCTATATTATATTTATGTAAACCTCCAGAATCCTGTTTTCTTATTCCAAAGAAACATCTACATCGCTGAGGAGCCTCTGATTTAGGTAACATCAGGTGGTTTGGTAAAGATGAACAAAAGCCCCTTTCAACCCCCAAAGTAGGAAATGAACTGTGGGATGATGGGTAACAGCCAGGAGTAACTGGGCAATGATAATATACAGAAGGAGGCTGTCACATAGATGGCTTTCTATTTGGAATGAGGTGGAGGGATAATCGGGGAGATGGATCATAAATAGTTAAAAATACATAGTTTAAACTATAATTGGTTGAAATGTCAAAGCTGAGACATGTCAACACCACCATGAGGCCAGCAATGATGCTTTCCCCCTTTCTTACAGAAAACAATACAAAACAAAACAACGACAACTTTGGCTAGTTTTATGGTTCTTTTCCATGCAAAATAAAATATTGGAGTGTCAATGAGTGTTATGTGTTTTGAAACAAAGTGAGCATTAAAGTTCATCCCTCTGTGTGTTTATGTTGGTCACTGAACCATCTGATACACACAGTATCTGGTACACATGAAGTACAGCTTATTGTAAGTTGCAGTCAACCTACCTTAATTTCTCCCCGTCTGGCCTCGGATGATATGTGTCACAGTTTCTTCATCTGCAAGTGTGCTAGGGTCAACTTGTGTCTGGGTTGCGTTAAGTGTATCAACAGACAATGAGCGAGACGCTTCGTGCAAAAAATCTGCATGCCTGCCTTTTTTTATGGACTTGACCCAACTACGCATGCGCCCTTCAGAGGACTATTACAGGAATAAGCACTGGTCAGTGGTGTCTGCACCTGTCTGTGTCTGCAACAAAGACTAATCCCCACCTTACTGCACTGTTTTGTTTGATGCCCCTCTCACACACACAGTGACAACAGGGGAGATAAGGGTGATGAGAGAAACGAGTGTGACTTTAAATACATGTAACACATGAAACACTCAAAGCAAAAAAGCGCAGATAAATTAGGTCAATAAAGTAAATAAAATGTTATGACTTTATATTTTTATTTGTACATTTTTATCACTTTGGTTTCTTGGGGGAAGAAGTTTCCTGGGGAATGGATGGAAAGTACTGTACTCCAAAGTGATCATAACTGTGATGGTTTGTGGGAGTTCTTGAGAACGCTTGACTTTTCCCCCGTTGCTGTGGAAGTTCTTTTGTCTGCATGCCAACTATCACATTTAGACAAGTGACAATCGGCATGCATACAAACTGCTTTCACTCACCCGTCTCAATAGTCTGTGCAAACATCTCAAGCCCCTCCAGTGGGGCAGGGGGCTCCTCTGAAGCCTCAGGGGGGTCCTTTAGGCACTCCTGAGCCAGCTGCATGCTGGAGGTCATGCTGGACGACCAACCTTGCGAGTCCCAGCCCCCACCTGATGGCAAAAGACAAACAAACAGGGAGCATTGAGCGATTTCTGTACTTTGGCTATTTCAGCATTGGCCATTTACCATTCTTTTAATTTCATTTTTTTTTTTGTGAGATGCTGTCTAAGTTACACATATGAGACAAGATTTAGCCTGAGCTAGATGTGGACCTGAAAGGATTCACAAATAAGCATCATTAGTTTAATATCTGTCAGACTCAAACATATGAAAGTGTATGGCAGAATTATTTAAGTCCTTGTTCACATAAATAGTACCAAATGAATGTTTTCTTATCTTGTTTACATTTTCTGCAGTGTCCTTGAAGATAAATGATGCAATCTTAATAATTATACTGATTTTGTCAAACTGGGTTTGCATGTTAAGAAATGATAAGAACCTGAGTTGCTTGCTGAGGCGTGTTCGGTGTCTCAATGAAAAGAACATAGACTTTAAGTGAACTTACTGGTCCGGTACTTGGGTCGGCATGTTATCTGAAGACCAGAAACCTCTAAGGTGCAGTGATCAGTCAAGAGAGCCTGCCAAGGGATGGTCACCGTTATGCTGCTCACAAAGCCATCTACTATCTCCAGAGGGGCCCCCAGGGACTCCAAAAGCTCATTGACCGCCTGTTGTAAAGAGGAGGCAGTTAGTAAGCAGCTGCTAAGAAGTAAAAGTAAAAGAAAAAATTGAAATATGCGGTTTCACATTTGCCTCATCACTCTGGGTGTAGACATATAAAGCTGAGGAAGTGCATAGTTAGTGTGCCATGGGCATATATATTTATGCTGAATGCAGACAGAGGTAAACCTAAACTCGTGAGCTAGTGGTGCGTTTCCTGAGAGTGGATTTCCTCGAAGAAATGTGACCTAGGCTGGGAGCCCGACGCTGGAGATTGTTGTTGAATTCAAGCGCAGTTGCGAAATAGTCGAGGGAGCACGAGTCCGACAAAAACACTTGATGGCTGCTGCTCGCGTGCCAAGATCACCCTCTCCTCACGGTTAAAAACTCACCCAAACATCGAGGTTGATATCCTTGATGACACCGCTGCCGTTGTACAAGTCCAAGCCCAGCTGATCGAGGCTCAATCGCTCCTGCAAAAAGTGACCGAGGTAGTGCTGTAAAAGGTACCGACAGGCCCGCTTCTTGATTGAGCCCGACCAGGGGAAAAACCAGCGAGACATAGGGCCAGAGAGAGCGGGGAGAGGGAGCGAAGAGGTGGTGGAGGAGAACGAGTGCGAGTACAGTCCTCTGGAAACTGCATAACAGACTAAAACAAAGTGTGCAAAAACAAGGAATGAGCCACAGCTAGCTACAAGGGGCTAAGGAAGGGGTATACCGTAACTCTAGTTCTCCCTAAGGTGGACACAAAAACTACAAAATCCTTTGTGTCAGGACCCAAGAAGCTCCCACGATACTTTTCGAGACTTTACTCCAGCTGACGGTATCCGTCTCAACTCATATTTTCGCCAGCTTTGTGTCGAATCGCAGCGATAAGTCCTCTTCGCGTATCCCTTGTTTCGGGGTTGTTTATTGTTATCATTCGCCAACTGATGGAACGTCCGTGCGTAACTCGTCACACTGACGTAGACAAAACCCGGAAAAGGAACGTATCTATCCAGGCGCCATTTTTAGAAGGTCAGCGTTTTTGTTGTAAGACACTGATTTTATATTTTTCTTCCAGAGATTTGAACATTTACATATAACTGTATGGAAGGCAGAGCGATATGGAGGGTCAGAAATCACAAATCTTATCCTTTTATAAAATGTGATATATTTTTTAAATTCTGCTTCAGTGTGTACCTTTGTATGTAAAAATAATAAAATGGAAAAAACGATAATTTGTGCGTCCTCCCCGATTGTCTCCATTTATTTTTCTTGCAGATCGTTTTCACTTGTTCTTTAACCTTAAAATTTGTTTTGGTCAATTAAACTGGTTTTATCTAACAAGAGTTCTGTAACTCCAAACTTTTATTTTTTTATTCAACTTTGTGGTTTTATCTTAACTATATTTAATATTATAAACATAAGTCTTAGTATCATAGGGTAAGGCAAATGCAAATCTACAGCATATATTAAATCTACCACCCTAAAGCAAATACAAACGTAAGGCCAGCTTCCCTCAGCTGCTCCCTTCAACATTTAATAACACTTTGTTTAAACTATCTGCTCTCCCTCCATTTCGCATGCTCCCACCACTTCAGCCTTGACTACTCTTTGTCTCCAAAATGCTCAACCTGAGCGGTCTGATATACAAAAAAAGAATTAATTTAAATTAGCCCAACTTCAATCTGGACAGCCATAAAGATGTAGGAACTAAAGCAGCACTGTAAAAAGTTCCATACTATATTTTTTTATGTCAACTTTTCCCACACATATTTGCTTGGATAAAACTTTCTGATAAAAGAAGTCATCCAGGAGCAGCACCATTGATCTATTTTTTTCCCCCAATGAAACTTAACAATTTTACATCTTTCAATAAGTCAGTGTTTCTCAGTTATTTAAAATATTTTGACATTTTTGCTGTAAACTGAAATGGAGTCAAATTATTGGGCATTTCCCCCTCACTTTTCCACTCTTTTCTAATGTAGCCTTGAAGAAAATGTATCAGTTGTGACAAAATATATTTTATTGTTAAACATAAAGAAACAAAATCAAGATGAGCACATGAATACAATGGGCCAATGGCCATATGTCTTTATTCCTATAAAAACTGTGTAGTGATATCTATACAAATGACCAAAAACTAAGGTTACAATAACAACCAAAAACAGTAGCAGAATGACATTTGGCTGTTAAAACAGTTAACACAAGTAGACTTGATCTACTTCATTCGTAATTACACAAAAGTGAGAGAATAAAAGAACAAAAGCCATAAATAAAAGTAACTGCGCTTTAGTTTATTTCACAGATATTTGATTCCACTCTTTATTTTATGAAAGCTACGTCAGGAATCTTTCCTTCAGCCTGGAAAGAGAAAACAAAAGGAGACATTTCAAAGCCATGGCCTCACAATCGTGTTTCTATGTTGATTTATAGACAGAACAATTATCATCATTATTATTATACAATTTAAGTTACCTTCAACTGAGTAAAGATCTGCGCTGCTCTGCTGAAGTCCCATTCATTGTCTTGTAGACACCTGTTAAAGATGTATGTTTAGATGTTTAAATACACAATCATACACAAGACCACAAAAAGATATGTGCAGGAAACAAAACGTACTTCTGTGACCACTCCAGGTTCATGCCAGACTTCTGTGAGAAAGCTGTGAGCATCTCTTGCTGCTGTGCAGTGAGGGTGGGGACAGGGCTGGAAGATGGAGTCGGGGCAGGAGCCACGAAGGCTCGGCGGATCTCCTCTGTTGTGGCCATTCGAATGAAAAGCTGGTCGTTGACAATGCACAACCTGTCACAAAAGAACCACACACAGAAAACATAAGGATATCTGGATGTTTCTGTTATACACAGGAGAAGCTAAACGTCCTTTTTGTTTGTTGGTACAATTTCTGATTAGGTTCATCTGCCATACAGTCTGCTGTCAGGCTCTAGCAGGAGACGCACGCATGTAATATGTTTGATATATTTAACTGGACTGTTATGACTCTCTGATTCTAACACAGCGTGTTACCAATTTCATGAAATACACATTTTTCTCTGGTGATTGGTGGGTGCCAAGTTGTTGCAGACTGGTCTCAAGACGCAGACTGAGGCATAACAATAAACAAACACTTCGTTATGCACCACAGGAGGATCATATAAACCACCGGGAGCTCAGTAAAACTCACCCAGAATTTCCTGCTGGGACTGTGATGAAAACTCGAGAGAAGGCCATTGTGGATTCTCGCGATTTCCCATCAACAACAACTGAAACAGACAGACAACAAATTAGTAAAGAAATCAACACGTATGCCCCTTTGTTCAGAACCAATTCTAAAACTCTGACTAAAACAGCTCACCTTCTTTAAAGACTCCACTCACTGTGAATGACAGTAGTGTATTCTGTAAATGGAAAACATGTTTTGAGAGAATTAGAACAATAAATTGCTTCAGAGGAAAACGTCAAGGTGGATGACAGAATGAAAACCCACCGTGTAGGTGTTCACATCAATCGTAAAGGAGGCGATGTCGTGCTGAGTCTTTGGTAGCTCGTTGAGGAAAGCCACCACGTTCAGTCGTGTATGCTTCAGCAGTCGAAAGCGTATCGCTAAAGAAGTCAAAATTTGGAGAGGGAAAACATGAGGAGATGTCTCAAATCCCGACAACCTCAATTTAGACAGTGAAAGATACTCACTGGAGTCTTTGACTCTCTTCAGGTTTCGACTGTCTTTGTAATACTCTCCCAGACTGCTCCTAAACAGCAGAGGGGCAAACAGACTCAATGTTAGGGGTGGACACAGAAAGAGCAACCCATGCAAACATCTTGTCAATGAAAAGCTTAATTCTGCTTTGTTGATGAAAACACCCAAAATATATTAATCAGAGTAGTAAGTTATCTACAAATGTGCTTTTGTGTCCTCACCTGGAGGGATTCTGGGTGGAGTAAGGTGTTGTGATTGATAATGATGCTCCATCATGATAGGCATCCAGGAGCGGCTGTCTATCCCCCGAATCATAGATACTGTAGTACCTGCAACACAGTCACAAGCCATGAAGTTAGTTTTTGTGTTTGTCCTTCTCCCCCCAAAATTCTTTCCTTAAAAGCTAATTAAAATTAACAAATAAAAACACTAATTGTTCAGTGGGCACATTATCAGTGCACCAACTCTAAAAGATTTTCAGGGTTTTCCTCATTACTAAAAAGGAAAAGGAGAAACTTACTGTTGCAAGAACCGAAGGATGAGCGCCTTGATCTCATCGGAGCCAAAACAGCTGCCCTGGAAAGTCACACAGGAAAGCATTTGTATAATGCAGATTCAACTAATTTAGTTAACAGTAATATAGACACAATGCTGAATATCAGTGAGTAAAACTATACATTCAGCTAACCTTGCAGGGGGGAATAGTGGTGGGCGTTTCCACATCAAATCCAATTGGTGGAGGGAGGTCATGACCATCCTAAAGTGAAACACACACAAAATTATCGTAAAAATTTTGCTCAACATCAATAAAGCAATACAAAAACTAAAATATGGAGATGTGCGTATCATTTGAAAGATAATGACCATTTCAGGGTTTCCCAGAGAACACATGAAACAAAACTACTCTGATCATTTTTCCCATTTCGGCCGAAAACAATAGAAATGAAGAACACCAACAGATTCTTCAGAACATGACATTTATTGGAATATTCAAAAGGATTTTATAGCATCTTTAGTTAAAAGAACAACTAAATAAAGGAGAATGACTTCAAAGATAGTGAATTTTTGAGATATAAATGTGGGAACCTACCAGTCTGAGAAGCCGGGGAAACCTCTGGCGCACAGCACTGGTATGGGAACAAAAACCAAGAGCAGGAACGTTATCGTCACAATCCATACCCATACACACACAAATAATGTTCATTACTGTGGGTATAACTGACAGTCACACCTGCTGATCCACTTAATGTCATTTTGTGCCTTTCAGTTGAATTTTTAAGACACTACACTTTGAGGATGAAATTAAAATGTTTCATTACAACCAGTGTCACAAAGGATTTAATCTTCTGTGTGTACAAGGAAATCCACAAATCAACTTAGCGTTTTCGTCCTTCTCATATTTTTTGCTGTGCTCTTTTGAAGTTTCCCGCGCTGAAGTGTACTTACCAGCTGGTATACTCACCCTCTCCCCCATTTTGGTGACATACACAGATCTGACATGGAGCAGCAACACAAGCACACTTTTCTAGGAGCGCACACATACTAACATGCAAAGTCCCATGATCTACGAGACCACACCAGGATCCAGCAAACACATTCATTCTGAAGTATTAAAATAAAGAGATTATGCATTGCTGGGAGAGAGGTGGTTACAAAATCTCTGGCCAAGATGTTGGGGAACAGATGAGTCTACGTCACCAAGAAAACAAAACAGGTGAAGTACAGTTCAGTGACATACTAGCACAAGTAGCCTAACATTCAGAAGACAGTCACTATTCATCATTTGGGTGATTTTCATCAGTGTCTGTGCCCACGATTATCAGCAATTAAAGCAGACCTGAGAAGAGAGCTGAACGTCAACGACAGCAAGTCTCTAAGAGAGCTTAGCCTAGCAGTCCCGCCGCTCATTCTGTACTCATCCCCTGCTGCTAAAGTACAAAATTTACCAGTTAACTTTCTCACTCTGAAGAGTAAATCTACTTTCTCTAAGCTTTTTTTTTTTTCCCAGTAAAATTTGGGACCAAGCCTCTGGTTAAAGAGGGACTGGGAGGAGACTGTTAATCATGACGTAAAGTGAACATCATCTAATAATAATTGAGCTTTTTCGTACTGGTCACAGCCATCAGAAACTGGAAGAGTAAGTGTTTTCATGTTGGGGGGTTTTCTGAACTGATTTCCTGTTCAGAACATATTTTCTTCAGAGGTTTTGTCAGGGATATTTGCCAAACTCTCCACTTCATTCACAGACAATCAGAGGCCCATTTTAGGCAAGAGATCAGACTTAGTGGGAGTGTTTTCTCTCTTTGGCTCATCACTGGTCATTGATAATGACATTTCCCCCTCCGCCTCAGCCCAGCAGCTTTACCCTTGAAGTCCCGTCTTCTTCACTTCATCTCATCAGTGAGTCTGAGCTCACAGGGACTGAGGCCGAGTAATCGTGACTGTGCCTGCCTTAGGTTGTCCCAGGGTTTCGAGGTGGGATCTTACCCGTCATGGGCTATCCAGCCTTCCATACTCGCCTGATACGGGGGCCAAGTGGGCAGGGGTGCTATGAGGGGAGGGGACACACTGGCTGTCGAAATTTTCTTTGTTTCATCCAAAATTTGTCGAGATGAAAATGGCTTGCCCACTCTCCAACAGAGAGTCTACACTTTTACAGTACTGCTCAAAATCTCATTGTGGATCCCTGCTTTTGAAATAAATCAGATGTGAAATGCTCACTTTTTTTTTTGCTTTTTGTTGCTGTTTTTGTTTTGTTTTTTAAAATAGCATGCTTCTTATCATCTGCAGTGTGACAGTGTTTTTACAGCAGCTTATGGGATAAGTAACCACGATGTCAGCAGGGGAGTACTAGGCAGAGCGCCGCCTAGAGTTACAACACACAAAGATGAGACCAAAGCTTGAAAGGAAGTCCCACAGAAAAGCTGAACAACCGTCAGAAAGAAGAAGTAGTGCTGTTCACACTGCAGAGGGTTTAAGCAAGCTGAAAGGAAAATAAATTTTAACACTGTGCAAATTTACTGTGGTCAGATGTCCTCTCAGCAACTTTTGAAAGTAAGAAATGATTAGTTTGCAGTGCGAAAAAGAAACGTTAATCATTGAGTGGGAAAAACATGTTAACCCCCCCCCCCCCCAAAAAAAAACCCCCCAGATCCTTGATTATTTAACGCACAGCACATATCTGAATACTTGTGTATGTCACTACAAGTGCATAGTTATATGCACAACTGCATGGATATTTAAAAGTCTGTATGCAAGTAAATCTGTACATAAATGACATAAATATTAATCACTTATTTCCATTTAGGGTGTTTTTAATATTCCTCAACACAGTGACAAGATCAGAAAGCTTATGGTGTATTTAAGTCAACTGGTACGTCTCTCCTGTGCACAATAATTGAAGCCTTCAACTTTAAAAAATGATAATATCTGCGAGAAAACACAAGTTGTTAAAGGTTTTATGAGTTGGCTCTGCTTGGTCCAAACGTTCATCCTCAACTCCTGAGCAAAATAGTTTGTTACTTTACAGCCATCTTAAACACAAACACAGGTAACTGATCTTGTTTTGTAGCATCCTGCGTCATACTCAGACAGCCACACACAGTCACTGAATTATTTCTGTAAGAATGACTTTCTCAATCCCCTGAATCGCTGACTGACCTAATGTATGAGGCCTGGTCCTTGAAGACGTCACACAGAGGGTTTCGAGTTAGCCACAGCTCCACCAGCTTCAAGCCTTTCACCTTGTCCAGCTCCCGATCAGACTTTAGCTGGAGAACCACACAGAATCAGGATTTTTTTTTTTTTTTTTTTAAATTGCAGAAACATACACACAACGTGCAAAGGACCACTAGGTCATGCCTGTTTATACTTCTACAAACTGAGTAGTCAGTCTCACCTCATTTTGGGAAAGATTGAGTGTCTTCAAATTGGGCACCTTGGTAACCAATTCAGCTAGTTCATCCAGTTTGTGAATACGGTTGTTACTCAGGTTTAAGGATGTCAGCTGGCAAAATGAGACACAAAATGACAATGAGCACACTTAAATGTGATCCATTACTTTATTAGCAGCTACAGTAGATTGTACAAGTGCCTGTGCTTCTTTAAGGGGGGGAAGACTGTCACTGCACTAATGTTACCTCAGGAATGTTTTCTTCAATGATCTTGATGACAGCTTCCATGTTAGTCTTCCTGTTCAGGATCACTTCAATGTTTTGGGACACCAGGTCTGTCATGTAAGATAAAATTAGCAATAAAACACTACACAAACATGTTAAAGTGTTGTTTTACGTGGCAGTAAATAAAGTTCTGCAAGGTTCAGTTTCACAGGAGGATTGATTTGACTCTTGGTGTAAAACATCACTGGAAACCATTTAGAACAGACATTCAATCGCCATTTCGCACAGATGCAAGTATTGTAATAACAATAATAATCATCACCATCATTATTTCTGTAAGGCTGGTCAAAAACTTACTTACAAGTATGAACCGTGTGATCCTGGTAGCATATGTATGTAAAAAAAATAAAAAAAATTAAAAGATGCGTATAATCACCTGGGTCTGTTCGAATGTTGTTCAAGTCGAGTGCTTGCTGGGAGCCATCGAAACGTTTTGCCATGCATTGCTATCAGATAAAAACAAGAAACAAGAAACAATACATTAGCCTCCAAAACACCAAAAATGGTCACAATGGCAAAAGAATTCTCCTCTGAACTCTCTCCACCACTCAGGTCAGATCACTTCTGTTGAATCAAATGCAAAAAGAGTTTACCAATTTAATAAAATGAATGCAGCGAAGCAGCCACCACTTTACCCGTTTGCTCAATGCATCCAAATATAACAAAACAAATAATAAACTTGTGGTACAGTCTTATAAAAATTTCCAATATTTATAAATATTTTATTAAGGCTCTACTAACGCTCCTAATCACTTCCCATAGTTGCAGCTTTACTCTGAAAACACCTGACTGGGACAATACACATTTACAGTTATTATAAGTAGGGTTTGGCTAGGATATAGCAGCTATTGGTAGTTCAGTGGTCTGCTTGCTTGAGAATTTAACATGTATTTCCCAAAAGCACCAGAAGGTGGTGCTTTCTTCCTTTTTGTTGTGTTGAGCTGTACACTCATCAGTAAGTCATTTTATTGTTGATGTTAAGTGCATAATAACAAAGTCCCAAACATTGTGGTTGGTTAGTTTGGGGCGCTTTGCCTTTATGCTTGTGAAACTGAGATGTCGTCATTTTAAATCATACTGCCTTACCACATTTAGCAGTAACGGGTGAAATGTGTATATGGTGAACTTTGTTTTCTGCAATTTCATTCTAAAAATGTCTCTACAAACAAGACAAACACCATACTTGGCATTTTTTGACAGGGAGTCAAGTTGAGACGATCGGTTAAAAATGCAGGCTAAAGGCCGCCTGTCTCCAACTTCTTAGAGATATGACAAACTTTCACTTTCACTCATGACATGTGCATCACTAAAATGAAAATGCTTTGCTTTGAGGTTCTATAATTCTGTGACCTAAACTGGTAAACTGCATTTAAACGGACGCGCTATTAACATCACTAATAAACAGTTAATATATGTAAGAACGACACTTTAACAGAGTACTTAGTACTAGAACACCATTAGTTTGAGCAACAGACTCTCACAATGATTAGAGAAACTCAAAGACATTTTGAACATTACTTATGAGGCTTTTAGCCACAATCACTGCCCCCACTCGGGTGCTTCCTACCTTCAGGTGCTCCAGGTGTTCAGGCTTCAGGTCAGAGAGGAGGAATGACGGTGGAGCACTTTTGTTGACGTGCACTTCGACCTTGAAGAAACACAGATGGAAAATGACAAATCAATAACTTAAGATTAAGATTGTTTGATTAATGGTTATTCATTATCTTGTTTTCACATTCAAGTAGGTGGATAAACACTCAGTAGCAGCACAACAATGATCTGTGACCTTAAGGCAACAGCAGAGCAGAGTACAATAGGCGTGAACAGTACACATGACACAAAAACCTATCGATATTATTACACCAACATACCTTATAACCATCGGTGTCTGTGATCTTATGTGAACACTTGTGTAAAGCACTGGCAACAGAGGAGTCATCCACATAGAAATGGACCCTGTTATGGTCCACGTGGTACTGGATAAAGAGGGGAGAAGAAAAAGAAAAAAAAATAAAGAAATAATACAATTAAAATCTCCTTAGACTTAATTTACAAATTTTACTACATGGGTACTGCAGATATTTTCTGAATAATTGTATAGGCACAAAGAATTACATCATTTATTTTATCAGAACACAACATATAGAAACTTTTAAAAAAGCTTACTCATATATTTGCTACTTCAAGAAATATATAAAAAGGTATTAAATCTGTTTATAACTAGTAATTATAAGTGCTTAAATGCACCTGTACAGGCGTGTATGTAATGGAACAAATGTTCTGGAGAGCTGTGAGTAGCCACTTCTTGTCATATTTTCTTCCATGTGGTATCTGCCAAACATACAAGAAACAAAATATAATTTCTTTATAGGTTACAAGGTGGATTCTTTGACTTCCTGGGGTGACCGTAATGATACATACCGTTACTTTGTACCAGCCCGATTGGTTTTTCCCTCCTCCGCCACCTCGTTCTCCTCCTCTGAAGGGACCACCCCCTCCACCTCTGCTTCCACCTTTGCCTTGTCGCCTGTCTCTGTCAAACCGTCCATCTAATTTCCTAAAAGGTCTTCCGTATGGGTTACTAGGGAGAACACAACAAGGCAGTATATATTCAGGCATATGGCCACACAGGAAAAAGAATCAATACAATTTTTAAGTTCTATCTCTCAGTATTCTGTCTTTGTACAAGCAGTTTATTTATCTATTATCATCATTGCAAATCATGCCATCTGCCAAAGATTAAGTCACAATTTCTGACATGTGAGGCGCTTTGATAAACTACCAGTTTGTTGTGCCTATCTAGATTTTTGCAATCTGGTGTGTGCAGAGCAGAAGGGCTAAAGGTACCAGTAGGTCGGTCTCAACATGCATTGCAGTGACTTATCAATCATATATCTCGAGATAGCAATAAGGAGATTCCTGATAAAAACCTCTGTAATTGCGTTGTTTGCCATTCTGACTTGTGTTCCGATTCTAGTTCAAAACCATTTCCATCATTTAGGGGTTGACTGCAGTACGTGTGGTTATGATATGCACAAGCAATCACCAGTGTGCCAACCACAATCAATACATGACTTTGCATCAGGTCGACAGGAGTCAGGTTTCAAAATTATACGGATAAACTCTCTGTATTTTTCCTTACATTCAGTGTTGCTTTAACCTTTTGTTAAGGCCCAACACAGCTTTCACACTCGCAGTTCTTATTGTAGTAGACTTAAAATAAATAAATAAATAAATAATTACCCTACCCCCAGTGTTTGTGAAATAGTCACACGCATGTACTGGCAGAGCATGAGACACAGACAGGCAACCTTTTAAAACACTGCTTTACATTGTCCTCCCTTTTTATTACCTGGAATATTCTCCTTCATCTTTTTCATTCAAGATGTGGAAACTAGAAAAAAAAAGTCACACTGGATGCAGGACACGACCTGATATTTTAATAATTTCATTTTATAATTTTTAGCTGACTAACAAAATCACTTATTTTTTCTCAGTTCACTTTTACCGTTTCAGTCCTGTTCACTTTCCCTGTGGTACTATTCATGTCAGCAAAGGAACAGAAGTGAAAATGGTCTGGTGCTCTACTTTCTCATCCTGTGCGGGCTATTCAAGATGCACCACCTTTCCTACAGCTTCACATGAAATCCACATCAAACACCTAAGACCTTGCTGTTCACGTGTTACTCACCTTACAAGAAAATTATACATTGTGCAAATGTTCTTTTCAGTTTAAAGCCATTAATTGTTTACTTAGACTAAAGTATTACTGTGAGAAGTTTATCAGACAAACTCTAGTAAATGCATTCAATGAAAGTGTAACTTATTACACTTACAATCTGTTCTGGGAGCTGCTGTCCTGACAGCCATCACTCATAGTTACATCTCCATCAGTATCATCAAGCCTCGACCGTGGTCCAGGACCTCCAAACCCTCCTGAGTGGTTTCCACGCTGGCGGTCTCTGCGAGACCTGTCATACCGACCCTTGTGAGGGCCTCTGCCTTTACGGTTGCGAAACTGTGGTGCGGTTCTGTCATCATGCTCTGCAAAAGAGAACGTAAGTTAGCTCACAACCTAAATATCACATCTCAGCTACAAAATATAAGCAATAATAACCCCCCAAAAGGCATAGGTTATGAGTTAAATTAAATCAGCTACTGTACGTGGACTAGATAAGACTGAAAAGAGCTCAAATGACTGTTACAGCTTGCAATGTAAACATTAAAGGAAGCTTACAATTTTAAAGACACTCTGTAGCAGATTTTAATTAAGCCTACACTTTTGCAAATTATGCTCATTTTAAAAAGTCCTTTAAATATCCAAGACAAGACCTGGTCTTGTTGATCTCTGCAGTAACTCTCTGAACTCATTTTTACCAGCGAAATAATACAAATATTCATGGCGTGGTACTGGGTAAACATGTGTCCAAAAGGTCACAAAATGACACCTCCGAGATGCCTTCGACATATTTTTACCTCCGTGAACCATGAAATCGGTTCTTCTGACCTCTCTCCTCACCATAAAGTCTCCACGATCTGTGGAAAGGTCGTTAAAAGTGCAGTAAGTTTAAAGCTGCAGTGAACGTGGCTTCTTACCGTTGTAGTAATGCCCGCCGTCCGCCATATTTCTCCAATAGTGTTGGATAACAATCACAACCCAGAGTAAAACAAAAAACAACAATGCTACTAGTGGTGGTTATTTTCTTTGTTTCACGGCACTCAAAGCCAAGGCTGTCGGAGAGACTCCAACATCCCGAGTGGACCAGCGGAAACAAAGGCGACCGCGACGTGACTGTCAGCTCGTAACTAGCAGCTTAGCTTAGCTTCCCCTGCCGAGCCCAAACGAGAAGACAAAGCCGGAAACACAACTGGGTTCTCTTCCGGGGCAAGAAAAGGGAGCGGACAGTTGAAACAAACTACGGTGGGATTATGGTCAAGTAAAAAAAACAAAAAAAAACAACAACAACATGTAATGTACAAATCAGGCGTTGCTAGCGTTAGCTTCGACTTACTTTTGCGTATATGCGCAAAAATTATAGCGCGAAGCTTAATGTAGGATATCCGACCACTTAAATCACATTACAGCCAATCATAAACACACGAACCTCTTTAAAAGGCTCACCAACTTCTGTATTTCCACAAAGATGGGGGATAAAACACAGACAGCTGTCTTTTAAGTTAGCCAACGGGCAGGTCTGTTGGTTTTTTTTCAAAGCTGCGCCAGTATGCAAATGTATTTAAAACAAATCTACAGCGGTTTCAAAGGGTATACAAAATGGGGTTATCTCGTTTAGCAACACTTCTAAAAACTATATTCTTTGAATTTGAAAATAATAATTTCAACATCATGTAACACTGAGACTTTTGATAAAAACAGAATCACGTAAGATTCATTTAGATGTGTCATTTCCTAAACCTACAGAAGTTTTTATTCTAATTTCAGCGCTGCACAAATCATATCTCAGTATGTTGTTTTGACCAGCTGTCAGTAATCCTCCAAATAATTGTAAAGTTCCCGTGACATGTGCACAAAAGACTGATTTTTAAAAGTAAGAAGAAAAAAAACCCCAGGTGATATTAATGACTCACTTCTATTGTTTGTGCCACTGAAGCATAAAACCAGGACCTCCCATAAGTGGAATGCAGCCATTATCGGTACTCATTATATATTAATAGCTACAGCGACAGGGCAAATGATCTGCTGTGAGAAATGCCTGTGACAGAGCACTTTCAATGCAGGAAGGTGCAGCTGGAAACAATAACAATAATGAGGTCCCAATAAGCCCTGACAGTGAACCAGCATGGTTTCTTAATACTAGCAGAATTATCACAAAATGTCATAATAAGCTCTTAATATTTTATTCTGGAATTGTACAAAGGTGCTTATTTTTTTATTTATTTTTGTACAAACAGTGCACTTTAATATGGCCTATCAGGATTTAAAAAGGAGTATAATTTGATAATATTTCGCTCAAAGAAACTTTAGGGTCAGCTGTACAAACTGTGTTTTATCACAAATCGTGACCATCCTGGTTCTTTTGCCTAAGTAACCAAACTGCAACTGAATATATATTTAATTAATATAATAAACATATGCATTAAAAATATTAGCCTGAAGGCTTCCGTTAGCATCACACCATCTAAATTCTCTGACCAGGTAAACAATAGCTACAGCTTCCTCCTCGGTAGCATGCTTATTTATTTTTAAATATTCAGTGTTCGGGCAATATCATTCACAATGTCTGTTTAAAACACGAAGCATAGGCAGGTGTAAGCGATTAGACGGTAATGTAAACCCGGGCTAAACGAAGCCGAGAGAATAATGGGAGTCAGACTTACCATCATTCACCACATGTGTCACCACGGCCAGGTTGCGGTAGCTCCTCTGAAACATGATCACTTGGTCCTCTCAAGACCACTTAATCTCCCAGAAAAAAAACTTACTTTCTCATTGGAAAAACTCCTTTTCAAAAGCACTAGGTTCTTTGTCAGCCTTCTTGAGCGAAATTTGAAGTTTATGCTTTTTTTCTTTTTGGGCAACTTTGTGAGCAGAAGCTAAGGTTAGCTTGCAGCTAGCAGCTACCGTTCACGTTGGCTGCGTATCCTGCCAGGACCAGTTTCAATATTTACCACTATTTTTTCTTTTTTACCACCTTATTGTTTTTTTTTCCATAAAAGTACCGAAAACGTGTCGTTTTAGCTCCTGTCAGTCGGTCTCTCCCGCTCACTTGTCTCCTGATGCTCCAACAACACGGCGCCACCTGGCGAAACGAAGCTCTAACGTCGAATTACTGCAGCCTGAGCGCTTAAACTGCCACAATATTAGCATACTTTAAAAAAAATATATATTTAGGCAAATATAAGATTTTGTATTTTTATGGCATTTTTTAAAATAGATATTTGGCTTAAATAGTTTTATTATTAACAAAGTAATTAACTTAATGTAATTCAGGCATCTATTTGTCAATCAAACACAAATTATTATTAGGTTGTTAAACAATAACAAAAGGGGAAAAATGTAATTTTTCTGCTGTATTTCCTGTTGTTAACTAAAAAAAATCCAAAATTAAGTCATTGTCATTTTTAACAATAGTCCGTAATAACAGCTCCAAGATATTATTGCAAACTTCTGCATCATAATTTGTGGTCTCTGTTTTAGACTTGTCACATTTTAATAAGCCAAATGTGTTTTCAATAGATGGAGCCTTTAATTACTAAAACTATAAATTTTCATCTTGACAGTCTACAACCACTAAAATGCTAATTATGATGTCTTAATGTTGGGGGAATATTGTCCCTTGGGCCAGATATTTCTATTTTTCTAAACTTTTGAACACAAAAATGTACTTGAATTTAGCTGAAGTACATAAATCTGTTGAAACCCTAACCCTAGCTCTGAGTCGTAACACTTTTGCAGAAAAAAGGAATTTAAAAAGTAAAGTTAGTCTGATTATTTTGTTATCCTCTGACGGACAATGTCAGTGAGAAACAAAAACATATTGTTATAGCCTAGAGTTCAGATCACCGATGATGTGTTAGACCTCACAGGGTTAATAATTGTAATTGTTTTACTGCTTACTTTTCAGTTATTTATTATTTGCCTTACTTTAAATTAAACACTCAGCATTATTTTAACAATACTTCAGATTTGCACAAATCATATCTTTCAGTCTTCTTCTTTCGGCTGTTCCCTTTAGGGATTGCCACCGTAGATATCTGTCTCCATCTCACTCAAACCTTTGCGTCCTCATCTGTCACACCAACCCTCCTCCATTAATATTTTCCTCCTATTTTTTTTCCACTGTCCCTCCTCTGCACATGTCCAAATCATGTCAGCCCTGCCTCTATAACTTTGTCTCTCTGATGTGCTCATTTCTAATCCTGTCCATCCTTCAGCTCTGCCACCTCCAGCTGCACCTCCTGTATTTTTGTCAGTGCCAGTGTCTCACTCCCATCTTGTAAACCTTCCTTTTCACTCTCACTGTTCTCTTTCTGTCACAAATCACCCCTGACACTCATCTCCACCCACTCCACGCTGCCTGGACTCTCTCCTCTCTTGTGCCCCATCTGTTGCTTTGGATGGTTGACCCGAGATATTTAAACATCCACCTTCACCACCTCTGTTCCTTGCAGCTTCACTTTTACACCTGTTTTCACCTCTCCAAGCTCTCTTCGGCCTGCCTCCTTCTCTCACTTCAGGTCGTAGTGTGTAAGAGGTCAGGCAGGAGTCTCTGTGGACTCCTGCCTGACCTCATCAGTCCACCTGCCCATCACCACATCAAACAAGAAGGGGCTCAGAGCCGATCCCTCCCCACCTTAAACTCATCCGTCACTTCAGCTGAACACTTCACCACTGCCTCATGCAGTGTAATACATATATATGCTTTTTGGCTGCACCAATCCATCTCACTGAAATATTTCACTCAACCTGCTTTTTGCAACGATCGAATGGATTTGACTGCCCTGAGATTTCAGCTGTTAAACTCTCACTGCCATTTAGCATTTTATTTATTTATCTACTTTTTTGCATATCACCCTTTCTATTTGGACTTGGATGTCTGCAACTCATTGATCATTTTATATAAGATGATGATAATAGTGACATGGATATATAAAAACCCAACAGAAAGAAGCATTCTTATTTTAATTTTTTTTTATATATGTGAGGTTATAGCCTATAAAACTGTGAAAAACATTTCAGCTGCATCATGTGTAAGTAATCTAAATACAAACAATATAATAATACAATACAAACATTGTGGCTGTGTTTTCTTCATCAGTATAGCTTAATCTGTACTTAACCCATGTTTTTTACACATACTGTCTTAAAAAAAGATAGCGCACGAGGCTGTTCAGTCTATGTGCGCATAATGAGATACCTTAAATGAGCTTATGTTGCAACAAAGGTAAGCTGTTTTAGGTTATGCAGATCAACCAAATTAAAACAAACAAGACAGGAGCATTTGTAAACAGATCTCCAGCAGAGTCATTCCCAACCCATGCCTCTTCACTGGGCATGCCCCTGATCTGTAGATGTTCCTTGGATTGTCCGTCTTTTGGGAATGAGAAAACAAAAAGGTCTTTGTAACATAGTAGCTTTAACTGTCAGAGTATGTACATACCGGATGCACAACCACATATCTATGGATTTGTGGTACATTGAAGTCCCTTGTTCCTCTTCCTTAGCCACTGAAGACACAATCTCCATTAACAAATCAAGTCTCTTCCAGCGAATGAAGTGTAATACCAGTCAATTTGTCCATCTCATCCACTTACAGTTGTGTAATGACTGTCAAAAATGCACATTCACGGGCTTATTTGCTCCTCCTCACAGCTCTCCTCCTGCTGCCAGGAGGCCACACTGATGGCCTGGGCTAAAGATGTGACGAGAGAGGACAGACCGATGAGGTAACCGTCCTCCCTGCTACCTTCAGACCACGGGATGTTGTGTCGGAGCTCCTGCGAGTCAGGCAGAGGCGTCGTTTTGCCAAAGTCTATCATCCATACACTGGCCTTGCTGTGGTCGTGGACAAAGAGAAGCGAGCTGCCAATCACCTGATCGATTTAAAAAACATAAAGGTATTGTAAGAGTGGCTATGATGAATTCATGTGTTTTTTATTTATCGCACAATTGAACAAGATTCATCTCTACATGTAGACCAACCTCATGAGTTCTGAAAAATGGCGAATTTTTTAGTGCGTCACTCAGGGCCAGGAGTCTGGAGTGGTACGCTCTCTGAGAACACACATGGGTGGAGATGTTTAGCAACAGCAAATGGTGAAGCTATGATAAATAAAACGTTAAATGGGATCTATTATGCTTTTCCTTGTTTTCACTGTTACAACAGTTAGACATGGCCAAAGCTTTCAGATAACCAGGTCAGTGTATGTGCAGCCATTTGGGCTGTAGGCTGCTCTAAGCACTCAGTGTCACTATCCCTGGGTCTCTTCACGGTTCTGAGTTTTTAGAGTTTTAGTTTCATTTTGGGTTTAAGTATGCTTTAGGTTTGAGTTGTTTCTCATTTTGCTTGAGTTACTTTGTGTTTGTCTGTTTACGAGATTTTCAAGTTTACTTATTTTGCGTTTTGACTTTTTATTAGTCCTCCATTCATGCTCACCACCTGGTTTTTGTTTATTCCCATCTTGTCCGTGTTCCTTGTGTCATGTTGTTAAGTCTCCACTTCTGTGTTTGATGCTCTCTCTTTAGTTGTATCCTATAATATTTTGAAAGTCGTGTGACTGTGTGCCCTCCCATGTGGTGTTGTTCTGATTTAGTTCAGCTGGGTCTCCTCGCTGTCCCAAATACTCCTGTGTGATAATTGTTGCTGTCTCCTTGTCCTCATGTGTTTTCCAAGTTTTATGTTTGTGTATTTTCAGTTATATTTTGGACTTTGTGGGTTTTTTTCCCTTTTGTGGATTATCTGCCAACATCTTTAATAAACGGATCATTTTTAGCTCATTCCTGCCTGCATTTGGGCCCACATTCAACAAGTCATGATGACACTTTTTCACTCTTATTTGTAAAAGAAAGACGATGCCTTTAATATGGTCACAGTTCTGCCAGAAAATGCAGGTCTGCTTTCTCCAAAAATTAAGAGTGAAAGATGTGAATGAGCAGAAAATCCAAAAGTAATTTTACATTTTCTGATAATTGTATTTTGTAAAGTGGTCGGTGTTGGATTATTCTTTCAAAATCTTGATTAAAATCTGTCAAGAGCAATGCCTGTGTAGTTTGGTCTGGTAAGTGTCTTTAGGTATACACCGCAAGAACTTTGCACTTCTCTACACTTTTCCCTACCACCCCGACAGGTCACAGCAGATGTCCTCACCAGGTCTGGCTCCACTTGAGGGTTTCTTTATCCCCACTTTTTCCACTTGCTTGCTCATTAAGGATTGCATTCATTATCAGTTTTGAAGTTGCCAGTTCTGTTTTCAAACAATTTTTTTCTTACTGTGACATGATTTCAGGTGTGTTTTCTAAAGGAAAGGTGTTACATGTTAGCAGAACTGACCAGAGTGTCCAGCTGGCTCCTGGTGAAGTAAAGCAGTGCCTCAGTGACCTGAGCTAAAGTCTGAATCTTTCTGAAGTCCCGCTGGATGCTACCATCCTCCATCTGACTCACAGAGACAGAAACAGATACTGTATCAGACTGATACTTTTAATAAACATAAACAGTGCAGTTCCTTCCCTGGCCTTCACTCCTACCATAATGCCCTCTATCCTGAAGCCCAGCGTGGACGTAGAACTGGTTGAATCCCTCCACTGAAGGTAGCGCCATTTGGTGACTCCCTTCTGTGCATGTTCCTCTGCTGACGGAGCAGAAGGGTCCATTTTCACCATCTTCTGGTACATATCGCTCCGCAGAGGAGCTTTGACACGAGCTTTGATTAATTCATCCTCTTGGTAGGTTCTAGCAAAGGAAATGTAGATATTTAGTTTTAAAAAAGGGGTCATTCAAACTTTGAAAAACAAAAACACCAATATCAGACTGAACATAATGGTGTGATACACCATAGTGAGTGAAATTCAAGGGGAGGTTTAATTCCTGGCCCTGAGCAGAAAGTGTGATGTTTAGATGCTGAGGTCTCACTTAAGGCATTTAGCAATATAAAACAGCCTAATAATGTAACTTGATTAGATTTTTGATAAGCTTTTAAGGTTTTTGAAGGTAAGACTCAGTTCATTCCTTGTGGACACAAAGACGCATCTGAACCATTCAAAACAACAGTTCCCGTATCCGTCTGCTGACAGGGATCGCTCTTAATG
The DNA here is from genome assembly GCF_036321145.2 of Pelmatolapia mariae. Lineage (NCBI taxonomy): Eukaryota > Metazoa > Chordata > Actinopteri > Cichliformes > Cichlidae > Pelmatolapia > Pelmatolapia mariae. Next base: position 24,409,745 of record NC_086228.1, read on the forward strand.
ACCAGAAGCTCAGGACCAGGTACAAACTGGATGTTGAAGTTTTGATGTTTTGTCAGTTTTTGGGATTCGATATAAAAATAACCTTCCGTGAGTAGATGTTAGTCATCATAGCAAGAACATGATATAAAAAATTTATTCCCAAATACCCTTTCTATACATTAAAACCAATATAGCGTATTATTCATAAAATCTGAAATCTTGACGTTTTCTCTCCTAGAAAACTCACTAAGCCCTTCATGTAGCTGAAGGCTAAATCTTCTGCAATCAAGACTTGATGAGTCACCTGCAGAGGACGCCTTACCTGACTCCCATCTTGCAGTCCATGATGACGGGCCTCTTCAGGCCACTTAGCAGATCCTCCAGGCGGATATAGCGGAGCTCCCCTCTTGTTACCAAGCCATGATACTGTGGGACAAAGGGTCTCAGCGGGTCTCTCATCAGGCAATCCAGGCAGTTTGCTTCCACTTCACTGTATAGTTTCAGCACCTCACCTCCTTTACTGACCTGGAAGTTACCTGATGACATCAGCAAACATCAAGAAGAGATGAAATTATTGTTCCCATACAATCAATAAGGCAATAAGTGAAGGAAGCAGAGTGATGGGTACTGCCTAAGTTCAGTATAGTAAATTTTTTCAAGACTGCCACCTCAGTAAAGGTAATACTGAGCTTCACTCTCTCCTGGTTTTAACCATCCACTGTTCAATGACTAGCCCATGTCCTAATAATGCATCTTTTGAAACACAAACTAAAACAATGACTAAGTCCGTGAAGAGCTGACATAATGTGTAGTCACGTGGATATTTACATATGAGTCAATGTGAGTTCATGCCGGCAAGCAGTGGCGATGACATACAGTACATACTATAGTGACTTCAGTTCATATTTACAAGTCAAAAATTTTCTCTCGGAAAGCTTTGCAATCATGTAAACATCAATGTATTAGATAGCATCATAGCTAGCATCATTTGGAAATGTGTTCACGCTGATTTCTGAAAGCCTGCACGTGTCTGTGTGGAAGAAACTGTAACACACATGCCTTGATGTCCAGCCAGCTGGACCCAGGAGCTCTGCCGGCTCATAGACCAGTGCATCATGGTCAGGAAGGTTTTCCAGGAGCGGCACTGAGGCATAAAAAGAAAAGCATGTTACGTGAGAGGAGCATTCCTGTCTAGTAGTCATCCAACAACTATTATCTCTAAGGCCAGTTCAGGGTGTGGAGAATACCTGCCATTTCTTTGTTAATAGATAGGTTACCTATGTGTAAAGCACAAAGACAAACACCTGCAGGGAGTTTAGAGTGCCAAATTTACCTACAACAGGAATAGCAGCATGGATGCAAAAAGAAGCAGGGTAAGCCGGTTTGTTAGTGTGAATGGCTAAACTTGCTTTGTCACAGTAGGAAAAACAGAGATGTCATTAATAAAATTAACAGAGACTGGTTTGTTTTAAGTCGTGGCAGCGTGGCGGCAAGTATGTGTGTTTTTACGCACGTTTGCTGCCGTGAAATGTCAAAACATCCACAGTGAAATCATAGCTATGGACGCACGTTGAACTTTAATTCTCTGTAATCTGGAAATGGTTCATTTGTACATTTCTTTTGACAAAAGCATAAAATGACTACATAAAATTCTTTGATTTCCCACTTCCGGGAGCCATGTAGTCACGTGGCCTTAGCAAACTCTGAAAAATGTACTCCAACAGTATCCCAAACAGCTGTTTTCAACAAACAGAACATTCCTCAACAGTTACGATCTACTTTGTATATACACAAAACAGTCTCTAACAGACACAGAGGTAGCCAATGAAAAACCTAAACCCAAAAGCAGCTGAAGCTGAGCCAAGCATGTTCAGCAGCGCACTGTTACAAAATGACAGGCTTGCAGTTTGGAGGAAATGTCTCTATTACATCATATTGAAGCTCTTCAAATCATACATGCTTCCACATTAAACGTTACTATGCTGGTTTAAAATGTTTTGTAAACTCTTCAGGCCTGCTACAGCCGACTGTCTGCTATTCAGTGTCTGACAATGCAAACACACTGTGTTTAGAGCGTGCTTCCTATCATCCTCCCTCTGTTCGCTCTTTACTCTCATATCTGCAGCAGCAGCAGCAGCAGCCAGGCATGCAAACACCATTCAAATCTGACTTTGTCAAAGTCCTCTTTCAAGCCCATGCAAATCAGTAGGACCACAGGTGCACAGAACAGTTGAGAAATATGGTTTTACTTTACTTCCATGGAAAACCAGAGCAGCCAGACACATGAGCTAATGCTAGTGTATCAGCCAGGACCCCCCTCCCCCCAAAAATAAGAACATACTTTAAAGCTGCATCTGTGTATAATGTGTTGTTCTCAGATATTCTCACCTTCCTGAATGTCTTCCTCTTTGACCCAGCATCCTCTCCTTCACTGAAGACCTCGTCGCTCTCTGCGGAGGAAAGGTTGAGGGAAGAGGAGGAGGAGGTGGAGGAGTGCAGAAGCTTGGAGAGGATAGGATGTGGGGAGGACCACTGTTGTGTTGTGGACCCCTCTGTCACTCCTGGCAGTTCCTCCTCATCATTCCTTTTTGGGGTCTCCCTGCTGCTCTTTGTATCTCCTTCTACTGCTGAAATAGTCGATCTCCCATCTTCGTCTTCCTCCTCTTCTTTCCTCACTTTCTCAAAGCTGGAGTTTCTACCTCTCCAGTGTTTCCCCTCAGCATTTGCACATCCTTCATCATCATCATCATCATCATCAAATTCCTCTTTTTTTTCAGTCTCCTCCACCCTTCTTTTCCCACTCCACCTTCCTCTCTCGCAGCTGTCTGCGTCGACCTCAAAGCTTCCCCCTGACCTCTCCTTCCTCCTAAGCTTCCATTTTGCCTTTAACCAGTCCCTTGGAGATCTTGTAGTCAGCTCTTCATTTCGTTCTGTGCTTTGAAGTTCTTCTCTTTTGTCTTCCTTCACACTTGACTGGCAAGCCATGTCTGAATTGTGCTGATCATCCTCGTCCTCTCCCAGTCCACCTATGCACTGACTATAAGGGGGGAAGCTTTTTGTTGACTGGAGACTGGGTCTGGATCTTAATCTGACCATCCTGCAGCTGCTCGACGGCCTTTCGCTGATCAACAGATGTTGATGCGTTTTATCCGATAAGGTGGAAAAACAGTCATTCTCTACAATTTGCTGATTCTCTATCTCCATCTTTATCCCCTCTGTGTGGTCGTCATCTGTAGTGTCCATCTTTGTGTCGGATGTGAGCCCAACATGTGCTTGTACGACAGCAAAATCTTTACAACAGATGCACAGTTTTGAACACGTTTGAGGAAATGCATTCAAAGAGTCTAAAAATCACTAGAATGACAACATTTTTTTTTTAAAATGACAGAAATTGAAAAAAAGAAAAAAAAAGAAGCAGCATTAAATGCTCACGTGTATCTAACTTACCTAACCTGTGTCCTCCACCTGCAAGTTTTCAGTTACACAAAGCTGTGTGCCTGTCAGTGAGCCACATCCCATTCTCATTCTCTCTGCTGGTGCCAAATTTTGCATGCAGTGACGTTGTTAAGTTTCCAGAGCTTTATTCAGGGACAGCTGCTGGAATTTGGCCAAGAGTGCCACTGGCAAGAGGACATCCAGGAATACGGTGTCCTCCCTCCAATAATGAATGTGTTTTACAGTGTTTTATTTAAATAGTTACACAACATTCGAGTGAATAAATGCAAAAAAAAGTATTATTTGTGTAATAAGAAAAAGATGCAAATTTTGCTTTGTTGTTTTTCAGAATTTCTTTTCACCATACAACAAAAGAAACAGCTCCACAGTCCAACATTTCACAGCTTAATGAAAAGAGAAATTCTAGACAGTTATTATGTAGAATAGATTTCATGTATATTGTTATAAGTACATATTACTTTGAAATAAACCCATTGACTACTTTGTTAGGAAAGCCTCAACTGCTCATTTTCACAATTATCTAATCAGCCAATCACATAGCAACAACTCAGTGCATTTATGCATGGTAAGGCATGGTCAACACAACCTGCTGAAGTTCACACACTGGTGATTTCTGCTTCAGCATTTGGAAGTTATTATCAGAATTTGGCATATACAACATGAAAGCATAAATCCATTATGCCTTGTAACAACAGTTCAGGGTGGTGTGTGGGGGATATTTTCTTGGCACATGTTGGGAAACTTAGTAACAACTGAGCATTGCTTAAAATGCCACACCCTATAGTATTGTTGCTGACCATATTGACCCATTTGTGACCATAGTATACCCATCTTCTGATCATTGCTTCCAGCAGGATAGCACGCCGTATCACAAAGATCACAAAATCTTAAAATAGTTTCTTGGACATAACAATGAATTCACTGTACTCAAATGGCCTCCACAGTGACTAAACCTCAATCCAATTAAGTATATTTGGGATGTGCTGGAACGGGAGATTTACACCACTGATGTGCAGCAACTGTGTGATGCTAGCATGTCAATAAAGAACAAAATCTCAGAAGGATGTGTGTGATATCTTGTTGGATTAAGGCAGCTCTGAAAAGAGATCCAATCTGGAACTAGCAAAGTCTAACCAATAAACTTTCCAATAAGTGTGTGTTGATGGATGTAATTGTCCCAAGCTGAGGAGACACGGTGTGGCTTTTTTTTTTTTTTTTTTTGCAACTATTGCTTAAAAAACTTGCAGTGGGGTAACCGTTTGGCTCACTGTGTTGAGCAGACAACCAATATTCTGAAAGGCTACTGCAGGAGCTGAGGTTTGAGTCTGTCTTGGGCCATTTCTGGCATGCTGCCCCCCCAGCTTCATGCTGCTGATGTTTCTGCTGTTTTATGTGTGGATTTAAAGAAGTTATCCATTGAGTTGATCTGTGAAGTTTTTGTTTGTAAAATTTGAGCTCTGTTTTAAACGTACTTGTCCTCATACTCAGTTGTCCGCTGGAGTTTCCCACATTGTTTCGATTCTGGTTAGAGCCAGTTCAGGCTGTTATGTGAAAGGAGTAGCAAACACCAGTGTATAAAAGCATCACTGATTTTGATTTTCGCATTAAATAGTCCTCATTTCTTAGAACAAGAATGCTCAGTTTGAAAAAAAGGTCTTTTTTTTAATGGTAATGCTTCATGCAGTCAACCAGCTAAATGAATTACTTGTATTTAAAACCCCTCCCAAAACCAAAAACAGCTTTCAGCTGCACTGATGTATTTGGAAAAGATTTTATCTAAGTGTAAATTAACATAAAAATCTTGGATTAATATGCCACTGAAACACAGGGGTGATGGCTGTGTATGTAACTTCTTTTTGCCTCTGTTGCCTCAGGGCATCATCTGCCTCCACCTCAAACTATCCCTCTGCATGCACCCATTCACTACATCCTTAAACCTCCTCTGAGATCTTTCTCCTTTCTTCCTGCTTGGCACCTCCATCTTTGTCCAGTATATCCACAATTCCTCCTCTGCACATCTCCAAACCATCCCGGCCTCTCTTACTTTGTCTCCAGACTTTGTCTGTATGATTAGTGTTAACCATCAACTACAACATTTATGATCATTGTAATTATGTGTTATTTTATATCAGAGCAAATGTCTTTTTGTTTCGAGTATAAAGACATTTGCAAGTGACTTATTTGTGGTGCCTATAAATACTCAAACGAATAAAACCATATTTTTTTATTTCAGTCTAACATATTCCCAAGAAATGTTTTTCTCATAATGACAGGGTTTCTTTGTGGCTTTTATGTAAAATTGATTCTCTTCATCATTTTCAACCAGATATTGGCCTTAAATATTCATCTTTACATCACATTATTGTGATTGTTCTCCACACATTCTCCTCCTCCTTTATCAGTCGCCTCAGGCTGCTTCTGTTTCGTTGATTTCTCCCTGACCAATTGTATCTCTGTTTTGCTGCTCTGTGCCATTTCCAACGTGAAAATGTGGCTCCTCCTGTCTCACGTCTGTGGGGTTTTGATGGAAGGGACCCAGCATTTCTGCAGTGCCTGTCAAAGAATTTGTTCCAGCAGTCAAACACAGTAAATCACACTCTTGAACTGATCCAGTTAGTTTAAACATGCATTAACATAAATAATAATGTACCTGCAGGGACAGCTCTTTCCTCCCCTTGCTGGTTGTTCTCCTCTGTCCCATTCATTCTGAACTGTAGGCAACAAGGAACTCAGTGACAGGTGAGCATGACCAGGAAGGAAAAATCTGATAATTCAAGTTTAGAGCCCTGTCTGTTTGCAGTCATGGGCCTCTCTCCTCACCCGCTGTGGTTTCACTTGAAACAGCAGCCTCATGTAGCTGAAGATGAAGATGAAACTGAGGAAGATGAAGTTGCTGGAGACGCCCACAATGGCTGATATGGTGGGGAAGTAGTACAGCAAGTATCTGGTAAGGCAACGGGTAAATATTAAATAAATCTGAGGAAAAAGTGTCCTGAATGTGTAGTGCAGACTAAACAAAGACCAAAACACAAAAAGCTACAGAAAAATGTCTCCTTACAGAAGCATAAACTGGGAATAAATACTAGGGAAATGTAGCACAGGACCTGAGATATGTTAGGGGGAAGTGAACTGAGGCTCTGACAAGGACAATGAGGAAGACAGCAACTACATAGGAAGCAACAACTCAAAGCAACAAACAAGGAACACAAACACCCAAAATAAAACAGGAAATAAGATAACTACATAGGGAAAATGCAGACACATAAATATGAGGGACAAAGAAGAGCGAAATGATGAAGCTACTTAGAAACTAGGAGCAAAACTAAATACAAGAATACATGAAGTGAATATAAACATTAAACAAACCGGGGATCACAAAGAAGAAATAATTCAATACAACTTCAAAACTTCAAAGGTCCAAGAGACTCTGGGTAACCTGAGCCAGAACCATGACAAAAAGTACTCAAACTGTCTGCCAGAGACACCTCTCAAAGACTTAGCAGTAATGCATCTCAAAGTCTGCATGTCTCTGAGTGTGGTCACTGGGACTGGGCCAAAGTCTACGTCACAGTGTCGGGACCTGGGGTCATTGAGTTTGGCAGCTGATTAACAAAAAAGAGGATCACTGCTACCTGAATACAACAGATGAAATCCTTGTGATTTCATCTGTTGTATTCAAGTTTTTCAGAGCCACTTCTGAGAAATGTGTGTCTCTTTCACGTCCACATCATATTTCTATTCCATTTATTGTGGCGTTATTGAGCTGAATGTAAGTTCTGCTTCATTCCTCATAAACCACGAGTGAAAGCAGAGCCACTGGTGCCTTGGCTTATCATTGTTACATCTCTGTCAAGTAACCAACCCATGATTTTGAGGAAAATCTCACAAAATGCCATATTCTGACAGTTGGTCACGGAAAAAAAAAACCCCAAAACATTTATATTCCATAAATAATCAAACTTTGAAAAGTTCTTTCTGACGCGCTCAGAGTCAGCTGGGGTTTTTTGTACAATAACTTCAGTATATTTAATGAGCCATTCAAAATTTTGCCTTCATACTATAAACATTTTCCTGGAAGAAAGCCCTCAAGGTACATATGAATGGATCGAAAACTTCTTTTGGGTAAACCTTTGAGCGTCTTTATTCCCACGCAGTATTTCTGGTTGAAACCAATCGCAGCACATGAAAGCTCTCCTTTTTGCCTACATTTCAGTACCAGGGTAATCTTCTGGGTATGATTCCTTCTGGTCGAAGCAATTTTCTAAAATAGTGACATTTTATCACTTGTGCTCCATATGATAGTTTGGATACATCACAGTCATCATATAGCTTTAGACTGTGAAGAGAACCCTGCAATCTGAGTACACAGACGGGCCTGGAGGAGGTTTAAACGTTACAACACGTTCTTCTTTTTTCAAGCAAATGTGTGCATTATGTGGGTAATTCTCACCTTATGCCAGTGAAATGAGCATGAATGTAGAGGTCAGATGAATATATCTGCACCTTGCTGGACATGATCTCGATGACAGCCGTGACTGAGGGAGCATACTGAACAGAGAGGGAAAATAAACTTGTTAATTAGGTGTCAGTTAAATATTGACCTGCTGTTTCCGTATTAACATGTGTTCCCCAGTATCCCTGTCCTGCTTATTGCTCCCTACTCCCTTTTTATCTAACATCTATATATGCAGGACTCACTGGGTTGTCTGTGAAGTCTGAGAAGAGCTCCACCTCCAGCACTTGTTTCTGCTCGGCTGCTCCAGTCAAAAAGGCCGGGAGGAACAGCAGCGTTCCCAGCGTCCTCAGCAGGTCTGAGCGGTATCGCAGTATGCTCTGACCACAACAGCACAGCACAGCACAATATCTTTCACTTACAGTGCACATATTATTATCCAGACTCTGGGATGAATTAATTTTGCTCTTTTGTTACAAATGTGCAAGTCGGTGCAAAAGGTCTTTAGTGATGAAATTTAAAGAAAGGATTACGGATGCAGGCTCAGACGCTCATGAGTTTATACTACACCCATGAACCAATAGGCTGTTCATGGTGGTTGTGGATTAACTTACCAGGGTTTTTTGTAAATTAGACACATGCATCTAAAAAGTATGGAGATGTGTAAACAATTAAAACAAAACTCTTAGAATTTATTTCTGTTAAATTAAAAAAAAAATGCTTTAGCGTTTGAGTACCTGTGCTGAATCAAACAGTCCATGTCACATATTCATCATGTATTTCTAAGCTGTCATGTCACATCTTAGTCCTGTCATCTCATTAACCTTAGCACTGGGATGACCTGACACAGTGGAAGACCTCCCATAAGCAGCTCTAATCTGGCTCTGAGCAGGTTGTGTGATTAAAAGGGTTAGCATGCATCAGCACTGTACTCACAAAGCGAGAGCTGGAGGCAGACAGCTGTTGTTTTCCCTGAGAAACACACAGCAGTGCAGCAGTGAATCACTGGAGTAGCTGTTAAAGGTACACTATTTGATTGCATGTAGACGCGCTGGTGCTGAGTGAATATGAGTTCAGCTTACAGAGCGAGCAGAGGAGGCCACTTGCTCTCCATCCTGAGAGAAACAGGTTGTTTTAATCATAAACATCCCCAGCTCCCGATTGGCTGGGGAATCCGGCATCTCCAGCTGCAAAGACATCCGATAGGGCTGGCCGAATGTCAGCACCTCGATATACATTACAAAAAACATATGAGTATTCTTGGAATGCATATAAATATATACATATATATAATATGAATGAATGTCTACAGGGGAACAATTATGCTTATTTCCAGCCATATATTTTTATTTTTAGAGTCTACTAGTGAGGCTTTGCATGATTCACTGTTTAAAATTAATTCACTGCCTGAAACAAGCCCTTTTAGTTCCTCCCCACTCCGCTCCCCATTAAGGACCACTTTCTTCCTCTAAAGAAAAGCCTAATAATTCCCCTGCATGGAGTAAACTGATGAACTTACATGTTTTTTATTTCTGATCAGAGAGATGTTGGCCATAGGGTAAGAGCACAAAAACGAAGCTGGAGATTCACAGTCTGTCCTGGAGATTAAAACATGAATAAATGAGAAAGAATGGACCACAGAAACAGAAGCTGGATGGGACTCGACATACACACCTGTAGTAGTAGTTCACAGGTGCAGAAAAAGTCGCCTTGGGCATGTAAGAGTAGTAGAAAGTCCCGTACAGAAATGCAGCGATCCACAGGAGGAGGAAGACAAATGAGAACACAATTGAGAGCTGTACGAGTCTCTGCCGGGCCCGTGACATCGCAATGAATAGAGCGTACTGGAGCTTCACCAACGCCCGACCAACAAGGACTGATGGTTCTGCATCATCTTGTGAATGCAAGTTGCTTTGTCGCTCCATTAAATCTAAAAACCAAAAAAGCAGTGAAGGTTAATAAAACACATTGATAAAGGTTATTTTATGGAAATAAGGACTCATATGGACTCAGCTAAAGCAGGTTAAGATCCACATTTGTGAGTCTGAAAATGTTTCAGTGTTATCTGAGACGTCATCTGCTTCACATTTTCCTGAAATACAGACACACTGAGCATTTCATTCAGTCCCAGACCCTAAGTGTGGCTGATGATGTTATGTTTCAGCACAAGCCTTCACATTCATGTTACCAAGATCTGCAAAACCGCTGAGTCCAATCACAGTCACACGCAGAGTTCTTTCATATCAGATGACTCCAAACTGTGTCAACAGTCAACTGCCAGTCTGATTGTAATACATGAGTCTAAAGACAAAGAAAAGAACTCAAATCTTTCCATGAGTAGGGGTGTATTGTGATGAATGTGGCTGAAATATGTTTACTCCTCAGTAGACAAGAAAAATTTGTAAAATTAAGCTGTTTAGTTTTCACTTTCAGTGCTAAATCAGTACAAAAGTCTTGAGCCACCCCTCATTTGTTTATATTTGAATAAAAGGAGGGAAATAGGGGGAAATAGATCTTATGATTTACTGAAACATCTGGAAATATACAAAGAAACACATTAAATAATGCAGATAAAACTTTCACAGAGTTTGTAGAAATTCTCTGTCAAGACAATCCTACACTGCTTCAGCAGTGTTGATGTCCGGGCTCTGGGGAGGCAGTCCATCACTGATAGTCTTCCACTGTGTGTGTTTGTCTGTCCAGGTGTGCTTTTACTGCACTGGCAGTGTGTTTGGGATCATTGTCATGTGTTGCCAATTAGTCTCTTTCCAGATAATATTCAGCGGTGAATCAAAGTCTGATGGTACATTTCTGTGTTCATAATTTCATCAGTTTTGATAAGATCTCCAAAACCACTGACTGAAATGCAGCCCAAACCATGATAGAGCCTCCACTGTGATTTACAGATGGCTGTACACACTTTTTAGTCTAGTTCTTGTGTAATTTGGCATTCCTCAGCATGTTCCCAATGTTTCCCTTCCTTAAGAATGGCTTTTTCTCTCAGATCCACTGTAGTTTTATTTTTTAGGAATGACATTTCTTCTTTTGTCCTCCACTTGTCCAGTTTCCTCAAATTTTTAAGGAGACACTGCACACCATGACGAGATATGGCAAGCTTTTAGCTAACAGCTCTTTGAAAATCCCTTTGTTGTTGCAAAAAAATAAAAAAATAAAATAAATGTCTATGGAACTGTTATCTTTGACATTTTTATAGATTCACCTAAAGAAATTGTATCAAAATATGTGTTTTTTATGTAGGTTGGACCTAAAAATATGATTTAAAGAAGTTCTTTGCTAAGCTGTCTCTTATGTGTTTTATGCTTGAATGATTTATATGTCAGTGTTAAGTGGATCAATAAAAAAGTAATATTCCTCTGAAAATGGTCAGGTACAAAGACTGGATTGAAAAACTTTGAAAAACCTCCAGAAAAGAAAGTTTGGCTCCTTGGAAGTTAAATATAAATGAGGGGTAGCTCAAGAATTTTACACAACACTGTAAATTATAAAAGAAGAAGGGAGTTGAGACTTTCTCTTCACGTGAATCCTGATAAAGCATTCAAGAAAAAAATAGGATCCCATGCAACATGCCTGCAACAGTTATCTGTCCTGCTATAAAAACTCACCTCTTGCTTGTGCTGGCTAATTGTGAGCAGTTAGGAAACGTCTTCTTCTTCTTCCCCTGAAGTCCCCTCAGTGGAGGCTTGACACAGATTTTATGCAATATGAGCAAAACTCCCCCAGGAAACTTCTCCTTAGTGGCTCTCGGACTCACATTGGACAGGATTTAGTCCATCCCACACTAAGACAGATGCTGCTGCCAACTGTAGCAGAGTTCTCAGAACTGAACAAGACTGCAGTAACACTGCGACACACGTCATCAAAATACTCCGAATGTACGAGACATTTCAAAGTGTACTATGACATGTGAGATTATTTAGTGATGGTGCTTGAAGTAATGCCTACAAACTCACATATTTGTCCATATTCAGTGTTCGAATCCATAGTGTAACAAATGCTAACTCATGATCTAATGCGCTGCATGAGGTCTAATATTCTGAACTGTGTATTGGTTTTATGTCCAGCAGAAACTGATAATCATATCAAATTGTTTGCTGAACTGATCATTTATTGTTGATCTATGTTGTTTTATCTCGTGGTCCGTTGTCCCCAGGGGTTTTTTGTTTTAGTTTTGTGTTATCTTGTGTTCTGCTTCGTGTATTTTCAATAGCATTATTACTGGTAGTGATAATAGTCTCCCCAGTGTTTCTATTTGTATCACCCTCTGTCTATTTTCTGTTTTAATGCCCTTTGTTCCCTTTTGTTCCAGTTAAGTGTTAGTATTCATGTTTCCAACAGCCTCTGTATCACTCTCATGCTTTAGTTTTATTTCACATCTTGTTCCTCTCCTGTTAGGGAGGTTCAGAGAGCTACACTCCTGTCTTCCTCTTTATCTGTTAGTCCATTTCAACTCTGTTTTGTGTTGTCTTGTTTTTGTCTCTATATTTCTTTCTGTGAACATTGTCTTGTCCCCTTCTCTGAGATTTGTTTAGTGTTCTGATCTTATTCAGTTATTCTCTGAATTTTGGATTTTGGTCTTCCTCTCTGCCTGTATCCTGTGTTGGTGTCCACTCTACTCCACAGCACGATATTTTCCTGACCATTTATCAAAAAGCTGCTGTTTTAAATACGGGGCTATAGTTCTTATTACATTTTTTCTTATTTAGAAAGTCTTCATAGATTTGTACACTGCCACAGTTATATGGATTTTACTTTACTTGCATATATATATATATATATATATATATATATATATAAATAATCATTAAATTAAACATTGAGATCTCTTACTTAAGTAGAGTAAGTAAGTAAGTGTGAGATCTGCATTCTTATCTATTTAAAATGACTTATGTGTTACTCAAAATGTATTTATTTATGTTAAGAATTATGTAATAATTACTTTATTATATTATATATGATTTATGGAGACATATAATACATGTATATATACGTACATAATAACATACAAAGACTTATATTAAATGAAAATTGGGAATGAACGTGTTTTTTTAAAAAAAATATTAAGCCTTTAAAATCGAAGCAATTGAGTTGGCTGCTAATTTCACTTCAAATAGAAAGCCAAATTACAAAGACAGGTATTTAACCCCCCCTCAAAAAAAAAAAAAATATATATATATATATATGGGTAACTATCTCATATCGAGAGGTGCGAGTGTGATTCACAGTTCAAGGGCATAAACACAAAAGCTACAAGCCTTAGAAAATGTTGTGATCGAGCTTCACCGGGAGGAGGCGCTATTCTGGGGCTGAGCAGAAAAAACCCGCCAAAATATCTTCTGGCGTAGAAGAAGAAGGTTTTGTCCAATCACAAGCTGTGTTTGGTATTTACCGGAAAAGATCCTGTTTAACGTTTCACGTTTGGAAAACTGCAGAAAGGTAAGGGTGGAGATATATGTCTTTTAAATAAATGTAAGACTTTTATAGCATGTTGTATGGTCTTTAATAGGAATTAATTTTTTTCTCTGAGATTCTTTGGAAAACATGCATGTGCTCACTTTGAGTATGTCGTATTCTGTGTATGAAAAATGGAGATCAACAAATAACTATTCTCATCAAAAGCCAGAAAAAAATATTGTTTTAAAATAAGTATTACTTTTGGCTGCTCTCAGATACTCAGGCAGATTGATAGCTGTCCACCAAAAGGTTTCATCCTGTGATGCATGGATTACATAGCTGAAGGTCTGACAGACAGTTATGGTTGACAGGCAATCAGACAAGTAGGCTGGCAGAGCAACAGAAAAAGCTGTAAACAGGTGGAGTAACATTAAAGTCACCATGAGTTCTGAATCAATTGCAGATGATTCATTGTTTGTTTTATTTTTGAGTACACTAGTGTGCTGGACATAAGAGCTCAAAAAAGCTATTATTGTGAACCTATAGTGACATCTGCAGTTGAAAAATAATTTTAATTGCAGAAAAACACTCAGATTAAAGGCTGAACTTTGTGGCTCAGTTTGTCTCACATACAATTTTTTTCCCTTTTATGTAGTCTGTGAAACCTGCAAACTGTGTTTGATAAAAGAGACTAAGGTTAAATTAAAAACTAAAAATGTACTTTCTTTTTTCTTCTGTCTCCTGGCTGCAGGATGTCCTGTAATTCCAGTGTTATTCGTCTTTGTGCATCGTCAGTGGGACAGGCACCGCAAGCTCTAGTCCACCTCATGCCATGTGAGATTGAACACAATGGGCCAGCACAGGTCAACCAATACTTCACTGCTACCACCAAAGACCAGAAACAAGGTAAACACAAAATCTTTTGATATCTGCTAATATGGATTAATCCACAGTGGACAGATAAAAATGTAGAGATATAAGATCACTAAATGTGTAAATAAAGCAAACAGCTTCCAGTATCCTGGTTTTAAACTATTTTTTGCTGCTTTTTTAATAACTGCTGTTTCTGATATGATTAATTTGTTTTGGGGGTAAAAGTGGAATGGTTTTTAAGAATTCTTGGGAATTTTTAGTTAAAGTGAGTTGCTATTTAACACTTAAGTAAGTAATAAAAATTTAGTTTTATAGTCCTTTTTGAGACAGAAAACACTAACAAAGCGCAAAAACCAGCATATGCTAAAGCAAAGTGGACACATATGAACACTACCCGAATGTCTGTCTGAACAGATGAGTTTTAAGCTTCATTATAATGGATGCCACAGAGTCAAGGGTGTGTGTAGAAAGTGGTAAACTATTCCCTAGTTTTGGAGGTTTGGAAGTCACTATCATATTTAGTTTTCAAATGGGTTTGCAGAATCACAAGAAGACCCCTACCTAAGGACCTGAGAACAGAAGTGGAATAGTTTGACAAAATATGTGGGGGCCTCAACCTGTAAGGCCATAAAAGTGAGAACCAAGATTTTAAACAATTCAAAAACTTTAAAAGTGGGATGGTATGTGAAGACTTATGAGAGTGAGTTAAAGCCTTACGGGATCATGTTAGACAGACTGGAGGCGATCAATAGGTGCTTTAGAAAAGAAAACTGCGCATTACACAGCACACATCAAGAATCCTCAAAGCTTTGTTTTGTTTTTTCCTTTCACATTGCAGATAAGTCAGTGTCATTCAGGGGACGTGGGTTAAAGGGGCAGGAGATCAGCTGTCCGCAGGGCTACACGGGGCTGGTACTGAAAGAGATCAACAAACCCGGCTCAGACCAGGAGGTAAATACCACTGGAGTTGTGGGTCCAAGCACTAACTATTTCATAAAATCAGATGCGTAGATGAGGTTTTTGTAACTTGTGTTTATGTGTGTTTTCAGGACAGGACAGTGAAAGTATCCTCTGTATTTGACAAAATGACCTACTGGAACCTGGAAACACCTCCTAATTCAGACGATACTATTGTGATGGCAATGGATTGGCCTGATTTGGCTGAGGCAGTGAGTTGTTTTTTTCCCCTCTTGGATCCATTAATCCAAGATCACACCAATCTTTGTCTCCTAGTAGTTAATATTTATTACATTTAACATAAATAATGTGTTTTTTTGGTGAAATATGACCCAAACAAGCTTGGGATACCCTTGGCTGTATTTTGGAGCAGGTTCATATACTATTCAGTCACCTTTAATCACATCCTACAAGAAATTAAGCATGTAATACCAGTTGTTGCTTGAAGCTGCTGTTCTGAGTTAATTACCAGTTATTTCCTGGATCTATATTACATTTTCATCTGTGGCTATTCAGTACATGTTCACCAGGTTTCATAAATATCAATCTGGACATTTTCTTGTAAACTCAAATTACACTGCACTGAAAACCTCAGTTGAGGCTCATTCTCTTTGGTGGAGGAACCGTGTTTAATTCAACTGATGAAAATACAAAAGACACAGACAGAAATATTTTCAGATATTTGCAGGTTTGTCCTGATATTTTGTCTCTTCACAGATCCACGCTCCAGTAGAAGACTGAAGAGGCCGCTTGATGTCTCCTCAGCATTTTACATATGAAATGCACCACTTGCTGGTTATTCATGATAACTGGTGGAAAGGCTTAAGAAATATTTTCAGTAAGTGTTGCTTTTGCAGAGCAATAAGTTACACAACCTTTGTATATATCTTTAATGACATGTTTTTTTCTAGTGAACAAAAAAAATAAAAAATAAAAGTCACTGACCAAAGTGTGCAATGTTTTATTCACTGAAAAAATTACCATGTTCATGTGGCACGTTCTACTCAACACTGTTTATTCACAAGGGCACATTTAGATTCTGTAGACTGGCTACTATAAAACCCTCTAATATGTATTAACTGCAATTATGATATGATAACGGTATGGTAATAACGACACACAGCAGCTGTCATACAAATACACTTAAGGTGGTGCAGAATGAAAGAGTGTTCAACTTAAAGTTTAAACAGAAGGCAGAAAACTGCATGTGTTCAAGTGTGTCGATACTGTGGTGGTTCTCAGTCATGGTAGTTTCAAGTGCTTGAAAACTATTCATTGCAAATGCGTAAATGACCCTCAGGTCCACCTCCAAGGATACAGTCCCCACTAAGACAGTCAATCAGCTGTCTCAGACAGCTGATGAAGCCTCTTGGATGAGAGGCAAGAAGAACATAAAGAAGTCCAGCTGCCTTCTTTTCAAGCACTTGAGACTCTATGCTGTTCTGTCAAATTACAGAAGTAAAACTGGTATGAGAATTAATCAACCTGTTAGCTAATCAAGAAATGTTGGCCAGGAGCGTTCAGGGTTTTGTTTCCTTGACAACATTTGATTGTATCTGATGAACAATGTCAAACAAAGTCTGAAATGTGTGGTGATAAGACGCAGAAGTTACGACCGGACATGCACAGAGCTGAGGGCATAACTTGCAGTAAACTACAATGTAAAATCCAATCCTGTGCAGGTCACTGGAAATAAAAAAGTTAATTTAACACCTTTATCCATTTCCATTATTTTCAGATGCAACTTCAGTATTTCTGGGTCAGTTACTTTATGTTCCTCATTTGACACTTACTGCATTGGAGACAAAGAGGAAGGAAATGAAAACAAGAGAAAGAAACAAGGCAGGTATTGACAAAGTGACTTCAAAACAGTTCGAGCTCACATTAGTTGCTATAAAATGGCACAAAAATCAACTGTTTCTGGCACTGAAAGAGCAGTCATACAAATTTAACAAATAAAAAAATAAAACCTTTGTGTTTGTTTTGAGTTAAAGCATAAGTGGTATAGCATGTCACATGACTAATATTTTTAGACATCTTTTTCATCTCTTCTGATAATTTTAACAAACATACATCTTTGATGCAACAATGATGAAGATATTTAAAATTACAAACTTGGGTGCAAAGTGTCACTTAATATTACAAAGAGTACACAATAGTACAGCTATCAAATCTGTTTCAGGGCTCCAGCAGACAACAGTGAACATTAAACAGATTAGATTTGTGAATGAAAGAAATACCAGTATGTGTGGGTAAGACTGGGATCAAATTTCCAGAAAGGAAAGTTGGAGTATCTGTGGAGCGTTTTTAAAGTGAGAGATTTAAAAGTCAGTCAGTGGCAGGGGTGGGAAATTTTGTCTCGGCCACTCAAACATTTAACCAGCCACAATTTTTCTTTTTTGTGTGTAACATTTGCCTTGTTAAACATGTGTGCTTACTGTGTATTTACTGTGTATTTACTCCAGAAATATAACGCCACATTGCAAATGTTACTGATCGATTTTTCCTCCCTCTTCTAGATCCCCCTTTTCCATTAGTACCTACTCGGATTGATTCGCCATGGGACTCAACTCAGATCGACTGGTTTTCCATTACAAATCAGTACTACCTAACCTGCGTGGTTGTCATCACAGCAATGCATCAGAAAACCCTGCAACTTTATTAATATGCGACATGAACACTACAAAAAAAGGTGGACGTTGAGGCAAGAATATACCTGCTGCTCGGTCTGTGGCTTTTCGTCAGACTCGGGGACCATAGAGTTGTTTTTGTAGCCATTTCCCCTGCTGCTGGGTTTCAAAAATGGTGGTTTCAATGTTTGCGAACGCGACGCTCTCGTGACTCATTGAGTGACGCTACCGACCAACCCGTCCGACAACGTCACATTTTAGTACCTGCTCAGATCACATAATGGCATTTACAGCAGACTAGCAGCAACTCAGGCGCATTGCTGCCCGCGGAATGTCAGTAGTGCAAATCAAATGTTTTTTTCTGTTTAAATTTAAACCCGCAACAGTGGCTTGTGCATTGTTCAAATTTACACACCACTTCATAAATTTACAGACATTTGGCCAGTGTCGGGTCGTAATTTCCACCACTGGCCAGTGGGTAAACTGAGCTTTACTGTTCGAGTTAACGCGTGAGACATACAGAGGTAACTGTGTGGTAAGTTTAAAAGGGTGCTTTAGAGAACTTTTAACCATCTGATTTCAATTTTAACTCTATTAATATAGAATAAGTAAGCAGAATCAAGTATGAATGCAAGTTAGACAGGCAACTGCAGAGGTAAGAACTGATTTGGGCAATGCGTGTTAAAAAAAAGAATCCAAAACAGGTTAGGTCTTGATGCATGCTCAATCATCCAGGTAAGTAAATCCCAAAATGTTGATCTGGACGTAGGGTTTTCAATGGGAGAAACGTTTTGTCACTCATCCAAGTGACTTCTTCAGTCTCAGCTGACTTACAATGCTTCTAGATGAGAATACTCTTAAAAAGGTGCTTGAATTCACTAAGAAGGCTCGTCTAGCACAGCATGAGAAGTCTAAGACCAGACAACAAAGGAAGTTTGACTTACTTGTTGTGCGTCAGAAACAACAGCAAAATACAGAGAGTGTCCCCGGCAGCCAGAAGAGAGAAGAATTCCACAACGAGGATGTGGACAAGTGGGTGAAAAATTTGTCTGACAGACAACTCACCCAACCAGAGAAAAACATCCCTGCAAAAGGGTTGAACTTTGCTGTGACGCCAAGACAAATCCCACTAGTGGAACTGATCACAGCCACAGAAACAGCAATTCGAAACAACAACATTGCAGACCTGGAAGCAGAACAACTACAGAGTTCCAGCCTGTCTCAGCAATGCAAAGCCCCCAGCATCTAACATCAGGATGGAGGAGAGGAAGGCACTCACATCACTTAGTAATGACAATAACATTATCATCCTTCCGGCAGACAAGGGTAGGTGCACGGTCTTGCTAAACCAGAAAGACTATCATGAGAACATGCTGTCACTGCTCAGTGACAAAAATACTTATGAACCCCTCAAACGAGACCCAGGAAGTGGCTACAGGTAGAGGGTGGTAGATTGTCTGAAGCAGTTAGAACAAGACAACGCTATTGACCGGACCTCATATGACAAGCTATAGGGAAATCAACACCAAGTCTGTATGGTTTACCGAAGACACATAAACAAAGTGCACCTTTAAGACCAATTGTCTGTATGATCAACTCACCCATTGGTAGGCAGCTCTGAACACCGCATCTAGAACACCTTGGATTTTGTTGATAAGGTGAGGGATGTCATTATGGAGTTCACCAGGGAGGATACGAAAACTGACAGGTTAGCCTTCTTAGACTGTGAGATTTCCATCAGTAATGGGGGACATTTAAAAGTTAATGTGTACCATAAACCTACGCATACAGATGAGTATTTAAGATTTGACTCTCACTGGAGAACAAACTTAGTGTCATCAGGACGCTTCAACACAGACACCGACACAGTGCCAGGGAAGCAGAAGAACATCACGTCAAGAAGGCCCAAGGTAAATGTGGTTATCCCAGCTGGACATTTGCTAAAACTGGGAAGGCACCTAAAGAAAGCTCCAGCCGATCCAGGAGAGAAGGACATCTGCTGCCTAAGCGAAAACCCGTAGTGATGCCTTATATGTGAGGAGTATCACAATAGTTGAGACGCATTTTTTCTAAACACTGAGTCTCTGTGGCTTTTAAACCCCAAAAACATGCTGCATCAAAAATTGGTCCATCCTAAGGATAGGGTCCCCCTACATAAACAGAGTAATATAATATAATGTAGTGGATGGCACAACACATAAGTGCTAACTTCTCAGGCCAGGACTCCACAGTCTATTTACACCTACAGGCCAGTGGACACTCTTTCAATGATGAGGATGTACACATCCTGGACAGGGAGAAACACTGGTTTGAGCGCAGAGTCAAGAAGGCCATTTAGGTGAAAAGGGAAAGACCATCTCTGAATCGAGGAGGGGGCCAACGGTACATCTTTCGCGATCTTACAATGCTGTGATTGCAGCCATTCCCCAACTCTCTGTGAACAGTACTCATGGCCATTGATCAGTGGTCTTTGATCAATGGTCAGGACAATTTGCATATTAATGATCAAGGAACCAACCTCACAACCCATTGTTCATTCAGTGAGCTTGTTCTGTTATTGTGCAATGTACAATGTACTGTTTATAAGGTTGGGGAAACCTGCAGTCAGCTGAGACTGAAAACGATATTGGGTGAGTGATGAAACGATTCTCCCATTGAAAATGCTACATCCAGATGAACAGAACCAACCTTCTGGGGCAAAACAGGTTATACGTCTAGGATTACCTGAAACAAAAGTTCGTAAATTGAAGAAATAATTAGCTAGATAGAGATTGATTGGACGATTGGAGACTGGAAAATATGTGCAGCAGGCTAAGCGTAATTTATGGTCCCAAAAATGTGTTTGTCTGCGTACTTTAAATTCGGGGTGAAAAATACAGAACAGGCAGTGGCTGCAGTTGACAACTTTTTACTGTTTTAACACTCTGCTTCACTTCAGCTCTTTTGTATGTTATATATGCTGTATGTATGCTGACGGATCAACAACAGCACAAGCAAAAGTGGCTCACAGACCGGTTGCACCACATACTTTGTACACTGCCTCCATATGACAACGGAGCTCTCTGCAGGTATAC
This sequence comes from Pelmatolapia mariae, assembly GCF_036321145.2. Taxonomy (NCBI): domain Eukaryota; kingdom Metazoa; phylum Chordata; class Actinopteri; order Cichliformes; family Cichlidae; genus Pelmatolapia; species Pelmatolapia mariae. The sequence goes on from NC_086228.1 coordinate 24,430,579, forward strand.
GGGCAACCCCGAAACTGCGGACAGCAAACACGCTCTCTTTGTTGGACCATAAACTCAGCTTTAGAGTGATTAAGGACAAAGAGAGATGGAAACATACTGATGAATGAAACGTGTGGTGAGCAGATGGAAGGAGTACTTTAAGGAGCTGATAAATTAAAAAATCAGAGAAGAGGACAGACAAAAGATAGTGAATCAGGAAATGCAGAGGATTAGTAAGGAGGAAGTGAAGGCAGCTATGAAGAGAATAAAGATAGGAAAGGTGGTTGGTCCAGATTACATACCAAACAGTATGGAGTCTTTGAGAAAATGTACATACTGTACATTTTGTTGTGGAAGCGAAAGGTGTCTGTGTTAGCTAAGAGGTGGAGGTGGTGGTGGCTGCGCTGGCAGAGAGGACTCTGTGTCTGCTTTGCTGCGTTTGGCTGGCAGCGTGTGGTCATGCGCTTTGCGAATGTGTCGGTACAGATCGCCCGATTGTGTGTAGCTTCGGTAGCAGTAGCGACACTCATACGGCCGCTCCCGTGTGTGCACAATGGCGTGGCGTCTCAGGGTGTAGGTGCACGAGAAAGTTTTTCCACAGACACCACACGTTGGTACGTCCTCTACAAAGTTTCCTACAGAGTCCTGGAGCTCCTGGAAGTATGCAACAGGGTCAGAGTGCTGCTGAGATGTGGATGGAGGAATGAGGGATGCAGTGAAGGAGGAAGCATCCTGGGAGGAAGGTCCAGCCCCAGAGGAGGAGGAGGAGGGAGAGAGGGGGAAGGAGTAATCATTTGTTTGGGAGGTCAATTGTAAGAAGCCCTGTGGGTGAGAAGAGAGAAACTGAGGGCTGTTCAGATCTTCTTCCTGGATGTCATCTTCAAAGTCATCATCAACTTCCATCACGGGTTCTCTCTCTCTGCTTTCCTCTTTCTCATCCTCCAGCTCTTCATCTGATATAACAATGGCCTCCACTTTGACTTTCACATTCTCTCCATCATTGCCTCTCCTATCTGTCCCCATTAGAGGGTGATTTTTAGTATTAGATGAAGCTCCAGTGCCCCCCTCAGGTACTTTAAGCATTTGTCTCTGAGGAGGAGGAGCAGCAGCGAGGGATTCTGAGCTCTGGGTTTGGAGCGATATGGCACTCTGAATTCGGATCTGTGGAGGCGCACGCAGGGACAGCGTTTTTGGTGCGCTTAATTGTAAATGTGAGGTCAGAGCTGATGCTTGGATCAACATAACCATCTGCTGTCCTTTGCCTAATGTACTTCTGTCATCAGTCACTGAGGGTTCCCCTAAAGAGCCATTGCGTGGGAGTTGCGGTTCATCAGGATGTGCACTGGATTCTGACTGGGGAAGAGCAACCAGTGAGCGACCAGCAGCCTGGCTCACTGGGACCAGAGAAGAAGAGGATGAGGAGGAAGGCTGCTGGTTACTGCTGAAAAAATAAAAAGGAAGATACAAAGCCTTTTAATAACAAGAAATAAGAATGTTCAATTTCTTATGGTTTAATCTAAATAATAATCGTAAGTCCTCTCAATGAAGGCTGTATTGAAATCAGATTTTACTTTACTTATCCTGTTGTTTATATATAGATATATATATGTCCTTACACCCTTAAAAACATCTGATTATGAAACTGAATTTAAGACAACACTAAATAATTATAGTACAGAATTAAGTAATGTATGCTGCAATTGAAATGTTCTTGTTTTCCCTTATTTTCTGTCTGTAAAGCAACAATTTATCTACCTGCATGTCTCAGTGGTGCTACAAGGACTACAGAGTGCTGTGCCTTCTCCCTGATGCACAGCCCCCATCCTGATGTGACCTCCAGGAGCAGGGGCAGACTGGCCTGTGATGAAGCCTTGCACCAGCTCTCCACCTGGGGGCAGGGGAGGGCCATCCATGCCTGGCTGGGTGGTATCGGCGAGATCGGGGCTCAAAGGAGTCTGAACTCGTGCCTCTGATGACCCCCCACCAGTCCTTTGTTCAGACTTCACAGTCTCCACATGGCTCCTCTCTGCCACCATGGATGCTGATAACAGTGGTGCAGCTATGGTGACTGGATTTGAGTGATCTGATGCCATGGCCACCATGGGCTCTGCTCCACGGTCACCCCCATCCTCCCTCCGTGTCTCTATTTCCTTCCTCGAACCAGCACTCTCTTCAGAGCGTGTGCTGTCTGCCTCAGCCAGAGGCCCTCGTCTCTGCAGCCGCCTCTTGCAAACTCTTACCACCTCATTCATGTGTAGAAAGCTTGCAGCTGCCAATACATCCTCCACTGGAGGTGACTCTTCAAGCTGCAGCACTCCTTCATAGACAAAGTCCAAGAGCAAGCCAAATGCAGCTGATGTGACAATGTCACTGTCGAGCGTGACAGAGCTGCTGGTGCTGTTTGCTCCTGGAGAGTCTGAGTAGAACATATGGAAGAATGGCGAGCAGGAGGCCAAAACAGCCCGGTGAGCCAGGAAACGGGATGAGCCCACCAGGACGGTGCAGTCACAGAGGAAGCCCCGCTGGCGCTGAGACCGCAGGGCGGACAGCAGCTGCTGGGAATGCTGAGGAAACTCCATCACCTGAGCAAAAGAGACAGGGAGAGATGCGTTTAACCCCTACAAGTGAAAGCTTCTGTATGAAACTATACTGAATCACAATACAGTAAAGCAAAGCACAATTATACAAAAAAAGAATCTGTTCTTGTGGGATAACTGTAGGTAAATATTGTGCACTGGAAAATGTTTAAAATGTCCTCAACGCTGGAAACAAATTATAGTTATCACAGTGTGTAATAAAACATTTATGACATGTCTGTTTTATAGGGAGACAACATGTTACCTATGCACAAAATAAAGCACAATAACCTAAATTAGTTAATTAACTTATTTTCTCTGAGTGACTAGGGTGAAACAGTAACAGTGTGATTTTTTTAAAAGTACTCTTTAGATAAATTAATGTTAATGCTTAGATAAACATCTAATAATATTTTATAAGACTACCTGTAGAGAAATCATAGGGGGACACTACAGCTAAATACAACACAAACATTTCCTAATTACTTACACTTACTAACAAAATATATTATATGTTTTCTGACACTGTTCCATATAAACGATAACTGTTGAATAATGACATGTCACATCTAATTTTGCACCAAGATACATTACTTTTCCAGAACAGACACTGGATAATGCCGAGTTCAGAATTGCTAGTGCAAGATTTATACAGTTATATATTTTTTTAAATCATTTTACCAGTAAATAAATGGCTACGGCTATAAATAAAAAAGAGAGAAGCTATTTTTAAAATTGGAAATTGATTATTTGGAGCAAAAAGTTAAAGTGGCTATCACCATATATCGAGAGAGAGAGAGATAACATAAAAGACTCACGGCAAACTCTTCGTGTTTCCGTCTTTCAGCGCTGTTTAATGGCAGGTAAGACTTTAAACAGCCGTCCAGCTTTAACGTTGCTAACATTAGGTTTCCATGGTGACCTGCTCGAATTCTTCGTTCCGCTGGCAGATCTCTTCATCCACGAGCTCAATCTGTAACATGGGACGTTTCACACAAACAGGAGAAGAAGAAGCACGACTGAAAGCGTACACTTTTCAGAAATCCCCCCCTGCTGCCCAACGAGAAAATCAGGTAACCCAAGCTCAACGATGCTAGCATTAGTTAGCCAAGTTAGCTCAGGTTCTGTGTTCAGTTCCAGCACCAGGAGTATCCGGACAGTCCCTACTTTAGAGCCCGCTATTTACCAGATAGGTTCTTATTTACCACGGACGGAAACTATCGTTTCTATTCTTGAGTGCGTCATTGTTTTTGGTGGGTGTCCTGAACATTTTCTTACCTGCAGCCACTCAGACAACAGCTGTCTGTCTGAGTGATGTTTTCCTCCAGGACAAAAAAAGAAAAAAAAAAAAGAAAAAGAAAAGAATAAAAACCCGCTTTTCCTCTGTGGTGCCGAATTACCGGAGCACTGCCCGTCACAGTGCCACCTGCAAGCGGAGAACGGGAACACACAGGAAGCGAGAGCAAGCCAAAACGCTACGCGCAATGCACTGACAACAAATATTATCCTATGCAACGTTTCGCAGAATTAAAACCAGTGAAATTTATCATACAACAGCTGCAAAACGAGGTCTGAAAAGCTGAGCTGCCTGTGCGTTCATGGACAGTGCCAAAGGAGGGGGAGGAAGAGGCAAAAGAGGAAGAGGAAGGAGAGGACACCGCGGTGGAGAGGTGAGAGTTTGTTGACCCATTCAATTGGGATAATTTCCCGTCTTTTTAATATCTCATAGTATTAGCTGTATGGCAGGCAGTATGAGGGTTTTGGCATGGTAAAGTCTAGGTTCTATATTTAAACCACAGCTATAATTAGAACTGAATTTCAGTGTGTGTGTATGTTACTGAAAGTGATGCCTTTTCCACTACCAGGACAGAGATGTCCGTCTCTCTAAATCCATGTCTTATGCACTTCGCCATGGAGCCAGCCAGATGGGTCTGCAAATGGGTACAGGTGAGCTGCTTACAGTCAGATCTAGGTAACACAGATAATGCAGGGTAGACTGGTAGGGATGTAAATTTAGCAAGGACTCTAAAGGAGTTTTCATTTGAAAATGTAGCAAATTTTCATATTATTACCTGCAATTACACACAGGAAGTTCACAAACACTTATAATGAGCATCAAAACCAGCCTCACACTTACACCTCCACAAATACCTCGTGATTGTGGTCAGTTAGCTCAGTCTTTGTCTCATTTAAGCATAAAGCTTTTCTCCAGAAGTCATTTAGCTTGTCCACATGGGCAGTATAATCATACTATAATCATTCTGCAGTTCAAAGAAATCATTAAAAGCCCTAAATCACCACTATTAAGGGCTAAGACAAGTGATGTGTACTGAAAACATAAAGGACCCTGATACATAGAGATAACCTGCATGTAATTAATGTCACCATTATAAAGGACATTTAAGAACGTAGCCTGTACATATGTTTACCTAACAGCAAAATTAAGATGGGCAGTTTAAAATAAATAAAACCCAGTATAAACATTTTACTGAGTACCCATTATGACCTTTAAAGAAAAATTATATCATTCACCCAGGTATTTGTAGTATAATACTTTCTAAACAAAGTCTCCTGCTGGATATGCATACCAATATTATCTGAGATCTGAGGGTGATTTCTGTAAACCAACATAAATTTGGTTTCCTTAACATTAAGAAGCTGCTTTAAACAAGACAATTTGGAGCTCTGACTCAGAGCAGGGTCAGCTGGTACAGTATTATACATTGAGCTACAGCCATTGCTCAGTTCCGGTAATTAGTGTATAAGGACGTTAGTGTATCTGTTAATCAGAAGTTTGGTAGTTTGATCCCTGGTTGTTCCCAATGTGTATCTTGCTAAGGCCCATTCATCCACTGATGCATCAGAGTATGAATGTGTGTGAATGTTAGACAGAAAAGCACTTACACTAAAGTTGTGCCTGAAATCTGCTGGTCTGCTCGTCGAGTTTCAGGGTTGTTGCTCCTTTTACTGCTGGGATCACTTTGGACATTCCGCATCTCCTCCAGTTGTTGTTGGTACTTCTGTTTTCTTGTGTTCCTTCTTTGCTGTCCGCTGGGATTGCCACATCTATCACAGCTGCGGTGTTCTGCTCCTTGTCAGCCAACACTATGTCTGTTTGGTTGGCCAGCAGCTGCTTGTCTGTCTGGAACTTGAAGTCCCACAGGGCCTTAGCCCTGCCATTTTCAAGCACCTTCAGCAGTGTTTGCCATGAGGACTTGGGGATTTCTAGTCCATATGTGGAACAGATGTTCCTGTATACTATCCCAGCCACTTGGTTGTTTCTCTTGGTGTATATTGTCCCAGGTGCCATCTTACCTTTTTCTACTATGTGCTGGAGTGTCTCTGGAGCACCTTTGCACAGTCTTCAACTTTGGTCTTTATCAGCTGTGCTAGATTTCTGCCTCTATGGAGCTTGTGCTTGTAGCCCTTTCTTATGTTCCTAGGATCAGAGCCTAGGAGCATAATGTTTTCCTTTAGGCATGTACAAACTATGCATTGGGAAAGTCTGAGGACGCACAGAGATTAGTACCAACTAACTAGAGGAACCTCTGATTATTATCATTCATAAATTTGATTCATTGTGTTTTGTCTACATGTGATGCCGGAATGCATCCTTAGAAAATGCTCACTGGTGAAATACCTAGAGTTGTCTTAATCACAATCACGTTGCTTGATGTAAACAACAAGAAGGGTAAAAAACTTCAGTTACACCAAAAAGACTTATGCATTCAATATGAAATAAGTAGTGTGAACAATTTTAAGCAATTAGAAAAGTGGTTGATACATATTTCTGATGTCCATACAACAAATTTCACCTATGGACAGATCCCATTTAATGATGTTGTCATAATTTTGATAGCAGATGCAGACCTTAGATTTATTTTTATTTTTATTAATTTTAATATTGAACTTTTTAACATCCTTTTGCTGTTTTGGGATTATTTGTAGAGACAATGCTGCCAAATTGGATCAGTGCCTCAAACAAACAACTTGTTGCTCACAGGGCTGTAACATCCACAGGGGAAATTTGACCATAGTCATAACAGCTCTCTTCACATATAGACGGCTTCCTGTTTGTGGAGGATCTCCTGGCTCACCCGCAGTTCCACTCGTACTCGTTGGAAGATGTTGAGAGAGTTGTGGCCACAAATGACAAGCAGCGCTTTAAGCTTTGTACCCACCCAGAGAATGGCCGGCTGCAGATTCGGGCCAATCAGGGTCATTCAGTACAGGTAATGAGAGTTACAAAATTTTAAGACATGTCAACACCTGTAAACTCTGAGAAGCTTATACTTGCTGTTGTCAGCACATTGGCTATATTGCATTATCCCCTAGCTAGATGCTGAATTCAGTAAATATTCAGTTTGTTTGTTTGTTCTTGCTGATCAGCAAATGATTAGAAAAATATGATGAAAATGTGATTTATATACTTTTTGGACATAAAACTAAAAAGCAACTCAAAAAATGCAGACTTTGCTTTAGTCAAATACCCAATTTGTGGCTTATATACTGTAGATGTGTATGTGTGGGAGAGTGTTAGTGAGTCAAAGACTATTTTGAAGAAGTTACTCTATTTCCTTGCATTCTTGTCATGGAAGAAGTCCTACAACATGGTAAAACAAACTCCAATTTATCCCAAATAATGTAATAAATCAATGTAAATAGAGTCTTTGGAATATCAGCGTATCAGTGTCTTAGAATTAATCCCAAAATTACATTTTTAACAATCTTAAATTACAGGAAAATACACGGATACACAGAGTAGCTGTCTTTAATGTGTGCAGACTGATAATGATTATATGTGTAGTCAGGCCTTCCCAAATGCCCCACTGATGCTGGAAAAACCCTGCACGAGCGTTTGCATTTGATTTTAGGTTTAGGCCCAATAACAATGGGGAATATCTTGGAGGCTATGTTGCATATAAATTCATCTTACTTTTAAATTTTTGACACTGCCATTTGTTGCTGACATTTCAGCTGAGTGTGGGATCAGTCAAACTCTCACTGGGCTTGAGTTTAATAATTTCTCTCACTATTTTCCCCGATACTAATCAACTGACTAATTACTAAAACAAAGCAATAGTAACCAGAATGCCTTTCTTTACCAGATTTAAGGCGGCTTTGTAAATCTGTGCCAATCCTGGCTGTGTTTCCACGGTCAGGTTGTGGATCTGGAGCTGAAACCGCTCATGGCTGGTTCTCCAGACTGCCCTGCTGAGGCTGTTCATGGCTCCTACCTCAGAAACTGGAGCTCCATCCAGCAGCAGGGCCTGAGCCGCATGAAGAGGACACACATCCATCTGGCACGAGGCTTGCCAGGGGAGGACGGCATCATCAGTGGTATGCTCGTGTGAGTTTGATGGAGAGAAGCTTGTCAGGAGGTTTGTACTACAGGGTTATTTTTTTCCCCACCAGGCATGAGGACAGATTGTGATCTAGCTGTATTTATTGATGTCCCCAAAGCACTGGCTGGTAAGATTAAACCCCGATTGCTGCTGTCCAATTATCTACCTTTACTCTATATGTGTAGAAACCAATGCTACTAGTTTTATGTGTCTCTACAGATGGTATCAAGTTCTTCTGGTCTGAGAATGATGTGCTGTTGACTGCAGGTGATGCTGAGGGTAAAATTCAACCTAAATACTTCAGCCGAGCTCTAAGACTGAGACCTTCAAGTAAGAAAAACTTATACAGAAATAAAAGTTTAGATTTTATGCTTACATGGATTTGGGTTCACTATTTCCTTGTTCACTGAGCTCTCTTTTGCTGTGTTCCAGGGAGCATCCTGCCACTGCAGTAACAGCAGAGTGCTGTCCTGTCATTGGTCATTACCGCACTCACCTGACCATGTTAGCATCCGACGGTTGGTTGATGCTTATCCCAGTTCCCCTGGCAACACTTGTTTTCCAGCAGCATCGATTTATCAGCAACAGAAGTGTATATTCAGAAATCTCCCAAAGTGGCACCTGATTGGTAAACTTTAAACTGTTGATTCATTATTGAAAGTGAACAGGACAGAAGGTTCATCCTTATTTTTATATGACAATTCAACAAACTTAAAAATACAGAGGCCTTGTTTTCCCCACTTCATGCTAAATAAAGCATTGTACCAATGACTACCAGGATATTTTAACTGACAGATCTTTAAATAAAGCGTATTGTGCATGTGGTTAGTCACGTGGCTAAGCATGGGAAATGAGAGGATGCAGACATTGAGGTTTAACGGACTGCAGTTTCCAGTAAGATATGGACCGACACGCACAGTGTGTAAGGGAAGATAACTTGTTTGAGGCTTCCTGTGTAAGAAATTGCCAAAATATGTCACAGCCATAAGGAGGGAAAACAAGAGATAATGAAAAGTATACAGCTCTATTTATTTTAGTAAATGTTTTATGTGGTGAATATTTTTATTGTCATTTATCTTATATTTCTCAGTCATATCATTACCTGTAACATTAATTTCTAATAAAAAGTTTAAGTAACACTGGGTCTGGAGCTCTGGACATTCAAGGCTTTCAATTCTGAGCAATGCTGATTACATTTCTTGACAGAGTGAGTTCAGAAAAGCAGTTAGAAGTTAGAGCTGGCTGATTCAGCTGTTGATTTTACATTTCTTTGAGTTTGATTATGATGCCTGCTGAACCTGGACCAGAAGCCCAGCAGATTGGCCCAGCAGCAGTCCATCCTGTAGGGAGGGGGGAAGTCAGCATGAGGACCGCTGGAGTCTTGAACATGTCAGAACATATCAAGTTTAACATCCACTGATGTGTGAATGGAAAACTTGGTGTACTTACAAGTTTCTAACACATTTACAGTAAACTGAATATCTTGTTTTTGACGATTTCCTTATCTTTTTGTGGCTGCTTGAGTTAAACATTAAGTCTTTTTCCATGCTGGTTTTCCACTGAGACACAGGAGGTCTGATGGGCTGTCAACCATCCCATTGTCTGGGCTTTTGTGTTTCAGTCTTAGAGAGCTTCGTGGCCACCGGTCAGCTTGTGGAATAGCTCCTCATTGAGCGTTTCGCTCTTCTCCCGACTGCGTGTCGACATGAAAATGTAGCCTCCGATAAACTCATGAACGATTTTGCAATCAGCGGTCACACAGCTGAAGGCAATGTTCACATTCCCTTCAAACTCAATGGCCATCTGGAGGAGACGAAAATGAACACAAAAGAAATGCAGAGCTACTTAGAAAAAAAGTCTTAATCCAGGGATGAAAAATATCTTCACTACAAATATACATACATATCCCAAGATGTAAGTCATTAGGGCAATGGTTCCTAAATTTTCTTTCTGGTTTTGTAAAAGCATATTCATCAATCTCAGTTTCATTTCAGGTTTTTCACCTGGTTGTCTGTGCCCCACAGTTTCAGAACCATTTCCATTAAAAGATCTGACCAGTAAGAACTATAAATGTCACTTTATTGAAAGACACACTGTCAGCATGTTTTCAGAAGTCTTTAGTGTGCAGCTAAATTCATGCTTGGTTTGTGGGTCTGTCTCTAAACACACGAGCTTCTTTTCATTCATGCTCAGTTATCACAAATACCATTGTGTAATAAGGCGTTGTACATCAATTGTACAAGAAGTAATCTATTCTTGCAAGCCTAAGGTTCAGGCTTCAGACTACTTCAGACTACTCAGAGTTCTCCCTCTTAGACAATTTTCTAAAACTCTTGGTAAAATATGAGGTCAGGACAGCGAGTAGAAGGTTCAAACCTCTTGTCGGAACTATGAATCAAAAACCTCTGAGAATGAAAATGTGAAGTTGAAAATGAGCATTCTAGACATTTTTAAATTATCAGACAGAAGCCTGTTCAAGATATGAGTCATACCTGTCTAATATCCCAGTTGACGTTCCACTGTTTCATGTTGTTGTAGCGCCAGGTCTTCACTACATCACCCACACTAAGGTCAATACGGATCAAGCGATTGGGAGCAATGCCGAGTACCTCATCTTTCCGGCTGCCTTTGAACCTGTTCGGGGGGGGGAGTACATTTTGTTTAGATTCCTCTAAGTTAATTAATTTATTTTTTTTAGATAAAAGTCAGTCTTGAGTCCTCCATATAAAAATGATTAAACTTCTTCTACAGAACTACGCTTAGTCTGATGACTTTGCACATTGCTGGTGGAAGGATGTTTAAAAATAAATCTTTCTGTCTGCCTAAAAAGTAAAAAAAAATGTTAGGTTAGTTTCATTTTTTTTAGCATTAACTACATTTCTGCCGATCTTGGGCGTGCATTTCCCTCGACTACAGTCTCTGCTTTTATGCTGTTGAAACATTTATAATGTTCATAACACACAGAAGGAGGATGTTCGAGGTCAAGAGCTTTATAATAACCTTGTCACAGTGAATTTCGGTCTTTGATGTGTTCACTGGCACAGAATCAACTCTCAAAAGCTTTAAATGAAACTTTAAACTTAACCTGACAACAACGTATGAAAGCCCAAAGTCAGGCAGGGCTTGCCAGATCTGCAGGAAGCGCATCAATGCATCTGTCAGGGAGAGCTGAGCCACGTTCTGGTATGCATCCAGGATTCGAGGGGTCAGCTGGAAGAGCAGGCAGAGGGTAAAAGGTGAGATTTAATTATATTTTTGCTGCCATAAGCAGTTGCAGATTTGCACAGTTGCACAAAATTACTGTACTGCTCTTCAGGAAAATGATTAAGGTCATTTAGGTTGGTAATTTGGGCAATTGCGAAATGCCACACAGAATATATGAGATCAAAAATACTGCTTTGTGAAAACACAAGACAATAAATCTGCAACATTTATCCTTTTGTGGCCTGTTGCTACATCTGTACCTGTTTGGGTTTGTACTTTTTATGGTAACGTGGTGACACCAGACTGTGAGTATTGATGCTTTCTTCGCTGGCATTTGCACTGCTGGAACTGGAGTTGGTCTTTTGCATCGCCAGGAAAGAGCGGATACTCTGGATCTCACTTTGGAAACTGCTGTCGGCGAGGGTCTTGCCTTTGGATGCCAACCGGCACCCTGCCATCCACTGAGCATACTGCTGCTCCTGCAGGGTGAATTTCAAAGACATAACATAGAAAAAAGAGCATGAGAGACAGGTGTGACTGTGGTCAGAGCTGAGATGATGAACTGAAGATAGAGGCATTGAAAATGAAAGGATGTCACACGTAGAGTTGAGAAGAGGTGTATGGGTGTGCGTGTGGCCTCACGTTCTCACAGCGAAGATAGACCTCATTCATGCCTTCCGGTGCTGGAATCAGGAGTCTGATAAGGAACTTCTGAGCAGCCACATTAACGTCTGGAGCCACCTCACATCCTGTGTAAAGGAGCAACATTAAAGTGGTATCATTACATTTGAGGTTTATGGTTAAGCTGTTAAAAAAAAGCATGTAGGAAGAGACTGATATGATCCCCGCTGATTCACCTTAATTCACTTTTAATTCATAGTACTTATCTACCTTTAGGTGTTCACTTCTTGCAATATATTGAAACTCAGTGTCTGATATGCGATTCCATATGTGTTGGAAGTTTTTGGATTTCTTCACTGACAACATTAACACCAGAAGATCTAAAATTTCACCCCCAGATTTAACATTTTCAGAGACTCAATCAACTTCATCACTGTTCTCTAAATATAATACCTGCACACCTCTTCATGGCAGCTTTTGGTCCACTGTCTCCTATTATTCTGACTATTTAGGCTATAATTATTTAACAAATTGAGTCATTCCTTCCTGTTTTAAAACACAGTCATGCAGCCGTTTCTAAAGAAGCATAACTTTCGCCAATATTTCCTTAGTAACTGCAGACCGATACCAAAGTTACCTTTCTTTGCCAAGATTTTACAAAAAAATTCTCATCTCCCAAGTTGCTTTCTAGATAAATACTTTTAACATATTTGAGAAATTTAAGCGTGACTCTACAAGTATGCATAGTATATAATCTGCCCAATCAAAGGTGTAAAACATCCTTTTATTTCATAGTTCTGGTGCTCGCATTATTTTAGTTTTAATTGGCCTCAGTGCATTCTTTTAAAACATTTGAAGCATAAAGTAGGACTGCAGGGTTTCTACACTGGTTTTCCTCAACCTTTAGTGTCCAAATAGGAAATGGCTTCAGTTTTTATTAACTGCGGCATCCCTCAGGGATCCATGCTAGGTCCTCTTTTAGTTTCAATATATTTGTTACCCCTTGACTCTAGCGTTCATAAATACAGCATTTACTATCACTGTTACGTGATGGCACCCAGTTTTATCTGCCAGCCACACCTGACATTGACCACTCCTTTAAGAACCTCTTCGACTGTTTGAATGATCTGAAATCACAGTTAGCCAAAATATCCTTCAACTTCAAATCATAGCATAACTGAAGGTATTTTGCCTTCAGTTAGGTATTCTGCTTGAGTCTTTACTGATACAAAGAAAAGACTTGTAGATCAGCAGTATGGAAGCTTGTCTCTGCCACATTAAAAAAGAAGTGATTTATATGTCTAAATTTTGGGTTATAATCTCAAAATTCAGACCTCAGAAATCTGAGCCAGTAAGTTGAATTTTTGAGATACCTAACTAACAATATCAACTTAGTTCCCCCTGCTTACAATCAAGCTTCCATACACATGCAATAGCTACCTGTGAGATTTCTAAAAGGTTTTAAAATTGTACTATTTGTTTTTAAAGACCTCCATGGCCATAATATATTACAGGTCTTTTTCCTCCAGGTCCTTGAGCTTATCATCCCAATTTATCTTAATGTCTCTTCTAAAAACAGGTGACCTGGTGTCATTGCCTCTAAGTTCTGGACTAGTCTGGCTTCCCACATAAGAACCTGCTCAACAGTTGACAATTTTCATTCAGCTCTAAGACCTACCAGACCCATTTTTGTCAAGTTTGAAGTCTCTCATGGTTTGGTCAAGCTCACTGTTAATGTTTTCTGCTAATGTTTTATTTAACTTCTTACCATTGTTACAATTTAGTTGTTTTTATTCTCATTTTCTGACTTATTTTCCAGTTATTATTTTTATTATATCATCTATTTAGGCAAGTTCTGTGTTTTGTAATTGATTTTTTGAGACTTGGATTGCAAATAAGTGTGCCTGGAAATCACTTTGGGTAAACATCTGTTATTTTAAAATGTGCTAAATACTTACCATTCTGTTAATAGCATGGTGCACTATATATAGCAGAAAAACATAACATAAAAATACATAACGGAGTCATTACCTTTGAGGTTAATCATTTGAATGGGCTCTCCTATGCTTTCCTCTTTGCTCTTGAAATAAGAAATGGAGGTATCTTGGAACTTGAACCAGTATTGCTTGTACCCCTTCAGAGTCAGCCTTTTGGGTCTGAAATATACATGTAATCACATTAGCTGATTTCACCAGGGATTTTCTTTTCCAGATTCATAACAAGTTAGAAATAAAGAGGAAGGTTACTAATAAATATTTATTTATTTAAAGAAAATGAAACGTTGGAAACCAGATCTCACCTAAATATCTTCAGGTAGTCAGTGAGTTCTGGTGCTGTCATATTTTCCTGGATAAAAGGCAAGTTTTTCAGTTAATATGTTTTAGCAATAAAACTTTTAGTCAATCAATGTTAGTTTGACATAAGACCAAAAATTTAACTCAATGCTGTCTACATCATCGGTGAATTTGGATCCAGGCCTGTGTAACATAATACTACCATTAATAAAATATCTTAAATCAGGTGTTCTTAAAGCCAATCAGAGGGACAAGGAGGCCCATATAGGAAAAATTCTACCATGAAACACTGATGTGCTGGTCTATATTGTTTTTAACCATGAGTCAGGTGCATATCACATTTAATAACATCAGCTGTACTTGTCAGTGTTAGGAAGGTTAAAATTGAAGTGAAATACTCCCTCTGTTTCATTCTGTGATCAAAGTAGTAAAGTGTACAGTAGCACATATCATCACAGGCAGCCACTGGCCTGCAAGCCACACTTTGAGAAGCCTGGACCTAAATTGTTATAAATTTCTGTTCCCCGTTATTAAAATCATTTAATTTTAAAAAGACTCGGGTGAGACTGTTGTATCTGACCAGCAAATCAGATGCAGAGCTGCCTTCTCCCTCCATCTTGACCTCCAGGGACTGCAGGGCGGAATCCAGATCGTCCATGGCTGGATTGTTGCTCATGATCTGGGGCTCTGACTGAGCCACCTTACTGATATGATACTGCATGTAAAACGAGACAGAGAAATGTCCTATTTAATCCAGTTTTATATACGACACTGCTTTACTGACGATTGAATAGACCAGATATCTTTGAGGAGTGGGAGAACATTTGAGTCTCTATATTATCTGACATCCAGCGAAATGTCCACTTCCATTAGAGTGATTCACATATTTCACTGTCAGCAGATGGATTTTCTACCTGCAGAGCTCCAAACAGCATCATCTCCTCCTCGGTGCAGTCGATGTCTTCCAGCAGGATGGCCCAGCGTGCCTGCTCATAGAGCTGGGTGAGACGTACAGCATCATACTGCAGGGTGGAGAGGAAAGAGAAGGATGAGGTTAGAGAGTTGATATACTGGCAAAGAAATATGCACACACACACACACTGTATTTGTGTAAACACACACACACACATACCTTGGAATCCATATCGTAAGTAGCATAGTATTTGAAGCGAAGCCAGAGTTTATCACTCTCTTGGATGCCCTGCTGCAGAAGACAACGGGACGAGTCCAACCACCTGAGAGGGACAGACAAAGAATATATATGTTTATGATTTCATATGTGTTACATCCATGTTTATCTGTATTTAAAAGCACAAGAAAATACTATTTGACATCTTATAGACAGCCTGACCTAAACAAAGTAAATTGGTAACATGATTGTTTTTAGAAACTGCATCTTATAGCAAAACACAGCAGAATAACAAAAAATGTGCAAAACCTTAAGAAACAAACATATACTTTTTATATGGACTATAGACTTTTATATAGACTTTTATATGGACTTCAGTGTCTTAGCTTGGCTAAGACACTTCAGTGTCTTAGCCAAGCTTTCTTGTCATTTCTTTAAGTCACACATTGCTTCAATTATATTAAAGTCTATGCTCTGGGGAAGTCAATCCATTACTGATGGCATGCTTTTACTCCAGTGTGTTTAGGATCATTGTCCTAAACACACTGTTGTCAATGAGATGCTTTCCAGATGGTATTGCATAGTGGATCCAAATCTGACTGTACTTTCCAATGCTCATAATTCCATTTTTACAAGGTCTCCAACACTGCTGGGTGAAATGCAGCTCCAAACCATGGCACAGCCTCCACCGTGTTTTACAGATGGTTGCTTGCCTCCTCCATACATATTCACAACCATTTGAATGAAATTTTTCAAATTTGGATTCATCACTCCATAAGACCTGTCACCACAGATTTTGTTAGCACACCTCAGCCTTTTCTCCCTTTATATCTACATTTTTCTCTCAACCATCCTTCCACTGACACAATTTCTGTATTAAATGGATTAAAAGAAGGGACAAATGCATCTCTCTAGTCCTGTGTCAACTCTTTCCTGGATTATTTCCTATTTCTTAAGGACATGACTTTCATGTACTGTTTATTCTTCTTTTTCTGTCCTCTACTTCTAACATTTCCACAAATGTTTTAAGGACACACTGCACACTCTGCTAATTAATAGCTAACAGCTCTCTGGGAATAGGTGCAAAAATACAATTTTATGCCAATCAACTGTGTTATCTTTGACATTTTACAAAAATAGAAATAAACAACACCAGTTCATCCCTTGAGTTAGGTGTCATTTTATGCTTGCATGACTCATAGGTCAGTGTTAAGGGTCTAAACAAAAAAACAAACAAACAAAACATTCTGGTTGCTAAGGTACAAGGACTGGACTGAAAGTGGGTGAAAAATCATTTAATGTCTAAAGTCTGGCTCCTTGGAAGTAAAATATGCAGAAATGACGTGTGGCTCAAGACTTTTGCACATTACTATATTACTGACTACTTATTATAAAGCTAATGATATAATGTGCTTTATGTAAGCTCACGTATTTGATGTTTTCAAAAAGTATTTATTCGATGTGTAATTATGCAACAATGGCTGAGGCAGCTGAAGTTTAAAGCGGCTTTGAACTTTAGAGAGATAAAGCAGGAGACTTTAAAAAAGCTGCGACTGTGCCTAATTTATTACATCAAAGAGTCTAAAAGCCCTTCAAACAGCTCCTATTTTAATCCATTTGTAGGCACTGGTGGTAGTATCTTTATGAACCAGCATGCGCATAAGATAAAATACGTCTGAACTCGAGATCAGACGAGGCCACTGCTTCAGTAGATACAGCTCTGAGTTCTGGAAACCCCCAGTTTTCTTATCAGGACTGATAAAAAAAAAAAAAAGTGGCGAGTGATTACACCGGCCTTCTGTATTGTGGGGTAAGAATACTAACTGAGGCAGCATCCCTGATAGCTAGTTAATAAGAGGACTCAGTTTGTGGGGAACTTGTTTGTTAAACATCCTACATCAGTGTGACATGGACAATGAAACTCTCTATCAGCTCCCCTCTGCGATGTAAACACCTGGTTTGACAGACCTGTGCACACATACCTGCCATTGATGTGAGCCTTGTCCACAACACTGGCTGGGCGGTACTGCTTGGCTATGACCTCAGGGGCAGGGGGAGGCTGAGTGACTGACAGCATCTTGTAGATGGCCTCCATCTCCGGTGAGTCGGCAAAGTGAGCGGGCATGCCGTTATACAGACAGGGCCGGGATACTGCAAAAGGAGTGGAAATAATAAGGTTGACCTGCATAGTTTTAATTAAAATGACAGCACACAATGTTTAAAATGTTTTTCAGGCCTTTTACATTACATGGGAAATGATTTAATTTAATTTTTACTAAAGTTATGCCTGCAGTGTAAATAATGTGATGTGTGTACCCGAGGAAAGGGGCACCTCGGTCAGGTCGTAGATCTCTGGTGCCAAATTTTTGTCTTTCTTCTTTTTCTTCTCCTCTATGGGTCGAAGGAGGGAGAGTTCCTCAGGGTGACGAATGTCTATTAAAAATAAATAAAAAATATGTACAGTGACAGTGCTGTAAAGGTGATAAGTTATTCAGGGGCGTGTTTACTTCTTGTATGAAGCTGATTGTTAAAGCTATACCCAAAGAATAGACTCTGTGGCGCAACGGTAGCGCGTCTGACTCCAGATCAGAAGGCTGCGTGTTCAAATCACGTCAGGGTCACATCCTTTAATTTCTTACCTTCTAACAAAGCTAGATGTTACATTTGTATCCTCACTTAACAGCAATCTGTTAACCGAGGATCTACACTCATAACTGAGCTAGGTTCTGCTGGAGCTTTCTTCCTGTTTAAAAGTAATTTTTCCTTCCCACTGTCACCAAGTCCTTGTTCATTTTGATTCTTGATTTTTAGTGTATTCTCTGTATTATTGTTGGATCTTTACCTTACAATAAGCAGAAATCTTCATCTTACTGGAGAACTGTTCACAGGCGGATATAATACCAGAATTAGTACATATAATAGTAAGAAACTGTTAACGACAATGCTGTCATTTTGCCACTGACGTTCCCCCACCTCCAACTTGTCAGTATTGTTGGATTGAAACCTTGCACTGCGAAAGGCTCTGATTGTGCAGGACATGCGCTGTTGTCCTGATAAGGATTGGCAAGAGATGAGAATCTGTTAAACTGACAACCCTGGTCAAACGGCTGTAACATGACCCTGTGGTGCAATAGTAGTGTGTCTGACTCCTGATCAGATGGTTGTCTGTCTGAGTCACTTAGGCTCATGGTTCTGAGAACCTCACTCCTATCCTCTAACTAAGAAAGACATTAAAACTAGGGCATTTTAATCAATTAAAACCAGGTTCTTATTAATATTTGCCTGAGATGTGCTAGACTATGTGTAGTGCAGCAGATAATTTGACATAAAAGGAGATTTTCACAAGTACCAAAAATGGCACATATACTATAAACAAACTTTACTTTGCTATGCTACCCCACCCCAAAAGTTTTCCAGGGTTATTACACTGACACTTCGCATTGAGTCTGACCTGAGAAAACAGCCATCTGTGAGACTCTGTGGCGCAACGGTAGCGCGTCTGACTCCAGATCAGAAGGCTGCGTGTTCAAATCACGTCAGGGTCAATTTATTTACTGCTTAAATCAGTGAAGTATAAGAGTGCATACCAAAATTGTAATTTGGTATTCAAAATTCCCTTTTTGTTCAACATTTAGTGCCACTGCAGAGCTGCTTTTATTTATCTCATCTCAGGAAAATGCATTCCTCTTTTCCTAGGTCTGGCCATTTTCCTCTTCCTTATATCAAACATCTGTTGTCTTTATATTACTTTAAAAACGTATTTTATTGTCTATTAAATGCCAACTAGGTGCCTTTATATGCAGTGGTGTGCAACTGCAGCAAAGTGGAATTTTGGAGCATACATACTCCCTACAAATCGTCACATATACCTCTCGATATTGATCCATACAAACAACATATGAAGCAGTGTCACAACAAAGGCAGGAAGCAATGCGGGATTTAAAATTAGAAATAAAAAATAAAAGTTTATAGTCAAGGGAATGTCCTCAACATGGATGTGTCTTTTCTGCCAGTACAAGTAAGCTCTAGGAGCAAATATAATTAAAAAGGAACTGCTTACTTGATGATACCAAGCCTTATCTTTGAACATGTGTGTGACATTTCTATAGACAGATGTCATTATTTTCCCCCTTCCGTGCTGCTTTAAAAAACCTTTCCAGTCTGCTGGCCCCTCCCGGGGATTTCTGGTGAGGAATCGAGACCAAGAAGTGCCAAAATTAGACAAAATGAAAGCACAAAGCAGATGGGGAAGGCCCTCTCTGGCAATAGTTGCAGTCACCCTGCGATGTATTAATGAGACACTTTGACACATTTCACTGATTAAATTATTGTGAACAGCTATATTACAGCGTGAGTACTTAGAATCCGCAACATGGCTGAGAAGGAGAGATGAGAAAAAGAACTTAGATGTGTAGATGTTGCTAGCAAACAGAGAACTAGACAAAAGAGAGAAATGAAAGAAAGAAAATCTTACTAAGCATTCTGCAGATGCCCATCACTGTCTGGAAGACGGGATTGGAGAAGCAGACCCGGAGCCTCAATGTAATGCCGTTGGGCAGACCCAGTCTTAGGGGCTTGTGCTGGGGCATGAAGACCAGCTTGGCATCAGCGTGGATACCATATTTCTCCAGAGTCCAGGCTGTCCGCAGCAGCCACCGCTGCTTCTGCTCCCACCACAGCGCATGATCTGACCAGTCCTGTTTGATCTCTGCAGAGGACAGAAACAAAAGTCAGAGTAAAAAGAGTTAAACTTTTCAAGAAACTGAATCTGGTTATCTTTACTTTAAAAATATTCTAATTTACTTATTACTATGATGATCATCAGATATTTTAAATGGCATTTTACCTGAAAAATAATGGATTTTTAATTGACTTTTTGTATGGTTAGTTTTAACAAAAGCCATAAAGTGATTTCTTGTCTTTTTTTTCACCTGTAAAACTTAAAAGTTTCTACTGACCATTAATCTTTTGTAAATGTAAATGAACCGTTTTTCGCTTATATTAGGCAGCCATAGTGCTGTACTTGACTGTGTTATGGAAATATGTTTCTAATATTGTCTCCATTCCCATTTGAATGTAACAAATATAAGAAAGGAGTCAATACAGTCTGCATGCACAGCATAACTATTGTAGAACAAACAAAAGGAAATGTATGAGCTTAAAATTTAGAATTGATGATAGAGCTGTTGTATTGGTCTGCAGCTGCTGGTATTACCTGATCTCCCCCACAAAACTTTGGTTTTCACCTATTCGATACCAGGTCTGCCTCCTCATTTACATTATATTACTAATAAAAATAATACAGTATTACATTATTATTATTATTGCTGTTGGCCACTTTACTAGATATGTATGTCACATGTCCAGTGTTGGGGAGTAACGGAATACATGTACCGCCGTTACGTATTTATTAAAATACAAAATATGAGTAACTGTATTCCGTTACAGTTACCGTTTAAAAAGGTGGTATTTAGAATACAGTTACTTTGTTGAAATAAACGGATTACACGGGGGTATTTTCCTGTTTCATATTGTCGCGGGTCAGAACTGTTTGGGTTTTGTTTGACAGCTATGGCAGCGTTATGGTTGCCATGGTTACAGGGTGACGCTCTCTCTCTGCTACTGTGTGTTTCCTGGGTGAGAGAGCACCTTTTTGTTGTTGTTGTGCTAAGCTAATAGGCAGAATGCTACAGGCATTGCCCTAAAGAATGTAGCCTCATGGGCAGTGTAGTCCGTGCTGCAGCGAGAATGGACTGCCATACCCGTTATGTGTCTGTGAGCGCCAGGAGGGAGAAAAAGGAGAGTGGAAAAGTACGAGTTGTCATCGAGCAGAAACGGGAGCTGGAAGCATGTAAATATAATAATAACCACTGCAGCCAAAAAGAGTGCCTGAAGAGCCCAGTTGTAAGTACGCTATTAAGACTCAACTGTACACTGTGTTCGTGTTTTCCTCCGAAACAATAAGTTCCGTTGGAGCAGCCTTTCAACGCCTCTCTCTGTCTCTTGCAAGCAAAGTTGACCCAGACAACAAAGTAAAGCTAGTTTTCGGCTACAAGCCCCACACGGAACCCGACTTACTAGCCAGAGGTCCCTTTACTATGGTTAGGAGCCGCAGACCTCCAGTAATAGTAATAAATCACACAGCAATAGTACATTCATGTAGTTGTAAAAAGCATGATAATATATTAAGTAATCCAAAGTATTCAGAATACGTTACTCTTATTGAGTAACTAACGGAATATGTTACAAAATACATTTTGGTGCATGTATTCTGTAGTGGAATACATTTTAAAAGTAACCTTCCCAACACTGCACATGTCATGTCCTATCTCTCACTCCGCTCCCGTTCCTTTGCCCATACCGCCAATGGCTGCCTCTCTAGTTCTGCTGGAGATTTCTTCCCGTTAAAAAGGAGTTTTTCGTTCCCACTGTTGCCAAGTAATTGCTCATAGGGGGTCCTGTGATCATTTGGGTTTCCTTAGTGTTTTCACCTTCACAACTTACAAACCATAGGGTCGTGTTTTTTTTTAGTTAAAAAAATTGTTATTAGTACTTAAACATTTTACGTGTGTGACGTATTTTAGGATTCGGGGGAGTTAGCTTAGTTAGTGTATTGTATGGTAGCAACAGTACTTATGTTTGCAATTGCTAATTAAATATCACAAATTAATTCGTTTAATTTTCAATATTTAATTAGTGACATTTGATCATTAAAAATTTACGCAAAGCTTATTAATATATAAATTTTAGCAGCCAGCTAAATTGTTTTTCTATGCTTTGAGCAACACTGCTATGACACACTATATAACATAATTTCTTTGTTTAAAGCTAACCCCAGCTCACCGCATTTGTGACCTAATAATTAACTAGTTTTTTTTTCCATTAAGACAGGAAACGGTGTGTAACCATAGTTGGTGCACACACTGCGCAGACTCTGTGGCGCAACGGTAGCGCGTCTGACTCCAGATCAGAAGGTTGCGTGTTCAAATCACGTCAGGGTCATTTCTTTAGTATCTTACCCTCTGAGAAGTCTTGATGCATGCTCAGTCATACAGGTAAAGATGACTCACTTCAGTCTCGAGACTGAAGAAGTCACCAAACGTTTTTCCCACTGAAAACGCTACTTTTTGGGATACCTCAGTATTACATTTGTATCTAAAAACAGCAATCTGTTAACTGAGGATCTATTCTCCTAATTCATCCAGGTTCTGCTGAACGTTTCTTCCTGTTTAAAATAAGCTTTAAAGGTTTATGGTTTAACATTTAAGAGACTGACATGAACAACTGTTTAGATGTTTCAGAGGGTGAGAGTGAGCAGCGATGTTCGTTGGAAATACATCAACATTTTTTCAAGACATTTAAAAATCTCTGAAAGGAGATAATAACACTTAACAGAATATCAAAAAGTACTTCATGACGGACGATTTCATATCTACTACCCACTAGTGCATAAAAATGATGAATATATGCATTACTCATGTTTCAAGAGGGTAAAAGTTTGATGAAAAGTTGAGTGAATGACGTTATAACAATAAAAAAAATATCAGTTGTAATTTTCAGACTGACACCTTGCATTGACTCATTGACCTGAGAAAATGACCACCTGTGAGACTCTGTGGCGCAACGGTAGCGCGTCTGACTCCAGATCAGAAGGTTGCGTGTTCAAATCACGTCAGGGTCATTTCTTTACTTAATTCTGCTCCTCATACAATGCTTTACACTGCTCTTATGTGACCACTACCAAACAATGCTAGGCAATAGCCAGATTGTTTTCAGTATGTTCCCACATGGTTCATATTTGTCTGCTAGTTCTTCGTTTTTTCACACATTATTTACACTAATGTTCCTGAAACATGTCATAGGAAAGTGCAGCCTCTTTATTAACTGGAATATGTTCACTACAGAGTTAAATCAGCAGGACCTTTTGGATCTTGGATTGTGAGAGATGCAGCACAACACTGTTACCCACTCTGCATTGATCCTGATGTGATTTGAACATTTTCCTTATTTTCTCTTGTCAGAAGTTCACATACACTCAGTGACAGCTTGGATCTTTTTTCAGACATTGGAAAAGTGGTGACACATCTGCACAAAAAAATTAAAAAGAAAAAAAACCCCCAGTTACCTGCTGTTCAAACTGTCTTTTTGCAAATGGCAACCAATAAGATGAAAGTTGACTTAAGGTAAGAGAGAAAGAAGCTATGGATTTTAAAAATTTCTTAGATGGTGGATAGACTTAAGGGCGGCATCAAGGCCCAGTAGAAAATGCATAAGAAATATTTTGAATAACAGAAATCTAGAGCTAATAATGAGCGTAACAGATCAAATACAACCTTAAATAAAAAAGACTGAAATATATTGTGTGAATACAGCGGCGCACATTACACTAGCAATGCTTTATAACATGTGTACAAAACATGTTTAAATAATGCATGACTGATGTTGATTGAATGCATGCATAGACCTGCTCGCAATTAACAAGTGATCAGTTTGCCCGAGCTTTATTTATAGCTTTGTTTCCTCACTTCTTCAATGTTTGCTCCTAGGTCATTTACATTCATCCTCTCTGAAACTAAAACAGCCTCATGTGATTGAGCTGTTTTGGTTAGATCTTACTGGTGTCTGCATGATCCGTCCAACCTAATTGGTCTCACATTGACAAACTACTCGATGAAACATATGTTTAGACTGATGTTGTGTTTCTTGCTGAAAGCAGTGACGGAAGAAGTGAACAAACTAAAATTGAAAACATGTAGCAGGTGACAAAAGAAAAAAAATTATAAGAGCAGTTCAGAGGACTTGTGACACGCTGTGTGCTGAATAATTCATTCAGTTTTCTTGCCTTAACTATGCATTTGTAATTTTGTTAACTGTATGTGAACTCTTGTGTGAATATGTAAATTACGACACTAATTTTAGTCTGAAGTGTGACTGAGAGGAAGACAAAGAGAGGAAGACAGAGCTACCCACGTGTCTTTTCCACCAACTTGAGGATAACCCCTCCGATGTGAAGGTCGGAGGCCACGCTGATGGTGACGGGTGGGGCATCGAGCCCCAGGTCCTCCACCGTGACTGACAGGTCCCACGCCGCCATACTGGAAAAAAAGAGAGCGTGGGATAGTGAGAAAGAAATGCAGGAGACAAGCCTGACAGAGCACAGTGATAGATAAACAGACAAACACGGAGAGAGTAAACAGCTTTATCGACCTCCTCCATCTTTTATGTGATGGATTATGGGTGGCAAATGCCTTGTGTTTCTGTTTATTTGTCCTTGTTGTTACATATGTGACAACAATGACAAAGACAATGGAAGAAGACGTGTAATTAACTTTCCTTTGTTTCTTCGCCACATTGATCAAACTGTGAAAAATCAGCTCCATGAGACTGACATGAAAAACTGTTCAGATGTTTCAGAGGGAGTGTTAGGGTGACAGTGAGCAACGATGCTCGTTTGAAGTACATCTACGTTTTTGCAAGACATTTAAAACTCTCTAAAAGGAGATAGTCACATGCAAGAATATTACAAAGTACTTTATGAGGGATAATTTCATATCTGAATTATGAATTATGAATATATGCATTAATTATTTTTCAAGAGGGTAAAAGTGTGATGAAAAGTTGAGTGAGTTATTTTATAACAATTAAAAAAAAAATTTAAAAAAGAAATCCGATAGCTTTGGTAATATAACACCTCCTTCTGCTTTTCAGGGCATTTAAAATATTGAATGAGACAAAGGGAGGATATTTGACCTGCCAATCACTCTTCGGCCTGTCAGAGAAAACCAACTTTAACCCACATAATACTGCGCAACATGACACAGACACACACGTATAATGGATGGGATGTCCACTTTAATGAGCACTTCCTGTTTCTGACTTAAACTATCACCATGGATGCACACTTCCGCTTTCTGACCCGCCCAAAGTGAGAAGTTCATCCCCTGTTAAGACAGTGTCCTCCTGCATATGTATGAAAAGTAGAAGCCCACCTTGAAGATATCGGATTTACGGACTGAAATGTGTCTGAACTTAATTAAGAACTGAATTAAGAGCAGATAGAGACAAAACAATGCATAAATAAAAGTTTCACACCCCCTGCACCTCTACTTAGGCCTACACTTTCCACGTCTGCATGAGTCTAATCATAATTTTCCATCTGTGTGACCACTTCATCATTTTACATTTCATTTCATGAAGTGGTGAAAGTAAATACATGACCTCAGATGTGTGTATAACAGAGAAGCTTCGTAAACATGCGCATACACACACACGCCCTGTCCTAAACTCGCTCTCTGTCCTCATGCTGTCTCACACACACACACACACTTTAAAGGACAATACCGTCAGTTTCCCGCGTCCAAGGTTTTGAAAAATGGAAACTGGGGACCCCCTGTGCCTCTGTCAAGATCTCTGAAGAAGTTTACCAGGTTTTCTGTGAGAAGGTTAAGCAGTTTTGTCTCTCTTGGGTTGTGGTCTCTGCTACTTGTGTCACCGCTGCTTGTTCCTTTTTTTTTTCTTTGTCAGTTTCCGACAGGCGGAAATGTGAAAAGGCTCAAACATTTTTCACTGACAGACTGTGGGAGTGACACATATATGACAATTTGGGTGTGCATAAATATGTTATTTTTGTGTGTTGAGTAATCAGCAAAAATGTAACTTGAGGGTGTGAGTTATGAGTTCTATACTTTAGTAGCAGCCCTTTCACCTTTTATTGACATATCAGACACAAACCAAAACAATTTCATTTTTATGCTCGACTACTAATAAAAATTGGCGCATTTAAAACCAAAATTCATTGTCTGCTGTCTAACATCCATAAAGATAATAAGGAGTTCATTGTTTTTAATATGGGGAAGATACCTTTATACAATGATAGGCTTGCTGTGACTACAGACTGTCTTTTGTTTTTTTGAATCCGCTAGAGGGAGACCAAATACGGACATATTCTTCTGTACGAGCGTACAGTTAATGTTGCTTTCAGGGCTAGATGGCTTTTGGAGAATCGGCGAAAGTGTCGATTTTAAGTCAAGATTATTGCGTAGGGTTGATGCTTTAATTTGTGTTGTCCTGCTACGGCATCCAAAACGACTACTTTCTGGAAACGTCTTGTTAAGATACATATTCGTATTCATTATTCTGTGGGCTGTAGCAGGCCAGCGTGTTCTTATCATGTAACGTCAATGTTTCCGACAGTCATGAAGGCAGCGCGCTCTTGTGGTTGACGGTTTCGACTCTGCCACTCGGGTCGGGGTTTTCGCTGGGTGGGAACTTGTAAATAGAAACACCCTCAGCTGTGTAGCCTACTTATTTCACATGTCACAGCATAACTTGTTTAATGACACCACTGAAAACCACATTACAACTCACATTTTTACAGGTACTTATTTGGCGGCAATTAGGAGGCTCCCCTCATAAATGGTACGGTCCCATCTTAACTTCCCAAACAAAAATGGCACATGAGTGTTTATGAGGTGTATTGATAACGAAAACGAAACAACGACGTGTGGCCGACACTGCAAACTGGAAAGCCGTAGCAGCACGACCCGTTAGTTTCCTCAGACATGGCACTGCAAATATCAGCTCGAGTTTCCCGTATCGGGGCTCTCCCGTACTACACCGGCGGCCCTCTGTCCCGTGTCAGTGCTGACACTCAGAGTGTCGGTGTCAAGTTCAAACATATTTTAACTCCTGGAATCCCCCAGATGGGAAGGAGGCCAGCAACAAGTGCTCCCCGCAGCCATATTAACGCTGTCCGCCGAACTGACAAGTTCTCAACGACAACACCACTTTGGCGGTCCAGCCGAGGCACCCAGTCCTCCTTACCCCAGGTGAACAGAGGCTGGCTGGGCAAGTTTGCCCTCGGTACCGCCTTTGGAGTGAGCACAGCCGTGCTGGTCCAGTCTCTCCACACCGGAGCTTTCACCGCCATGGCCCTCAAAATTAACCTCGACTCTGATAAGGAAGACTGGAAGAAAACCAAGGGTGAGAGAGTTCGGTGACAGAGGCGAAGATTTTAATTTAAGTTGACAACACTTAACCTGCAGGGCCTTTGACGCGTGTGTGCGGTTACGTGACCACCAGAACCTGTTCAGCTGTTGTCACAGGGATCAACAGTACCGATAAAGCAGTAGTGGTAACAGATCAGAGCTGAAAGTTTCAAAGTACACATGTATTTCATACACATTATACTGTATATAAAAAAATCGAATTAATAAATTAAAAATAAATAAATAATAAATATGTAAAACACACCAATATTTTTTAATTAACTAGTAAATTAAATAATACATGATTAAAAATACAGTAACGTTATAAAATTATAAATTATGGAATGAAACTGACTTACTGCTGCCTGAAGTTGTAAGCTTGTGAAAAATTTCATGCACTATTTAGTTTCCTTCATAAGGTTGTGGTCTGAAGTTTACATACACTCATCATGGGCATGAATGTCATGGTAATTTTGGGCTTTAAATTTTATTTATTTATTTTTTTTAATTTTTTTATTAACTGTTGTTTTTCCTGGATGGAATGATTGTACAGCATACATCTTTAATAACTAAAAAAAATAAATTAAAGAATAGGATGCACAAATTTGAAATGATTTTTGGTTCTCTCTAATCTACACAGGGTGAAAAGTATACATACAGGCTAAAATGGACACATACAGCCCCATTGATATTTGGTTAAATGTCTGTTAGCAAGTTATAACTCGAACAGATGCTTTTGGTAGCCATCAGCAAGCATCTGGCATAATTCTAGCCAGATATCTGACATCTCTTCTTGGCAGTTCACTTAACTGGAGTTCATTTAAATTCAATTGTTTCCAGTCATAGAGCTGGAATTGAAGCATTATCTAAAAATCATTTTCAATTTCAGTTGGGTTGAGGCCAAAGCTTAATGGAGCCATTTCTCAACAACTCCAGATTCCATAGTCAAACGACTATATGCAAGTACAAGTTTTCTGGATGTGTCACCTCCTTTGCAAAGTCTGGAAGAAGATCCAAACTGTCACTCTCAGATGAGAGGAGATTGGTTTGGTACAACCAGGAGTCATAAAGACTCAAGCATGTCATGAACTGGAAACTGCTGGAACACCAGCATGACTGAGTTTTACATTGTCATGGACTTAGAGGGTGCTCACCAAATTTGCTACTGCCTACATGGACAGGCCAAAAGCCTTCTGGAGTAATGTTTTTCTCAAAATCTGCCAAGAAGAGCGATCAAATATTCAGTCAGAAACTCGTTGATGTCTGCTCAAAGTGCAAATGACAAATACATTTGATGTTATATGTTTCAGATGACTTACTGCCTGTTCTCTTTATCTAACTTTTCTCTCAGTCTACCTGCTGTCTCTGAGCGTGGAGGACAGGCGTCAGTACTACAGGACAACTGGCTATAAGCCACTGGATGAGATCTCAGTGTGGACTCCCACTGCAGGTCAGACCCTCAGCATCAGTCACAGTTACCATTCTGTTCACAAAGAGTTGAGTGATAGTAGTGGTAAGGTTTTCCAAGAGTCAGGTTTCAGATCATTTATAATTATTTTAATACTGGACAGACCCAAGGATATGTAGCTGCTCCGTGAAGGTAGGCATAAGATTCAGCTGCTAAAAAATGCAGTCTGATTATAAGCATCAATATATTTTCTTCTGAGTGAAAAAAAATGGTGCCCCACACATCTCTGGTTTTTAAGAGACAATGATAGGCAGTGTACTCAAACGCTGTCAGGCGGAGTCAAGTTTTTAGAAATGAAAAACTATTTTGTTTTGAATTAGCTGCAGAGCTTTCAGTGCACAATATTGTATTAGTTAACATTATATAGGTATATTTAGAATGATGAATTAAGGTGGTGATTTCCAATATGCACTAGAGTGGTGTGCAGCAAGAATGACTCTCAGCATTTTGAAGTCTGAGGTCATGATCCTCAGCCGGGAAAGGGTGGAGTGTTCACTCCAGGTCAGGGATGAGTTGCTGTCTCAATGGAGGAGTTTAAATATCTCAGGATGTTGCTCACAAGTGAGGGAGAGTGAGATTGCAGAGTATTAGCTTGTCCGTGACTTTCCTCTGAAGGGTGGCTGGGTTTCACACTGAATATAGCTAAGTCAGATTGTTTGATAGTTTGGGCATCTGCCCTAGGATGCCTCCTGATCACCTTCTAGGTGAGGTATGTCATGCATGTCCTGACGGGAGAAGGCCTTGGAGCATCTCTGTTTGATATCTCCATGGATGGATGGATGGAGGTCATACATTTGAAGGGTCACTGCAGATCACTACACTTGCTTTGATGAAGGTTGTGGAAACTTCAGTGTGTTTGTTTTAGGTTCACTTTGCTATATAAAGGCCTTGAACAATGAAATGACAGATCCCTGTATGAATCTGTATCTCATACTGTAGATGCTTGGCAGGGAGTGTGCGAGTTCTGACAGTCGCTTAAGGATTTAGTGCGTTCCTGGCAAATCATTTCATTACATACACATCTTGTGATCTTCTATAAATGGTGGCAGCCTTTTCCAAGAATTGTTTAGGACAGGATGCTTTTTGTATGCGTTGAACTACAGATGTATCCCTTGTGCTGATTTATCAGGTAAGCAAACCTGGTCCTGAGGCTGTTTGTGTCTCTCATTATCAGGTGGTTCGCAGCCAACTGACTACAAGAGGAATGAAAAATTGGACCAGAAGATTTCCCTTTATAACGGCGACATCACCAAGCTTGAGATAGACGCCATAGTCAATGCAGGTATGTGTGTGTGTCTATGTTTAAACCTTTGTGAAGTTGTCTATTTTCACACAGGGCAAAATCAAATGTAATTAAAAATAAATTGATGAAGCTTAATTTTATTTTGCTGTCATTTGACTAAAAATAATGGCTCGCAGTGGTGTACAGATGAAACCTCTGGAAAAGTAATAATGTGAAGAAGAGTCAGTCAGAGGGAAACATGAGAAAGGATTATGTTTTTAAAAGCTTGGTGCCAAACTGAGTGCCGCCTCCAATCCGTTTGTGCATTGATGTGCATACATTTAGCAAGGAACACCTGTGAGGGAGGTTCGCGCTGTGATTATGGGTATTATGTTTTCTCAGTGTGTGGGAGATACAGCTACAGGGCTTTATATGGTTAAGAATCCTACTGTGAAGTTTTCTTTAAAGTGGAGTACAAAAGAATAAAAGAATAAAAGAACAACAGAACGGCTGAGAATCAGAAGATTTGCTGAGTCGCTCCCTGGAAACTTTAAAAGTAGACAAAGAAACACAAAAGCAGAGCTAGTATTCGTCTGAAGTCTCCATGCTGGAAGAATTATGGACAGACTGCTTTGATATATGTGAAATTCATCGTGGTACCCCATATGCTTTGTTTGTTTATGTAGTATCCCCCAGCTGTTTGGTTTAAGAACACTGTATCTTTTAATGTCTGTGCACTGCAGAAAGTGATTATTTTCGACTCCAACTGTTGATATAATGCATGCATCTGCTGGACATCGGAAATGGCCTTGCTGGCTGCAGTTGGCCTATGAGCAAAAAGGTTGACATTTACCCATGGCAGTGGCTGATGTTTATCTGCTGCGTCAGATCAGTTTTGCTTTGGGTAAATGTTCAGCAATAGTACGATGAAGAGCTGGGAGAGTCTGAAATGTCTGAGTTACTGGAACAAGAGGCTGAATAAATAAAAATATAAAACAGACAATAAATGCAAAACAAAACTTAAAAACCACTCTGAAAACGGTAATGCTGTTAACCAAATGATTTTTAAGCCATTTGCTAAATTTGTTTTTTAAAATTCTATTTAATATTAAATTTATTTAAAAACGGACTAGCTCTGGAACAGAAGAGACAAATGTCTTAATTCCAAAACTACTTACAAATATTGAATTATAAATAATATTTAAGCTATATCTAATCAGCCGACACATATGACAGAAATCCAATGCATTTAGGCATGGTCGAGAAGTTAAAACTGAAGTTTGGACCATGAGAGTACCTCATTCCCGCCATTCCTGTCAGCTCAGAACTGAAACTGAGGCTATGATTCATACAGGTTCACTAAAATAGGATAATAAAAATTTGGAAACTGTCGCCTTGTCCGATGAGTCTCCATTTATGCTCTGACATTCAGATGGTAGGTTCAGAATTTGGTGCAGACGATAGGAAACCATGGATCTTGTCTGTGTTGTAGTTCAGTTCAGGCTGCTGGTGGCGGTATAATGGTGTGGAGGATATTTTTTTGGCAAATGTTGGGTCCATTAGTGCCAACTGAGCACCTCTGATGAATGCTTCCAGCACCTTGATAAATCTATGCCATGAGGAATTAACACAGTTCTGAAGACAAAAGGGGGTCCAATTCAGTACTAGCCAGGTGTACCTAATCAAGGGTCCAGTGAATGTATATCAAACTCTTAAAACCTTTTTTGGTCACATTACTCATGTCCTCCCATCACTTGTTGTTCTCAGGTTTTAGATTGTAGTGACCATTAGATGGAGCCAGAAGCCACTTGATCCATTCGAGACTTTCTTTTTCCCACAAGGCTGTTTGGGCATGTGGGGGAAATTTAATCGGTGTCTTGGCACTGGTGATGCATCGG
Source organism: Pelmatolapia mariae (assembly GCF_036321145.2). Classification (NCBI taxonomy): domain Eukaryota; kingdom Metazoa; phylum Chordata; class Actinopteri; order Cichliformes; family Cichlidae; genus Pelmatolapia; species Pelmatolapia mariae. The sequence continues at coordinate 24,462,302 of NC_086228.1, forward strand.
GGGAGAGTGAGGCAGGCCAGCATGCCTAAATGATGCTTGATGATGAGGCTTTAGCAGAAAATGATAGATTTTCACTGGCAGCTGACTGTCAGCAGGTGCGCGCTGTGCCAGCATCCAGTGAATATTTTGATCGTTGACTCTCATAGTTCACAGTGTGACTGCTTCTGTTTGTGTGTGCTTGCAAGTAATTATACATGCATCTGTCTACAAATGTTTCAGTAATTATGTGTGTATACAGTAAGTACCGTCTCTGTGTTTCTGGAGAGGCGACTTTGTATTTTACAAGAGCTTTTACAGAGTCGTGGGATGCAAAGTAGCACAGAATTAACAAGAGGAAACAGCTAGTAAAGTGTCATTTAGCGGAGAGGACGAGGCAAGGTGACGAAGAAAAACCTCAGCAATGCCAGAGGAAACATGACTGAGAGATGGAGCGTGAGAGAGTCAGCACACTGAGTGACAAAAAGCAAGAGGGGAGTCTGGAGGAGTGAAAAGAAGAAGATGAAAGAGACACAGGGAGAGGACACAGGCTAGTATTTAAATCTCAGACTGCATTGCCATGGCAACAAGCAGGTACAGGGTACCCTCAAAGGAGCTTTGGGCGGCAGAGTCCGATCATCCTTTCTGCCTGACTGATTGGCTGCCCAGCTGACTGTCTCCGTGGTCATTTTGTTGACTAAGCTGCTGACCTTTTCTCTCAGTGACTAACTGATTGACTAAGAGGCTTTGAGTGATGCCAGTCGCACTTAAAGAAATATGACATTAAAATAAAAGGAAACAGCGAGCAGACATCGAGCAAGTTAATTACGCTCATTTTTTAAATTGCAAACTTTCCGCAAAGCTCTGACATCAGAAACCAGAGCGTGCGGTTTTTGACATGTGGAGGGGAGTGTTGTGGATTTTCTGTGGCTGCTTTGAAAGGCCTTGAAGCATCATTTGGCCCCTAAGGCAGCAAACATTCAATTGAAGCCAACTGTGGCCAATTATATGCTATACTGGCAGGCTGGTAGGTAGGTCGGGAGGGTGGGGGCCTCCAGGCCTGGCTGGTGGTTAGCAATTGATTAGACACTCAAACACACACACACATATATATGCATGAAGAGAGACACTTGTGTACACGAATGCATAGGGACGGGTAAATTAACAGGTTTGAACTTCACGTGCTCCCTTATCTTGTTTCATTCCCTCCCTTCCTTCTCTCCTTTCCTCAATCAGCACTCGTTGATCAGGTAAACAGGGCGTTGCAGGGTGGGCGCTGGTTGTCGTTTGTGTCTCTCTCAATAAAGATTGGATTTACAGTAACTCTCCACTCCTCCTTCCCTCCTCCTATCCCTCCCCCCCTCCTTCTTTCCACACTTTTACTGCTCCTGGCTTCTGCCCACTCCTATAAAACACTACAAACATAAAAACCCACAAGCACTTAAGAGCCGTCCGGGTGGTGGTGGTGGGGGGCATACTGGGGGAGGAGACGTGGGCAGAAACATCCTCCTCTTTACACCCCTCAATCACTCCGTCCGGAGAAGGGTAGGGAGATGGAGGGGAGGATATATTGTCTCTGATGGGCTAGCTGATTAAGATGGATTGCACAATGAAATGTCGTTGGAGTGATGCGTTCTTGGAGTGTGTGTGTGCTGCTACGCAGCAACTAACTTTGCATTAAAACCTTTTTTCAAATTGATTAAATGCAAATTTGTTGAGCTCTACTGAGCTGCATTTTTGCCCTGCAAAAGTTTTATTCTTCATTTCCATTTCAACACTTACTTTTAGCCCCCGTAGTGTTTATTGTGTTTGACATTAAATGCCATTTATTTTGGCCCACCGTCTTCACTGCGCAGAATGAAATTTAATTGAAAAAGATTTAAAAACTGAACCGATAAGTTCTCTCAGTATTTTTGTGTGATGTCCTTTTTTTTTTTTTCCGCGGAGCTAATTCGGTGCGTTAAAGTAAATGCAGCAGCAGAGTCGGCTGATAAATCTTTCAGGCTAGACTATAAAAAACTGTCCCTAAAATTAAGCCGTGCACCGTCAAGAGATAAAGAATATTCCGGTCCTATCTCAGTCTTCACAGCTGAACCACTTGTCTTCGTCACAATTTCTGCTTGCCAGGAGTCTTTGTGTGTGTGTGTGTGTGTGTGCGTCACACCTTTACACCCTTATTTAGATGTGCTGTTAAGACTACATATATGTAAGTCTGCATGTGTTCCCCTGCTTTTGCCAGGAGCACACATGAACCCGGCTCTAACTGTGTGTGCGTGTTTGATGCGATGTGTCTATGAGTGGTTTGATATGTGAGCAGGTATCCTGTCATGTGCATGTGTGTGCCTGTGTGTGTTTGGGTGGATGAGATAGGGTCTCCCAGGTTTTCCTCTGCTGGTCAGAGATAAAGCTGTTGGTTGGCGCTGCTAACCCACCCACTGTGGCTAAAGCTGAGAGATACAAGATTAGAGCCAATAGTTTTCTCGGCCCCCAGGTGACCGACAAGATGGAGGAAGAGAGAGTCTGTATGTATAGACTGGACTTGTAACATCCCCCTGGATAAGAAACCTAGAAAGGGAGATGGATGGATGGATAAAGGAGCAGGGGTGGTGTTGTGACAGACAGTGAGGGACAAAAGGTCAGGCATTAGACAGGTGAAAGGCACCAACTCTTGAGGTCACCTAGGATTTCCACCCCAAACCGTCACGTTACCGTCAGCGCAACATCAGCTTTTTGAAATAAAAAGTGTGATCGGACTGATGAACAAACATTTCTTGAGAAAAGCTGGGAGATTAAAAGCCTTTCATGAGTAATTGTAGACCGTCAGGGAAAACAGAGATATTCATAGCGTTAACTTGAGATGCTGATCAAAGCCTGAAGCTTAACTCCTCGGGAATAATAATAACGGTTTAGGTGTGCAGTCGATACAAAGGTCAGAAGGAGACTCAGCTCAAAGTCAAATCAGCTTTAGTGAGTACAGTTTCAGTATTCTGTTTTCACAGAAGAGATGCATCCCTGTTTAGGTACACAGTCGCACGAATATAGGACGAATCGTCACACTGGCGAAGGTGGAAAAAGCACATGAGGCTTTTTTGCTCAAAAGCCCACTGAAGCGTTGGTTTTCAAAATGCTTGAGGATTAATGAATTGATTTCAGCTTTAAAAATATTCAGGCATTATGCAGATTTTTCTCCCAGTGGCATCTTTCCTGGTAATTAGTCAATCAACAGAATTAAAAGCTGCTCTAAATTCTGATTTTCTTTGTCACATTTAATAGTCAGTTTTCAGCCGTCTTCAGCTTCTGGACCATTTGTTTGGCAAAAAACAAGGAAATTAAGGGTCTTGCTATGGCTTGTAAAAAGATGCAACAGTGATGAGATGATGAGTATTTTTTTACTCTTTGCTTTTTTCTTGTAGCCTAAACTCTAGAGTGACTCAGTCTGAGTGCCGAATAGGAAAAAAGTGACCAGTTTAAAAAAAATAAATCTATTTATTTTTTAATAGACCATTTAACACATAACAGTCAATCTTCTCAAAAAATTATTCTCTAGAAGGAAATAAAAGGGCAGGAAAAGCAAACAAAATGCTCAAATTGAGACCAAAAAAACCCTCCATTCAGTACAAAAAATACAGTCAAACAAAAACTGCATGGCTCACGACAAACAACTATTCAGGCCGACTTTCTGTTAGGTCTTTAAATAGTTTGAAAAGCTTCCCCAAGCCCTTTCAGATGTGTTTGTCTTTCCGCGTATATGTTATTTGTCTGTGTTTTTCCTTTTTTCTGTTTAGCTTTTCAAAAAAACTGACATTCATTAATGCTTGCTTATTTTGTTGCTCATACAAACTGAACAGAAGAAGCTTTGAGTCTATTAGAATTTCTTTTGAAATGATTTTTTCACGTCTCTGCCAAACAGTGTTCCACCAGCCCAGGGATGTCAAACTCACACTTTCACATTACAGGCCATATACAGCCCACTTAGACCTGAAGTCAAGTTTAACTACATATTTAATCCCTGGGATACTTTGAATATATATAAAAGCAGTGTAACAAAAACATGCTCCTGTAGTAAATGAAAGAAATCTGTCAGCGTGACTCTTTGGGCTTGAATTTTAAGAAATAAATGTGTAAAATTACAGAAAAGTTCTGGTGGACTCATTTCCCATAATGTCCTCTAATTATAAAACAGAAGGCTTTTACTAAGTCACAGAAAATGCTGTGTACACATTGTTAAAAAAAATACCTTTCTCAAGTAGGACATGAAAAACAGGAACTTTTCTGTCATTTAATTCATAATCTAATCCTGAATTACTTTCGTGCAGTGTAAATGGCTGATTGAGATGTGTTTTAGGAGTGAAAGCTGTTAAAATTCAGTTAAAAGTCCAAAATCTGTTCTCTCACATTTTCCAAAGTCGTCCAGTGGGTCGGGTTGGAGGCTGCACCGAGCCGATTCTGGCCCCTGGGCCTTATGTTTGACACCTCTGCTCTAGCCTTTGTACATTTAGTGAATGTCTCAGATATATTATTATGATTTGGTAAAAATAATAAGACAATGACATTAGTTGCGCTGGTTTGTATATATCTTTTTATGTATTAATGGGATTGGCTGTTCTTTTATTTTTTTTAACACCAGCTGCATTTATCAGACTCGGGGAGGTTTAGTCTGCTATGAGGGCGGGACTAAAGAGTTGAAACGGAAGAAAAATGCTCCCTTGGTCTCAATCTGTGCGGGCTATATTACAGTTTAACATGAGCCGTGGATTAATGAAACGTACCACAGTGCATTCTTTCAGTGTTGCTCTCACGGCCTGAATAAAATGTTTCTGCTCTCGGCCTGCAGGCCCCACTTTGAGAACCCTGGTCTTAAATGATTAAATGCTTGTTCTGTTAATCGAGAAAATAATCACTTCATTAATAAACAATGAATGTAATTGTTTCTTGCAGCCACAGCTCTTTTTTTTCTGTTGTTGTTGTTGTTGTTAGTGAAGATGATCCATATTTAAAGGCTTGCTCTGCTTGGTGGCACTGCAAAAACTTTGTAATATAAGATCTGGTTGCTGCTCATGATGTAGACTATAGAGCTCGAGTGAGCAGACACAAACACTGTAAATGGCTATTAATGCTTTTTTTCTATAACGGTGGGTAATTTTGAATTGGGCCGTAAACAGAAGTGATACAGCAGAAGCCTCACAAGATCAGCTTAATCTTTTATTATTACATTGTGTATGCGGGTGGATGCATGGTGGGAGCATTAATAATTAAACAAAAGTGTTTTTTTGAGCTTGGATGCTTCCTTCGATTGAAATATAAATTCAAGTCAGCGTTGGGGCATCTTTTATTGATTCCAGAGAACTCCATGCTTGATGATGTCCTGTAGCAGTAGCAGGGTTGTGGGGGCCTATGGGTTATAGAGGATGAAGTTATTGGGGGTGTTGGGGAGTTATGGATGAGCGGACCCAGACGGACGGACAAGCAGCAGGACATCGACTAGAACAACTGGAGGAAAAAGGTGAGAGGGATGTACTCTCTGATCCTGTTTGGTGATTTTTAAGAGGATAAAACAGGCGAACCCTTGGCTCTGCAGGTAGAGCCCCTTACAAGAGCATTACCCTACAGCGGCACAGCGTCACACTCCTTCTGCAAGGCTTCACTGATTCTTAGCTGGCTTTGTCAATGGGGCTTAGTGCCGTGCTTAGCGCCAGAATCAGCCTGGCAGACGTCGCCGTTTTTTTCCACGCTGCCGGAGTGTGTATGGGAGATTGTCAGGCCTGACGTTGTTCTAAATTGCTTCAGAGCAGCTAAAATTATTACTTAGATTTCACCTGAGCTGCATTTTCCTCATTTGACTAGAGTGATGGGGGACATTCAGTGGGAATCTTGCATGCTTAACCACTTTATGAGGGATTTTCCAGCATCAGGCCAAGGATTAAGTTGTTTTTTTTTTTTGTTGTCGTTTTTTTTTTTTTTTTTACTGATCTACTGTATCCGGTCCAGCTTCTGGTGCTTAAGCTGGTAATAGTGTGTTTGTTTTAAGTATGTACATAGTGTAGCTGTTATTAGAGGATAATCAAGTTGTAGCCAGTTGTAGTAATTTTATTTTATTTTTTTAAGCAAGAGGAATTAATGTTTTCAAGGCTTCATAGACACCCTTCGACGTCTGCCAGTTAGTCACCAAGTCACACGTTTTACTCTAGGGAGGCAGCTTGTTGTGATCCACCCGACCTCTCTGGTAGTAGCAGGGGTGTGAGGGGGGGGGGGGGGGGGGGGGGGGGATTGATGGAAATCCCAGAATGGACCTAGTCGTGCTGCTGAGGTCTCTTAGGCCCCACAGCGTTCTCTGTTTGCCGCAGTTACCATATATCTACCCCAGAGCACTTGTCAGGTTCTGTTAGGACAGGCTCATATTACAAGATGCAAAATGTCACACTAAGTTTGCTGTTGCTGACAAATATTTCATGCGTGTATGCTTTAGGAAAGATGGAAATCAGATGCTGCAAAATTATAAATGTACCGTGTGTTTTGATGATTAGGATTTCAATTGAGAACCAATGAAAACTCTTCTCCTTGCCTTCAGCTTGCTTGCATCTGTGAAAACTAAGCCAGAGTTGTGCTGTTTACTCTAACAGTAAAACGAGTCCATATGCCGCTCTTGTGAAGCAGAGCAGATCCCTCATGAAATGCACTGTTTCTCCCTGCTGTAGTAACTGTACTTATTTAGCTCCAGTTCCTATAGCAGTATCCCCACTGCGCTGGCTGTTTTGTGAAGCACCGCTAATGGACGCGCTCTTACAATGTGCCTGTCAACTATCTGTATACAAAAGCACTACAGAGTCAAATTGCCATCGCTGGTGTAGTTTCAGATTGAGAGCAAAAATGATGTGCTGTCAAAACTTAGTAATGACACGCGGTCCCCCTCCTCTTTCTACCAGCTACTAAACCGGGATCACTGTGGCGAGCATTGTGCAGACTCTGCCAAATGGAGACATAACCTGCTCTTTTCTGTTTTTTTTACTGTAAAGAGGATTTACTGTACAAAAAACCAATAAAAGAGAAAATCCATCAGAGTAAGATTGAGCTGCATGAAGTGAGTTCAGGCAGCGGTGGTGATCGGCAGGGTCAAAGACGGGCCTGATGCAATGTTTACCCATCATCCAAAGTACTACTATTACAGAGCAGAAGTACATTTTGCTTTGTTTGTTTTATTCCTCTGTAGGGTAGAGCAACTGTAATTGATTTAGACCACTACCGAACTGACAAATGATCAAGTTATTTTCATAATGGATTAATACGTCAGATGCAGAAGTATCATCAGCGCCGTCTTGAAATATCAAAAGTAACAGCAGTAAGCAGCAGGGATGCCCTTATTATTGTGTTATATTGGTATGTAATGCTGGATTAATGCTGCCTCTTATTGATTTATGTTAATCAGCTTTGAAATGTTGCAAATTTTAAAAACATTTTTAAGTTGATCAGATTTTTAGTAACTAGTGATTCCAGCTGTCAAATTAATGTACTGCAGGGAAAAGATTGAAATGTAGTTGAGTAAAATTATAAAATGTAAATAGTCATTAAATGCATAAGTACCTCGAAACTGTACTTGAACAAATGCACTCTACCACTGGTGCTTGTTCCAAACAGGCGGCCCAAAAGGTGAGACAGTAAGTGTTTTCCTCAGCGAGCTCCTTTAAGAGAACACATGAAGATCAAGTGAGGCGCAGGAGAAATTGGAGAGCTGAAATTTCAGGGTTTCAAATTGGCTTCTTCTCCCAAAAACTAGATTTAACACCTTCACAGTAAAATGTTCTTCAGCGTTGGAGTTACTGTGACACAGCCGATAATCGGTGTCGGGTCAACTCCTTAGAGATGTAATCACAGTCCGCCCGCACATTTCAGTTTGACAGTAACACCATAAGTGAAGAGCCTGTCTGTGAACTTCAAGACAGCAGTAAGGACACAATGTGGGCATCACAGGGTCTCCACAGAAAATACGTTTGAAGACCTTTTTAATAGCACTCTAAATGTAATTTAAACTTGTGAAGGAAATAAACATCATAACTGTAAAAAAAAAGACTCTTTTTGAAGTAAACACATTTGATGTCAGTTCAAACTGAAAAGTAAGGCTGTGTTTAGTTGAGTTTAAAAAATCAAAAGCCCATTGTCCTTGATCTGATGAACAGTGAAAGAGCTGAGAAGCTGATGTTAAGAGAAATAGACTCATATTGCTATTTTTAATCTATACGACAGGGACCTCAGATATTTAATTTAATATGACTGAGACAAAAGCAGGAAAGCGCCACATTTTAATGCCTCAAACAAGACACTCTCTTTTTTTTTTCATTTTTTGCATGAAAAGATTACACAGGTAATAAATTGATTCAGCAGATGTGAATATTTGCTGGTTAACTTTTATGTTAATCGACTCATAAATGCCGTACAGGCTCCAACCTGTAGTAAAAATGATACCATGCATTTGGTGGACATATTTTTAGCTTGTAAATGCTTTAAGATGGATTTAAACATTAGGCCGTGCCACTGGGTTTTTATATTTGAATCACAATCGATGAGAGCAGTGACGCGCTGATCTAAAACCTGAGATGACTGCATTTAACATGAAGCCAGTTGCTGTCTAAATCATAACTGTCCTCTCATTTAGAGGTTTTTTTTTTTTTTGAAGAACACTGGATTTTATTTATCTCTGTAAAAAAGGATTGGCTTTTTTATAGACCTCCTTGTGCTAAATAAACTTAATTGTCGCTAAGGAGATGTGCCATAGTTAGCCTGGTGTGTTTCTAATGGGAGCTTATATCTCAGCGCTCTGTGTTTGTGTTTCAAGGGTTTTCAAGAAAACCCTCCATATGAGTTAAAGACATATCAAATGAATGGAAAATTACTATTAGGCTGCCTAAGTGCCTCATTTTTTATGCTACAAGAACTTAAATGATTGGGGGTGTGTTTAATATCTTTTAAGGCTTTAGATGATCTGAAGTCTACCACTGAGAGTAATCAGAGTGTGTGTTCTTCAAACTCATTAAAAAAAAGGTAGTTAAAGTGATCACGGCTGACATTTTGTTTTATGTTTAGCTACAGATTTCTGCTTGCCTTTTCAAGTCTCTTCTCTTTTTTTTCAGCTCCTTACTTAAATCTCTATTTGTGTCTCCCACTTTAAGCACAACACTGAAGTTGCGTTACGTCCACTCTGTCCTTTTGTATCTGTGTCTTTGCCATGGGTCAAGTTTGGAGGCTGCAGTGACTCTGTGCGTTGGCTGCAGCGTGGATTTAGACAGTGCTGCTGCTCTAGTTTTTTCCAGTCCAGATCTGTCTGAGTTAATAACGGTACAACTGCCAGAAAGACCACTTTACTGGTCATTCGGGCAGCGACATTAATGCTCTCTGTGTAGTCAAAATTTTGAGTGTTCAAGGTTCAGTGCCTCCCAGTTTCCACGGGATGCTGCAATGTTCAGTTTGTGTCTCAATTTGAGTGGGAAGATGAAAGGAAAAACTTCAGCGCTCGGTTTGTTAGGCTTTAATCCTTTCCCTTCCCCCTTCTTTCGCTCATGAACTCGGGCATCATCGCAGTGCTGTGACCTGAGAGGAGTGAGACATCGGCGCTAGACAAATGGGCCTTAGTTTATAGCCTCAAACTGATTTACACCCTGACATTGAGAAGTTAACATACCCTTGGAGAGTTAATCCCTAATGTTGTCTGGGTCAGTAAATAAACCGAAAGAGAAAAGCCAAATTGAAGGAGTTTGCAGAAAAAGCTCATTCGTGCTAATTATTTCTCTCCCACCCCTCCCTAGTTAAAAGCTTTCCCACCCCTCCAATCAATCGCCACTTTAGCGAGCAGGAAGGGTTGAAGGAAGTGTGAGCCTCATTAGCCTGATTGGGCCAATGTGGGAGATGGAGAGAGATGGACTGAATGAAGGAGTAAAAGAGAAAAGGAGTCAGCTTGATCCTCAGCACTTGGCCCATCAGAGCTTCTGTCAACAAGGCAAGTGCTGCATTCAAATGTGTTGGTTTGTTTTGTAGAGTTGGGGCTCCTAGTGGGATTTGGGTGGATCTGCTGATGGTATCTGTGGTGAATGGGAAGCAATTAATGATGTGTGCTGCTTGGAGTTTGTTAAGGTAAATATTGTCTGTGTCAAAAGTGAGCAGACTGGGGATTTTGCCTTTGTTTTTAATTTGATTGGAAGATTAAGATTAAGGGTTTGAAACCTAATGCAGGAAGAACGTAGACACACAGTTAGGCCCGTCAGGACAGAGACACATTTTTTTTTTGTAGTTTTGCCTTTGTACACCATCACAGTGGCTTTTAAATTAAAACAGTCAAAATGTGATTGAAGTGCAGAGCTTTAATTTAACTGTTTAGGAATTACTGCTGCTTTCATACACAGTTCCCTATTTTAAGAGGCTCAAAAATGATTTTAAATATTTGTAACCAAGTTTTTATTACTTGGCTAAAAATCCTTTGCAGTCAATGACTGTCTGAAGTCTAGAAACCATGGACACCACCAGATGCTGTGCTTCTTCTCTTTAGATCTTTTGCCAGACCTTTACCGCAGCTGCCATCAGTTGCTTGTATGTGGGACTCTCTGCATTCAGCTTTGCATTTAATACCTGAAAAGCTGCTCTTTTGGATTGAGATGGCTTTGCTGTCTGATCAGTTTTGCAGCAACTGCCTGAATCTAAGCAGAGCATACAGCCCGACACACTTCAGAGTTCATCCTGCTGTTTCTAACAGTGATCACATCATCAATAAACAGTGTTGACCCGGTTCCACTGGCAGCCATAAAACTACCCCCTTGTAGTGATGTAGTCATGTAGTTCTTGGTTTCATCTGCCCCAAGAATTTTTGTCCCCCAGAACTGTGCAGACTCTTTTCGATGTTTCTCGGTAAAGTCTAATCTGGACTTTTTGTTACTTTTGTTTAAACTGCAGTAAACTAATTTTGTTTTATTCAAAGGCTGCATTTAAATACCAGGCAGTTTGGTGCAGGGTGAATTGGTTAGTTAGCAGTATTGGGATAACAGTGAAGCACTATTATAGACTGGTTATATCAAGGGTTATATACTGTTTTGTAAGGTATTTAAGTTAATGATGCTGATTAGATTCACTGTTTGAATTCTACCTTTTTATAGTGTCTAGAGGTTAGACATCAGCTGCTCACATCACATATTATCCTGTTAAAATAACAATGACTGTCAGGGTAGCAGCACAAGTCAGCTGATAACAGTCTGTACACAAAGAAAAATCTATTTGGGTTCACAGCACAAATTACTGTGTGATTTATTTCTGAGTTAGACCTTGCCTTAAGGTGTAGTTACACTTTAAACTACAAATTTCTGCTCTATGAGTGTAGAGTCTCCTTCAGATTCTTGGTCAGATCCATACCTTGCCAGCACATTGTTTGACAAAACAATGTGATGGCCAAAACTCTGACTAATGTGTGACATCTTGGCATCTGTATCCATTGTTTAGATACATTTTGTGTCCTGAACACACAGTTTTGGCAATAAGTAATCGTAACTAATTAAACCATAAAAAATTTAATCAAAGAGGAGAAAAGGGAAATAAATCATGTCCATGTGTTATTTATGAACTGTCTAATACCAAGAAACTTCATCAGAAGTATGCGGTTGTGGTTTAATCAGATCTGATTGACACCACATTTTTCCAGGGCAAAACAAACAGCACAGAGATCTCTCAGGGGAAGGAGGGAGGCTTTCAGGGCATTTGAAGCCTTCATGTAGTCATATTAAAGGAGGCAGACGCTGTGCATTTTTATTAAACTCATATGCCGGGATGACTCACACGTCGTGCTTTAATTGGCCTTTCTGGACAGCCGGAACCTGCAACATTTTCAGACCTGCTTTCAGTTTTGCTCAAAGACCCTTTCAATATTCTTTTTGAGACGGTTGCTTTCGAGTGTTTACATTAGCAGAGGAAAGCAGCATTACTCTGCACAATTAAACTGTTAGTAAGAAGGAAAAGAGAATAGTAAAGATCTGCAGTGGGATGTAAGAAGTCTGTCTTTTCTGCAGCCAAGTGAGTTTTATTGCTCAGGACTCTCAGGAAAGACTTTAGCCTCTAATATGTGAAATCTTTCAAAAGTAATATTAAATTTATTACTGATCTCCTGACAGCTGACCAAAATGTTGCTAGAAATTTAAATGATCACTTATAGTTCTCTCTAGCAGCAATTCCAGTGACAATCCTGCTGGCAGAAATTTGATCTGATCTTAAAATTGCTTGTGAGCTCATTTGGGACAAAAAAAAGACCAAGGGTGAAACTGTCTACCTACCTTGTGCTTGAGGAAAGAAGAGACAAGGCTTTACCATTGTTAAGGGATTACTGCCTCTCAGCCCAGTGGCGTCCACTTCTATGCTGGTGCACCTCGTCCTTTGAGGCCAAATGGAAGAATATCGAGTTTTATTTATTTCCTTTCCAATCAAATCAGCGCTTGGTTATGTTGAAAATGATCAAGACATCTAGCCAGTGGGTCAACCTTTCACTGAAGATAGATGATATATGATATGATTGAACGTTTCCAGCTCCAAAATGAAGTTAAACTGAATCTTAGGCGTCCAGCAAACAATCCTGACTTCGCACCAGTGATGCAAGATTGCAGATTTAGGCAGTGAGCATGTTATGGCATTATCTGCACATGTAAGATTGTTAAAATCTGGGATTTTTAACGCAGATATTTTTAGTAACTTGTGTCAGACATATGGGCTTTAAAGGCCTCAATCCACATTAACTGCCACATATGATATAGATATTCATTGTCGCATGTAATACTAGTATACACTAATATAATATAATATAGTGAGACTACTGATTATGTGAAACAACGATAGGAGAAAGAACTGGGCACTGGAATATCTGTAGATAGGTGGCAAACTGCTTAAAAGACACACTCATCTTAAAACATATTCCTGGACTCGGAGAGACTTGCTGTTGGAAAAACTTCAAGTTAAAATCCAAACAAACTGGCCTGCTGGGTGAATATTGAAAAATACTGGCTGATTATACCCTCATATTTTGGATTTGTGCCTTTAATCCAACCTGGAAGGAAGTAGCAACAATCATCTCTAAAGGCTTGGGCTTTAAGGTTTGCTGAACTTTTACCGTTCTTTATCTTGGATGTACGCCAGATAGACTAAGCAATACTTTCTGAAGATCCCTCTGGCAACAAGCAAAAAGCCATTAAAAATTGATGGCTTCAGGAAAATTGCCCTACTGCCACATTGTTCGTCAATACTGTCAAACATACACATACCCTGAACCAGGCGACATATAATATATGAAGAATACAATATGTCGTCTGTGGAGGGAGAAATTGTGCTCTTTAAACCCTTGAAACAAACACATGTCGCGTTGGTGAGAAGCATGTTTTTTTTATTTACACATACAGTATTTATTTTAAAATATGCAATTTTGTATTGGCTTGTATTTCAAAAGTCTTTGTGGGCTAAATTCACTCAATCCATTCAGTGTTTTGCGCTCCATACTTAAATTAATTAGTAGAGTAAGGAAGTAATTGATCAGAAATCGTAGAACAGGGATAGCAAATATGGAAGATAAGAGATGACACACATAATCTCCTCAGAGACTTCTGAAAGTAACCCAGGGTCTCTTCTCAGTCGGACTTGCCTGGAAAACCTTCAAGGGGAGTCATCCTAACCAGATGACATCTCATTTGGCTCCCATCAACATGAAGAAACAGCCATTTCAAGCTCCCTCTATATGTCCATGATACTCACCCTGTAGTATGATTTGGATGTGTGTAGCCAGAAGCATGATGGTCAAGCGGTCATTCCTGTTATGCTTCTTTTAAGTCTGCTTGAGGCACGCTGCCTGGGCTACATGTGCAGTTGGTCAATTGTAAATTCTCTGCAGACGAGTCCACGTGGTCACAAAAATTGGCAAGTCTGCACCGACCCTCTTGCTCACCGACTGGTGACAAAATTTACATAACTCAGACCCTCGCGGACTCAGAGGAAAGTGTAATCAATGCCTTAGGCAGCCACCGTACTGAGTAAACACATTTCGGCGTCTTGTATCCATGACCTCACTCTTTCGATCATTACCCAGATCTTATGACCACAGGTGAGATTTTCATTATGGATGACTGATCGCGTACAGATCCATTGATAAGTACACAAGCACAACTTCTCTAAGCGTGTACAGTATTCTTATATTAAATGGTATTAAATCAGATTTTTAATTAAAGGTTTTAAAGTATTTTCTTTCTTGGGATGTTTTGAAAAAAGCATTCGAAGTAATTTTATATTTTTCAATTAGGATTATAGTAGTTTGTTACAGTCTTTGTATTTTATTTTTTGGATTTGTGATATGTCTGTTCTTCTCAGAGTCTTATAGAGGAAAGAAAAAGGAGTAGCAGGGACATTTAAATCCATTTAATGTCTCTTGGGGAGATTTTCAAGATTTAAAGCAGTGGAGTCACATATAAAAATCAGAAAAGTACTAACCCTGCACTGCTCCTGAAAAATATGGCACCATTGGATTATTTGGTCTCTGCTGCTACCAGCTCATCAGCTCCTTCTTGACCGCAGACTGGTAACATAGCAATAAATATTTCAGTATTTCACTGAGCGCTACAAAAGGGAGACAGTAGGTTAAGCGATTACATCAATACACTCTTCATATTTCCTTAATCAGAACAAATAAAGACATTAAATTGTGGAAGATATTAAGCAGCATACATTCTTAGGTTTTGTATTGTTCTTCCCCGGAAATGGCATTAATGTATATTTCTTTTTAGGGCTTTAAAATGCCTTAACAAGTCTTAAATTGGATTTTTAAAAGTGTACAGTCAGGCTGTGTAGGAATAATTGTTTGCATTCCTGGTTTTTCATGACTATAAAAGTGTTCACTTTGTTAAATATTGGAACCAGACTAGTAATCAGAGCGGCATTGTTGAGACTTTGCCTGTGCATCCAAATGTCTTGTCTTCTTGGGTACTAAGGTTAAATGCTTGAGCAGTTCCAAAAAACGCACCGTAATTATGACCACAATCACCTGATGAATATTGTGACTGAGTTTATCAACCTTAGATGACTGCCGTTTTCCATTTAGAGGTTCTCCATTAGTATTGAACCCTGTTTCACTGAAGCAGCTTTGCAAGTAATTTTTTACTCAAACCGAGACTCACAAGACTGAATGGGGGAAAAAAATTAGATATGGAAATTAAGAACACATTGGGGAAGATTATCCTCATTGTAGGCGGTGTTATTTGAATAATAAAGTATAATGCAGTCTGACAATACCCCTCCATTTTCTCTAATCTGTGTAATCATAGTTTAGTGAACAAAGTACAAAGCATGTATCATTGTAACCTCCAAAATGGGCTTTAAAGTAATCCTAAGTCCTGTTCCCTTCTCTTTCCACCAGCCAATACAAGGGGTCCTCATTGTCTGCTCATATGTCCTCATCACTGATGATGCTTTTGTCACATAATTACCAGCATGCACATTCAGAGAGTACAGGGAGTGCACACGGCACACACTGCACACAATTACCATCTTGTAATTGCGATCTATCAGGCGTTGTTGTGAAGCGGTGATGCACACGCTGTCGGCTGTGCTGCATTATCAGAGCTTAGGAAATGACAAGACTATTTATAGGGGCTCTTTATCCACTTATCCTGCTGTTGCCATTGTCCTCGGGTGCAACGGGCAGCCCTGGTTAAAGCTGGACTGACAGACGGGTTGGTCAGTTGGATACTGCGGGGCATAAGTGTGCAAAAGTTTGGACCCCATGGTGAAATGATGTATTGTGCTATTCAATTAAGTAATAAAGCACCCCCTGCAGGAAACTTGTTGGTCCTTAGCTGCATTATTAGGACTTCTCCTGACTCTTTAAACCCCCAAAACAACAAAAGAGCTAATATTTTATCATGACAGGCTCCTCTAAGCCACTCACTGAAGGTATAAAATCAGGCTAAATGATGTAATCTAAACAGGTTAAGGCTATAAAAAGATATTAAACTCTCCATTCTGCAATTCCCCTGTCTGAATTATAGTTTAGAAATGGCAGTGAAGGGGAAACCGTGGAAGTCAAAACATAGAAAACTTTAAGATAAAGATTTAAGATAAAACTGCACCTGAGCCGCTAGAGAAATGCCAAAATCAAACCCATGGAGAGCTAAGCATAACAGTGCACAGTTTATCGGGTTGGGTTGTATGACAAGCAGAGGCACAGGAAATACTGACAGGGCCAAATATCATGAATTGAGTCAACAAAGAGGTTGATTTCTGCAACAGGGCAATGATCCAAAGCAGAGCTCAAAATCCACCTTGAACTACTTACAAGAAACATAAGCTGAATCTTTTGGAGCATCCCTCTGAGTGTCTGACCTGCACATCACTGAAGATCTGAAAATCAGTTGGGAGACCTTGGAAATGCTGTGTGTGCAAGGGTGCCTAAAAATATCTCAGAACTTGAAGAGATCTGCATGGTAGAGTGGGCGAAATTTCCCAAATCAGGAAAAGAAGGACTCTTATCTGCTACAAAATGTGTCTGAAGGCTGTGATAGCTGCCAGCGAGATACAAATAGCTTCCTTCCAAGTCATTAACATTTGAAGGAAGGCTAATATTTTAACAATTTCTGTATTTTCAGCACTTTTCTTTACTACTTTAAACTTATAAATTAATTGTTGCTGATTTACTGGACTTGTGTACAAGCAACAGATTTATTGAGCTTTTAAACAGGCAATTTGTTCAACTGTTGCAGTTTTATCTTAATTATTTCAATTAAGGCATAATATTTTGTTTTGTAAGGCCCCCGGCACACATCTGCTTTCAGAGCACGAGCCAGGATATTTCTGTGGTCAATTTACTTTCAACACACCAGTGATCCAATAATTAAAAAAAGGGAAATATTTATCCATATAATTAAATGTGATGTTTGCCACCTCATGTAAAGCAAACTGAGAGGAAATTGTCAGTTGATATGCTTTTCAAGAAAAAAAAAAAAAAGGGATAAAAAGATGTGAAGGACACTGTGATGTATTGGAAGGACACTTGAATCACAATAACACTGAAGTGCTCAGAAGATTTATTACACCCTTTACTTCTTGTGTCTTCTCCAGGATCAACAACCTATAACCATTTCGTGGTCTGCACACTCATGAGAAAGCCAGTTATGTGTATGCATGAGTGTGCTGTTAATGTTTTCACATTATTGTGTTCAGATATGTTTATGTAATGGTGAGGTTCGGGCTCTGGGGAGGCCATTGTGTGTTTGTTCTATCCAGGTATGCGTTTACAGCATTGGTTGGAGTGTGTTTGGGATTACTGTCATCCTGAAACGCTGTTGTCATTCAAACTTTTTGCAGTTGGTACTGCATGGTGGATCAAAATCTGATGGTACTTTTCCTGCATTCATAATACATTCAGTTTTGACAAGATCGCCAACACCACTGGCTGAAATACAGCCACAAACTGTGTTTCATCTCCTGACCTCCTCTGTACATATTAATGATTTGATCCAATCATTATTTGCAACTCTGCTAAAAAATCTTTTCCTGCTCTGCACAAGTTAAGCTCTTATATGTTAGTACTGTAATCCTAAACAAAACAACTAAGGACACAACTTTACCCCTGACATTAGTAAATAAGTACTTAGAAATCCTTGGCTTGTTAAAAACCTCTACATGCTGCATTAATCTTTCTTTCTTTTTTTATGTGACCTGAGATTGCTATGTCCCTTCAAAATAAAAGCAGTTGTAAGAGTAGTATGTGAGGTTTATTAAAGCATGTTTGGTGTTTCTGAGAATGGACAAACTGCATGATGTATCCGATCATGGCTGCAGTGATAGAGCACTTCTTCACTTCTATGAAATGTGAGACACATATATGAACTTGATAGACATCCCATTTGTAGTCCAAAGGATTTAATATGATGTTGGTCCACCCTTTGCAGTTGTAACATTTTCCACAAGGTTTCACAAGCAGATTTGTGAGGTCAGACACTGATGTTGGACAAGAAGACCTGGCTCACAGTCACTGCTCTAATTCATCCCAGAGGTGTTCTATCGGTTTGAGGTCAGGACTTTGTGCAGGCCAGTTAAGTTCTTCTACACCAAACTGGCTCAACCATGTCTTTATGAACCTTGCGTTGTGCACTGGTTTGCAGTCATGTTAGAACAGGAAGTACCATCCCCAAACTGTTCCCACAAAGTTGGGATCACAAAATTGTCCAACATGTCTTGGTATGTTGAGGCATTAAGAGTTCCTTTCCTTGGAACTAAGGGGCTGAGCCCAACTCCTGAAAAACATTCCCACATCATAATCTCCCCTCCACCAAACTTTACTCTTGGCACAGTGCAGTCAGACAAGGACTGTTCTCCTGCCAACCGCCAAACCCAGACTCGTCCATCGGATTGCCAGACAGAGAAGTGTGATTTGTCACTGCAGAGAACATTTCTTCACTGCTCTAATGGTGGCATGCTTTACAACACTATATCCAATGCTTTGCATTGTGCTTGGTAAGGCCTGGATACAGCTGCTCGGCCATGGGAATCTATTCCATGAAGCTTTGTGTGCTTCTTAAACTAATTTGAAGGCTGCATGAAGTTTGAAGATCTCTCCGCAGAGAGCTGACGACCTCTGCACACTATGCTCCTCAGCATCCACTGACCATTCTCATTTTACTTGGCCTACCACTTTGCTGATGAGTTACTGTTGTTCCCAATCACTTTCACTTTGTTATAATACCACCAAAGGTTGACTGTAGAATATTTAGTTGCGAGGAATTTTCACGACTGGACTTGTTGCAAAGGTGGCATCCTATCATGCTGATATGCATGAGCGACCCATTCTTTCAGAAATGTTTGTAGAAGCAGCCTGCATAACTAAGTGCTGTATTTTATACACCTGTGACCATGGAAGTGACTGGAACACCTGAATTCAATGATTTGGATGAGTGAATACTTTTGGCAATATAGTGTATCATAATCCAGCCTGTGTTATCTTTTTATTACCAGACAGCATTTTTTTTGTATAGAGCAGTGTTGACAGAAAGCAACATGCAACAATGCCCTTGATGCATCTGTTGCATATAAATGATTGCAACTTTTCAAGGCTACTTAATCTGCAGGTTTCTATCTAATTTTATTGTTAATCAGCAGTTGAAGTCTGAATTAAGGCTGTCTAAGTTAGCTCTTACACTGTGCATGGCTGCTGTCATTCTGTGAAGCCTCACTGCTTACACAATGAACACAGCAGAGAGAGAGCAGGTGCTGTGCCAGGAGTGCAAGATGTCATTGTAAAGCAGTATGATACTGTACATGGAGTTTTTGCAGTGCCTTAAAAAAAGAACAGCTGAAGGGGCATTGAAAGTGGCTAAATGTAGTGACAAAGTGACCTCAGTGAGGTGAACGGAAGTTTGA
Organism: Pelmatolapia mariae; assembly: GCF_036321145.2. Taxonomy (NCBI): domain Eukaryota; kingdom Metazoa; phylum Chordata; class Actinopteri; order Cichliformes; family Cichlidae; genus Pelmatolapia; species Pelmatolapia mariae. The sequence continues at coordinate 24,481,688 of NC_086228.1, forward strand.
GAGAGAGAGAAAGAGAGATGTTGCACAAGCTGAGATCAGTTACAGTTCCTCATTTAACAACCCCCCCCCCCCCCCCCCCCCCAACATATCCAAATCTTAAAATTCAACAACAGACAAATATCTAAATAGTTGAATATTTGGGTAGAGCCCCAGTACGCTTTTAATTTTTCACCTATCCATGCTGAGCTGAGCGATTTCTCCTCAATTGCAATTTCATTATTTTGCTAAATATTTGCTGTTGTCTTAGCGCAGCATTAAATAATGCAGGTTTGAACTGGGCAGTTACCTTTTAAATGAATGAAAAGTTCAGCTGCACATTGTGTGCTACACCTCTGGAATGATCACAATTCACTGTGTGGCATTTTCAACTAAGTAATGAATAATTTACTGTGCTCCAGGAATTCATTTATTTTTTGGCTGAGTTGTGTCTGCCTCTGCTGAAGAAAGGCCGAGAGCCAGTACTCCAGAGAAATCACAAGTTGCCATAACTACAAGTGCTGAGGTCTCTGTGTAGTCCAGAGTGTAGCCCCAGAGAGGTGGGCAGTAAGCCGACCATGAATGACGGCTGAGAGCTGTGGAAGACCACATCCAGCAGGAGCCGGCTGCCTGAAGCGCCCTTTAGCCAGAGTTGTTCCTCTGCAGTGTTTGCTCGTGTGGGTTGAATGCCTGATGGGTTATCGTACGAGGAAAAGAAAGCTATCAATTATTCACTTAATGTCAGCCTGGGATAGATAATGAGGCAAATCGCATGACGACTACTTAAGGTTGACTTTAATTCTCTAGTTCTCTTGAATTTAGATGCTCTTTTTCTCCTGAAAGCAAGGTTACAAAACAATCCTGTGTTTTAGGGGCTCATAATTAAGCTAAACTAAAAGATAACACGCACAGTGATGGGAAATTGAATAGAAGACAATTGCTGTACAAGGACAATTTGGTTATCTTTTTGCACATGCTTTGAGCGTAGTTACAGCTGAACTTTGCTTGGAAGACTTCTTTTTTTGTACTCCTTCTCACTAGTGGGGCTTTGCAGTAGCACCAAAGTGTCTCTCTCTGATAGACAGCCTAATTCATACAGTTGGTGTTTTCATAATCCCCCAGAGGCTGTCTTGGTGTGCTCTCTGTCTTGTTTATTCCACTGATGTCCTCTCCACCCACTGCTACCAAAGAAGCCAGACCACTGCAGCCTAATGTCTGGCTGTTGTTGTTGTTGTTATAGCTCTTCATCCCTCTGAGGTATCTCATTGGTTTCTAGGAGTGTGTCGGTATAAAAGATACACACGAGTGTTTTTAATCTGGCCCCCTGGGATCACTGGTCCCTTGTCAATTCAGGCTATACAAATGTGTGTCCAATAATGAGAACCTTTAAAATTGATTTAAAACTGCTGTGTTTGTCATGAGTTGGTGTTTGTAAATCTGTGCACGTCTGTTGAGAGTTGTTTTCATATCCTGCAAAGATTTGAGGAAGGCAAGGTCTCGAGAGAGTTTTTGCTTAATGAACAAAAAGTAAAATGGCTTTGTTAAAAAAAATCACACTAAGTGGGGAAAGGTGCTGTTTGGAGTCAAGCTGCAAATGAATAAGAGTGAAAAGGAAAAACTAAAATCCAATCTTCAGGAAAAAGAGCCTTTCACGTTACGGTCACCAACATGTTTTTACTGGAATCATAACTCAAGACCTGATTTGAATTTCTTTCAATAAAAAAACATATATTTTTTTATGTTTGTTTGTTGCTTGTTTGCTGTATACTAAAGCATTTTCATTCCAGTGTGTGAAATAGTTCTACTCTGTCAGGTACACATGGTGTCCTTGGGCTTTAGGGCCTTGACACATCAGTCACAGTAATATTGGACGCTGAAAGGCTGGTTAAAGAGCCAAGTCCACGGTCCACGTGTAACTGAATTACATGGACATGAAAAACAAGGATTTACAGAATAACAAATAATTAAATAACCACCGACACTGAGCTAGAGTATTGCTCAAAAGTCTTGAGCCATCTGTTTCTTTATATTTGGCTTCAAAGAAGCTGCAATTTCTTATATTTTTAAAGCGATATTCAGTAATAGTTCCTCGGGGTGTCTGAAGCTCTTTAAAAGTTTGTGTTTGGAAATTGGCTACATTTTTACTCATTTTCCATCCAGTCCTTATACCTGATCATTGTTTAAGCCACTTAACATTGACCTATGAATCATTCAAGCATAAATAAGGCGCCTAACTCAATGTATGAAGCACTGTTGTCTTCACATGTCAACTAAGCAAAGAACCTATTTTATATTGTATCATTAGGCACTTACAAGCAGCCTGTCCCAAAAACAGATATTTTGTTCCCATTGCTTTAGTTGACTCTAAAAACAAATGTTAAAGGTAACACCATGTTACAGGCATAAAATAGTATTTTTGCACCAACAAGGTGATTCCTAAAGAGCTATTAGCTGAAAAACTGGCACTTCTCAGTCTGCCGTGTGGTCTGCATTTCTGTATCTGCTTCACTCATTTAGAGTTGGTTCTGTCTTTTACACCAAAATGATAGGTAACAGATTTTTTTTTCATATAAACTCAACTTAAAGTGAATGATGATATTCCTCTGTAACTGCTGGTTTTTAATAATTTCAACATATAAACTTAAAAGATGATGAATTGTAAATCTCTAACCAGAAATAAAGGTAAAGCATCAAATATTAAACCGCATGTCTGGAACAACAACTCTTTTCAGGCCATGGAAATTGGAAAAGTAGAGGGCAAAAGAAGAAGTTGCAGGATTAAAAAAAAAAAAAAAATAGCAGAAATTCATGTCCTAAGGAAGAAATCCAGCAGAGACCCAAGAGATGATAAGTGGACTGGTTCTCATGGTGCTTTAAATAACATGTCTCATTTGCACAAGCACTTTTTTCTTATAGATAAATGCTATCTAACTATTCTATCTAACATTCATTAGTAGGTAACCTGCTCTACCCTGATGAACTGGTCTGCAAATCAGTGGAAAAATTTCAATTTTGAATTCTTCACTCAAAGAATTCAAAATTGAAATTTTTGGTTCCGATACAAGCATCTATAAAACATGGTGGAGGCTTTGTCATGCTTTTGGCTGCATTGCAGACAGTGGTGTTGGGGATCTGATTTTGATCCACCCTGCAGTACCAACTTGAATTAATTTGACTGACAACAGTTTCATTTTTCGGCATGAGAATGATCTCAAACACGGTGCCAATTCAATAAAAGCTTGCGTGGATAGAAAAACACAAAGTGGAGCACGATCGGTCATTGATTAGCCTCCCCGAAGCCTGGACCTCAACGTTATTGAAGCTGTGTGGGATCATCTTGACAGAGAAAATGTTTGTTTCAAGAAACTGCTGTACCCATTTTCCATTTCCATTTCTATAAAGAACTGAGGGCCGACTCAAGACTTTTACACAGTGCTGTATTTTTCTGAAACGTCACACTCAGCTTGATCTGGAAGTAGCTCCTGCTGCAGCTGGTGAAGCTGTGGCTGGATCTGCGTGCCATAACAACATTATTATGAGATCAAACATACTGAAATGTGCCAGTTCTGATATGTTCACACTCAAAGCTTAAAGCATTAGGCACAAAAACTGGCAGAACACCCTAAAATACACAAGTTAGATTACCATTTTTTGATGATATGCTTTACTGGTTGTGGAGCTGTGATAACAAAATGCAGGGTCTTTGACATGGTGTCATTTAGTTTGGCTCTAGCTCAGAGTGAAAGTTCACTGAATTTTAAGGTTATTTGTCTGTTGATGCCGTGCCTTTTTTTGTATGAAAGTAACTCTGGCAATGACCAATGAGAATCTGGTCAGATGGAGAGCATATAAAGCGAAAAAAAAAAATAGCTGTCTGTTGTCCCAGAAATCGTGGCGCTAATTTGGCTTAACAATGAGCCCCTTCACAAATTAAATGCATGCTAAAAAATGACACCTACCTTGTGTGTTTAAGTGCAATACCAAGAGGTCATTTATAAGCATTTGTATGTGATGAGTTAGAAGTAATGGGGCAGTTTGACTGTTGCCGTAAAGACAGTGCATAATGGCACCGATGCTAAAGGACACCTTGTGCATATCTGTGAAACGCCAGCGGCTTTGACAACACAGCAGTATTTGAGGTCCTCTCATGTTTATATGTTGCATCTGCTCATGTTTTTCTCTGCCGTGTCCTTGACTGCTGCAAAGTCTGTTTGCAGACTGAAAGAAAATGTAAACTTACACATTCACCCGTGCAGACCCTTTTCTTTTCTCAGCTCTGCCTCAGTATTTGTAGAAACATTTGCATTCAAACTATCTGTGCCAAAAAGATTATGTTGTGGATTTGATTCGGTTGACTGTGCATGCATACATGCATTTCCTCAAATGCATGCATCGAGAGGAATACAGTGACCTTTTCACTAAATAAGCTTATAAATGCACGCAAACACTGGAAGATAACTCGCGTTGCGGCTTTAAATCATCCGTGGCAGCACTGTTGTGAAGAAAATACTGAGCACGGAGTTTAAAATGCAACCGACCATTTTACTGCACATCAGTGAGTTGAGCCTGTTTGTTAAAGGAATAGAGGTCGCATAGTCAGAAATTAATTCAAATGAGAGGAATCGAAACTCAACACACTGCTGTTGTGCTTCTATGTACAAACCTTAACACGTGTTATATATATCTAACACATCTTAATAATTTAAAGCACAGTTTATTCTCGCAAAGTAATTACTTTTGGACAGATGTACTAGTTGTTGTAACTTAATGGAAGCCTTCACTTTGATCCGATTTGTTACAGTGCAAGAATAAATTTAGCCCAAACAGATGCTTACCCCCAGTCTTGGAGTATACATCTTTTTCTTGGGTGTAATGTGAGTTAGGATAATTAAGCTGCAGGACTTGACGTTAGATAATGGACCGCGGCAGTGAAAGGCGTCCATAATGACTGATGAGAACTCGGGCCATTGTTGTTAAGAGCGTGGACGCCAAGATGCAGCCGCACACCGCCAGACGTATAATCACAGATCCTGTAGATAGTCATATGAAGTCATCAGCGCACGGCAAACCATTTCTGTCTACAGTATTTTTCTTTCAGACTCCCTCCTTCTCAAACACCCATCACAAGCAGTTACTCTAAGATGGACACTTATACACTCCCCCGTTCGTTATATTGATCCATGCTTACACAAGCATTAGCACTCACTTAGAATGAGAGGCATGTCTTCACCCAAACTCAGGAGCACCGAGCACAAACACATCCATACAAATGGACGCAGCCGAGTTTCTCGTGTCACTCTGTGAAATACACACTTGAACTTGTCAGGATAAAAACATGCGTCCTTCCAAATGGAATCGGAGCGCATAGATGCTGATGTATTCATCCAGTGTGTGTGATTTAACGAGGCCTGCTCCGTCTCGTCATAAATCACATTAATAATCTGAGCTTCCCATTGATTTTTAGTTTTTAAGCCCTCCCCCCACCCACCCTGGTGTATTATTTGACATCTCCAGCCTTTCCTTCTGGTTTGATGAACTCCACTCAGACGCACACACACACACACACACAGAACTCACGAATCCGCTCTTCCTTTTAGAAGTCTTTATTCATCTGCGTAGAAAAAAAGACGACAGACCAATAAATGGAATAGCGTTTTGCACCCTTTTTTTATGTTTATACATAAGAGTGTTTTCATTATCACATCTGAGGGTGACACTTTTAAAGGAAAAGGATCTCTACACAGAATGAAAGGAAGCTTCAGTGCTCTTAAAAAAATTAAAAAAAAAAAATAAAACAAATGCAAAAAAAAAAAAAAAAACCCCTAAAAAACCCACACCGGAGCTCTTCCAATATTACTGGTACACTGTAACACAGGTTGAAAAAGAGAAAGAGAGCTACTCAAAGTAAGACTTGGGTTTCAACACTTACAGGCTCTATCTAAATCACCCCTCCCGACTCTCCCCCTTTATTTTTCTCTCTCTACCTTCTCCTCTTCCTCTTCCTGTTAATCTCTGGCTGTATTTTATTAGCGTCTTCCTTGATGTTCCTCCTCCCTTAAAGTACATTAGTGTGGTCAGTGAGAGGCGGTCAGAAAGCAGGGGGTCGCTCGTTTCCCTGTGGTTGTCTTTGAGTTGAATTGCACAGTGTAGCGGTCAGGCTGTGATCCCAGTCACCAGAACATAGTGTCTATGCTGTGCTAAGGCCTATAAAACCACACGACCTGAGTCAACTTATACGTTTCACCTCCCAGAATGCACTAGATCAGGTGTGATTATACTAGTATTTTTAGTTTCTCCAATTCAGCTAATCTTTATTATAATACAAGTAAATAAATTGCCTTTGTATATGAGAGTGATTTAAATTAACTGATTGAAGAGGACCTATTATGCGCTTCCCTATTTTCTGTCTATCATTTCAAACATGGGCCTTAAAAAAACAAACTTCAAATTGCTATGTTATTTTTTTTTTCTACTCTTCGATCTGTTCATGTCAAAAAAGAGGCGATCTCTATAATATGGTCATCACAAGCACACAGCTCTAGTTGTGAGCACAGCACTCCCACCAGTCTGCTGTTCAAACCCTCTGAGGGGCACAGGAAAGGGAGCTGAAGTGGCTCGTCTCAGACAGTGGGTGAACTGAGGGGCTGCACCGAGATAAATGACGGTAATTTTGGATTGTAATTCATGCAAAGCAACTCTAGTGCTCGAAGAATAAAAATATGAGGCTGGAAATGAGCAGAATAGGTCCACTTGAATCATCTGGTCCATACAGCGTGAGGCAATTGTGGAAAAACGTCTGTCTTAGATTCCTGCACCCTGGGGTAATGTCTTTGAACTGCTTGGTTCATTTAACTAACAGTAAAAAGAGATAAAGATTTTCAATTTACTGAGTAATAAGACTGAGAAAAACTGCAAATACTTAAAATTGGGAAGCTGCAACAGGGAAACATTTGGCATTTGTTTACACAGAGGAATAAAATATTTTAATTTTTATTATTGAGAGTTTTACAGTTTGGTCAGGTGTTTTTAACTGATTCCTGATTCCTGTCTGGTATTTTTGCTGTAGTCAATCAATATATTGTAAGACACTAATAGATTTCTTTATATACAAATCTTTCTACTCTCCTTTTAAATAAACACCGAGAAAAATATTTTTCCCCCCGCTGTAGTCGAATAGATTTGTTAAGAGTGGATTTTAACAAAGAGTAATCAGACCAGTGCCGTTCCAACTTCCACCAAAAAAAGTGTCAGCTGCTAAAACTTATTTTTAATTAAGAAGGTTTAGCCATCCTCTAGAAGATAATGGGTTACTATAATAAGATGTGTGATTAGGATTCTTTCACTTCATTTGCAAAGATAATTTAATAATGACACCAGACCACAATAAAAACTGGGTACATGCAGTGCTGAAATTCCAAGATGAAGTTTTTTTTTCTTCTTTTTATTTTTTACAATAATAGTCGTTCTTGTCAGGCTTGTCTGTTGTCCTGTGGTCTTGGCAATCAGTGTATTTTTTACTCAGATTGTCTCGCCGTGCTTCTTGTCCTTGTTGTTGTCCTACCGATGTTTTTAAAATCCTGAAATGTGCTGTTTATTAAAAAGAAAAAGATACACGAGGTGAAAGGTAACTACCAAGAAATGTTAAATTCATCTTTGAATTTCAATGATCACAGGCACCTGAAAACAGTCCTTGAAAGAAGCATGCACTCTGTTATCACTCGGCATGTGCTGAGTGCAGTGGGTACACTGTGGGCAAAAACTTCATTCTTTTTTTTCTTTCTTTTTTTTGGACTATGATGTCACATTATTCCAGTTGTCAACCCTCTTCTTTAACCACCCACTCCCTTCTTGATCCCCCATCTTTTTTTCCCTTTGTGTGCTTTTTTACCTCCTGCTGCTGCATTTGTCACACGCCCTTTTTTCCACTTAGCTCCCCTTTTCTGTCCTCGCTCTCTGCCTGAAGCCAACACACCTCTCTCTGCGTCTACATCCCCCCAACACAACTCCGCACCCTCTTTTTTTTTTCTCATCTCCTTTGATGTTTTCTCCATCCATACATCCATCCATCCATCTATCCATCACCCCCCGCCCAAACACATGCTCTCTCTCTCACTCTCATTAGTCTCCTCGTGCTGTGGTTTGTGTCTCTCGTCTCTGTCAGAACTGTTATCACTGCTGTCAGCTCCCTTGGCGAGAACAAAGTCGTCCTCTGCTCACAGCACCACAAAAGACACAAGAGAAATAAAAGGAAAGAGCCTCAGCTGAAGAAAAAAAAAGAGGCGGAAAGGAGGAAAAAATTAAAAAGGAGGGGAGTAAACCAGAGGAAAGGAAGGGGCTTGGAACACATCTTTTCATGTCAACCATGATGCATTGTCATCTGTGGGTTATAACAACCATTGATTTCTTCCTCTGTCATCCCTTTTATCTATACAGCACAAAGCTTACAGTTGGTTGGAAGATTTGAGACCTATCTCTATACACATCAAGTGCCTTTTCCCCATATTATAAATATATCTCCTTCTAAATCAGCTAAGCCTAGTATATCAACCTCAAATAATTTACTGTGTATTATCATTAGCTGAGAAGAACAGTAGGTTTGAAAGACACTGAGATATCCAAAAGAGAAACTGTAACCATTTATAAGAAGCGCTGAAAGAAGGGCCTACTATAAATTGTATTTATACAGTAGAAGAGTATAGTAGGACTTACACTTCTGTCACTCTAGCAATTGTCCAATTAACATAGCAGAAATTCTCTACTTAACAAACCAATCAGAATTGAACCAGCAGAGGCACAGAGGGTACTTTGGAAACCAAGGACAAAATAACCACTAGCCAACAGGGCTTTCGTGGCTCAGGGAGTGCGTCCCTGTATCATCACGTGTAGGCATAATCTATGTCAGGGATGCCACCCTCTCTGTAGCCACGGTTGGTGCCATATGTAACACGATGGTGGCTGGTTTGGCTGAGGATGGTGCCATTTAGGCTGCCAGCTCCGTGACTGCTCCGGTAGGTCCCGTTAGCTTGGGAGGAAGAGGAGGAGGAGGAGGGGAAAATGGTGTGGATGTAGGTGACATCCTCCAGCTTAGGCTGAACAGGCTGATGGGCCATAGCTGTCATCTGAAACCCTGCAGGAGGGGCCCTGATCTCTAAGATGGAAGTGTCTTTCTTGGTGCCTGACTCTACATAGTCATCATAATGTTTTCCTCCCCGGCCCCTGTTGTATGAGCCCGAGTCCCCGGATATGTAACCTGATCTCTGTCCATACCAGCAGAAGATGCCAAAGATTAACAGAAGGCTCACTAATGCTGTGGCACCCCCAATAATCCCAGCCAGTGGCAGGGCTGTTAATTCTGAGTCTCGTCCCTTTTTATCTGAGCCCTCTTCTCCTGAGTGTGCCAGAGCATCTCCAGTCTCTATCTGTGCACAGGCCGGGGCTGAGTCTTTACTGTCCATGTCCGTGCTGACAGCTCGAGACGAACCCATGCTGGGGCTCCCAAAGGAAGTTTCCTGTCGTAATGGCAGCAGGCAGATGAGGTAATGGGAACGTGGGGTGAGCTGGGTTAGAAGATACTGCCTCCTTTCTCCAGGTACCAAAGTCTCTGTTATTGAACCGAGAGCTGCACTGCTGCCCAGCCTCAGCCACGACAGGCGGAAGGAGGGTGCCGGCTCTGGACAAAGCCAACTCACCAGCACGCTGTCTGAAGAGAGAGGTTTTACAGTCAGCTCCAGTGCCTCTCCAGATACGTGCCCTCCTTCACCTGGGGGCAGAGGCATAACTAGGCCTGGCCGCTTAGCTCGCAGGGTGAAAAGAGAACCCTGTGTGGGGATGAGCAGAGAGGTAGTGGTGGTGCTGCCATGGGGGACTGAAGCCACTGCTTGACCCCCTCCAACACCATCTTCACCTCCTCCATCTTTGTCTGCTGGGTTCATCCCTATTCCAGTATTAGGAACAGGAGGAGGACCTTCACACTGCTCCATCAGAGAAGTTAGGTCTCTAAGGGCCTGACCCCTTACAGGCTCAGGCCCCTGACAGGTTAGACCCCTAACTGTAACCGCCGCCCCCCGACCGTGCAGCCAGGCATGGAGCCAGCGAAGGTTGCAGCCGCAGTACCAGGGGTTTCCTCGCAGCAGTAGCAGCTCCAGGCTTTCTGTGTCCTTAAAAAGTCCCCGGGGCAGAGTGGTCAGATTATTCCCCGACAGGTCCAGCCTCTGCAGCCGCCGCATCCCATCTAGCGCCCCCCTCGAGATGTGGGTCATTCCATTGTCTTGCAAATGGAGTCGCACAAGGTGAGCTGAAGGCAGGTTGGCAGGTGGAGACTGCAGAGCATTCCTGACCAGTGAAAGCTCAGTCAGGTTGGAAAGACGAGAAAAGGTGTCATCTGCTATGCGTGTGTTGGCCAGCAGGTTCCCGTCCAGGACCAAGCGTCTCAGGGAGGAGAGCCCACGGAAGGCATGAGTGGGGATGGTGCTGATTCTGTTGTCATCCAGTCGCAACTCTTCCAAGGATGTTGGCAGGCCTGCGGGGATGCTTGACAGGTGGTTCCGAGACAGAAACAGCAGTCGAAGCCGTGGGGTCCCAGAAAAGGCTCGGTCCTGGATGCTAACTGTGGATATGGAGTTATCATCCAGGTGTAAACGTTCTAGTAATGGTAACTTGGCAAGAGCCGACCGCGGTAACGTTCGTATATTATTATCCTGCAAATGGAGCTCCCGTAATGAAGGCGGGAGGTGTATAGGAAATTCATCCAACTGGTTGGCATACAGGTAAATCACTCGTATGGAAGTGCTGCGTTCCAGCGACGGTGGCAGCCCAGCGTTACTCAGGCGGTTGCTCTGTAAGTACAGGATGGCAGCCATTAACGGCAGCGGAGGAATAATGCTGAGACCACGGTCATTGCAGTAGACAAAACCCTCGTCGCAGCGGCACACCGAGGGGCAAACTATGCCCTCGTCTCCCTCTCCCGTCTCCATGGCAATTGCCGCTGCCGCCAGTTCCAGCACCTCAGCCAATAAGGTGAGGCACAGGAGGAGCAGGAAGAGCCAATCGCGGAGTTCTGCAACACTCTCAGCTGCCATGGTGGCGCACAGCTCCTGATAGGAGAGAAAATGGGAAACTGGATCAAAAACAAAGTACAGACACTGAAACCCAATGATTCTAAAATGAATGGAGAAAAAAAATTTCATTATATTCAAATAGGGAAGCAAAAAAGAAGGATGAGACAGAGCAAGATAGACCCCACAGCGAAACTCTATCTCCAAAATTACTCGACCAAAGTGCTGTGTTTTCTACCTGCTGATAAAAGTAAAGTCTCTTTAAATCTCTAAAGTGCAAAAGATTTGGGGATTGAATCATCAGATGCACTTATAAGAAGCTGCCCACTATTATATGGGTCAGAGCGACCAAGCAGAAGACAAACGCACATTTAGAGACAGAGTGTGATGAGGGGTGGATTGGCTGGACGAGGAAGATTACGAGAATCGGAGAAAGCAAAGGGACGACAGAAATGGAGAAAATTGGACAGTGACATTTGAAGGAAGGGAAAATAAGTGAAGAGGAGTTTTTTTTCTTCCACAGAGATTAACTGAAATGGAGTGAGTGACATGAAACTAAAATGGAGGCGAGATCGGGGAGGAGGAAATCAGATTAATTGCCCACAGTCCAGTTGATGGCTCAGAGAGTAGCAGAACTACTAAACTTGTTGTTATTGCCCTATATCTACCCCCTAAAATATATTTAAAAAAGAAAAAACTGAAGAGAATATAGAAGAAAAGCAGAGAAATTTAGGTTTCTTATTGTATACTCAGAAACACAATTTATCTATCCGAGGTCGTGACCAAAACACACACTGAGAAATTTGCTCACACAAATAAACAAACGTACTGAGCACAAAGCATTCACATACAGAAGTCTCAGTACAAGCTGACATGTATAATGCATGGTTTCACTCAGTTGTTATTGTTCGTGAAATTTCTATAAATTATTCAGGAAAGTGGTCCTGAAATCCCCAGAAATGTTTTAGTGAGATGTTTTACAGAGAAGCATTTTTCTGCAACATTAATAGGTTCCTTGGTCGATGTTTTATGACTTGTCTCCTTGCAAATCCTTGACACCAACATCAATAACATGAATTTACAATTCAGATAAAATGATCTCCGTACGTGCACATTCATGGCACACTATATTTAGATTATGAAAAATATACAGTGGTGAAAGTTGTGGAAATTGCATTGTGGCGTCCTCGTGTTTGAATCCTTTCTTTTGAGTAGCCCGAGGCTGGAAAATGTGCCCTGATGTGAAATGCCTGACATGATTTGACAGCACATTTGATAAACAAATCCTCTAAAGGCAAGTTTTTTTCCCCCTTTCTCCGCCCCTTCTGCGCATGCATGTTTGCGTGTGTGTGTTTGTATGTGAACTCTGTGCTACATGTAAAATTGCCCCTTGGCTGCAGTCAAAATCCATGCAAAGCAAACGAAAGATGGCAACAATAGTTGAGAGGCAAGGAGGGAGGGGTGGAGGCGAGGAGACAGATGGACAGTAGGACAGTCAGGAGGAGGAGGGGAGAGGGGGAAATGAGTTCCTGGCAGTGAAGACTGAAGTCACTATCAGCTGGAAAAAGAATAATGGCTCCAAATATTGGTTTGGTGTCATTTTTTCTATTCTGTGAGATGGATGTAAAAATAGCTGCATTTGTGTACCTGTACATGCTTGTGTGTGCGCCTCTGATGTGTGTGTGTGTGTGTGTGTGTTTGTGTATGAGAGAAAGATCTGTATCAACAACAACTAGCTCCTGTCTCAGCTCGACACCGGCAGCATTTGATATGTCAGGGTGAAAAAGAGTGTGTGCCACCTAATTCGACGTGGACCCAGACTTGATTTTTCTCTTTTCTTAATGGTATTTTTAGCTCAAATCTGACTATTTCTTTGCGTTCCCCGGCATGTGTGAGAGAGAAAAAGTAAGAAAGAGGGACACATACACACAAGAGGGACTGTCAAGGTAGGAGCTGAGACCATATTGGGATGCTCTATGAATATCAACTAGCATATGTTTCAGTGCCACACTATCCCTGCTTCCCTTTCATAAACATCCTCTTGGCACAAGCCGGCATGTGTGTTTCTTGCCCACATGCCAAGGTTTCCCATCGACACGTTCTTTTAATGATCCTGATTTTTCTCTCGTCTCTCTCCCCTCCCTGATCCATCCTCTCGCGCGCTCTCTCTCTCGCTGCATCTTTATCACGCCGTGTACCTCTCCAATCCGCCCACCTCTCCTTGATAATCTTTCATTATATCTGCTTTCAGGTTTGTTTACAGAAGTGTCCGTGCAGTCATCCTCCTCCTCTCCTCCCCTGTTTCTATCTCTCTCTAATCCTCTTTTATCGTTTCCTCTTCAGTCGTCCGTTGATTCCTGCACACTGAGATTGGATCAATCGGCTCTCTGCTTCCTCTCCTGTCCTCTCCTCCACATCAACTTAGTTTCTGTTTTTCATTTAGTTGCACCTCCCCCCCCCCCAAAAATCTCTTCCCCCTCCACCACTCCCGTCTCTTTCTTACTCCCTCTCTGCCTCGGCATTCTTGCCTCGGCATTCCCTTTCCGCTCCCTTGTGTTTTTTTGTTTTTGACCCCCCACTTCCCACAAACATTTTAATCATGTTCTGAAGTAAAGGAGCACAGAGCTGGTGTGTGTTTTCTAGTGTCTTCTTTCCTATCCTGTAGCTCAAAGCAAGATGTAAGTGTAGTGTTCCTCACTGTGATGAATGAAGTGTGTGCGTGTGTGTGTGTGAAAGGTCTGATCGACCCAGGATGTGATTGCCAAGGGCTTGCTCACCTGTTCAGTGTCTGTGCCTTTCACGCCCGCCGCAGCCTTGTTTTTCCTCTATCAAGGATTTGTGGAGGGGAGTATTAGTGTTTATATGGGTTATTGAGGATGTTGCTGTGGATCTCTGCGTGTTAGCACAATTTCACAGTCTCCTTCGAATCGTTCAGAAGTGTAGCCTCTTTCCTTCGGGCCGTTGAATCTTCCTCAGCTTGGGTGAATGATGATAGGGATGATGATAGCCTGTACTCCAGGGCTCCACAAGTAGCAACACCAGCATGGCTCAAAGCCGCCTCGGCATCCACATTTGTGTCTTCTTTGTGTGTGTGTGTGTCCTGCTGTCAAATTCTCTCTCTCTTGGTAAGGGGCTTTTAGGCCTGCCAACTCAAGTCATCTTCAGCAAGTGTCCAGAGGCCTAATTCTGAAACAGCCCCCCCCCCACACTCAAATGCTACAGTTGGGCAGACAGTCAGAAGATGGTTGCGGGCTCAAGGGTCCTTCTTCGAAGTCAAAAGCGACCCTGGTTACTCATGCAGGCAGTGGGTCATGCAAAAATAGTACTGTACCGTGCGGCACTTGCTTCAAATAGACAGGTAGTGGTTTTAATAGATGATCAAAATGAGAATAAGTACGCTTTTCACAGCTCAGAAAAATCCAACAAAGTGTCCTTGATCTGTTATTAGAGCTGTACTATAACAATTATTACAACATGCACTTCACGGTTCAGTGATAGTAATGAGCACTTTTTAAGGCAGTGATGGACAGGCTGGCCTCAGTAAGAGTACCGACTGTATGAGCAGGATTCAAGGGAAAAGCTCCTTTCTCCTTCTCCCTCAGTTTCAAGCACTCTCTCCTCTGTTAAATGTTTGATCACTTCCTTCTCAGTTCACACAGATCATCTTCAGCAAAGCCAGATGACAGCGTGTATTGTATACCGTCCGCTTTAAGGAGTGCTGTGATGGGCTGGCTCAGTGTGAAGAGTTGGTGGAAATGGAGAGCCTTTGTATCCTGAAGGTAGACTTCACTGGTGTCGACTTCAGCAGGACAGCTGGCTGAGTGTTAGTGAGCGCCGACCTGAAAAGAGACAGCAGGCAAGAGTAGTATTAGAGGCTTCATTTGGAGATGCATTTGAGCAACGAGGTAAAATCTGTCTGATACAATGGGCCATTTGTAACACATCAGACGCGAAAAGAGAGTGCACAACAAGGAGGATTAAAGGTCACTGATTCAGTTCACGACACTCTTTACAAATTTTGGATTACTGTATGCTGCTAATGGAACCAGAGACATTATAAGAGAGAGCCAGAGAGACGTGGCACAGATTTTGATGGAAGATCGCTCCAAAAGATGGATGGATGGACAGTGCTGTCTACAAGCCTTTGTTTCAAAATGTAACATGCAAATGCATGCACAACAAATGTAGCTGCATAAATACAGCTTAATCAAAATAAGTGAGCCGCGTGATAATGATGATGATGACACTTGCAGAAGTTATGCTAAAATATTTCAACATGTGCCAAAAACTAAGACTAAGTCTTCTGAAGTAACGTGTCTTAGAAGCTGCATAAAATACATTATGTCGTTGGCTTTGGGGCCAAGAGAGTCACTTTAAGTCATTCGTGTATCTACATTTTAACGAAAGCCTCTTAAGTTTGAGTCGGCTTGTAGTTTTTACTCTTATTTCAAGCTATGTTAAAAGGTTCATTTTCTTAACCGCTGGAGCTTGTCACAGCTGTTTTTGGGTGAGAGGTGGGGTAAAAACCACTCTATCACAGGACACAGAGAGACAGAAAACCATTCACACTTAGACACATGGCCAGTTTAAAATCACCAACCTTAAACTAATTTAAAGAAATGGATTCTGGTTAATAAAGGGAAATTGTTCTCATAAATCTGTTGTGGTAATGATCATAGAGTTTATTATATTTCCACAAAAAGAATATTTTAAATTTTGGCTTAATGCTTAATGTGCCGTAAATGAAACATCTTCTAATATATCTTCATTTGTTACACCTGTTTTGTGTAAATGATGCCACCATGTGCTGTTGAGTCTTAATGTTGGCACAATACAGAATCCTAAAAGGTACAGGCTAAATGATTATCCCCATCTGAATGGTTATACCTCTTAAAATTAAGTACCTCGTGAAAATACTTCCTGAAGGTCACCACTGCATATGCACAACACTGTGTTCCCAGTGGACACAAACCTCCCATTAAGGTAACTCCATATTTTATATCTGTGTTTTTTGTGTTTTTTTTCTCTTCAGACAAAGCTTTGGAGCTTTTATTAACCATCACGCGCTAAGTGCCTGTATCTTATGTGCAGAATCAAACCCCCCAGTGAACACTGGTTTTAGAGATATAAGGTTTTCATCAGGCATACTGAGTGTACAGAGACAAATTCATCAAGGCCATTAACTGCTCTGCTGCTCACATTCGCCTCTTCACTTCATCCCAAAGTAAGTAGACTACATAGCCAACTGGGAAATTATCATCCAGTTTGCTTAAACACAAATAGAGACAAATAAAGGCGTCCTCATTTTCATTTTCAAAGGACACGCGCTGCAGCTGAGAAGAACTTGGTCAACAGGCTTATGTCTGTACTCCTGTACATCCTCGAGGGGTGTTAAAAGCTGTGCACTCAGGGCGATGGTGTACAAGTTTTTGTTTCCCATGTGGTGTAACTGGTTCCACAGATGGAAACTGGATGTGCAGTTCAGTGAGGTGTTTGGTGAGATAAATGATCCTTTTTATAGGACATCTTCAGATTGATATCCAGTTGATGCCTAGTAAACTTATTCATATGTGCAGACTGTGGCTAACTCACATAATGAAAATCAAGCGACGTGAGGCAGAATGATAAAGAGGCAGTGTTTGCCAAATGTGTCGACTTTGTTATTGGCATTAAGGAGAAATGAGATAATGGCCTAAGCAAGGACTTGGTGCGGTACTCATTGTTATTCAGTTCATTTGTAATTTGTTAAGGTCTAACAGTTTGCATTTTTGGACTTTAAAGTAGCTACAAAAATAAACACTAATTGGATGTCATCAGTCACGTATTAACAGCAGATGTCACCTTTAATAACGTGAACTGTCATTTTAAAGCTAGTCCCTTTAATTAGTTGCAATTTCTGACCCAACTACTCTTAGACTCTGCACTAATCTTTGCATACCGCAGGCAAAACGTCTGCCTGCACTGGACAAGAAGTGACTATTGAGCATCGGCAGCATCTCCACAGCTCACTGCCATTGGTCATTAGACATCAATATGTGAAGCTCTATCTGTGTGATGTCAAGACTGTCCTTAAAACTTTTTTTGATGGAAGCAAGCCTAACTAGTGGGAGTGTGATGGGAGGACGGCAGACATAAGGAGCATCTATCAGAGCAAGGAGCTTGGAGGCAAAGTACATGCTAGTCATTTGGCAGAGTATGAAAACGGCTGTTTGTCAGAGTTTTGAGGAACGTTAGAGAAGGTTTCACCAAGGTAATGACTTTTGTTAGTCATAACTGCTTGAGAACATTAGAGGAAATATTCATATTACATATTTATCCATCTAAAAATAACCTTGTAGAAAGACGTTACACAAAACACGAATGGAGACACTTTGACATGGAGTCGCGATGATAAAGAAGTTCAAGTGTTTTAGTTTATTTCCTCTTTCATGTGGTTTCATTCCTCTGATGTTAACATTTTCTAGAAATGCACTAATTAGTGGTTTACAAGAATGATAGAATATAAAATTATGATAGAAAAGAGAGGTCAGCTGTTTCACTGTTAAGTCATTGAATAATATGAGGTGGGATCAGACCTTTAATATCAGGCAATGACAATGGGAAAATGAAAACTACTCTTCGAGTGATAGTGAAGGTTGAAAAGGTCTGACGAAAACAAGTAACCGAATGTCAAATAAAAAGTTCTACCTTACTGAAGTAACCATCATGTTTCAAAAGGGACAGCGTTTTCTTTGAAGGCGAAGGTGTCTAGTGTCAGGTTTGCATATCGCTTTTCTTCTTGGTCTGCAACCACTCCCGAATCAGTTGATGAATGCACATTTTTCTGTTGTTGATGGTGGTTATCATGGGGTCACTGACTGGTGACCCTGGGGACTAGGATTTGGCAGTAAATTTTAGAATGACTGCCAGCAACTACGTGCAACTATTCTGGGAGCATTTGTTTTTCCCTAACAACCGCTGGTTGCCAGGTGGTCTACAACTAGTCTCTGGATGAAACACGCCTTAGCTGATTAGTCAAAAAGTTAATTTAAAACAAGGTGGTGGTTATAGTTTGCAAAAGGGGAATAATTATTATCTTTTCTTAATCTTAACTGATAGCAGATTTTGAGTTTAGGACCATTTGTTGGATAAAACACTTCAAACCATATCTGATATGCTCATTTCCAGTTCCATATTTTCATTCTGGGACTCTATTGAGAGGTCAAGTAATCCCAAATTATCTTGTGCTAGGCTGTGGTGCAGCTTATATCCTTTTAGCTATTTTTCTTCTAACTAGCTACCCCTTGTAAACCAGAAGTTTGTAGGTAGGTTAAGTGGGTGGCGCTGTGTTAATATAGGTTTTATGTTGCAGTTTACTAAATTTTACAAATAGGCTTTATTTCATCAGCGTTTAAGTGTAAAATTTGCCTGTAGAAAGGTTATATATAGAAAGCAAACCGATGTCTGCTATTGTAATATTATTTCTTCTAATATTATATCCTCCTCTTTACATAGCATGTCACACTATGACTGAAACAAAGAAGCAGTTAAAAAGAAAGCAGTAATCCATATCGTGTGCTGAGGTCAAAAACATTTCTGACTGACCCTTCACTGCATGTCTTTTCTGTTGTACTCGATTTTTTTTGTCTTTTTGCATAACAGAGACCGGAGAGAACATCTCGTTCCTCAGGGGGACAGAAGTCACTCAGCTCTTGTGAGCCAGTCTATAACAACTGTGTAGCCTACAGGCAGGCAACAGTATGTGACTTTCACTGTGGCATCTGTGCTGTTCAGACGCTCTCACTCCTCTTTCCTTTGTGTTGTAATAACTAGATATTAGTGTTTTATTTTTCTTTGTTTGGTGCAGAGGCTTATAAAGGAGGCTAGAGATAATAAAACTGCATAAACCAATAAGTATGATTCTGTACAGATACTCCATCCACATCTGAGCTCAGGGCGACTGAAGACTACAACAAAACAAATCTTTTTACGTTGTGGATACTTTTATGTTAAAGTAAAGTGTACAGATGAACAGTAAAATGATTCGTGTGACTGCTGATGTACAGATGGTGGTAACATATGTGCATGAATACAGCCAGAGCATTCGTATGTGCATTGTTATTGGTCACCTTGTACCATTTGTGGTTGGAAGCTATAACGAGTGGTACTACAGCTGTTTTTGCTGGCATATTCATTTGTACTGACATGAGGTTCGCAAAGAGGAAATGGTGAGATTGAGGCTAAGTAGCATGAGTGTTTTTGCTATTTACCCCCCCCCCCCCAAACAAACAAACCAACAAACAAAAAAAACCTTTTCCAAATCCTCCTCCAGATGACCTTCTAGCTGCACTATCACAAATCTGACACACTGTAGTGGGGGTGGCAGGAAATTGACGATATCAAATCTCCATTTCCATCCACCCTTTGCTCCATCAGGCTGATCAGAATAATTGGGAAAATGGAAAGCAAAGAAAAGTGACAGCTGTGATACTTGGCAGTTTGCTCGCTCTGTGCGCCGGAGTGAGCTAGGACAGAGGAAGTGAGGAAGTAGGAGTTAGGGATTAATAGTTGCGGGGCTGGGGACCAAAGTCTGAGTACTTTGTAATCATGTGGCTGTCTAACCCCAGTGTTAGCGAGGTTGATGAGCATGCGTCCCTGCTGACACGCACTCTCTCCATATCCACTCTGCTGAATATTAATATGGAGAAGAGAATTCCTCTGAGCCCCATTGTCAGACGGCCTATTGTTCTCTGCTGGCCTCCGCCTGGGCGCGTGTGTATGTGTGTGTTTTAGTATTAATGCGTAACTTGGTGTCTACATTGTGTGCTTATGCATATTAAGGCCATGTATTCATTGCAAGCGTGCGCTGGCTGCACCAGAGCAGCCGTTAAAGCGGCAGTCGGGAGATGAGGGGTGTGTTTGCGGCCCACCATGGCCAATAAAGACAACTGGCCTGAGAACACTTGGACTAGCCATCAGGGCCCAACACTGGCAATTATTTCACCTAGAGGCGCTATCAGTAAAATGAACACTCTCATTAAAACCGTGTTCACATGTGTGTGCATTTAAATGTGTGTGCGCACACCCAAGTCAATTTAGAGACACGGCAAATATATGGCAACACAACTGCTCGTCTTTCAATCAAAGGGTAATGTGCTGTTTATGATGTTTTGACTGCGGTTGTGTGCTTGCGCACATGAGTATTTACACACTGAGTTCTCTCGGTGTGCCCGTGTGAGCACATGCGTGAGCGTGTATGTCTGTGTTAGCTGTGTGTATGCATCTGTATGGATTTATGTGTGTGAGTGTGTGACTGTTTAACTACCCCACACACGTAACCTCCCCATCTCTGCCTCCCTGTTTCTCATTTACTGAGCCAGCGCCAGTGAGAAGGAGTGTGGGGAAACGAGAAAACAAGTGATAGGAGGGGGAGGAGAATGAGAGATGGTGAAATAGAGGCGGAGAGGGAGAGGTAGGTGAGGAGGGTATAGGTTTATACAGGGGAAAAAAAATGAAGTGAGGCTGGAGTAAAAGGGAGAAAGAGAGCAGGGACGGCAGAGAAGAGGGGAAGATAGAGAAGCAGAGGCAGGAAGATGGGGGAAAGAGAAAGAGGCAGAGGAGGAGGCAGCAGATTTATGAAGCCATTGGAATGTAATTTGGAGGCAGAAATTACTGTCAGCCTGTGCAAGGTTTAAAGTCAGTGAAGCCTGAATCCAGGCCCTGCCTCTGTGTGTGTGTTTGTGTGGCAAGTATCAGACAAATGGATAGCAAATGTGATGCAGAGTAATACCACAGAAGCTCCGCAGTTACTTGTCATACACAATGAATGCAGTGTGTAAGTGTTTATGCACACGCACATTTTTTACAACTACTCCATGCATGAGTGACATGACTGTATGGCATCAGAACACAACCCAGCATTCATATTTAACAGCTCATATTTCATCGATGCTTGAAGACACAGATACACCCCCGCACGCAAACACACACACTTGCACAAACACAGGCGCTGAATTCTTGTCAGGCTCTGAAGGCCATGACTCCGGCAGAATCAGTCGAGGGTGTCGGCGTGGACAGAACGAAGGCTGGAGGGAGCTGAGCGGGAAAGAAAAAGACAGAGAGCGTGTCAAGGATAGACAGAGAGAAAGGTAGAGGTGGGAAATGAAAAAGATAGAGGGGGAGAGAGAGGGAGAGACTCTAAGAGGAGCTAAAAAGAAGAGCGAGAGGGATGTGACTAGCTTTCTAACGCAGCAACACACAGCTTCCATTTAGCATGAGAGGGAGGGGCGGAGAGGGAGAGAGATGAGGGAAGCGACAAAGCAGGAATAATCAGCAAACATCTAAAGGGAGGGAAAGGCTCAATACAGTATATTTTTTCTGATCTGGCGTTACTTTGACAGTCGGTTGTAATGCACACACTTGGGGTTGGCTCTATTTTTGCTGCTAATTTCTACATGGACTTCTCATCGATTAGTTGCAGTGAGCACAAAGGGCAAGCAGTTGAGGCTGGAGTTATTTTTGAAATATTATCCTTTTGACAACACTTTTCTTAAAAAAGAAAAGAAAACCAATACAGTGTTAGTCTGCCCCTCAATGCTTCCTGACCTCCTTAAACTGTCTGTGGCTCTCGGCCCAAAGCCCATTTGTTTGTACTGAAGAAGAACATCTTTAAAACTCCTTGGCAAATAATTAGTGCATTTGCTGAGGATTACATGGCAATGTATGCGCTTCTACTGAGGGAAAGCACTCTTTATTTTAAAAAGCGTTACCGCCAATATTATTGTATTTGTAATAATGAGGATCATTTATTGACATTGGAATGATTCCAATCTACCTCCTCCTACTCCCAAATTCATCTAAAAAAAGAAATAAAAGAAATAAAAGAAAAAAGCCTCCC
Organism: Pelmatolapia mariae; assembly: GCF_036321145.2. Taxonomy (NCBI): domain Eukaryota; kingdom Metazoa; phylum Chordata; class Actinopteri; order Cichliformes; family Cichlidae; genus Pelmatolapia; species Pelmatolapia mariae. The sequence continues at coordinate 24,503,594 of NC_086228.1, forward strand.
CTGGTAATATTGGAAGTCCATTACTGGCTTGATGCAAAGCTTGGTGGGCATCCCTAGTCTGAATAGATGAAATGTGGACTTGCATTGCCTAATGCTGCAGTCACACTTGGGAAAATAGTGGTTAGAGACCACAACATGACAGAAATTATTGTGACCGTGTACAATGAACTTAAAATCTCTGAGTCAGTCTCCAGTCTGAGATTGAATGGGGCCAAGTTGGCAATTACATGGAATCTGTTTGTGATAATATGGTGATTAGCTGTTATTAATACAGCAAATATGGCAAATCTGTTGCCGTCAGTGTTGCAAATGTGTTATTGTCAGATATTAAATTTCATATTAACTACCGGAAATTCAGAAATTGCTCCACAAATAGTGACCTAGCTGCTGCAGGACGACAGTTTAACTGCAAAATTAACTAGGCCCTCAGGAACCTTCCTTTTATGCAGGAATATAACCAGAATACTAGCTGGCAACCCATTGAGTCGAGCCTCCTATAGAAATGTGTGGTAGATGTTTTCATTGAACTCGGATTGACTGCAATGTGCTGGATCAGTTCAGTTCAATGTATTTATTTGAAAGGGAAAATGCAGTTTAACGTAATTCCAGAACAGAGCACATAAAACTGGTGTGCTGCACATCGAATTAAAGTCTGCTGCTAATTTCCAGCACTTGTCCCTTGTTGGGCTTTTACATTAGTAATGCACAAGCAATATTTACAACCTTCAGTTAGATAAAACCATAATAAACCTGTACAGATGGTGATGGTCTGTCTGAGAGTCTAAGTTGGACTGTGATTGTTTAGCGACCTGTGCAAACACCTTGTGATCAAAAGTGGCTGCCGCACCGATTTGCAATCGGTTTCCGACAACAAAGAAAATCCGACGCAGTCACCCGACAATAACCGATTTTCCTCTAAAGGCAGGAAGTTACCATCCTCTCTTTTACTTTAGTGAGACTGATTCACAGACTGGAGCTTTTTAGGACATTTTCCAGATATGAGGTAGAAAATGTAACTAAAATTCAGAAGGTTCAGCAATAACATGAAATTGACTTGTTTCATCCACTCAGAAATGGAACAAAATGTTTGTACAGAGATCCAAGTGCAGTAGTTTAGCACTGTGATACAAGAGTTTATGCGTGACAATAATGAAAATCTCAATTTTATTGCTTACATATTTGATTTCTCTTATGTAACAAAACTTATATTTTCTTTGTTTCTTCTTCTGTTGTTGCAAAATGAAATCGGTGAAATGTCAGTCTTTCTTTATGCTGCTTTTTTTTTTTGCCATTTCAAGCTAAGGACTGAATCCCTCACTGCATAACTGCAGGAATGTGAAGCAGTGCTCTGAAAATTACAACACGTTTGTTGTTGCACACATGGAGAAGGGGAAAAAAATGTCACACTTCTGATAAATGTCAAGACAAATGTGTTTAACACAGTGACTGGGTAAGATCAGCTTCTTAAAGCAGATCAGTGCTTGGGTGGTTTACGCACCACCCAGCTGCTCCCCTAAAATGGATGCCTCTGAAACACACAGACACACAAACACACAAAGTTCTCCAGATCTTTTCCACACTTTCTGAAACGAACGTCGACACCGTCACCCTCTCAGTCTCTCTTCTTGCTCTTTTGGCCTGTGGACTGACTTTCTCGCTGACACACAAACGCATCAGCTCTCTATTCTTTTCTCCTCGTTGCCAGTGATAACGAAAGCAGCACCATTATGCACTGTGACAACACTACCTCCCACTTACTCTTCAAGGCAGTTCATACCACAGTACAAACTCTGTTTCTGTCTCCGCCTGCTTCCCTCCATCTCTCTCCTCTCACTCAGAATAGTGTTGAGGTCAATTAGCTCTGAATTTGCTTATACACTTGGCTGACTGCTTCAGGATGCTGGAAGGTGTTAAGGAGCATCTGTAGATTATTTAAAAGGTTTTCAAACAGTTTTTTTTCTCTGACATCCATCCCCTTTAACACCTTCTCCTACTGTTTGCTATTTACATGTTTCTACATTTTTTTGGTCTCTCCCTTTCTTTCTTTATCTTAGATTTTCTCTCTTTGTTAAGTAAAACTAAACTTTTTGCATTATTACTTTATTACAACAGATGGGTAAAGTTATTGTTATGTAAATGAAGCTATTTTCTGCTAAAGTTTCAACACCTCTAGATTAACTTTGAAAAAAAAAAAAAAAACCCCAGATTTAAGTTTATCTATCTTTGTTTTTTATTTACAGACGATAAACTGAGTGTGATCTTTGAGTTATCGTGGTTTAGTAGTGATGCAAATGGATAACTTGCCATTTGTAGGAGGTTCATAAATGATAAAAACTCCACCGATCAATCACGATCGTCACAGTGTTATCGCCACAGGCCAAAGATGGAAAAGCCACCAGCATCATTAAGGGGACAAATTATGCTGGCTGTCTGGACTGGTCCAACCTCCGTCGTGTGTGGCTGTGCTGAGCGGGGGCTATCCCCTCACGCCCGAGAGGATATGGGGCCAACATGGTGCGTTATTTCCAGTTTATCCTTCAGAATATAGTTTGGAGAGAAATTTACAAGGCAAGATAATAAACGTTGGATCTTTGCATAACTGCTTGACTGTCTTGGTGTATGCCTTGGTGGTGTATACGTTTTGTATGCCCCATCACATTTGTTGACACTAATTAAAGTTGAAATTTAGCCACTTTTTAAAAGTATTTAAGTTATCTTAAAACACCATATGTAAGGTGCAACATACACTAACATATTTTTTTTCTCCAGCGTCACTGGAAGATGAGGATCTTACTGGCTCAGAAACAAAAGCCACCATAATTACTTAACATTTATATAAATATATGCTAGCTTAATCTATAATAATATAGCATTTAATGTATCAGTAGTTTTTTTCATTGTATTGATCCTTTAAATCTCAAAAATGATCCAATAACTAAAGCTTTAAGGGAGTAAATGCTGCTGACCTGTGCATGCTGCAGGTAACCCTGCTAGAAAGAGAGAGCTGCTGTCTGCCTTCAGCAAAGGTAAAAAAAAAAATATATAGTTTGTGGCAAACTGGATAAATGATATTTATTTCAGGTTGCTAATTCAGTTGTGCTGTCACTGGGTTTGGGAGCAGGTGGAATAGACTGAATTTTCTTCACAATTAAAAAAAACTCAGCAGGTGTTTTCATGCACTTTTATTAGCACTTTAATGTGAAACTACTGAGTGGATATAGAAAATACTCATCAATGAGGCTTCATTTCACCTCACCAATGAACAGGATTAATGGAAATATCATTAACGGCCCTAACAGACCAGCAACTTGCCCAACAGATTTTTCTTTTTTTTTTCCCTGATAGATTTAAAATTTCAAAGACCGACAATGATGTTATTGACAACAAAATTTAAGAGGTTTAAGTTTTTTTTTTAAATCTTAACAATAGACTGTACACATAATTCATCTCGTATCGATTTAAGGACTATAAATCTAAACTAATCTGGCAACGTATCACCTGAGTAGCCGAGTATTGTTTACTCACAACTTAACTTAATTACATTTTTAGTTCATTATTTTACTTCACTTTTGTTTATGAATCAGCTATCAATTATAGCTACATGTCTGCAATTCTTACATAGAGGAAATGTTGTGTAATTTTTTTTAATAAAGCCAGCAGCATCCATCTGCCAAGTGTCAGTGATATTGGCGAGGTGAGTTGTCTGCACTGAGTCCAGGGGGTACTAAAGGGCCACAGCTACCCTGGTGTCTCTAAAGAAGTATCTGCTGTCGTTGCAGTAGACGTGGGAGCTGTCATACTTATGAAAATAAAGCTAATAATTTTGTTGGGGTGATTTTGTTAGTACAATAAAGGAACTACATCCGAATTTCATTATAGGATCTTTGGTTGCATTATGATTAGTGAAATAAATCTCGATTCTATCAGCATTGATGTCTTTAATATGGGTCAGCCCTACCTTTCATGTGCAGGTCTATTCATTTCAGGCCAGGTTATTGATGGTTTATTAGGTGGGATGTTAGTAAAGCGTGAAAATCGAAGACAAACTTTCTAAATCCAATCCTTTGCCGTCTGTGTCTGTGTGTGGTTAAAGTGTTTCTTGCTGTGCTTTCTTTCCTTCCCTGTACGACTCCTCCTCTGCTTCTTCTGAGCAAAAAGGACAAAACTCCAGCGGTGATAAGCTACTGAGAGGCAAGCAGTGCAAATGGGAAATTTCAATAGATGGGTCCCAAAACCTTCTGTCGAGAGGGAGAGAAAAGATGAAAAAAAGGAATGAAAGGAAGAGGATAAAGAGGAAAGATGGAAGAGGGGGAGCGTAGATGGAGGCGGACAGGGAGACAAAGTGAACTATAGAGTTTTTGCCCTGGAGGAAGCCGGTATCCAAAGAGAGAATGAACAGCAGAGGAGGCAGTAAACAAGACTTTGAGAGAGAGCGCTGCTGAAGAGGGGAAAAGAAGAAGAAGAAGAGGAGGAGGAGGCGAAAGAAGTTGGGTCGCGATGGACTAGAGAGTCTAGGAGGGGAGCTGCAAAGGGACGACAGCAGTGGAGATGAGAGACGTGAAGAAGATGGGTTAACACACACACGCACAAAAACACACGCACACAAACTCTCACACGACACCCAGAGTGAAGGTGTTTTGCATAAATATGGTGCGAATAATGAAAACGCTGGCGGCTTCATTTTAAACACAGCAGCTAATAATTAAAGCAGTCAGACCTCACACTGTGGGGCTACAAAGACAGCACACAGATTTTTATGCATAAGCGGTAAATAAACTGTATTATCTCTCTAGGGGCTCTCTGAGGGCTGCGGCCTTGGGTCCTTGCAATATATTCACATCGCTGTGAGCTTGAGCCCAGCTAATTCACCCACCCGCTCTACCTCCAATTAGGGTTAGACAGATACGCAGCCTTAATGATGAGTTTTCTTATTCCCTGATTGAAGTTGCTCCTATCCCCAAAGTCCTAGCCTTTCAATTAAAATTTGATCATTTTTAACAGCAAAGTGAAAACTCAGATTTCAAATGATTCACAGGACAGAGAAGCCTTCCATAACTGTAATTAGACGGCGATACACAGAAAACCAGTGAAAACCTCACAGATGAAGGCTTTTAGGTGGGTTGGCAGTTCCTTAAGGAAGGGTGAGGCAGGTTTCATTGCAGGTTTTTACAGACTGACACCCTTGAAGCTATGAGTAACATCCTCCCACGCCATGTTGGAGTGATTTCTCTGCTCAGCCATCTGCAATAAAGCAAAAATATTCCTAAAAACATATTTAGACCGAGGCCTCCGTCACGTCGGCAGTGGACGATGCGACCTGGCTGGTGCCTGAATGAAACATAAACAGCTTTAATACCGGCCTGTTACGCTGGCCTAACACTGTTCTCTATCAGCACAGGAGGAATGCATCAAATTTATACGCTCAGAGAAACTGCACACCCATCTGCCTGCAGTATAATGTGCCAGGAGATGCTATGATATACCCCGACTCTCAGCAAAACACAAAATGCAGCCCTGCATACACACACATCGTCTTGTGACAGTACGTGGATAAATAGTGCCATTAAATATGATTGAGGGGTTTTCCGGCTCTCTCTCCATCTCTTCCTGTCTGTGTCTCGCTCAGAATGAGGCATGCACAGGAAACACCTACAGATGGGTAATTTAAGGGCCGCACACCCTCTCACACACTCCACCAGAAGGCACTCTTAGATAGGTCACTATTACTCTCGCTAGATTGAACTTGGCACTTATGCCTTTGGAGGAGAATCCCCGGAGTCCTGTGTGTGTGTGTGTGTGTGTGTGTGACGGACAAAGCAAGTCATTTTTAATCCACTAATATGTGATGTACATGTGGCCTCCTGGTGGCGGGCTAAAGCTCAAATCCAGCTGACAACCTTTCCTACATTTCGTCCACCAGTGTTTTATATCGCTTTCTATAACTTCCTGTCACTCTCCATTTCATTATTATTCTAGGGAAGGGGAAAAAAGGGAGCTAAACTTCTTAAAAAGAGGACCAAAAAATCCCCCCAACTTGCATGTGAAAAGGCGCTGTTGCTGAGTAAAGAGGCTGAGCTGAAAGCACTTAGAGTCTGCCAGCTGTCTGTCGTTCTGTTTTCGCTGTGTTTATCTTTGTTCCTAATTGTAAACAGACAATGAGTACACTCCAGAGAAGCTATAGGGTAATTATCAATTCTTATTCAAGCTCAAAGTCTAGTGCAACCCATGCATACCTAAGAGATCTATTGGCATTCTATTCATCAGGTCGAGCACGTATTCCTGCCACTTGTCCTTACACTCATGCACCATCTTGTCTTGCTTTGCAGAAAGAGGAGCACTTTCTGAACATTACTAGGTATCATGACTGATGTGCATGTTTATGCACATCCACTGATGATTTCAAAGAGTGTAGCACAGTTTGTCTATAACTCTTTTCTGCCATAGGTGATTAGGTATATAAGGCCTTGTGCACCTTGTGTTATAACACAACCAATCTCTGCTCTTTCTGGAAAACTGGTCATAAAGTCATTCACCAATAAAATGGAGGCAAAAACATCACTAAATAAGGGCAATTTATGCAAGCAAGCATGTAAAGGATAGAAATCAGATGTTTCCTCACTTTTATTTTAGAACACTTACTGTTTGCCATTAAGCAACGGGAAACCTCGGGACAAACCTGCCAGCAAAAAAACACAGCTGGTGCAAATCTCAAAATCGAAAATTAGTTTTTATTTTTTTTTAAGTTCCAAGTAAATTACATGCACCACATGTCATTGCAACACTAATTTCTGCTGCAGGCAGAGCACTCAGACTGCTGCAACAGATGCAAACTGTGGTGCAACTAATACGAAAGTGGAAAACGTAGACAACCTTGAGCTTTTGTAACGCTCGTACCTTTACACTTTTTGGGTTCGTGTGAGGTATTCCTTTTTTTAAAAAAATCATTTTAGATTCTCATTGATGTCACATATTGTTACGTGTTTTGAGTAATTTGCAACACACACAAAGAAAGACTCATAGAGGGGAAAAAATGGAGGATGTCACCCATCATGAAAATCCCATGTTCAGAAATGGGATGATGAATGGCTCTTGATACCCAAAGTAATCACTAAACCCTGGCCGTAGGTTCCTGATTTATTCATTAATACTTTCATACCTGTCCCTCTCCATTAGCTTTCAGAGCCTTTGATCCAAGAAGGATCAAAAAGAAAATCCCTCTTTGCCTCGACTGAACTCCTCATCCAGACGATCACATCTTTGGTCTTTGCGTTTCCTTCACCACTGGGCTTATTTTCTTTACAAACATTTTCTTTCTACAATGATTTTTGACACGGTAACAACCACAATTTGTCAGAAACTTCAGCTCACAGTGATGCAGTGTGATACTTTCTAATTACCTCCCATTAACCTCCAGTAAACATGCTTAATGACAACAGTTCATCTGTGGTTTTCTTCAGCATGAGGTGCTACTGCTAATGGTAATTCTGGAGGTGTTTAACGCAGTAAGAACAGCAGAGGTGAAACCTTTTTGGCTAATTTGTTGATTAGGCAACCCACAGAAAATTATTGGCATAATTACTGTGATAATCAATTAATTGCTTCAGTCATATTTCAGGTTAAATGGCTGGATATTTGCTGGTTTGAGTGGCTGAATTGTTAGAATTTGGTCGGTTAGTTCAGAATGGGGCTTCTGGAAGCGTATCACTCCCAAATCTCAGTTTCCTGCACCGGCTTTCAGTAAAATACAGAACTGAATTCAAAGTATCGCCGATCGTTTATAAATCTAAATCTATATCTGAGATGCTTAATGGACACAAAGTTGGTCTCTAAGATCTGCAAGATCCCGGTCACCTAGAAGGTTCACAGATCTGAACCTAAACAGGGTGATAAGGCGTTTTGCCTCTATGCTGCTCAACGCTGGAACCAACTACCCACTGAGGTCATATCATCTCCAACACTAGCTATTTTTAAAAAGAAGATAAAACAGCTTTATCCAGGACTACTTTACTCCAGTGTTAATTTCGTTGAAGAATAATTAGTTTATATTTTAGTCATCTAATTCACAAGGACAGAAACTGTGATGAAATGTATTGGACGCTTTCTTCAATAAATAAAAACAATATGAAAATATTCTGGAGAGACGAGATCCAATGAGAACTGAATAGGTTGTGTAGAAAGGCGGGACGAGTTTGCACGTGATCCAATCAGAAGTAATCTAATTGTCCAGTAAGGTCAGAAGGGCACATTTGATCTGATGGTAGGGCTAGCTCCCACACTCCCTGTTTCTCATAATGACGCGACAAAATGTCAGCGCTAGGTGGAAGAGAAGAGCAGACATATGGACGCATTTTGCATTGTAGTGAAAACAAGATAAACTTTCACACTTTTAACTTTTAGTCTGCTGAATCTTTAGATTTGAAAATTTTACATTTAGTCTATAATAACCTAAAATGATCTAATAATTTAAATTATGACTAAAACTAAATCAAAATGAACACTGCTTTTAACTAACCAGATTGCTGTACCATCATCATTATTAACCTCCTAAGACCCGAACTCTTCCACGGCATGCATTTTTAATTTCTCTTTGATATTTGGGATGATTGGGGCCGGATGAATGTAAAAACAAAGAATTACCAGATTTGTTTTTTTGGTTTTTTTTACCTTATTTTTGTTTTTAAGAAAAATAAGAGCCACATATGAGGATATTCATTTAAAATTTTGATAGAACAGTAGCAGTATAATGTCCTCGTAAGTGGATATCAGGCCCATGTAGAGCAAAATTGAGTATTTTAGTCTAAATAACACAAAATGTGATGTCCACATATGTGGACGCCAGGTCCTAGGAGGTTAATATGATTATTTTGGTGTTACTCCATCTCTTCTTCTTTTATTTTTCATTTTAATTTTGTCTCATAAGGCACCTTGAATGACTGTAGTGTTTGAAAGGTGCTAAATATACAATATAAACTTGCCTTGCCTCATTATATATGATAGCTGATTTTCAGTATTGTGTGACTTCAGACTGTTAGACGTCAGCTAGTGTAATATAAATTACACGTAGGTGTGCGTAAAACAAATTGCCCATATTTTTAAAAATGAGTCATTTTCTCTTCCGTGTCTGAGGTTATTGTTAACAAAAGCCAAAGTTTAGACTGCATGTCTGAAAACTCTCATTAAAAAAAGAAGGCATGGCTCCATTTATTGACACCCTTTGTCGAACAGCTTCTCACCGTCTTCCATATGTTCCTTAAATAAAACATCAGTGAAATTTTTACTTTTTAATAAACAGCCAGGGTTCATTGGTGCATTCCTGTCACGTCTGTTCACAGTCTCTTTATGCATAAATGAGAATTTTAATGGAACAGAACGTAGCTTATTTCTTGTTTTCTGCTGTTACTCAGCTCATTCTGCCGTTTAATCACAGGTGCCAGTATTTCTGGGGGCGCCTTTGGCTGGTGTAAAGCTAGGTATGAGAACAGTGCGGACGCTCTGAAGTCATCTCTGCTGCTCAAACAAAAGCTCATCTCTGAACTTCCCTCTGCGTGACTCCTACGCTCTCTGACCCGCCTGCATCTCCCACACTCTTCCTCTGCTCCAACAAATAGACTGACGCACATATTCAGACACACACATGCACATAATGTAATATAACAGAGAATAATGCAAGGCCACTGTGTTTTTGTGTGTGTACGTTTGTCTGAAAGCATCCCAAATTGTTAAAACCTTCCCGTGTGTAATGCATCCAATGCACTGCTGTTCTTATCTGGCGTTTCTGTGAGACATACAGTATTTATTTCAGGTTATCTGGGATTTTTATTTATTATGCCTTTCCAAGACGGTTTCAGCCAAAACATTGCATTACTGGATTGTTTCAGTGCCACATAGCCTCCTACAATAGCTTGCATAGAGAATAAATGGATATATCTTGGAACAACATGTGTCTTGAAACCAACATATCTAGTTCCTGGCCTTCCTGGTGTATGTAGAAAGCAGTGTTTACTTCATTAACCGTCTCTATATATATGTGTGTGTAATTTGATCACATGTGATTGGTGCGGTGTCTAAACAGCCCACAATCTGTCATCAGATTTGATTCACATGCCACTAAATCCTGCCTGCTGTACTGAAACAGGTGCCCTTTACCCTTTATTTTTTGACTAAGTGATAAAAGGGAAAGCAGAAGAGGGAGGAAAAATGTGAAATTAAAATGTGAATTTTAGCCACGCTGTGAATGGTAAAATAACTAATCTAGGCCTTTAAGGGAAAACATATAACCAGCTAGTTGAAAGTTTACCTTGTACTAGCTGGGTAGTTCTACCTCCAGCTCCTGGTTTTGTTGTGATAGCTTAGATTTGATCTCAGTTCAGGCAAATAGTGAGCATGCTTATCATCACCAGGTGTAAACAGTGCTACAGTTCGGTACAGTCTGTACTTTCTGAAGTTTTGAGGTCACAGTTCGGCACAATTTTCAGGAAAGCATCACAAACAAAGAAACTCAAAGAGCGCCTCGATCAAAACGCTGACTGAAAGACTGAAGCCAACCAAAGACTAACACAAACATGATGAAAATCTAAATAATATGGCATCTCATCATTAAACAAATTAAACTAGAGGGGCACTCAAATGTTATTGATTTATCTGGCAAATTTACAGAACGTTATCTGTAATGGGCTTTTGCTACACCTCTGCACTTTCATGAAAATCTGCCTGGCAGTTTTTGCATAATCCTGCTGGCAGATAAACACAAACCAACAAACAGCAGAGTTAAATTTACCATCAAGACAAAATTCTAATATAAATCAACACCGCCTTACTTTTTGTCAACACTGATCTATCTGTTTTGAATAAACTTTATTAGAGATGTTGCTTGATTAAAATTAACTGGAGCCTTGATGCTTCTGTTCGAGGTAAGTTAGCACATTATACATGACAGAGTTTCTGCTGCTGTCATTCGTGTTGCGTTCAGTTGTTCATTACAGTGATTTTAGTCATGCTACCATGAGTCACGAAGCGCACGTATTTATGTTCAAATAAAGCTCTTTTAACCCAGTTGAACTCTAAACAGCATATCTCATCTTTATGTAATGAACTTCAAGAATCTGAGTCAGTTTGGGACTCTTTGATGTTTCGAAGCATCAACGTTCAACCCCTACACAAGATTCGAAGCACTGCATGAGCATTGTATAGCTGAAAGACGACAACATTTCCAAAAGGGAACTCGCTCTCTAGATTTTCTTTTATGTGGATATTATCTTTTATAATCAAATCTCTTAAAAACAAGGAATTGGATTTGATTAAGGTGATGCAGATAACAAGTTAATACCTGATTAATAGGTTTATATCTAAAACAGATTTACACCACTCAGCATGTGGTTTTTCAATTAGCAGCTTTTTCTAATCAATGCTATTTTTTTTGTTTTTTTTTAGCCTGGGACAAATATTTACACATATGTGCTTCTGGCATGAACAACATGAGGGATCTGTACAGTACGATTAGTTATTCTGACTTATAAAGAAGGAGCTCAGATCAGAGTTATAGATTTTTGTCATCATCAGTTTGACTGTTTACATCTAAATGAGCTTTGTGTTCTCCTCCTCGTGTTAAGAGAAGATAAAATGTGCCGTAATCCTCAGTAAATTATCCTGGGTGCTGTCTCAGTCTGAGTCTCTGTAAAGCTGTTCAGGGCACGGTTATGAAATCATTGTTTCGGGGGCGGGTTAAACTCTAAATCTGGCTACAAGTGCAGTATTTCCCACACATGGGCTTTAATAGTGTGGTGTGACTACAAAACACTATGTGCAGGTATATGTGGAAGGCCATATATAGCAGACAACACTCTTCTGTTGGGTTGTTCTGTTTATTAGAAAAAGAAAGTGCATGTTTTAGTCCCACAGACTGTACCATTACATAAGCTTTTAAACTGCTGACAGGTGATGTGAATAACATCGATAATCTCACTGCAACGCAATAGTTTGCTGGTGTTTGTGGATGATGCCACCCACCAAGCACCAAGCACAACACCATGTGGTCCACCATACCATAAAGACTGCACGCTAGCAGGTCAAAGAATACTACAAACATCCCAAGGCATGCTCAGATAGTAGGATCTGCAGTATGCATCAGAACACGTGGGCCCAGGCATCACAGGACACCGCCAGAGGTCCCATGACTGTGGCCTGATGGGTCAGAGCTGGTTTAGAGAGGGAGCGAAGGGGACTTGCACAATATTAGACATTTGCTTTTAATCTTGTAGCTGTCAGTATTGGTATATCAGCAAAAATACTGAGCTCTGTACTGTTTTTTTCCCCCCATTTGTATTCAATGACAAGACAATTTCCGCTCTTGCTGATCAATAAAGCCCAATTTGATCTGGTTCAGTTCATCTGGTTCATTAGTTTAACTTAACCATTTACCATCCTGAGACAGCAAAAGGTTTAACATAAATAAATAAATATATAAATGAACTGTCATGAAAAGGCCACAAGCCAGCGCCGGTCAGCATGGACATCATCCATTTACTCCAATTGGGTATTGATTTGGACGGGTACCAATTCCAGTATTGAATCATTAATAAAAGGAAATGTTAACAGCATGCCAGAGTCACTCAATTATTTACATTTTGCCGTGAAACATTAATGCTGAACGTCATGATTTTAGGCTTGGAAACAAATCGACGGACAGCGGTTAATAGCGATGTAAATCTCAGTAGATGTAAGCTACAGTGCTGTAATAAAGACGATAAAGGTCAGATTTTAAAAAACAAATACAGAATCAGAGATCATCAAAGTAGGCATGTTAGATGTGACGGTAAAATAGCCCCAGGACAGCAGACATATTACTGAGATACATGAAGCAGAGTTTTGCCACAGGGAACCGACCCAGTGCCTTGAACGTGAGTGTGCAATCACTCAGTGGTAAACTGAACAAAGCGCCACCAGGGAAATAACGTCACTCCTGATCAAAACTGTGGGTAGTTACAACCCCCAAGGTCATACTGCTGGGGTTTTACATTTAACAGTACAGAATACACTGACTGCATATTGCACAGTCTAACAAGGACGAAGTAAAGTTTGAAGGAAAATATATTACATCAACAATTAAAAGAAAAGAAAAGACTGCATTTAATATTAATGGAGTGGGAAAGCCAACAGAAGGTTGTAGCTCTGCAGTTCTTCCCATCCATGTGAAACCGCTCAGAGCCTTTCATGTGATTGTTGCGGTCATGTTTTGCTCTGATAATCCCGCCTTCTCAGCACCACGCAGAAGACAGACAAAGTTACTGGTAGAAAGCTGAGTGTTTACCAGCTAAAGGCTCAGATGTTTCCCACCCTACTGACTAAACGTGAACCAGAAGAAGAGTGAATTTTGGACCTAACCTCACCAGTTGGCCAGAAATCAAATAAATGCTCATGTTGCTTGGTGTGCTTCTCTTAATACACTCTATTCACCCAGTTTTTTTTCATTTCTTCAAACTTGTTGCTGTGCCCTCAGTGTGACCTGGAAAAATATGTTAATTCTAAAAAAGCAGACTTGTTTTCCGGTAAATCTAATTAGCTTCATACAAATTCCCCACTGAGCCTCAACTTAATAAAGGTCTGCTAGAAAAGCCTCCACTTTAAACAGTTAATATTCAGTGGGATAACATCTAATACCCTATGTGTTGTTTTAAAGCAGGCTCTAGGATCATACTTTTTAATAATGTGTTTTATTTGCCCAATAGTGGCATCAGCAACCCGATGGCACAGCTAAGTCAACATTGCTGATACAAGACTAAAAGCTGCTTTAACATTAATCTGTCTGGAGCAATTCTTTGAGTTCAATTAGGGCTACAGAAGTGTTAACAAAAGACACATGCTGTGCAGAGCGCACTGGCATTAACATATCTTTTAACACATGTGCTGCTGAAATTTTAACAAATGCTTGGCTGAGTTTGAGGATTTGGAACAGCTAAATGCAGTTTTGGAGGTGAAAGCAGGGTCTCTTGATAGGATGAATGATGCCTGTAGCAGATTTCAGGGAAATGAAGAATGCTGCCATTCAGGCATGGGGATGATACTAATGTCTGCCAGGCTGAGGATGCACATCTGTTCCCAGGTTTTAGATTTGAATGTTTTTTTTCCTGTAATTTCCCAGTCTAAAGTGTTTTTTTTCTCTCCAACCCCTTGGTTTATTGTGCTTTTCAAATGGGGGGTTATATAAGCAGCGCTCCCCTACTGCTTTCAGATGGGTGAATAAGAGGAGATCAAAAGGGAGGCGATAGAGAAAGAGTGTCTGCTGCCTTCACCTCGTCTTTATTCTCGCCACATTCTGCCAATGCAGTTCCTTCTAACTGCATGACTTGCCCTGGATTCTCTTTCTCTCTGCCTCTCTAGGACATTACACTTTAATCTCATGTTCTGTGCTTCTCTCTCTCTCTCTCTCTCTCTTTCTCCCCCTTTGCCTGTCACTGGCCTCTTTGCCTCTCACTCTCTCTCCTTGTTCCCCTTCCATCACTTCATCCATCCATCTATCCATCTCTCCCTTTCTTCTTTAATCCCATGTTCAACTGCTCTGGCCCCGAGAATCTCATTCTAATCTGGCTGTCTCGATATGACTGCTAATCCCGTACTGTACATGCACATGTGTGTGCATGCGCAGATGTACGTTTATGTTTGCACCCAGTTAGAGATGTTAGTTAGTTTTAATGAGACGAGTTACATGACGCAACATTTTGATTGTGTGTTTTAGTCTGCTTGGTGTCCTGCGCATCATGGAGCATCAAAGCACAGAGAGCCTTGAGAGACAGAGAGAGGGCGAGTGTGTGTGTGTGTGTGTGTGGGGGGGGGGGGGGGGGGGGGGGGGTGAAGGAGGTGTAGACATTGTCATGTAAGAAGGGCATGCCTGTTGGGAGACTTGGCCTTTCTGAAACACACACACATACACACACATAAACGCAGACCCACACACAACAGCTCACATGGGGAATGCAGGGAGGGAACAGGAAAGAGCGATAGGAGGGATGAGAGAAAACATACAAGCGGGAATTCTTTCTCTTTACAAAGTATAATCTCTGGCTTTAATCTCCCTCTGCCTGCTAACTCTCCGAAGCCCTGCTTCTCAAATCTCGGACTTTTTTTCTACTTGTCTGCGTAAAAAGCTTGGTCCAGCAGGTAGCTCCACAGATGAACACACACGCAAACACACATTTATATAAACGAGGGCAGGCGTACGTATTTGCAACACGGAGGGAGTCTAAAGCTGGTTGGCATCAACATGTAACCACGATGACAGACTGACAGCACTGAACGAAGCGTTTCCTCTACAAACGCAGTCACCAACACGAACCACATCATACCTTTGTTGCCCTTTTTCCGCCTCTCTGGTGCTCGCTCCCCTCAGGGCATCCTTGTCCTATCATCCCTCTCAAGTTAACAGATTATTTCTGGGTGTCCGGTAAGTCCCGGCCAGCGGTCTCTACAGCCGGGGCGAGCGCGCCGCAGAGGAACGGGGACGCTCGGTCTGTCCGCACCGAAGCTCCGCGATGTGCACGAGTTATCTCCCACCCTGTTGTTTCACTCTGAGCTCCGCTGTGGTTAATGTATTTGGAGTGTGTGTGTGTGCGTGTGTGTGGAAGAGAGAGAGTGTGTGTGTGTGTGCCAGAGAGGGGCTAACCTCGGATAAAGTCCAGTTTTTCCCTCTCCAGCGTCCTTTCGCTCCCACTAATCGCTGTCAGCCAACAACCAAACGTCAACTTCGCTACTTCAACTCCAAAACGGCATGTCATAACGTTAATACAGTCTCTTTCTCTCTTGCTCTCTCTCTCACTCTTTCTCCTCAAAAGAGGTCCGTGTCTCTCCCTCAGCGCAAAACAGCGGCAATAGGTGCGACTAATCTCTATTTCCACCTCGCTTTGTCCCCCAAGTCCTCAGGGCGCCTCCGTCTTTTTAAATAAACCAACTGTGTTCAGTAACGGTTTGACAGGTGTCGCCTCCAGCGCACGTTGTGTCCTCCTCCTCCTTCGCCTCCTCTTCTTCATCATCTAGAGCCGAGACTGCGCGTGATGTTGTTTTCTGTTGGTGTGTGTGTGTGTGTGTGTGTGGGGGGGGGGGGGGGTTACTCTTTACAGCGTACAGCGGCTCTCTGAGCTCCGTTACAGGGGTTCAGGAGGTCGCAACGGTCCAGCAATTACCGACAACTCACCACGCATTAGAGTGACAGGTGCACAGACACACACCCACGCACACACCCACACACTCGCTCACACACAGGCTACACAAAGCACCGGAGACTTTAGCTGTTGGGGCTTTGGGGGCCCCCTTAGATGGAAAATGAGTGGATTTAAGCCCTCGAGGAAAAGGAAGGAGAAAGGTTTCTCACACTTGAGAAAATGAAGTAATAAATACTATTTTAGTGTAAAGTCTGAGTTTTAATTTGACCCTAATCATAAACATAGAGTCACTGGCATCACTGTGTGTCAGGACGAGTCAAAGGCAGGGGTCCTTGAGGCATAATGACTGTGAATCAGCTCGGGGTTAAATTGATTCTGATGTGTTTTAATTCTGACTCTGTGACCAGTGAGTTTTATTTGCCTAAGAGGCACACCTCACAATTAATTTGCATTTATTACCTTTGCGCTGTTCGCTCACTGAGGAGTCACCACAGCCTAGGCTTTTATTGAATGCGAACACAGCAATTTTAAATGTTGCTTTCCCTGACAGAAGTTGGTCATGCCAGACCGAGGTGCAAACATTGGCACACCTCTGTCCTCTTCAATCACGCAACCACCCACACACTCTGCAGCTCATCTGCACACAGAGCATCTGTACAGGGCCTGTGTGGGCCCCTTGGGGCTCCAGGTGCAGGTGCAGCTACACCACCAGCACCCTCTGGCGCTGTTCCAGAGATGCGGTAGTAGGACTTAGTCTGATTCATTTTGAAAGACTCTCATAGTCAGACTCATGGAAACAATCAGAGGGACTGGAGCAGATTTCCCTAGCAGTTATTTTGGCTGCTTGAAAATGTTATTTTAGAGTGTGTCTGCTCTAATCTACCACTGTGTCATACTGTATATTTGCCTCACAGTGCAACCCTGAAAAACTTCTTGATTTCCATAATACTATTATTATATGTTTTTAATGTCATCTCCTGAGACTGTGTACCCGAACATTGATGTTCTTAACCAATACACAGTCCATCACAGTGAGCCATTGCTAACCAAACCTTAACATCCATCATGGCCACACAAACGCCAAAAACCCCCAATTTTACCCTCACATTAGTAAAAGTCTAATCATAACATAAGTACTACTAAATTAATTATTTGGAAAAGTGTAAGTTGTGTTTTTCTGCCTGTGAGAACAAAACCGTTTACAATCAAAATCTCTTTGTGCAGGAGGCGCTAACAGAAACCAATCAGGAAATGAGCAAACGGACACGTAGGCTTAGAAACTTATTGGCGACTGCCATGAAACTATCAGTTGCTAGGGAACAATGAGTATTCCCTGACCGATTGCAAGTGGTTACTGGACGTTACTGGCTGTTGCTGTTGAATTGATCGCTAACCCTTATTCATGTAGGCCAAAAGACCGGTCAGTGACCTCATGGTTACCACTGGTCACTTGGGAAAATTTTGTATTCCAGACCAGTTGTTAAATGGTTGCAGGAGGTTGCTGATTGTCGCTAAAAGAAATTGGTCATAAAGACCTATATGGTCCTGCATCAGAAACCTTGTGATTGCTGCATAGTTTGTATTGAAGATGCCAACTTGTCTGCAAACAGTTGCCAAGTGGTTGTGAAAGTGTAAAGAGTACGATGCAAACTGCAAATGGACGATATTTGCCTTCAAAGTAAATGTTTGGCATTTTGAAACACATTGATGTAATAAGGCACAACTTTTATTTTGAATGCAAAGTGTTTCAGTCGAGTGTTTGCAGACCTGTCGGCGTCTTCAATGGAAACCATGAGCAGTTGCCAAGTTGCAATCTGATATGCAACCAGAGCAGCTATACCCGAGAACAACTATCAATCGCCCACAATCAGTCAACAACTTATTAGGTCACACACATTTATCGTAGAAACCAGAGGTTGCCAGAGGATCACCGACTGGTCTCTAGGCTTGTGTGGCTGAATTTGTGTAGACCCCTGAAGGTATTTATCTATATTAGATGTTATAGTGTCATCATAATCTAGCAACCATCTATCAGCAGGCTTTAGCATGTATGCACTTGTAACACTTTATAAAACATTTGATCATTCTAATTCAGTTACATCTAATTTAGCAAATATTATTAAATACTTCATATGTCTAAATTGTCATGCTTACAGTGTCAGTATCACTTACATCACAGGTGTCGAACTCCAGGCCTCAAGGGCCGGTGTCCTGCAGGTGTTAGATGTGTCCTTGATCAAACACAGCTGATTAAAATGGCTAAATTACCTCCCCAACATGTCTTGAAGTTCTCCAGATGCCTGGTAATGAACTAATCATTTGATTCAGGTGTGTTGACCCAGGGTAATATCTAAAACCTGCAGGACACCGGCCCTTGAGGCCTGGAGTTCGACACCCCTGACTTACATCATGTGACATGCTAATTTATGAAGTCAAGTGTACTGTAATTATGGAGTGTAGCAGTCTCTAGTAATGGTCGTACTTATATATTCCTTCTGCTTGTGCTCTAAATGAGGCAGTGGGATGTGATGCTGCATAATTATTGCTTAGCTATTTAAGTCCGGTACTATAATAATGCTAACATTTGACATTTTATGCAGTTTTATTTATGTTTCCACATGTAGTATAAGCAAAATATTAGGATAAAGGAAAGTGTACAATATTGTAAGTCCACTTGTGGATAGACGCATTGTGTATGTTTGAAACATCCACATTTAGCAATCCAGTTCTATATGTTCTATATATTCTTCCACATGTCTTAATACAACAGTGTAATATTGACTGATTTATCATTCTCATTCTGTTTTATATTGTCATATAAAGGAGCTTGAACCTGACTTGAGAACCTGAAGTACAATACAGTTCAGTTCAATTCATCCAGCTATGTTTACAAAGATTACCCTTGGATTTATTGATCTACATCAGGGTGTTTCTTATTGTGTTTTTTCCCTCCCATTTTTTGTTGAAAAATGTTCTTAAATAGAGGAAACTTATTACAATCAGTTTACTATTTTTTCTGTTTGTTTTATGGCATTCGTAATAAAAAAAATTGAGTTATTCCTGCAGGAACTATTACTGTGTCTGTGGTAAATTACTGTAATTTATGGTGGATTTATCCCTCGTGGTATCTGTTTAACACCCCCGTTAAGGCAATTATTGTCTTAAGTAAAAGTAGGTTAAAGGATTAGCTGCATGTTCCCCTTCAAATATTAAAAAAAAAACAAAAAAATCGTAGCCACAAATGGTAAACAAAATGGCCCAGATTATACCAAAACAAATGATACACAGCTCACTGATATGTAGATTTAGCATGATTGATGAAATTGCTCACAATTGCTCTCTGCATAATAAAAATTGCATTAGCAGCTGCTTAATGCTTAATACTTAAAATCTGAATATTATCTATATTTACCAGTGCAATTTCTCCACCGATAATTATTGGTTTGTTGTGCAGTATTGTGGTCATTCTGCACTGGCTTGGCCAATCAACACTTAAATGCTCATCTCTGATTGCTAGTTAGACCACAAAAAGCAAAACAAAGCACTCTTCTTCTTCAAGCTTCCCTCAGTCTCATTGTACAGACTTTGCATTGCCTCCTGCGTGACACATTTGCATGTTGGTTATATTCAGAATGGGTTCCCTGTATGTTCATGCTAATAACAGTGATGGCAAGCTCAGTAATTTTCTGAGAGCACTACTAAAGATGATATCAGCCTGTCAAGTCAGACAAAGCCTTGAGCCAGTATTATCTACTGTGCAATAATTTTAATCTAAAGGGGACCATAATTTATAAAAAATAACATTGTGCTGTATTACATAAGATTTGACACTAGTGAATGACACGAGAAACACGTAAGTGTTTGCTGAGGTTATATATAAGGAGTTGGGAAGTTTTTCATAGACCTCTAGTATCGCCCCCTGCTGGCCATTAAAAAAAAATCATATTTAAGGCATTTCCACATTGGCCTCACTTTGCAGTAAGAGGCTACATCTCTTCAGTAGAGATTAAAATATAAAATATTGAATTTAGTAATTAAGCATTTATGGTATAAAATAGTGTAAAATGGCTTTGTGTAAACTGGAAAATGGCTTTGTGCAAACTGGAAAAAGCCCAAATTTATGATTTACTTGCACGGTCTCACCAGAAGCAAGAAAGCAAAACTGGATCAACAGATGTTCTCTTAATTAATTCAAAAATCATTTTAGAATGATAAAATATAAATATTTTGCCAAGTATGCAATGCACTCTCTATGGTAAAGGCAAAAAAGAGCTTTCTCTACATCATTTATCTTCGCCTGTTGTTAATGTTGCCTCACTGATTGCAGGCATTTGAATTTCTACTATAAAGTTGTTGAGGAAGTACGCGGGCTGTTGCCAGCCGTTATAGTAACTGTAGTCGGAGGAGGATTTACGACAAAAAAATGTAAAGTACCCTTAAATACTTCTACCCTTCAGCTGGCCATTTCCCCAATGCATTACTGCTCATTTGCATAAAGTTGAACTCTGGTCAACTTCCTCCGTTTCCAAGTAGTCTGAGAAACCTGCTCTTGTCATGCTTCATCTTATCATTAATTTAACGTTACCAGCTGCTTCATGTCATATCGCCACTGCAAGTGTGAACTCTGGTAAGAATGCACAAGCAATTAGCAGTGTTGGGATCCTCACTTATAAATCTATGTTAACACTACATCAGTGCGTACAAATGCACATTTTGGAGTAAAGTGTTTGTTACACACAGGTGGGAACAAGACTTTGTGAAGCTTAAAAACATATTTCTAGTAAGTAAGATTTGCCAAGAGGCCAAGGAAAGCCAATAAAGCAGTATAAACACAGGTGCAAGAAAAGGAAACGCAATAACACTATTTCTTTTAACCCAGTTTGCTTGCATTACTTGTTTAACTCAGTTTAGGTTATAGTCCACCTGTACTGATGCTCAGGGTGGAGCAGGACAAGTTAAAAAAATTGATTATTAACGATTACTTAATACAACAGTTGGAGTGTTTGTCATTAAAGGCAAATCCTCTTATGTTATTAATTACAAGGTCAGATTGTTTTATTTTAAATTTGTCTTCCTCGGTTTAAAAGGTGATGGTAAAGAATCAAATCTGCATTTATCCTGCAACGTAGCTCAGGCTTTGTCCTTTTCTGACACAGGAACAGCAGCAAACTGATTGACATTCTCAAGTGGTCCAAATAAATGATGGCTAGAAATTAAATGACTGAAAGCGCTATAATGGTGTTTAGGACAAGTGGGTAGGAGAGAGAGAGGCAAGCGGGAGAGGGAGGAATACACAAACAGGTTGCACTGGGGCCTGGGGAATAAGAGGGAGAAGCCAGAGAGAGCAGGGAGAAAGGAGAAAGAAAACTAAAATAAGATGGAAGGCCATTTAAAGGAAACACACACACTGGCAAAGCTGGTTTAACACAGAGCTACAAAGTAAATGTTACCCTGTTTTCATCATTATCATTATTACCTCCGACTTCTAACACAGTCCCACAGAGAGCGAGAAACATTCACACACACCCATGCACGCGCAGGTGATTAAACACAGTGAGCCAAACACAAAATGAGAGCCCATTGCCTCTCCTTAGTCTCACTCTTACAGCCAAATTCTTTCACCACCGCCTTCTCTATCTGGCCAGGTTTTAAGGCATTTAGCTCCTGTCCTTCACTGATGCATCAGTCAGGCCTCTTTCTCCCCCTTTCTCTGATTACTTACCTCCCAAGAAAGAAGAAGAACTACACTCCATCTTGTTGTTTTATGTTCCCGGCAAATTTAGCCCTGTGTCTCCCTTCTCCACCCTCAGGTCTCTTTCACTTTGTCTCTGTCTCTCTCACTCACTCACCTCCATCATCCCCTCCCTCCCTCGCGCTCTCCCCCCCCTCCTCCCCGAGCCCTTCCTCTGTCCCCTGACACCTCGCACTCCCCTCCTCCACCCCATTCTCCACTCCCTCCCTGTCAACCCTCCCTCCAACCGTCTCTTTCCTTCTGTATGTAGTTGTATAACTTATCACCCTGATCCCTTTCCCGCACGATAATTGGTGTGTCTCTGCAGCAGATGCCAGCGCGCGTTATTTGGCGGCTAAGCATTAGCTCTTCCAATTAGTCATCTAATACCAGTAAGAAAAAGAAACTCTTGGCCTCTGCGCTTTCAGCACCACAGGAGCAGAGAGTTGTGTGTGTGTGTGTGTGTGTTTGTGTTTGCTCATGCAACAACTGTGGCCAGCTCGTGCACACACAGTTACACTGTATCCACACACGACCGGGCAGAGGGTACATGTGGGTTTTAACAGATGGCGAAACACTTTCCCTCGAGTATCGACATTACTCTCTCTCTTTCTCTCTCTCTCTTTCGCCCTTACTCCTTCTAATTAACTAGGTTTCAGTAACAAACCTTTGGGCTTTGCCATCACCATGGTTACCCAAACACTGACTGTCTGGATTTGTATATGCGTGTATCTGTGACTGCTTGAAAGGGTGGTGTATGCGCATGCACGTCTTGGTGTTCAAACCCCTTTTCCTCCTGCACCCTTCTGCGTATGTGTGCCTGTGTGCTTCCACGTATGTGAGCGTGTGTGTGTGTGTGTCCACGTCTCTGCAACTGCGTGATTGTGCATGCACATGGGTATTTTGGTTGCTTTGATGCCTTTGTTCCCCCCACAAGGGAAAACAAAGGCATCAGACCAGAGGCTGGTTCAGACTCAAGCACCTATGTATCTACACAGAGAATAACAGGATTATATGGGATGACTGAAAATGTGTCAAAGATTTATACATTTATACATTTTTCATGTAAGATGATCTTAATAATTATATAATTCAATGAATAAAGATTACAAGTTGAGATATATTTTTTTAAATGGTGAGATGAAATGAAAATCATTTTTGCATTTGTGACAGGAAGGTACAAGGTGAATTTGAATTTGAACTTGGCTCCCCTTCTTTGAAAGGCAAAAATAAAATGGAAATAGGATGTTGGAGTGCATATTTTACATCTTCAGCTACCTGGGCAGTCGGTACAGAGTAGCTCTCCATGCATTGCCCACGTGTCATATATTACCTACAAAATAGCAATTCTGTGATACTCGGTGTAGATAATTAATCACCATCCTTGTATACTTGAAGAATAAGATAGCACTTTCCCTGCACTGTGGTGTCACAGTGTGCGTATATGTATTATTATTATTATTAGTCAGTTGGAATAATGTGTTTGATTAATGTGTCTGATCTAACGTGCTCTCTAATTTGCTTTCCCCTGCTGTCCACCACGTCCCCCCTGTGAAGTTCTTATGCTTCACTATAACTTAGTTAACTTCCATTGACGTTAATCTCATTTTATTTTGAAAGGCACCACCTTAAGGAATTGGTAGTGGGATCCATTTTTAGCATTGTCTCTGTGTTTTTAATAAAAGTTTTCATATTGCTTGCCAGAGTACTGAAAACGTATCTCAAAATGAAGTGATATGTAATATTGCAGAACTGATATTTTGTCCCACATCTTTTCCTGCGCGCTGTTCCAAATATTTTGCCAAGAACGTTAACAAATACAGGTAGGTCCACAGGTTTTTGGCCAAATAATAAAAATAAAAAGATTAATTTTGACCCCAGTTACTTTCGAACCTCTGAAAATTGAGATATATGACAGTGGCAGTGAGTGCAACACTTTTGTCAAACTCCTTGCACTTCAGTCAGAATCTCACTGTGTGATTTAAAAACGCACAGTGGTGGATTACAGAGAGAAAACTCAGGAAAAATATGCCACTGTCCACAAACTTATGGACCTAACTGAGCAGAGTGTCCTGATCCACGGATGAACTCCCGACTGCAGCTGTTAGTCCTTGTTCTGCTCTGAAGCCTCTGTGAGCTTGAGCACTTTAACCACTTTTCCACCTGCCACAGGTTCTCATTAGAGTGTCCCTGCAGCTTGCAATGGATCTCTGAGGCAGAACATGGGCTACTGTCGCCAGCTGCAGTCAAAGACTGTCGTTGGAGCTGAATGATATTGAAAACCTCCACGTCAGTGATCTGACTAACGAGTCAGCCAGTCAGGAAAACACAAGGCAGGGAAGGCTGGGCTAGCTAGGGGATTCTCCAATAGTAGACTGATTGCAGATGGAACCTTTTTCTTGGACGTATTTAAATATGCTAAAATGAGTTGCCAGTTACACTCTGACTAGTCTGCCCCGCTAAAGTCTCTATGTTGGGAAATTCTGCTTTGTAGCCGATACTGAAGCACAGAAGTATGCTATAACTTTGAAGGAAGGGTAAGAAATCAGCCCCATACAAGTATTCAGTGTATTTTTCAGGTGGTGCAGTGAAGTAAAGGCTAAATTAAAAAAAACAAAACACTGCTATACTTTCAATATCCTTCAAGTGAATTAGGTCATACAGAGTGTCGTCTGTTCATGTCTGAAGGCAGCAGTGTTTATACCGGTCATCAGCTTCCTCTGGGCTGCATCAGCCTGCCCCCACGATCTCTCTCCAAGAAGTCTTTGTCTGCTTTTGTGTGTCTTTGTCATCTTGTAGCTTCACACACGAACAGTGACGGCATCAGGAAGGGGGAAGGAAAAAAAAAAAGAAGTGCTTGAAAGAAAAATACACATCCAGCCTACTCTTTTCCCTGTACGGACATAACTCGCTGCTATCTGAAATGGTAGTGACTGCCATCTTATTAGTACTTTTTTTTTTTTAAATTTCTCAAACAGACATTATCATGTGGGAGTAAGACATTTCTGTCAGCTCTAATAGAGCAGCCGACACAAATCTCAGCAATCTAAAACATCAGGTTTTAGTGTCATTCCCTTAGAAAGAAAGAGGACTTAGTGCACACAAATAACAGCCGTAGGGTTCCAGAGGGTAATGGAGTAATTAAACACGTTGTCATCGTTGCATTGTTTCTCTCGACTGCCGGAATTTCATTATCACTCTCTGTGTTTACTGTGTCTTATTGTGATTAATGGAAATGTTTGGACATTACCTGACACTGATGTAGCCAAGGCATGTAGCAGGAGAGGAGGTGAATAATTTGCTTCCAAAAATCGTTAAGTTACAACTGGTCCCATTTGACATGCCTAAACACTCTAAATTTGTTTTTACAGCTACTAATGCAGTCATTAGCGATGAAGTAGCAATGAGATTTACACTTCTTTGATGACACTGGGTGTGTTTTGGATTCTATAGATTGACACATGGTAACACCTACCAGTTCAAACTTGTTTTTACTCGTTATAGTGAAGGTATCACCGGCCTATTGAGTGGCTCAGCTGTTTAGCTGTTTAGCTTTCTGGGAGGACAGAAAGCTAAACAGCTAAAGTTCTCTGGAGCAAAAGAGGTAAAGGATAAGAACAGAAAAACAATTTAAAATGAATGCTTGCTATTGGCCAGATTAGTCCAGAATTATAGTTTTTTAAAATCTGTGATGGGAGAGTTAAAAAAAATTGCGGTCAACATGTCAGACCGGATACTTGTTTAAACTCAGTTTCACAGTAATATGTATTCCACACTCATTCTGCAGTGCATGATTATTATTTGCTGTTAAACTATATTTATCATCGTATCCACACTTGATGCAGACAAAGTAATATCTATAGTTAGGTGTAATAGGGTTTGGTTCCCGTAACTGTCAGTGTCAGTTTCCTAGCAACCAATTTACCCATTACTAAAGTCAGACAGTCAGAAAGACGATTTTTAAAGCCTGTAAAATCATCACGCTTTCATATCCTCAATTTATCAAATTACAATGTGTGAAACAAATCTCTCATAATGATGCTCATTTTGCCTTTTATTTGATCGCTGCAGATAGCTGTTATAGCAGAAACCAACAGGAAATGTGGGAAAGACAGCAGGAAATGGGATGCAGTAAAAGGTACACCTGGTTGGGAGTTGACCTGGAACATTGTGCTGTTTTGCATTGCACTTTAAAAGTTTTTGTTGACCCGCAGTGTTGTCGTCTCTTTGCTTTTGGCTACAGCTGGCAGATCTGCAATGCAGCTGTCCTTTGGTGAAGATAGTACAGCATTTAGCAGCTATACAGTTAGGTAATTAACCAAGGACTGGTTAGAGATCAAAACAAAGGTAACGTCAGTAAATATTGGGCTTGGATTCAATAGGGTGGAAACAGACAAATTATAGGTGATTACTTTGCTCGGTAACTGCTCTGTGTCTTGCTAACAAGTTCACCAAATCAGCCTAAAACAAGTGCTGTAACAAGTTTCCACTGTGGCTAAACAAAATCAGTTATTCCAGCAAATCCTGATGTCACAGTCGGGCTCACCAGTTCACTTCAGCACCAGTAAAACACTGATAACTGTAGTTCTGGTCCAGCTCTCCATGTCAGAGCTGCAGTCTGTCTCCTTCAGGCAGATTTGTTTTTCTTTAGAAAGGAAGCTTTTTACCACTCAGGAGTCCTGGCTTCATATGGCCTGGGGCGTGTTAGTCAACACAGACGAGTACTAACAAGACCTAGTGTGTGATATAAGCTTTATGTACAGCCTGCAGCTAATCAGCACATGATGAACGGGTGACTTAATGGAGACGATTTATCTGTCGGAGGTTTTCCATCTGAACGAGCTTCATTCAGGTTCATCATTCGATCTATCAGCTCTTAGACAAGCTGTGCACCTGAGACAGTTTCACACTGTCACATTAAACTCCTTTTTTTTCCTAAGAAGGCTTGATAGAGAGTAGAGATAGTCACTTTGGGAGATCTTAGTGAGACATATACAGGGAAGTGTGCTGTGTTTAAAGGGTGAAATTAAGTGGTATTTACAATTAATGAGGCAATGGGGGATGGTGAAAACGGTGAAGACTAGAGAATCCTCGAGAAGGAAAGACATCTGTGGGATTTAGCTTCTCTTCCTCGCTCTCTTAAAAACCAACTTGCTTCATGTACAGTCTCAGTGCGTACCCAGTTGGCACAATGCCTCCTGGCAAGGATTAGCTAAAATGAGAGCTGTCCCCTGTGTGTTCATACGTAACTTTGAAACTGTCCCTCGCAGAACGATTATGTGCTTATCAGATTATCCTAACATGTTCACAGCAACCAAAATAGGATGCATGAGCATAGGGGAAAAAAAGAAGAAACTTGATTTGTATGAGTTTATGGTACGGTTTCCTGGAAGCGCTGCAGATGTCCTCAGGCTAACACTGCTGAGTCCACACGTTCATGGATATGCGGGTGAGAAAAACACTTGGGTATCACATATGTCAAAAGCAGCCACAGCCAGCATTATCACCCTGCCAGCAATTTACACTTACAAGCATGTGCAGTGACTTGATTCGAGTAAGGAATGATTTGGAGCATACTGGCCACTCATAGATACTAGTATTTATTCAGCATTTACCTTGCTGTAAAAAGAGCTCATTATATTCTTACTTTGTTTAAGTTAAAGTCACCTCCTTGTTATCCAGGTTGGAAGTCGCTGTATGGTCTCCTTTTTCATAAGTGAAACACAAACTGAACCACATTACCTGTTTATTTTTTGTCACAGGGTAGCTTATTATTCTTTGGACTGTAGCCTCAGCGTGAGTTTATTTATTAGCTTCGCGGGCCGTGAAGTTACTCGTTCATATTGTGCTGTGCTTCTCAGCCCTCGCTGACGGGACTCCGAGCCTGCTGGTTCTCATTCTATCCGTCTAATCAGGGACCGAGTTACACCTGCGATGCCACGTGGATGCAATTAACTGACTGGCTGGGAAAAAGTAGCAGCACTGTAAGCCCTGAAGACTCAAACTGAGAGCCACTCGTGTGAAGAATTGCTGACACCAATAAACCTTTTTTTTTTTTTTTCCCCAGAAGGACAAATGTCAAAACACCCCCCCCCCCCCCCCCCCCACCCCCCTTATTTTTCTATATTTACCTAAATGAAGATTCATTTAAATATAGAACTAGGAATTAAAATTAGAATTACTGTTGAACAAGTAGCTGAATGAATGAATTCAAACTGAAGCTTGATACTCACTGTGATGACTGTGAGGTTGTTCAGATCACCACTCGTGAGGTGAAGCATCAACCGATCAAAGACTCTTGTTTGCACACAGAAGCCCGTTTATAATGTGAGCAAAGCACTTGTGCAACACGTTAGCAATGTAGCTAGTCATGCTTGTGTTATTTTGTAACTTTTTTGGTTGTAGTATCAACTTGGTGTTAGACTTATGCACAAACTGTAACTCATTTGCAGTTTTTGAAGTTTCCAGTGTTACTTTAAAGGGTATTTCTTCATTTCTTAATAGCATTGTCATTATTGTACTAATGAAAATGGATACTATGTGAGCTCTGTCTTACTGTCACTTTGAATGAAGATGTGCTGTACACTTCAATGCACTGAAATATCCAGTTCTTCCATTTTCAAATTTGTAGAATGAAAACTGAACCAGTGGTCCACAAGCAGGAAATGGAGACAGTTTGCTTTTAAAGGAACAGTTGCACCTCTTGAAACAAACAGCATTTAGGCAGGATTATTGAAGAAAAGGCTCTCCTGCGTCAATATACACTCATCACCCTCTTTATTAGATACAAGTTGCTAGAACTGGCTTGAACCTTGTTTTTCCTTCAGACCTGCCTTCATTTGTCATTATAGCAGGGCGATATGACCAAAAATATTTATCACGATATACATTTGAAAATTTGCAATAACGATATAACTGACGATATAATTGACACTAGACAAAATACTTTACAACTCCACAACTTTATTAGTGCAAAAAACCCCATCAATGTATTTTCACTTAAACAAGCAGCTGTTTTTTATGTGCGTTACAGTTTTATAAAAATTTAACCGTGCAAATGCAAATTCCTTGCTGACAGTTTAACCGAAAGGCATTTCCAGTGGAAATTGGCCGACATATCCTCAGCATAACCATGTATAATATCCACAAAACTTAAAAAGAGGGTATACACACACAGTACGGTAATATTATGTTGAAGCACAGTACGTATCACTCCGCGAAGCTCCTGCCTACGATAGCCGTAATGCTCCGACAATCCATCAAGCGGTGCGGCTTCGTAGCGTAGCAAAGTCGTACTAAAACATTTGACAGATTTTCGAGCTCCGTGTACCACATAAAATTGTTTCGAGGTCAGTAAACACAACCAGAATTCATACATAAGGCACACGGGATTATAAGGGGCACTGTCGATTTTCAGAAAAATCAAAGGATTGATTTTAAGTGTGCCGTATTTTCCAAAAAACATGGTAATAACGACGGCCCACTATCATGCTCTACCAAAAATAGTGCTTTGTTGTGTATCTGACGGACGAAAGCTAAACCAGTTCCACACCAATGAAGTTGCAGCATTTTTACAAACCAATTCTGATTCATCCGTTTCATTCAACGATCCGCTTTCGCCCTTCTCATTCTCCATCGCCGCCATGCTTTTTCCGCCATGTGTGTATGAAAACAAAGGCACTGCGCATGCGCGTTTTACCCATATTCTATCGCGATATTTCATTTTCTTATCGTTGCCCAACATTATACCGGTATTACCGTGAACGGTATGATATGGCCCAGCCCTATTCGTCATGACATAGATCCAAAAAGATGCACAGCATTGCTTCAGATTTGTTAGTTGCACATCCATGATACAAATCTCCCATTGTACCACAAATGAAAGCTCTATTGAATTGAGATCTGGTGATATGAGATTTGTGACATAGTGTGTTATCTTCTGGAAGTAGCCATCAGATGATCTGTGGTAAAGGAATGAACATGGTAAAAAGGGGCCCAAAACATGAAAATTCCCCCAACACCATTACAGTCCTACTACCAACCTGAACCGTTGATATAAGGCAGGACTGCTGGTGTGCTTTAACGATGTTTACACCAAATTCTGACCTTACCATATGAATGTTGGCGCAGAAATATTGACTCATCAGATCAGGCAACATTTTTTCTGTCTTCTCTTGACCAGCTTTGGTGAGCCTGTGCAAACTGTGCCCTCCGTTTCCTGTTCTTGGCACACCCCACTTTTCAGTTATTTATTTTTAAAAAAATGTTTGGAATCATGTATGATTTTCGTTCCACTTCTCACGTGTACACCACTTTGTATTGGTCTTTCACGTGGAATTCCAATAGAATTGATTCATGTTTGTGGCTGTAATGTGACAAAATGTGGGAAAGTTCAAGGGGGCCGAATACTTTTGCAAGCCACTGTAAGTGGCTACTGTAGCTCATCTGTTTCAAGGTTTGATGTTAAGAGATGCTCTACTGCATCTTCCTTCCCTATTCTGATGCTCAGTTTGAACTTCAAAAGGTTATCTTGACCATATCTACATGCCCTAAATGCACTGATTTTCTGCCATGTGATTGGCTAATTAGATATTTGTATTAATGAGCAGTTGATCAGTTGTTCCTAATGAAGTGCGTAGTGAATGTACATTTTCATTAGGACCAGTTGGACACTAAAGTAGGAAATGTCTCCATGAAATGTACTTTGTGCACAGAATATGTTCTAAAACCTAAATGATGAGGTGTTTTAAATCATAGTGAAAAGTTATGCAGAGGTAAGGCAGAGAAAGCAAGTGTTAAAACTACTTCCTGTTGGATGAAGTGCCATCAAATGTATTGTTTGTTTGGGCTTCAGTTTGAGATATAGGGGTAATCGATTTACAATTAAAATAACTGAATAATCATAATGGGAAAAAATGAAATCTGCTCATTGTAGTAATTGGAGTTTTATATCACCTGGATGTAATGAGAAAGTGATTGCACTATTCATCAGAGACCTGTGTAACATTTTATATTAGATGTGATGAGGGCTGCAACTCATGGGTATTTTTGTTATTGATCTGTTCAGGTATTTATTCAGTTTAACAAATAGCAATCACAGGTTGGTATGGTCCAAAAAATTAAAAGACATCTTCTTGTTCTTATTTGAGTCCAACCCTCAAATATTATTTTCAGTTTAAAGTAGAAATCTAACAGCTAAGTGTAATACTTAGCTGTTTATCTGGCTAAATACATAGCCATAAATTGAAAAGACATTCTCACCATATATACACTACAGACATTTTTGTTTAATTTAATTAGTTTTGTGTCCTCCGACTTTTTAATTATTGCTTGCTGTGACAGTTTAAGCCTTATTAATTACGCTTCAGTTATATTCACAATCATTTCTTCTTTCTTGTCTCTCTTTTAGCCAACAACACTCTGCTCGGTGGAGGTGGAGGTAAGTTACCACCTGTCTGATCCTTTGGTCGTCTATGTTTGTGTGCCTGCCAAGATACTTGCAGGCCTCAGCTGTTATTAATGGCACGGCTTTGTGGTGCAAATGGTCGTCTGTGGACACCAAATAATTTAAAATTGTCGCACTTCTTTTAATCAGATGATGCAGTGCAATTTACGAGCCAAAAAGAGCGAGCGTGCGTGTGTGTTGGTGTACGTGTTTGCGAGTGTTTTATGTCCCATGTGTGGTGTCTGTCTATATTTTTCTTTGTGTAAGGTAGCAGGTAGCTCTTTGTTGTGGCAGGTGTTCAAGGTGCTTTTGCATGCAGCTCGTGAGGGTGTGTGCGTATGTCTGTGTGTGTGTCTGTGCTTTTTATGTGTTTGCAGGTGTGAAGTCAATAGTTCGTAATTTATGGGTGTGGAGTGCTGTGGAAATAAACATTTTTCAGTGTATTGTTGACTCAGTGCTTTGCTGCGAGTGTGTGATGTTTGACGTCCGTGGGTAATCGATACTTGCAATAAATCTGTACTGCTAATGCAGTAGCCAGATTCACTAAAACATGTGCGCACGCACCTTACTCAACTTGTGTGTGTGTGTGTTTGTTAATGCTTGCAAATTTGGTTGCTGGTGCATTTGCCTGTGGTCGTTTTCTTTGTCTTCATTTGGCCAAACAGCTTTAGCCTTTCAGCCCGGCTCGCTCACACTGCCGTTTTTAACCTTCCTATTTGTATGTTAGTCTGCATGCAGCTTTTTTCTTTGCAGTCTCTGTGGTGAAGTATCAAGTGGTGCACCTGCATGTCTGTATATTTGCGTGTATGTGCATTCGTATGTCAGCTTACAACCGTGCATCTGCTTGCCTGAAATGATCTACTGAAGTCCTGAGTGTCCATATGCACACATACACGACACACACACACGGGCTCCACCTTAACTGATAAACACCAGCTGAGGCTCAAGCCACAAAAATGGATGGCACACTCTTCCTGTCGCCACACACACACACACACGCACACACACACATGCAGTCAAGCACCTCGAGATCTACAGCGTCGTCTGATGTTGTCCTGAGGTCTCTGATGGCTTTACAAAGACAGATGGTTTCTAGAGAGCCCTCGAACATGTGAATGCGTCACACTGGGTGCATTAGTGCCCATGTAAAGCATGTTTATGTTGATCACTGTGGTTTAGTTAATGTTTTTATTCAGTTAAATTTAACCACAGCAGCTGTTTTCATTGTAAACATTTCCACCGACCAGCTGAACGAGCCAACATTAAGAGCCACCATCTGAATCTGTCTATTCTTGCTTTCTGTGCCACTCTGCACCATTTTTTCCCCCCTTGCTCAGTTGATTTCCCTCATTTCTTATTGTATGTATTTTTCTGTCTCCATCTCCCTTTTCAGCTCTGTCCTTTGGGGTTTGCTAAGGCAGATAGAGCCTAGAGTAGGTGTTAATTAGAGAGAGGTAAGGGTAGTGACAAGAGGAAGAATGGAACAAACAAGAGAGAGGGAGGGAAACGATGCTTAGAGAAAGAAGACGAGAAAGACGAGAGCGATGACGGCCACTTGGGATCGACAGATGCAAGCGGAGGGCCGAGTGGGGAAAAAACACACACACAAAAATCATTTACTATACATCTACATTTGCCAGGATCACACTCTGCACTGAGTAACCATGCATTCATTCATTCAGCTTTAGTGAGTTGTTTTTTCCATCAAAGGTGAGGCAACAAAAGGTCTTTATGGTTCTTTACCTCTCAGTCTCAAGGGTACCTGGGTAAATGTCATTCAGTTAGATCAAACGCACACCTGTCGACATTGTTTTTCGCACTTCAATCTGGAGGAGTGCTGAGCTGATGCAGTGCATCAACAACAAACTCAAGGGCAGGAAATTAACCTTTTTTATGTCCACTGGCTGCTGTTGCTCATTTATTCCCGAGCTTATCTGCTATTTCAACATTTCACTGCTTTGATTGATTTTCTAAATGGAACAGAAAGCCAAGATGATAGAGGTTTAGTCAGCCAGACAGTTACCATTATCTTTGTATAAACATTTATTCATGTAGACATGAACATATATCAGTTTAATCTCTGAATGGATGCTGTTAAAATTGTTAGAGCCAACACAGGTTCTTCTTCTAGGTCACCATATGTCAGTGCGTACCTTTGGGATGTATGGCACGTTAAAGTGTTTTTTCACTGGCATGTGGCCTCCAAAAAGATGTTATCAGCTTTCACTGATACAGCGTACAGCTGTTTTCTGCATTTCAAGACATTGTAAACAATCTTTAAGGATGAAAACTACAGTGTCCTTATTCATTTAGCAGGGTAGCCATGGGGTTTGAAGTGCAGTTTAACACATGAGTCAGCAGTTCGTGAACAGTGTTGTCACTCAACAGTAATTTTATAGCTTTGATACTATATTTTCAGAGCATTTTCATTCCATGGGGGAAATTTATTTCCTTATCTATGAGCATTCTGCCTTCATTCTGATTTCAACTGCACACCTGTGAAGTTTCCCGACTGGACTGTACACCTTTATGCTCACCGTTATGGCCCTTTTGAACAGCGGCATATACCGAAAGTGACTTTAATCACTGTATCACTTTGCTTCCTGTTATAATTTTTTCCACTCCTGTATCAGTGATGATGCAGAGGATTTTTTTGAGTAGGGACATCTGTCGTTCAGGAGGAGACTGCCGCAAGTCCAGGAAACATTGAGTGCCAGTATGAATGGTGACCAAGCTGTGAAGACGACACAGTGGGCATGCAATACAATAAATGACCTTAAAAGGGGATTTAGGTGATGTAGGAGAGACGAGCCGTGATGTAGTGACAAGATTATATAGCTTTAAAATTATATAGCACTCTTCTACTCTATTTGAGCATTCAAAACAACTTGTATTGCATGGCACACTGGCTTCCTTTTTCAGCTCTGGAGATTGCCCCTTGGTCACCCACCACACTTCTATTACAATAAGCAGTAAAGAAAATTGGTATCACAAGAAGCAAACCCATGAAACGAAGTTTGTGAACCCAGACGCAGGTTGCCTGGTTGGTAATTTTCCTGTTACATGCAGAGCGATCACAGAAGCCAGCAAAAAAACACTTTTCAAGTTACAAATCGTCTATGAGCAAAATATTAAGATAGAAATGAAGATCTGGAATTCGGCTTTAAGCACTTGTCAAACCAAATCATGTGATCATACATTCAAAACCCTCACTTGCTGTGATGTTCCGGTTTCATAATAACAAGTTACTGATCAAACAGAGACACAGTTACAGACACACAGACGGTTGCTGTCAGAGATCCTGCTCTGGGTCTGTAGGGACAGATTGCACAGGATGTGAGCCAGCCACAAAGACACTGCCGGCTTATGATTGGTTTAGGTTTTAAGACAGTGCACAATAGATGAGCACGGTCCCAATTAAAATTTCATCCACTTGCATTTTTTCATTTCGATGGGGAAACACGAAAAAAAATGTTGCACAGCTAAAAAATTCAGGCTGAAAATGCATGAGATGACATCTGTAATCAATCCTCAAGAACAGCGATGGAGTTTGAAACCCAGTACTGGAAGTCTCTCGGCTCTCGTCCTTGTGTGTCTGCAGCCCTTTTTGTTTTTTTTTTTGCTTTCTCCTTGTCTGGATGGGGAGAAAAATACAGGCGGAGAAGAATAGGCTTGTCTGCTTGGCTTTCAGAACAAATGAACAGGAGAGCATGTATTGTGAATGAAGGGAGAGAGTTTTGGAGCATGGAGATGAGACTAGAGACAAAGAGCACTTAGTGTACCTTCTGCATGCAGACAGTGCTGTCAGCTGCATACATAAATTCATCTGTTTCACTGCTGTTAGCAACACTCATATATGCGTGTGTGTGTGTGTGTGTGTCTGTGTGCGCAAGAGTTCACAGTAGTAACACTTAACAGGTTGCGCTGCATTTGTTTGTGAGTTCAAGTTTGCACATATACACAGGTGCCTATACAGAATCGTAGGAGAGGCAGCGTGCGTGTTTGTGCGTCCATCCACCACCAGAACCATCCTAAATGTTGCCTTGGCAACAAGCTGACTGAAGTAAATGAGTGTCCCGGCTCTGCTGAGGGATTGTGGGAAAGCAATATGCCAGCGTTCCGCCCCATTAGTTTGACAGACAGCCTGTTTGGCCTATAAGAGGTCAGCTGGCAAGGGCAATCGTATTAGTATTCCATAGGAGAGACTTCAGGATTGGTTTTACTCTTATGCCAAGCTACCTGTGAGTGTATGTTTTCTTATGTGTGGATGTGTTTGTTGAGGGTGGGCGGTTTGAGGTAAAGCTTGTCGTGGCACAGAACAATAGCAGAGAATGTGTGTGTGTGTGCGAGTGTGTGTGTTTGTTTTTGTGCCCTGCTGGAGGTTGCAGGCTCCGCGCCAGGTAAGCATA
This sequence comes from Pelmatolapia mariae, assembly GCF_036321145.2. Taxonomy (NCBI): domain Eukaryota; kingdom Metazoa; phylum Chordata; class Actinopteri; order Cichliformes; family Cichlidae; genus Pelmatolapia; species Pelmatolapia mariae. The sequence continues at coordinate 24,539,330 of NC_086228.1, forward strand.
TCGCCAATTATCACTTCACAGTCCCCCTACATCCCCTCCCTCTCTCCCCCAGAGTCAGTCAATACAGAGCCTGCGAGGGAGATGTGATAACACCTAAACTGGTCAGCCGCCTGTTTAACAGGGTAAAGAAGCCAAAACACTAATTTCAATCCTTCCTGTATTCATCCATGCATTGCATCCTTTTAATCTATTCCTCTCTGGAACCCTGCTTAACATTCATCTCTCCGTTCTTTGTTTTTAGTCTCACCCACTCTTTTCACCCACACACCCTTTTTTCTTTTTTTTTTTCTTTTTTACACTTGATCCCCTTCCAAAGCCATTTCTTTTTGTCCAACTGTGCTCTTCAGTCTCCTGTCTCGTCTTTCTCTGTCTGTGCGCGAGTGTCTCTCCATGTCTCCATTGTTTTTATTTATTTATTTATTTTTTGTTTGTGCACTCCATCTCTGATTCCCCAAAAGACCAAGCTTCAATAGCAGAAAACAGTGAAGTGATATTTAGTATGATAATCAAGGCTAAATAATGAATTTTGCATGATTTGTTTTTGTATGAAAATTAATTTGGCATATTTCATGTTTTGTGTGATTTTGTGTGTCTAGTGGTATAAATGTGTTCCCTGGTTATTGTGTTATAATCGGTTGATGTCTATTGGTAGCATTAGGTGTAGCCAATTAAGACTAATGGTCGAGTAGTTCACGTGCTTCATTTGCACAGAGTCAGTGGAGTACGAACAATAAGTATCCTTTGACACCAAACTCATTGCTCGTTTTAAATGACTCTGTGTCTAAGTGGCTTATACAAAACTGATATTGGTGGTATTTTTTATTAAGGCAATGTCAGTTTGACTTTTTTTGCTTCCCAAGAAAAGTGATTTTCATTTGTTCTGGTTCAGATGGGACTTTATTTTTTTTTTTTACATTCATAAGCACAAACAATACAGACAACAGCCTTTACAAAATCCAGTTCCTATGCAATAAAAGACCAAAAGGAAATCAAAGGAAACATATAAATTACATAAATCAATTAGAGTGAGGCTTCAGACTGCTGGAATATTATTGTTGTTGTCTGAAATCCCTGCCTTGTACTAGAGTTGTACTAGAGAAGACAGTATCACGACCAAAATGTTTGCAGTAAATTCAGCCAGATTAATAATAATATTGGGAAGATGAGAAGTTTGGTCATTCAAGAGAGGCTCAGAGTAGCGCCATTACTCCTCTATGTCAAAAGGAGCCAGTTGAGGTGGTTCGGGCATCTGATTGGGATGCCTCTTGGCCGCCTCCTGGGTGTTCCTGGCATGTACCACTGGAAGGACGCCCCGGGCCAGGCCCAGGACACGCTGAAAAGATGTATATCTTGACTGGCCTGGAAATGCCTCAGTGTTACTGCAGAGAGACACATAACAGACAAGTTGTACTCTTCAGCATAGACTGACTAAGACTGATTTCGAGGTGTTGGCAGTCTGTCTGCGTTTATAAAGTAGGCGGCAAAGGTAAGGAATAATTGCTAATCTGTCTGAGAGTGGCTGCATCAGATTGGAGATGTGTGCAAATGCCTCGTGATCAAAAGTGGTTGGCCAGAAATTGAGGGTGTTACAAGCCTAATCTCTGGGGAAGTTGGTTACTAGAACTACTTGCAATTGGTCTCTTACAGCAAAAAATTTCAGTGCAGTCACTGAGCAAACAGTGGTTATTATTTTTGAACCCCCTAGTGGCAAGGATGTTTCCATGCTATTGTTACTCTGTATTGGGACTGAGCCATGAGTAACTCAGGTTCAAGTGCTGTAAAAGTTACAAGTTAATGTAGTTAGAATCAAACGCATCAAGTCCCTAAAAATACAGGAGGTCATGAAATTCACATTGATCTACCCTGGGTCCTATATTCAGATCAGTTAAAGACAGCAGTCATGAAAAGTTTTATTTTCAACATTAGTAGAAACGGTTGCAGCCTGCTTACATCATAAATCTTACTGACATCTGATATTTTCTGGAAATCAATAACAAGCCTCCTAAAAGAGCAACAATAGAGAGCAAGAGCTCCACGGTGAAAATAGACAGTAAAAAAAGTGAAACCTCACAATTCTCTCCCAAGTGCTTCTCTTATAACACTCATTGTTTTCTAACTGTGTGTGTGTGTGTGTCAAAGAACGCCATGTTTTAGTATGAGGGCGAACAAAATTACAGGCATACTTTATAGTACTTGTGGTGAGTAGAAAAACTTCCTACCAGCTCCTCTGATTATTAATCATGCATAAAAAGTTATAAGGTAACCCTTAGCTATTAAACAACAATGGATGTTAAAAAGTTTTAGAAAAAACTTTTAATAGCTAACTTGATCAACAGGAAGAATACATTATAAATGTGAAAGAAGCAATTTCTGTTGTGATAAAGTCAACACCTGCGCTGTAATGGCATTTCTCTGGTGGCCTGCTGGGGCTAATCTACCAAACACCTGGTCACCATATCAAAAACCACTGATTACATTACATAATGGCACCTAACAGGCTCACCGTTAAATAGGTTATTATTGCACTTGATCACACTAACATTAGTCTGTTATGTTGGTGATTCATCTTTAGGGAGGCATAGATTTCTGCATAAATTGCAAAGAAATCTAGGCAATAGTTTTGTTTTGTTTTTAAATAAAACTTAAAATCACTCATTACAGCTTACTGGTTTTTCTAGCAAAGTCATTAGACTTTATTCCTTGGAGACTATAAATGAACAAGTTGTTCTCACCCCCAGATTTTCATGTACTGACACTTGACCACAACCTTTTGGCTTTAAATTGTGCTGTTCTGGCTACCCATTCAGCTTCATTTTCAAGCTGCGTTGCAGTCCAGTACAGTTCAGTACATCTGAACAACTGCTGTCATCACTGCTTGGCATGAGGAACCATGACAGCCATGAAACTAGCAGAGATGTTTGTTGTAGATGTGAAAAGTTCTTGTTAATGCTACATGGATTGATATTTATATAGCATTTTATAGCTTAACAGAGCACTCAAAGCACTTTTTAAATACAATCCACATTCACCCTTTCACACATTCATACAGCATCTTATTTTATACTTTCAATAACTTTCTAACTACTTCACACTCTCACACTCCAGTGTATCGTAGGCTTTTGGGGTTCAGTATCTTTCAACATGTGGGCTGAAGGAGCCAGGGATAGACCCGCTGACCTTCCCATTGGTAGATTACATCCTCTACAGTAGATACTAGCTGTCCTCCTTTGTTAGGTGAGCAACTCAAATCAAACATTAGCCATAGTTGTTGTTTAGTCTGCGTATTGTTAGATGTCTGGAGGGCCGCATGTCTAATCTGCTACCATAAGAAATTGCAACAATGTTGGAAATAAAAAGGCATATTTATGCACGTTTCGTGTGTTAGAGTCATGACTTTCTGTGAGGAGGAAGAGGGTGACATTTGATCCAGATACAGGTTGCATGGTCTCTTCCCCTTGTGCTTTCATTTCTTTGATCAAGGAGACTCCTTCTTAGATTATAAAACTTAGGTATTTTCCTTCTTCATATCTTGAGTTTGAAGGTGCAGACAAAAATTAAAAATTGCCTCCGCTGCACATGAACAGTTGGTATGATGCTCCTTTTCTGTAGGAAAAGACTTTTTCACACCACCGTTTATTTCTGAGTACCGTATAGTTTTTTCTCTGTGAAATACCCTCAAAAAATGACTACCTGTACCCTTAAAATATGACAAAATTTGATCTGTACCCTGCCTCTTGCCCTATGACAGCTGGAATAGGCTCCAGCACCCCCCACGACCCTGAAAAGGATAAGCGGAAGCGAATGGATGGATGAATGAATGGGTCTCAGGGAGTGAGAATCTGCTAGTATGAAATGCGTGGCAATACATCCAATAGTTGTTCAGATATCACAATGTGAAGTGAGTTGACCACTTGGCAGCTGTTATAGCTCGCCAAAACCACAAGTACATTATAGATGCTGGTCTCAAATTATATGTGTGGAATACTAGTATAATACTAATAGTGGTGGAAACTCATAGAAAACACATGCAAGACAATTCTTTTGTTCGCCTTTCTACTATTTTTTAAAAAAGGCAAATATTTCTGGCAGAAAAATGATTTTGGTCTAGAAACTCAACAAATCCACTGATATTGTTTTCTAGAGCGATATTGGTGCCCATAAGCGACTCTTACATAGGTGTCTGCATTGACAAGGTACTGCCGGTGCCGCTTTGCTTCAAGCACATCTTTCATTTGCTTCCCCCTCTGCTCATGAATCCCCCCTTCATATTTCTGGCACCATTCAAGTGACAGAACAGTGTCTGAATCTACTCAGTAGCATGCAGTGCTCATGCTGGGCTATTACACTGGCTCCCATGGAGTCAGAAGTTACTGTAGACTGAAAGAAAGCTAACATGGTCTGCATTCAGTGAGTGCAGTGAAAGGGATAGCTTGTCTGTGTTAAAGAGGTGGGAGTCATGGAGTGGTTAAATAGGTGTATGGATATTTATTAACCATACTCACCAGGTTCAGGTTCTTTTTTCTGCCTTATATCATCTCCATTTAGCAAGGAGCAATCTAATTTAAACATGATAGTATCAAAGCTGCCTTTTGCTAAATGGAAAAAGCAACTCATGTGAAAGAAAATATGTTGAGCATGGCATTAAAATGATCTTATTTGCAGCTAAAAGGACAGGAAGTGCTGGTTTCTGGGATTAAAAAGTCATCTTTTGTGTGTCTCTGTGGGCGTGTTTCTTTCCTCTTTGGTTTTTTTGTGTCCCTGTGTGACTCCCCACATAAGAGTGTGATTGGTCACTTCATAGAAAGGCTTTAGATCTGGGGACTTGAACTCAGAAGGCCTGCTCAGTCATTCATCCATGCCAGTAATAGGCTAACACCTTAGCACCGGGGATCTAAAATCAGATTTCGGCAGCCCCCTTGGCCCTGCGCCTGATGTAAGGGGTCATTGTAACAAGCGGGAATCAGCAGTTTGCCATCCTTTGTAGTCACATTAAACTCCCAAATTAAATGTCTTCCAAACAGTGTTTCTGTGCCAGGACACGTGTTCCTTAATTTTGGCATTCAGCTGTATTTAAAGCTGTATGTGCACCCATGCATATGTGCTCTAGAGTGTGTAGCTGCATGTGTGTGTGCAAGCCTCACTGTGGATGTTTTTCAGCTCCTTTCGCAAGCTTGTATTACAGCTGTGTAAGAGTGAGGGCAGGGCAGTACTCGGGTCAAAAAGCACTGCTGTAGCTCAAGGCTATGCAGTCCACTCATAAAGACTGGAGGGGAAAAAGGCCAGTTTGCACTAGTAGGCACACACAGAGGCACATACACATTTGTGTGTCTGTCAAACATGCAGCGACGAATGGAAAAAAAAAAAAAAAAGGTATTGTTGGTTTAATTTCCAAGTCAGTTCCTTTTCTTTTTTTTAATGTTGTTTTTCTTGCTTGTTTCTTTCTCTCCCTCCAGACTATTTTTACATCTGCTACTCTTGCTTATTCCCCTCCCCTCCTCCCTTTCTCTCCTTTCCATCTCTCTGTCTTATCACACTTGTTCTCTCTTTTAGAGTTGGCCTGCTTCAAAGTTGGTGTGCAGCGTATTTTTGTGTCACCTCAAGGACTCATCACACACACGCCACACGTACACTTGAAAATACACTCATAAATACAGTGTCCACAGCTGCACATATGCTTTGACAAGGATATACACACACAATATATCACTCACATGCGCATACACACATATCTAAGCTAGTTTCTGAGCACCCTGAGGAGGTAGCCACTGTTCAGAACTTGTTTGTCACACCCTCGCACTTGTGCTTCGCTCACAGCGTGGCCCAGTTCAACATGGCACAGCATGACATGGCACACCACGGCTCAGCGCCGCATGCGATATGCCAACTTAACACAATAATGTTCAGATAACACCAGACCCCTGCCTGGAGCGCCTCAGTTTGGCGAAACACACCGCTGTAACAGCTGGTCTGTACGCAGAGAGACAGATAAGAACCACAGGCCAATGTGCTGAGCTCTGGCATATGGATTGATGCTATTGAACTATTTTGAACCAGTGCTGACAAGTGTCACAGTGCTGTGACAAATCCATTTCTGACACATGTGCCTGATTCTGGGTTGATTTAGAATCCAAACTTTAGATTTAATATTCTAGAAAAACACCGTGTTGCTCGTACACGACGACCAAAGTTGTGGAAAATTGAATTAAAGGGATGCTTTTGATTAATACTATAAAAACACACAGGCACATGTTTAAATGTCTACATATTTACTGGCAACCTATCCAGGATGTACTAGTCCTTTCAGCGATATGCCAGCTTAACACAGATAACACCAGGCCCCCGCCTGGAGCCACTCAGTTTAGTAAAACACACCGCCGTAACGTCTGGTCTGTACACAGAGAGACAGATAAGAACCAGACCTATGTGTTGAGCTCTGGCATATGGACTGATGCTATTAAACTATTTTGAACAAGTGCTGACAACTATCATAGTGCGCATGTTTAAATGGCAACCTGTGCAGGGTGAACCAGTCCTCCTTCCTCACGTCAGTGCCTGACCCCACAACCCTGAATGTATAATGGATGGATGGATATTTTTCCAGTGGTTGGTTATTGCTCAATTGATCAAATATAACATTATGACCACTGACAGGTGATGTTAATAACACTGATTATTTCTTCATCATGGTACCTGTGACGAGGTGGGATATATTAGGGAGCAAGTGAACATTTTGACCTCAAAGTTAATGTGTTAGAAGCAGAAAAAAATAGGCAAGTGTAAGGATTTGAGTGAGTTTGACAAGGGCCAAACAGTGATGTTAGATAGCTGAGTCAGAGCGTGTTCAAAACTGCAACTCTTGTGGGGTGTTCCCGGTCTGCAGTGGTCAGTATCTATCAAAAGCGGTCCAAGGAAGGAACATTGGTGAACCACTCACAGAGTCATGGACACCCAAGGCTCACTGATGCCCGTGGGGTCTGATCCAACAGAAGAGCTACTGTAGCTCAAAATGCTGGTTTGGTAGAAGAGTGTCAGAATACACAGTGCATCGCAGTTTCTTGCATATGGGGCTGCATGACTGCAAAGTAGTTTGAGTACCCATGCTGACCCCCGTCCGCCAGAAAGTCCTAACAAAGGGCATGTGAGCATCAGAAGTGGACTACGTAGCAATGGAAGCAGGTGGCCTGGTCTGATCAATCGCGTTTTCTGTTTTTTACATGTCGATGGCCAGGCATGTGTTCGTCACTTACATGGGGAACACCTCACACCAGAATGTACTATGCTTTGGGCAGTGCTCTGCCGGGAAACCTTGGGTCCTGCCATCCATGTGTTACTTTAACACGTACCTCCTACCTAACCATTGTTGCAGACCATGCACACCCTTTCATGGAAATAGTATTCCCCGATGGCTCTGGCCTCTTTCAACAGAATAATGCCCCCTGCCACAAAGCAAAACTGGCTCATAAATGGTTTAAGGAGCACAACAATGAGTTCGAGGTGCTGACTTGGCCTCCAAATTCCCAGATCTCAATCCAATCGAGCATCTGTGAAATGTGCTGGACACCTCGAAATTAACAAGACTTACTGTATGTGTTACTAACATCTTGGCGTTAGGTATCATAGCACATCTTGTGTGATCTAGTGGAGTCCATGCCTCAATGATCATTGCTGTTTTGGCAGCAAAAGGGGAACCGACACAATATTAGGCAGGTGGTCATAATGTTGTGCCTGATCGGTGTGTATTGCTGTTTGGCTTAGTCTGTTTATAGATAGGATAGTTTCTCTCTACATGTATAATTGATATTAATAATCTCAGTCTACTAAATAATTAGTAACTGCACTCTAAAATAAATGTAGTGAAAGCTTCTCAAAATGTAGTGGAATAGAAGTAGAAAGTAGCATGCTGCTAGAATCACTGCTATAGAGAGAGGAGGGCGGCTGTCTGTAACAGCGTTTTCTAGAATCTGGCAAAGCTGGAAATTGATAACAAATTAGGCTCACAGTTAGTCTTCACACATAGCTTTCATTTTAAAATGTTTCTGGCAACTCAGTTTAGCCTTGCAAGAGAGCTGTGGCTGTGTAAAACAAGCCAAAAGGGGATGTTAGAGTAGAAAAGATCACTCTAGTACATTTTCAAGCCTAGCGAGCTGGTAGGGTGATGTGTGTTATTAACCCACAAAATTTTACAGTTATAGTAATTAGTGCAGTTGTTAACTCTAGAAGAAGTTGTGCTTGACTTCACCTGAGCTCACGGTCTCCAATACGGTGTATCTTTGCCGAGTGTGAGTGTTTCAGAAACAGAGTGGAGAGGCTGCACGAAGAACACACAGATGACTGACAGTGCCATTGTCATGGATGTTGTGTTGCAGACCTTTGTTGGGGGGAAAATAAGATGCTGCTCAGGCTGGCTTTTATAGTCTTTCTTTTGCATGTGCTCCTAAATACACAATCACGGTTCAAACAATATTGTTCCTTACTTGTAACTGTGAGTGAAAGGCTTACCTTCCATATCGCCATCATGGCCTTCCTCCACCGTGGTGAAGCTAAGAACCCGTTCTTTCTTGTAGTACATTGAACTGATTATACTTATTTTCATATGAAACTTTTTCGTGGTTTAAAAAACAAACAAACCTCATTTTATATCCATTTACAGCCCACTTTGAACTTGAGTGGACCGGACGAGTGAACCTCCACTTTCTGATATCTCAATATAAGATAAAGAAGTGCAATTTCAACAGTGCAGATGAATGGGTAAAGTTACAGTGTTGCATGTTTTTGTTTTATAAAACAACAAAGTGTAAAATTTCTATAGTAGACATTGAAAAACAGGAACTTTTCTGTCATTGAACTATTTAACTCAGGGGTGTCAAACTCCAGGCCTCGAGGGCCGGTGTCCTGCAGGTTTTATATATCAACCTGGGTCAACACACATGAATCAAGTGATTAGTTCATTACTAGGCCTCTGGAGAACTTCAAGACATGTTGAGGAGGTAATTTAGCCATTTAAATCAGTCGTGTTGGATCAAGGACACATCTAAAACCTGCAGGACACCGGCCCTCGAGGCCTGGAGTTTGACACCCCTGATTTAACTAATACCTGATTACTTTGGTGTAGTATGAATGTCTGTGGGGGAGGTCTTTATCTGCAGGAAAACCTGTAAAACACAGGGCTTTATGTTTTACACACCTGATTTAGAGTATACACACACTGTACACTTTATTAGGTACACCTTGCTAGTACTGGGTTGTACCCCTTTAGCCTTCATAGCTGTATTAATTCATCATTTATTCAACAAGCTGCTGGAAACATTCCTCACAAATTTTGGTCATTTTTGACATGACAGCATCAGATAGTTGCTGCAGATTTGTGGGCTGCATATCCATGAGGTGAATCTTCTATTCTACCACTTCCCAAAGGTGCTCTATTGGATTGAGATTTGCTAACTGTTGAGGCCTGAGTGTAGTGTCATGTCTCATTGGCATGTTGAGTAAACAAGTTTCGGATGATTTTACCTTTGTGACATGATGTGTATCCTGCTGGATGCAGCAGTTATAAGATGGGCACACTGTGGTCATAAAGGGATGAATGTGGTCGGGAACAACACACAGAAAGGCTGTGGTGTTTCACTGATGCTTAATTGGTGCTAAGGGGGCCAGAGTGTGCCAAGAAAGTATCCCCTACCTCAATTACACTACCAGCAGCCTGAGCCATTGATAAAGGCACATGGATTCATGCTTAATGGTGTTCATGCTAAACTGTGACCCTGTCATCTGAATGTTGCAGCAGAAATCAAAACTCATTAAACCAGGAGATATTTTTTAAATCTTCTTTTTAGTCTTGGTGAGCCTGTGTAAATTGTAGTCTCAGTCTCCTTTTCTTAGCTGACAGGGGTGACACCCGGTGTGGTCTTCTGCTGCTCTACTCCATGTGTTGTGCAATCAGAGATGCTCTTCTGTATATCTAGGTTTTAATGAGTGGTTGTTTGACTTACTACTGCCTTCCTATCAGCTTAGAGCAGTCTGACCATTCTCCTCTGGTATCAACAGGGCTTTTTTGCCCAGAGAACTGATTTTCACTGGATATGTAACTTAAAAAAATTATTTTCTGTAAACACTAGAGGTGGATGTGTGTGAAAATCCCAGTAGAGCAACAGTTTCTGAAATATTTGGGGCAGCTCGTCTGGCACCAACGTTCAAAGTCACTTTAATCACCTTTCTTCCTCATTCTGATGCTCGCTTTGAACTTCACTGGATTGACCTGACCATGCCTACGCACTTTAAAGTACTGACTTGAGTACAGTTATGTATCACAAGGTTTGGGACAACTATATTTTTAAATGTTTGGTAAAAATAATGAAGTGATTTATAGTCAAATGTAAATTAGGTGAGCATTTCCTGAGGTTTTCCTCACTCTTGACTTTTATCTAAGGATAGTCGTGATCTTTCCCAAAATCATTAGAAAGCATAGAATAGCATTAGTCATACATTAGTCATCATTATTCAAACAAATGAAATATGTTTTCAGCGAACATGGTGTTTTAGTTTCATTAAAAACCACCCGTGGGTGCTCTGCTGGCCTCGGCTGTTAAGCTAAAGCCTGTGAACCACAATGTCCCTTGTTCAAGTACATCATTTCTAATCTTTTATGCTCCTTAATTTCACCAATCTTCAAATAAGCACCTAAAATGCTTGACAAAAGGTTTCACAATATGTTGATAAAAGAAATGTAAAAACGGCACAGAAGAACCTGAATGCTGAAAAATGGGAATATGTAAATGTAATTTCTGGAATACTTGGTTGGACCTCCAGCTTATTCCTCCTCTTCACCCAAGCTGATCAGTGATCAATGAGTCAATCAAATCACGGAAAATCTATGTTATTACGGTTACTGTTATAGTGTCTCTGTGGATGGATTATTGTTTTACATGATTTTAAAAGGTCATTTGTTGAAGTTTGATATTTTTAGTGCTTTTTTCCTTGAAGTATGAATTAGACGCATTAAATTCTACTTTCTCGCTTTCATAATGCTGCAAATCATAATAATAAAACTGTATCAAAATTAACTTTGAAGAAATACGTCTGACTGCAAGGGGTGCATAGATTCTGTCTGAAAGTGTAATTGGCACAGCTGTAAAATTGCTTCTGCCGCATCATTGCCCTCCTGGAAATGAACACAGTCACGGTCTTTAGATGTGGTGGGGATCAAAGACAGATACACATTTATGAATATTATGTAGATTTATGAAAATTTAATTAATAAAGAGTAATTGACCAAAAAGTCAAAGTCAGCTGAGTCCTTAATAACACATTAAATCAAGTAATTAAGGAAGGCAATAGCCTTAAAATCCATTAAATAGACTGACATGTAGAGAGACAGATGCAAGCAGGATTAGGGGTGAAAAGTTAGTAACCTGCAGAAGCCTGGAAATTCAAGCGTTCACCGCTAATGCCAACATTATCCAGGTCCTTTTAGCACTAAGCCTTGACTCCAGTAAAAGTGTCTGCTGGACTTCAAACAACATTCTGGCTGCTGTAATTAGTGAGATTGCAGGGGATTCACATAAGTAGGCCAACTTTTTAAAATCTCCTGTCGTCTCCTTTCCAGTGGACGGAGCGATCCACCGCGCTGCTGGTCCCATGCTAAAAAAGGAGTGTGCTTCGCTCAACGGCTGTAAGACAGGAGAGGCCAAGATTACCTGCGGCTACGGCCTTCCTGCAAAGTGTGAGTATAAAGTGTTGGTGTAACTTCCAGCAGCCCCGGTGAGGCTGCTTCCATGTGTTTCTGCTGGACTGCTTCCAGGTGTGAATGTGTGGGAAAGTGTAACAGGGATGCAGGGCGATGTGGAAAAAGAGCTGCACTGTTGAGTCTCCCTAGAAAAATGAAGGTTAAACTGCTTCATGAATTTAAAAAAAGGCTTTTAATAAGGAATTGGTGCTGTCTTAATATCAACAATTTCCTCTTTTAACGAATTCGTTTAAATAACTTATGCATTTTTTCTCTTAGAGAGGTCTTAAAGTAGCTCAGTTTCCCCTCTTTACCTCAAACCCGAGCAGCAGCACAAACTCGGATGTATCCAGAGTAATATCACTCACTGCGTTCCATTTATAGCAGAGTAAATGGCACTCAATTATTAAGTGGCGCTCCACTGCTGCTTGTGTAATGTGATGAAACTGTAGGGTCAACATGACAGGAGGCACTTTTCTAGGTGTTCTCCTCCAACTTTCTTCATATCTACAAGACATTTGATTAAGTAGGAGATCAGAACTCTGCATTTACATAAATCACAAAAGCTGACAGTCACTTTATTTTATTTTAGCCGTTTAATTTTATTTTAATAACCCTGAAAAGCACAGTTATTGGGACATAAATAAGCCTCTAACTATAATATATTTAATTGTGTTATTTTTTTGCTATAAAAATACTGGCTTAAAGTTTGGAGCCAGTCCTAATTTCTTTATATTTTAAGCAAACCTTTATGGGGATACAGTATATAAGGCAAAAATCTGAGTTTCTATAATTTTAACAAGCTTGAAAGTCAATAGCTTTTACGATCACCTTTATTCATCAACACACCTGAACTGTCTTAGACGAGCTTTTTTGTGATAGCTTGAAGTACGGTACTGTGCAAAAGTCTTGAGCCACACCACCCCTTTCGTTATATTTTGCTTCCAAGGAGCCAGACTTTCTCTGTTTCTCTGGGCTTTCTGAAGTTCTTTCAAAGTATTTTTACACTTTTTCACCACTAATTTTTTTTCATGGGAATTTTCGCTTTTTTGGTAAACCAAATTGACCCATAAATGATTCAAGCATAAAAAAGGAGCACCTATCTTACTTGTCTACATATGACAGACCATTTTAAATGGTATCTTTAGGCACTTTGTTACGAGCAGCCTGTCAAAAAAAGCATAATTTGTTCCCATTTCTTTAGTTGAATTTGAGGAATAATGCTGACCATAAAACAGTTTGACAGACATAAAATAATGTTTTTGCACCAACAAGGTGATTCCCAAGAGTTATTAACTGAAAACGTGGCATATCTCAGCATGTGTCCTTAAAAAATGAGGAAAAATGGACAAGTGGAGGACAAAAGAAGAAGTGTCAGATCTAAAAAAAATATCCACAGCAGATGAAAAGTATCTGAAAGTCATGTCCTTAAGAAAGCAAAGTCCTGACACAGGACCTAAGAGACGCATCTGGTCTTCAGCTTATGTGTCTACTGAGGTCTTATTGATGAAATTATTAGCATAACAGAGAAGACAATAAGATAATAGACATATAGTTAAGGGACAAGAATAAATCTTGCTAAATTAAAGACCATTTTATGGAAGTTTTTACTAAAAAAATATAGAAAAAGTTTGTTGATCGGTGGTCAACAGCATCTTCAAACATTGAAGATATATACTATACTTTACATGTTTCAGGCTACTGCGTGCATTTAGATATAACCACATACTGTACAATAAACACATGAAATATTACATTTTGTTTCACAAGAGAACATTTCTTTGCACAGATCAATTTACATGCATACACAGTGCATCATTACCAAGAGGACCAGTCACAGTTGCTCGTATCTTTCTGTTGTCTGGTTACATTTCTGCGAGGCAGAGCAGGGTAATTTGATATAGAGTTATTGGCTCGCTGAAAAACCCAGGCGATTCAGGTGATCTCCAGTAATCTCTCTCTAATATTCTTGCCTGATCAAATCACAGCCTTGAATGTTAAAAATGGCAAATAAATTTGATGGATTATTTCTCGGTTTATTGCACGTTTAGTGTGTTATCATTGCTCAGCTAATAATTAGGCTTTTTGCCTCAAAGCCAAACATATTTACCTTCTTCTGACTTTAGATCGGAGTGCTTTTGGGCCACTTTGTTCTCCGTTAAGACGCTGCGCTTGAAGCACAAATGCCAAGAGGTTTACCGGCCACTATGGACAAGCATTCATTTAGTTGTTTTCTAGTTACATAATTGATTGGTTGGCTCACCTGTTCTTTTTAGAGTCCTGCCTCTTTACCAGTCTTGCATCTTTATCAGCTTAACTGCTTGAAACACCAAAAAACCACAAGTGAAACTTAGATTGGCAACTAATTGGCTAATATCAGCTCTGCGTGGGACTATAGTGCTAAAGGTTTATGCAAAAGGTGACAAAAACTAAAAGTGTGGCAAAGAGAGGTAACTGTAATACCTTAATTATTCTAAATGGGATATTTTAAAGGAGAACTCCGCTGATTTTTATCACAGTCTGTTCACAGCTTTGGGGGACTACTGCTAAATATGGAGAGAAAGTTGGATAAATCTGTTTGTGGCTCAGAAGTGAGCTGAGGAAAATCTGATAAACTGTCTTATAGTGATGACATCACTTGAGGCAATTTAGATTGAGGTAGGGGGGGGAAATGAAAGACATCTGGGGGTGTGGAGCTGGAAAGGAGCATGACACTAATAGGTATGGAAATAATGCAGTAGCCAAGCTTTGAGCATTATAACGGCCACCCAGGTGTGAGTGTGCGTCGGTGTGTTTTTTCTGAGTGAGATTAAAGCAGCACTGAGGCTGTGTGATATCAGCTTCTGGTTCTACTGAGAGTTTAAGTTCACAGTGGCAGAGAAAAGGAAAGAAGAGAGGGGGGAAAAAAGGAGAAGAAGCGCTGATAAAGGCGAGCTCAAGGCAGAATGGAGCGCAGGAGTAGGAAAGATAGATAAGGAAAGAGTTGGAGAGAGGAAGAAATAAATGAAGCGGCGTAGAGGAGAGGAGAGATGTGAGAGGAGCTGAAGACTGAAGGGAATTAGGGGGAGATGAGTTCTTACATTGTCTGTTCTCCTTTGTTGGTTCACTTGTTTAACTTTGAGGATGTTAGCTGTCATTTTTGTGTGCGTGTTAGCGGATGCTTGGCTGCTTGTCACTGGGTTTTTTATGAGTGCATATTTATGTGCAATTGTGTGCATTTGTTTTGCTCTCCTGTACTCAGTCATACAGCCTTTTTCACAGGCTGCGTTCGCTCATGTGTTGGTGGATACGCTGTGCCAGTGCAGTATATCCTTGCATGCGGTGGGGTCTGCCTGTCAGGTCCTATCAGTCTGGTACCTGTAACTCTGTCAGCATGAGATCTGTGTGACTGACAACTTTCTGACTCACTGACTGACTGACTAACCGTGTGTGGGTGTGTGTGTGCACATCCACACACACACCTTCTCGGTGTTGCACTTATGTGTGCGTGGCCATTACCCAGCATGTGGTAAGGAGGCTGGTTCTCCCCTCCCAGACAAAATATTAAGTCCTGAAAATAATTCAACGTGCGTCTGCTCCAATGCTTAAACACTCACAACAGGGCTTGATTACCTCTCAGCAGGAGGGAGAGCGAGTCAAGACAGCAACAACAGAGGGAAAGCAAAGGAGGGATGACAAAGCAGGCAGAGGACTGCGTGAAGGCAGAGGAACAGCTGAAGAGAGAGAAATGAAAATGAAACTCGACAGGAGAGAGGCAGAAAGGTTGAGAGATGGGCTCAGTCTCAAAGGCAGCACTTTGATCTTGATTTGTATGGGCTTGCCACCAGATGTGGGATTTCAAGAGCATCTGACTCACAAGTTGCCAAATGGTCCAGAAGACCTGCTGTCAGCCCTCTATGCAGAGTGTCCATCGATGATCCCGCAGCCACTTAGCCTTCAGCATCC